>NC_141059.1:365000-965000 GCF_041138505.1 Cibotium barometz
TTCAACCATCCTTGGAGCTTTCCTCTCAACACACTAACCAATTGATTGGTTGGGGGCTTCCTTCTAAGAGAAAGAAGTAAGCAAAATCAAGAGGTAAGATATAATTTCATGGTCTTTCTCTAATATTCTCAATGTGTTCACTTCTCAACCCCTCTCAAGCTTGAGAAGTTTCAAATGGATTGTTTTTCAATGCAAATTAAGAATTTTAAAGAATTCTAATGATTAATCACAAAAAAAATATCTTTATGCTTAATTTAGAATGTTTTTATGTATATCTCTCTCTCCCCAAAAAAATGGTCATTCCTATGACTAATTCTGATAAATTCTCAATTCAAAAATCAAACTCTATGCTAGTTAAGCTAGAGGTTAAAGAAATGGCTTTTTAATGCTTATATGCTAATAAAATTATGATAAACTTATGATTTAATTCCATAAATTGGATTTAGGTCTAAATGATAGTTATTCTATCATAATAGTATTATAAAGTCTTATTCCTTCCCAAAATATTAAAAATTATCAGTAATAGCAATGGAGCTATGGTAAAACTTTTAGAAATTAATACATAACTCCTTTTTATGCATAATATGAAAAGAGGACATCCTACCATATTCTAGGATTAGTCATCCTATGCTAAAAGAATTTTCATTACATTCATGGAAAACTAATTTTTAGTGTTTATGCATAAATAAGTAATTAAGAAAAGAGGTAATTTTGGTAATTTTATTTTTATGCAGAAAGAGGAATTTCCATGAGAATGGAGATCCATGTAATTAAATGAAAAAAGAGAAAATTTGATATATTAAAATAATGAATATTTTTAGAAGAATTTTAGATAAATTTAATTTATGCACGAGAAAATTTAAATGATAAAAGAGAAATTTTCATGACATTTGAAATTCAATCATTTAAATAGTAAAAGTGGAATTCTTGGCATAATTGAATTAATGGATATTTTTATTTAAATTTGAAGAGAAATTTTAGATAAATTTTATTTATACATCAAAAAAATTTAAATGATAAAAGAGAAATTCCCATGACATTTGGAATTCAATCATTGAAATGGTAAAAGTGGAATTCTTGGTAAAATTGAAATAATGGATATCTTATTAAAGAAAAGATGTGAATGCGATGTGATAAGATGTGAGTGGATGTGATAAAGATGTGGCGTGATGTGAATGAATGTGGATGGGATGTGAGGTGATGTAAATGGATGTGGATGTGAATGAAGAGATGAGAATGAGATGTGAGGATATATGAAAGGATGTGATGTGATGTGATGTGAATCGAGATAGATGTGAATGTGATGTGATGTGATATGAATAAGGATAGATGTGAATGAGATGTGATGTGAATCGGGATAGATGTGAATGAATGAGATGTGAATGTGGTGATGTGATGTGATGTGATGTGAATTGGGATAGATGTGAATAAAGATGATGTGAATGTGATGCAATGTGATGTGAATTCAACCGAATATTTTGGAGGATTATGATCAGTCATACTATGGTTTCATTAAAAGATTGTGAAACAAGCAATTTCATATTGGGTGTGTGAGTGGTGTGACTATCTTGAAGCACCGGCTAGGAAGCCTGGAAACTTTTTTCCCTAGTACCTGGGACAGAACATAACCAAATTCCTAAATGGATCCTATCACTACAGTGGTTGGGCGGTTGGCTAACCCATGGGATTTAGACTAGACTGATGCATCCCTAAAATGAGACTCAATTCTGTTATGGTACGATAGATGAAGTAAATCTCAGATAGTCTTATTCTATGGAAATAAATCAATGGCTGTGCCTCTCGATGAGGAAAAAAGCGTTGGTCTCTATGATCCAAGTGCAAGTCTCTTCCTTGATTTGACCATGTGACTTACTGGTTCGGTCGGATCAGTTTGGTTATTTAAGACTTGACTTATTGGTTCGGTCGGATCAGTTTGGTTATTTAAGACTCTTGACTACGTTAGAATAAAAATATTTTAGAGGATTCGCCCGTGCTTTCTGGGTGAGGGATGTTTTTTCGGATTCGGTTTTGGAAGAACCGAGGGATTAGTCTCTTGTCCGGATATCCGTGGGCATGGCCCCGAGTGAGAGGCTCTGCCTTGCGCAAGAAGTGCTACTTCCGCTGCTAGCACCTCCAAATTCGTTGCGCAGAGGGGGCAGGGATCTTTCAGCTGGTATTAGAGCAAATTGGCTAAAGTGGATCAACCGAGAAGCAAGAAATGTCAAAAATTTATGTACCAGTAAAAGATTGTAACTGTGTGATGAAATTCATACAAATTGATATTCAGAATGAAGATTCATAAATTGGTAATTGGGTCTTTAGATGGAAGTACCGCAATTGTATGGAATCCCTGACTTGCTTGAGGCCTAGATATGATGGTATTTATCTTATAACTCGAAGGACCGTGACTACCCATATATACCGTGGGTATAACTGTAGCTCTTTTCTGACAATATATATGAGTAAATCTAAGACCTTGAAATTATAAGCAAAAATGCTATCTAGGTGATGAATTCGAATGCTGGTTGATATGATTTTAAAATTCTGGTTGAGAATTGATGAGTTGATTTGGATTCTGATTAAAAAGATAATGATTCCTGAATTCTAGTTGAAAGAAGATAAGTTTAACAAAGCCACAATGAGGATGAATGGGACGAATCCCAGTGAGATGATAATAACTAGAATGATGATTGTGACCAGCAAATCACTATGAGATTAGTGGATTGTGCTGACAGATTGCTACTGTTGACAGATTGCTATTGTTGACCTTGACCCAATGACTCTAATTAAGGGATGATAAATTTTGAACCTGCATAACTAAAATTCTTATGGAGGAATGTTCAGATGGAATTTTGAGTCTGATGGACCATTATTGTGTTAAGAATATGAATGAATTATTCTATGATAATGAGTTCTGTATGTTCTTCTGTTAGAATGGATCTTTATCCCATGATTCTGTGGGGGGGCTGACCAATCTAAAGAACCCCAGAATCAGTTGGATCTAAAGTCGAATTTGAATTATAAATAAAGGGACTTAACAAGAATTTTTGTATTGATAGGATCATGGATCGAGGTCGTCGTGGTAGGAATGATAACCCCCAACTCGATGAGGAAGAGCTCGACTTGGATGTTCGTAAAACTCTTCATAGATTGCAGCCTGGATCTTTCAAGGGTGAAGGGGAAAAGTTGGGCGAGGCTGTGGAGAAGTGGATTAAAGCAATGGAATAATATTTCGATGTCACCGAGTACAACGAGAAAAGTAAAATGGCTCTTGCAAGGCTGAAGATAGTCGAAACAACCAGAGTGGCATGGAGAGACCAATGCAAGACAAACCATCTGGATTGGAACACCCAGACATGGAATGATCTCAAATTTTACCTAAGGAAGAGATTCAGTCCTCCCGGCTTTATGAAAACCAAGATGAATGAATTCTTAGAGTTAACCCAGGGGAGTAGAACTATTGAAATGTATCACCAAGTATTCGCTCTTCTCCTCAAGTACTTGCCACGCTGGATGAAGAACAGCTGATGGCTAGGTTCATTCGGGGACTGAACGAACCTTTGAATATCCTAGTGAAAAAATACCAAGCCAACACCATCATCTTTCAAAAGATTTCTAGCTCCAGAAGGTGATTCCAACCTTCCACCACCTAAGAGACAACAAAGTCAAGCTCAGGATATGGAAAGTTCCAGAATGGACGAAAGGTCCTTTTCCCGGAACTCAATCCCCTGGAATTCAACTTCAAAAGTTCCACCCTTGAATAAGGAAGTGGAATGCTATAACTGTCAAGGATTTGGACATCACAGTATGGATTACCCAACTCCTTTTATATCAAGGTTTTCGGGGCGAAATCAAGGACCAAGATTCCAGACTCGAGCTCCTTCCTTCCTTCTAGAGTAATTAGGTTCCTTTCCGTCAAAATCAGGGAAATCCCAGAGGTAGACCCTCTAACCAACCCTCAGTTTCAATCCAAAGTAATGCAAGATCTCCGTCTCAGAATATGGAAAGACAAAGAGAGATGTTCCCAAATCGGCCGTCCACTTCCAAAGCAATAACGCTAGAAGTGATTGAAGAAGAAGAAGATGAAAGAGATTATACTCCATCTACGAGATGAGGACATCTCGCGTTTTTTTAAGTGGGGTAGGATGTAAGATTTCTCCGTCCAGCTTTTGAGGTGTAAAGGTGTAAGAACCTCTCCTTCTGTTCTTGTAATTATTCCCCTCTCTGAAATAGAGGAAAGATTTTGTTTTACCATGTTTTGGCCGAGAGAGAGAGAAAATATCTAGAGAGAGGTAATTCAATATTGAGATATTTTTGGATAAACAAATTCTCCAAATATCAAAAATATATTTCTTTGAAATAGAAATTCAAAATAAATTCTCCAAATAGCATTAGGAATCAATTAAAAATGATTTAAAAGACCTTAGCCTAAGGGTCAAGATTTTCTGAAATTTTTGAATTATGGTCCAATTAACGTTCCTATGGGCCAATAAGATTAATCCAAGTGTTGGGATGAGATAAATCCAATGAATAAAAAAAATACCCAAAAATGAGTAAATGCTCACATAAGATGAAGAGTTGACTGAGTACAAGGTTTATTAGTTAAACTATAAGATATTACTAAAAAAATGAGATATTTTGGAGGAATGATGAATTTTTGACACCTTAGTAAGGAAGGGGAGACCTTTAAGGTAGGCACCTATTTCACACATGTGGATAAGTTTTTAATTGAAAAATATGAAGATATTTTTATCTCTCCTCTCTCCTGAATTAAACTAGATCAAAATGGGAGCTAAACTGGTCCTCTCTCCTGAATCAAACTAGATCAAAATGGGAGCTAAACTGGTCCAAATCTTGTCCAAATTCAACTAAGCTGAAGCTGGAAAATTCTAGAACTTACTTGGACTCAGTTAGTGGCCTCCCTCACCTATAAATAGACCCTCATTGTTTTGTATTCTCATCTGTGAACTAGACCATGCCAGTATTACATTAAAATAAGCATATTTTCTATTATCTCTTAAAAATCCTATATATTATGGAGAGATTGGAGCTTCTCTCTCTCTTCAACCATCCTTGGAGCTTTCCTCTCAACACACTAACCAATTGATTGGTTGGGGGCTTCCTTCTAAGAGAAAGAAGCAAGCAAAATTAAGAGGTAAGATATAATTTCATGGTTTTTCTCTAATATTCTCAATGTGTTCAATTCTCAACCCCTCTCAAGCTTGAGAAGTTTCAAATGGATCGTTTTTCAATGCAAATTAAGAATTCTAAAGAATTCTAATGATTAATAATAAAAAGTTTATCTTTATGCTTAATTTAGGATGTTTTTATGTATATCTCTCTCTCCCCAAAAGAATGGTCATTCCTATGACCAATTCTCTAGTCAAATGATGCTTCTCATTGATAAAGAGAAATTTCCATGACATTTGAAATTTAATAGTTTAAATAGTAAAAGTGAAATTCTTGGCATAATTGAATTAATGGATATTTTTATTTAAATTTGAAGAGAAATTTTAGATAAATTTTATTTATGCATGAGAAAAATTTAAATGATAAAAGAGGAATTCCCATGACATTTGGAATTCAATCATTGAAATGGTAAAAGTGGAATTCTTGGTAAAATTGAAATAATGGATATCTTATTAAAGAAAAGAGAAATTTTAGATAAATTTATTTTATGATAAAAGATGAATTTCCATGACATTTGGAATTCAATCATTTAAATAGTAAAAGTGAAATTCTTGGCATAATTGAATTAATAGATATTTTTATTTAAATTTGAAGAGAAATTTTAGATAAATTTTATTTATGCATGAAAAAAATTTAAATGATAAAAGAGGAATTCCCATGACATTTGGAATTCAATCATTTAAATGGTAAAAGTGGATTTCTTGGTAAAATTGAAATAATGGATATCTTATTAAAGAAAAGAGAAATTTTAGATAAAATTATTTTATGATAAAAGAGGAATTCCCATGACATTTGGAGTTCAATCATTTAAATGTAAAAAGAGGAATTCCCATGATAATTGAGATCCAAGAAGTTAAATGGAAAAAAGAGGAATTTTTAGCATAATTCAAATTATGAGTAGTTATCAAAAGTGAAATTTTGAGCATTATTGGAAAATACGGGTAGAATTGATTTTTGTAAATCCCATGAATCTTCTACTCAAAAAGAAGAATATTGAATATATTTCACTTGAGAAAATTGACAAAGAATATGAAAATATCCGTCGAGAAAAAGAACCTTTACCTAGGCCAAGCAATCGACGGAAATTTAGAAAAGTCCCATCGGTATCAAAAATAGAAAATGTTACTAAATGTGAATAGATGTGAATGCGATGTGAATAAGACGTGAATACAATGTGATAAGATGTGAGTGGATGTGATAAAGATGTGGTGTGATGTAAATGAATGTGGATGGGATGTGAGGTGATGTAAATGGATGTGGATGTGAATGAAGAGATGAGAATGAGATGTGAGGATATGTGAAAGGATGTGATGTGAATCGGGATAGATGTGAATGCGATGTGAATCAGGATAGATGTGAATGAATGAGATGTGAATGAATGTGATGTGAATCAGGATAGATGTGAATGAATGAGATGTGATGCGAATCGAGATAGATGTGAATGAATGAGATGTGAATGTGATGTGATGTGATGCGAATCAGGATAGATGTGAATGAATGAGATGTGAATGTGATGCAATGTGATGTGAATCGGGATAGATGTGAATGGATGAGATGTGATGTGAATCGGGATAGATGTGATGTGAATGGATGTGATGTGGATCGAGGTGGTTGTGAATGGATGAGATGTGATGTGAAGGGATGTGATGTGGATGTGGGTAGATGAGAATGGATGAGATGTGATGAGGATAGATGTGGATAGATGTGATGGGATGTAATATAACGTAATTGGATGATGGATGATGGGAATACATATGATTAGATGTGGATTAAGCAATGTGAATTGATATAGAAGAAAGTGGAATAACGAGAAATGATGTGGAATAATGTGGAAAGATGAGAGTTCATTAGAAACAGTATTTATAACTTGTTTTTAAATGACTGTTTTATGTCAAGAATGCTGGGGAAGCATTTTGACCATCTTGTGAATGACGTTGTGGAGACCAAAGTGATAAAGTTGCAACAGCTGACGGAGAGTCAACGGAGGACGACTCGTGTAGCAAGGTCGAGGTCTTGACCAGCCTCGGTTCGATTTAAATGGTGAGCTTCCAGTACAGTGGATGAGGGACCAAGGAAGCGGCTTATGTGAGTGAAGCGCTAGGTGACCTGCGAGACGAAGGGTCCTAGAGGGTGCTGACCATACGATGCTCGCGCTCTGGGTCGTCGAAGATACCCACACGTGCGTCGAGGAAGAAAATGGAACAAGGTGTTAGAGTTGTTTTCTGAACTCGGGCATGGATTTGGTTGATTGACCTTGCTGGTCCTCAACGAATGAGTCCATGGCTCTTTTATATGGATCTGTTGGTTGATTTTGCTGATCTTCAACGAAGAGTCCATCTGGATTTATATAAGTGAATATATTTCTAGGTACTATGAGCTAGGAACTATTAAAAAGGCCCCTGAGTGGACAGGTGCATTCTGTGAAACAGGTAATTTCATATTGGGTGTGTGAGTGGTGTGACTATCTTGAAGTTTGCATGAAGCGCCGGCGGCGGCGAGGGGGCCTGGGAACTTTTTTCCCTGGTATCGGGACAAAACATAACCAAATTCCTAAATGGATCCTATCACTACAGTGGTTGGGCAGTTGGGCTAACCCATGGGACTAGACTGGACTGATGGATTCCTAAAATGAGACTCAATTTTGCTATGGTATGATAGATGAAGTAAATCCAGGATAGTCTTGCTCTATGGAAAAGAATCAATGGTTGTGCCTCTCGATGAGGAAAAAAGCGTTGGTCTCTATGATCCAAGTGCAAGTCTCTTCCTTGACCATGTGACTTACTGGTTCGGTCAGATCAGTTTGGTTAGTTAAGACTCTTGACTACGTTAGAATAAAAATATTTTGGAGTATTCGCTCATGCTTTCTAGGCGAGGGATGTTTTTTCGGGTTCGGTTTTGGAATAAAAATATTTTGGAGTATTCGCTCATGCTTTCTAGGCGAGGGATGTTTTTTCGGGTTCGGTTTTGGAAGAACCGAGGGATTAGTCTCTTGTCCGGACAAGAGCCTCTCACTCATGTGATGCAAGCCCATGAAACTCTTGTGATGCAACCCAACCAACATTGAACCTCAAATCATTGACCTAAACTTGTTGCAAATGTACTATCCTCCTTCTAAACAAATAGATACGGTGGATGGTGCAAAACCTTTAGCAAGGGGGCATCTAACAAATCAAGCCCAATCTTTGTGCCCCTCTACGTAACACCCTCGTAACATGCATTTTGCAGTATGATTAATTGATACCAGCTTGTCAACATGACATGCATCTTGCAACATGACATGCATCTTGCAACATGATTAAATGATACGAGTTTGTGAAGGTGACATGAACACAAACCCATGTGTTATATATCCACCCTTGATGTATTTCTTCTCTGAGAATAAAGTGTTGGAACCCATGCATTAGATACATCTAAAGTACCCTCCTTCATTCCCAAATCCTTAATTTCACAACTATCAAGATTTAGGGAACTATGCTTTGCAATGTTCCACATTACATCGTGCCCTACCACAATGTCTAGTAGCTTCTCAATCATGTGGTTAACTTCAAGTTCCACCACCCCAATCATAACACCTATAGTTCTCACTATACAAATCCCTCCATGAGTTCATTTCGAAGGTGTGTTCTGTATTGTTGAGTGTCCAATGAAAGTCACTCTCACTCCCTCAATTTTCATCCCTATGCGTTGCAAAGGTTGCGGGACTGACCACCTCTATAGAGAGTGCCCCTTCACAACCTTTGTGTCATAGTTGGGGAATGATTATATCAACATAGATTATCCTCGCTAAGGCACACAAAAGCATTTTGTAATAGCTAACACCACGGTGGAACCCTTTCCAAACACACCATTGAATGTATTGAGTCTCTATAACATTATGCTTGCAAAGAAACATGATCAGATGGAGGCTACCAAGGCCTCAACCTCAAAAGACCCTTCTTTAGTTGAAACCTAACACAAAGCTTTAACCTCAAAGACCCTTCATCAACACAAAGCTTTAACCTCGAAAGAGGTAAAGGGAACAAGTGAAACCTAATGGTAAACCTATCGAGAAGGAAAAATGAAATGTCGTTCCAAGAACACAGGCAAGGTAACAATTCACCATCTAAGGCAAATCGAATGAAGAAACTTCTTCATCTTAGTCATCTATGAGTGATCCAATGGAACCCAAGCTTAAAACTAGGTAGATCGGATGAAGAAACTTCTTCAGCTTGGTGAGTGATCCACATAACCCAAGCCTAAACCTAGGCTTGATAACAAAATTAGTGCAACCTAATGACAACCCTACCGAGAAGGGTAAATGAAATGTCATTCCAAGCACATCGGGAACCCACCATCCATATGAAGAACCTTAGTCATTATTTATGACCCAAGCCTAAACCTAGGCTTGTTGATAGAGAAAATGCATCAATAGACCAAACATACATCCCAAAAGGCTCAAAGGAGTATCTCAACCTACAGTTGGAAAAATTTCATATTGAGAAGGTGCCATAGTTGGTCAAAGGGATCAAGACTAAATTGAACCGTATGCTTGATCAAGTGGTGGAATATGAAACCTTTCACACATTTAGACCACAAGTGAAACCCATCTTACCTAGGCCATCACTTGGGGTTTAATCTTAATCCAAATCTCTCCATGTAGAATATCAAACACTGCACACATATAGACTGCCACCATTGAAGCCCCACCTTACCTAGGCCATCACTTCCGTTGGGACACCTTGGGAAAACTGCCCTTGAATGAAACAAACATAAAACTTGTTAATAGCACCACAACCAAACCAAACGGGATTCTAAAGGTCATCAAAATCAAAACATGTGGTTGAACTTCACACAATCCTTCTTAGTTATGTATTTTCAGCACAAGCAAGGTCCTAGCATGCCATACTTGAATGACCATATATGCTAGAACCTAGGTTGATACATGATTGGGCCACCTATCATGTCTACCTCCAAAAACGAGACTAAATGATAAAATAAGAACTTTGCGTAGGAAAAACACACCCCATGGATAGAGATGTACGTACTATAGCCATTGATTCTGATCACTTTCTAATTGTAATGACACATTGTAATAGTGGAGGTAAGCCCACATCCATCCATGTCTTGACTTCACAATCGATGACACCACATTATTGTAATAGTGAAATCATCATATAAAAGTTTGTGTACGTGGTATGATGCGCCAACAGGCGCGAAAGTATACGCCCCGTAAGGCCGTAAGTGTGTCGACCACGTGGCACAATCGTCGGCTCGACCCACCCTACGGATAGGCTACACACATACAAAACCTCCTCCCTTCTCTCTGTCCGGTTGGCCAACCAGCGCCAAGCATATCAAGGAAAGCTTGCGAGAAAGAGGCTCATACCTTTGGCATAAAGAAGGAAATGTCGTGTTTTCTGGCCACTCGCTGTGGTCTTCACCAAGTATCGTCCCTGTGCTCGCTTCCCAGACACCACTGCCTTTCACTCTCCGAGCCGAGTCGGAAGTTCATCCTGCCGCGCAAGCTGCCCATTACCAAATCTCGTGAGTTTTCTTTTGGAATTCATTTTTAAGTTTTTGTGTAATGTCATAACCTTGGGAGGATTGAGCGCACGGATGATGCGGTTGCACGGACCGGTTAAATCGTAGGGAATGATACAATTGCACATGATTGTACGTATGACAGACAATCGGACTCTCCCCTCATCCCAAACACCCCCTTGAAGTATCAAAAGTGAACGATATGGGATAACGCAGTTTTAGAAACCTAAGGACCTAAAGTGATCATATTATGGCATGATCAATGTAGAAAGGCGTGCACAAGGGTATAACATGGCATTTTGCACTGGGCAAGTATCTTTAATTGCTTCTTTGCACTTGCAGTAGCATACAAACACGGGCTAAGATGGAACCCTTTATCATCAAGATTAATCTTGCGTGCATCAAGCACTGATTTTGGAGCTGATAATCGCAACAGTCAACCGGAGAAGTTCCAGGTGGAGAAACAGTGGAATACTGATGAGTAAGTGGCATAGCTTCATTTAAATTTTAAGATGTGCTGCTCATTAAGCTACAGGGAGAATTAAAGTTGGGTATTCATGGACACCGATGAAAACATTTGAATCGAATTGTCTTTGTTTAGATTGACAGATTGTTATATGTATGCTTGCATTAAAATATTTAGGTTTTTGTAACTCTCATGTCGTTGAAAAATGAAGGGAGAGGGTATTTGGCATGCCTTTGGGCATGAAGAGGGCCTACATTAAGCTGCAAGGGGATATAAACATTGGGGACCATGGGTGTGAGAATAGTCCATCCTGGCTGCTACCTAGTACCTCAAGAGGGGCTGTATGTCACGAGGTGCCCACAGGCTGCATGCATCAAATTCTCCAATCATGGCAAGTCGTCAAGCTTTTCATTTTGTTTTATCCATCTGGATGCTATGGCATGTCTAATCCTGCAAAGCCAAATGCATGGATGAGGAGAAAATCAGCCATGGGAGTTGGTGCTTGCCCCTGTACCATATTTGCAAAGTTGCTGTATGTAAGTGATCAGCTGAAATGCAGCATGTATGTGGACATTGTGGAGTGGGCAGTCCTCGAATTCTGATAGAATGAGGTGGTGCGGGTAGAGGATTTGCTGGGAGGAGAGATGAGAACATTATGACTAGCAATATTCTACATTGCTCTAATCTAGTGATGTGTGGCCGACTTCCCAACAAGGTGCTCCATACATTGCTATTTGTTGAACTAATGAGCTGAAAAGGAGGGATTTTTTTTGGAATGTGCTGAAAATGCATCTGAAAGAATCGCTCTCATGCTAGTGACGTATATCCCTTGGTCAATCTCGAAAAGGGGACAGTTATATGTCACTGTACTAGCGCAGCTGTGGAATTTGTACAATGGCCTTTTGTAAATCCTCAAAGCAATAATATAGTGTTAAGATCATAGCTATGGGAAAGAGGAAAACAAAAGCCAGAAGCAAAGCAAAGCGGAAATGGAAACCGCAATTTTGAGGGGGCTGAAATGGGGAGAAAGGGGGTTGCAAAATAAGGGGGGGGGGGGGAGTGAAGAAAAAAAGAGAGAACACATGGAGATGTTAGAAAACAGGAGAGTATATGGCTGGCGACTAGGGAAAAGAAGACTGGTGAGAAGAAAGAACAAAAGAGAAGCTAATATCAGCTTGAAATTGGGGCTTTGCAAGGGAAATAAGAGGCGTTGTCAGGGAATGGCTGAAATGGCCATTGGACCTTTGGATCCTCTGAAATGGTCCAAAAACTCCGCTGTTTCTCCATGGTTAAGATGTGGTTGAGTGTGGAGTGGTTTTCCAGAACTATGGATAAGATGTGGTTGAGTGTGGAGTGGTTTTATGGAAAGTGTGCCTTACACATGGCTCAAAATCCTTTTCACTAAAAGTGTGCCTTACACATGGCTCAAACTCCTTTTCACTTAGTCCATGCACTCAAGTTTTCCTTGTCACTCCTCTTGTCCTATGTCGCGTCTCCTATGGCCCTTGCTCTTTGCATTTGTGATGAACGAGTGACCTGCTCGTAGAATGTGGCCAGGGTTCCAAGTGATTGTTTTGTCACACCTTTTTGTCTCAATTGGCTAATCTTTGTGGAACTATATAAATGCCTTTTACAAATCCACAAAGTAACAATATAGTGTTAAGATATGGTCGAATGTGGAGTGGTTTTATGAAAGCCTACCTTGCTCAAACTTCCTATTGCTTCGATATCACCATTTTGGATTAGTCCCCGATTACCTTTGTAATACTTTTTATTTTGTTAATAAAAAGTTATTTATTTTCTAGTTTTATCCATGGATATGTTTACGCTAGTGGACTCAAGTGGTACGACCTCCAGAGTTTAGGCGTGTTAGCTTGAGTGGTGAGCTAGCGTTAGCTACAATGGTGAGCTAGTGGCTGAAGTGGTACTGTTTTGGGAGTTTGGTAGCAAGATAGTTCAAGTGGTACAATTCTCGGATTTATGCCAATAGGAGGACCAAGTGTTACGATTCTTCCCGGGTGCGTAGAATCAAGTGGTTAGTCTCCAGGATTGAGTGCAAGAAATCTCGTGATGGTACAACCATTGTGAATTGAGTTTTCTTGCATGAGTGTTTTGCTGTAGCATAAGAGTGTGATATTCTTGATATTTATGCTTGAGCACGTGTTTGCTATGTGTTGCTTGCCTATTTTATTGTGTGTGTGTGTGTGTGTGTGTGGAGTGTGTGTGTGAGAGCATATCTTGATACAGTGTTCTACACTCACTATTGTTGACTACCACCAGTATATAACATGCACGTTCCTAAAAGGTGAATTTGGGCAATCTAGGTATATATTTGTGTTGTCCCGAGGAGCCAGGGATGTCCATAACTACGCAACCGTAGGGTGTGTTGTCACCAGTTGGTCCCTTCACCAGTCTTGATCAGTGTTTCACACACTGAACGGAGCCAAGGTGTGAATGGGGATTTTCCACAGAAGAAAGCTGAAGCATCTTGAAAGATGGCAACAGAGTATGAGGCTACATGGGATTTTATTTGTTGGTATGATTTATAAGGATTATAAGTCAATAGGTTCACACATCATTAAAGATTGGCCGGACTTATTACTTTTTGGACATGCATATGTGGACAGAAGAGGAAACTTGGCCAACAAGATGGGAAAAGCATAAAAGTTGATATTTTGGGCAACTTAGCCACTTTTGGCTCAAAAAGGAAAAGCACAGCTATTATAGGCTGGTCGACTCCATGAAAAGCAGGAGGAGGGACTCTCTTTGCAGGAGGATGCGCATGAGGCACAAGCGGGCAGCAGTTGTTGAACTCTCTTTCAGATCTGGCCTTACACTGCTCTGGCAGTACACAGTAGTAGCAGCTGGCTGCTTCTCTCTTTTTCAAATCTGGCAGTACAACAGGGCAGTGGACAGTTTCTCCCTCTCTCTTTTTCAGATCTGTTGAAGAGTCTATCTATTGCCCGAGTTTCCTGGATTGGTTTCATTGGTATAAGAGCTCAACCTTTCTAGTAGAGTAGGCTTATTAGTAACTCTGGCTTGTTAGTAACTCTTTAGAAAAGGAAAAGATCTTGGTGAAAACCCGATTTGATAGCTATCCATATCATGGACAGGTCACCTTTATTGGGTTACAATCCATACAAGCTTTTTGAGTAGATGTTTGCTGAATTCCAAAAGACTCTTGACAACTAGCAACAGTTCTTTTGTGAGGAAATTAATAAGCTTTTGAAGCGATTGGTTGACAAAGAAGCGTTATTGACACTCTATAGATGGGATCCTTATGTTAATAGGCTTCTCCAGGGTAGAGTGGCTTGACATCGAGACATTATGGACATCTTTGGGGATCTTGCTCAAGTATATGTAGAAAACCCCAGAGATCTAGCTTACATATATCTTTGGGAGAACAGGGATATCCAGGTTAATCCTACTAACCAACATTTCATCCCACATCCTTCTCTACAGTACAGGAATCAACAACCAGAGGGTTTGGACAGAAACTCCTACTACGAAAAGAAGAGATCTAGATTCTCTTCGGTGGTGACACCTCCAGTTAGACACGAGGATTTGGAGAGGACTCTTGATCTTTAAGGGTGGCCCTCCAAAGAAAACAAAACCAAGTGCAGAGTTAAAGAAGGTGTTGGGTGTTAGCTTGATCAGGTTCTTTGTCCCCAAAGTTTATAGGAGGCCCGAGAGCAACTACCGTCTTCCCCTATTTGTACGAACTCAAACAAGGCACACTGGCTTCAAACCAGATGAGTATGAAGGAGAGTCTCAGGAGCTCTGAGATCGTCTTTTTTTTTTTTTTTGTGGAGGCTAGTTTTGTCATAGTTCAAACTATGCTTTTTGGAATCCTTCGATGATTATGCTTCCTTTTTGGTTAAGTACTACCTTATTTGTAAGTTGTACTTTTTTGGTTCCAGCAATCTATGTATATACTCAGAATTTCTGGCTGTTTCAGCAAGCTCACCCTCGAATGAAAGTGCAAGGAGCAAGTGTGTTTTTTCTGAGGGTGTTTCAGGAAAGCAAAGATTTCTTGTTGTGGACAGTAACCTTTTAAGTTTTTTTGGAATGGATCTCTACTTTCTTGTATTATGGCCGCAATGCCTATAACTATGTCGAGATGGAAATACTTTCTTGTTATGGAAAGGAATTTTATGATTTCTCTCATGATTATCTAACCCACCTAGTGGTGTAGTACGGGCTATTGTTTTTGAGGATTATTGTCGATGTTTCGCTCAAGCTTTTGGAATGATTCCATGGCTGCATGCACAACCCATAAGGCTTCCATCGAGGATTGATATATATACGCATGAAGCGAGGTTCATTCTGTATAACCTCGTCGTGAAAAAGGGATTAGCTACCCCTGGTGTGATTGGACTACATGAAGTCATAGGAAGAACTCTGGTGTCTGGCATAAGTAGCTTGACATAACAATACATGTATGGCATAAGTAGCTTGACATCATAGTACATGTATGGCATGAGTAGCCTGACATAACAATACATGTATGGCATAAGTAGCTTGACATCATAGTACATGTATGGCATGAGTAGCCTGACATGACAATACATGTATGGCATAAGTAGCTTGACATGACAATACATGTATGGTATAAGTAGCCTGCATGACAGTACATTTGTGGCCTATCGAGCTTGACATGACAATACATGTGTGTGCTGTCGAGCCTGACATGACAATACATGTGTGCCACCGTATCGAGTCTGACATGACAGTACATGTATGGCTATAGAGCCTCACATACTTAGAAGAGTATTCCATTGGTATCAGGCTTACACAGTTGCGGACAATTGCTTTATAAGATGGAGGTGATGTCACCATTTGGTCCCTTCACCAGTCTTGATCAGTGTTTCACACACTGAACGGAGCCAAGGTGTGAACGGGGATTTTCCACAAAAGAAAGTTGAAGCATTCACTGGCATATTTTGGCTTGAAAGATGGCAATAGAGTATGAGCTACATGGGATTTTAATTGTTGGTGTAACTAACTTATAAGGATTATAAGTCAATAGGTTCACACATCATTAAAGATTGGCTGGACTTATTACTTTCTGGACATGCATATGTGGACAGAAGGAGGCGCCTAGAGGAAACTTGGCCAACAAGCTGGGAAAAGCATAAAAGTTGATATTTTGGGCAGCTCAGCCGCTTTTGGCACAAAAAGGAAAAGCACAACTATTATAGGCTGGTCGACTCCATGAAAAACAAGAGGAGGGAGTCGGGACTCTCTTTGCAGGAGGATGCGCATGAGGTATAGGCGGGCAACAGTTGTTGAACTCTCTCATATTCATTTACAGCATTCATACATAGCCCAGAACAGTCCCAAACAGCCCCTATCTCAGCCTCAAATTTTCAGCCTTCCGTCATTCCATTGGGAAGAGTCCATAGGCTTGAGATTGGACATCATTGGTGTTTCTACAGCCGTGAACAGTTCAGCCCGACTCTTGGTCTTCCTAGATCTTGCATTTGGCTTAGCGTCAGTCCACCGTCAGTCTCTTCAAAGTAATAAAGCAAATACTGAAACCGGCCATGACGGGCGGTGAAACAAACACTTGCACATAAAACACTTCAACGCCATTGAGAACCTAGAAAAGGAAAAACAAACAGGGGGAGCTAGAGTGCTCCTGCAAACAGCACACGGACACCGATTGGCCCCAAAACGCAGTGGCGCCCCTTGTGGTATTTCTTTAATTGATTATAAGAGCTTTGATTACAAAATAAGGCTGGGAACTCAGCCGACACAGTAGAACTCCTAAAGCCTGCAAAGAACCTGCATCATGGCTTCAAATCCACACGGCATCCACAAACAAGTCCAGCCATTGTTCATATCAAAAGACTCTCTCACATTGAGTCTGCATACAGAAGCTTTCTCCCATGATCAAGGCTGCCACAACCATCCATAGCCTCCACTATGAAGAGCATCACACCCTGACACATCCAGTGCTTCTACATCACAACACAGACTCCCAAGCTGTCTCTCAAAAGAGAACTCGCATCACAGCACAGCATACCATACAGTTGACACACCTGTACCAACCCTCTCTACCTTCCAAGGGAACTATCAATCTCTGTCATGGATTCCCTGTCCCGTGTCCAATCAGTAGCAAGGCTGTACCAAACATGTGTCCATTCCTGTACCTTCTGCCTGCATGTGACCTATCTCCTAGAGAAACCCAAAAACATGTTTCCTCGAGAAACCTACGACCTGTTTCCACGTGAAACCCTTAGGCCTGTTTCCCTTTGAAACTTCTGTCCTGTTTCCAAACAGAACCATTCATAGCACCATTCAACAAGAGTGCCAACAACGGCATACATCTAGTGACCTGTTCCCTCATGAAACATCTGGCAACATAGAGATGCCCATAACTGTAGGTCCCTCTGTTCCTTTCTAGCAGGAAGAAAACAATCTGCTCCATGAGCACGTAGCCATGCGAGCTTGCATCACTCCCATGCCAAGAAACATATCCAGGTGACCTTGTACTTGTAGCCAATAACCCATGTACACAGTCTCAAAACAGTCCTGGCTCAGCGCCTCCTTCAACCCGCTCCTTACAAGAGAGAGAAAAAATAGAGAGAGACCTGCTCAGCCTGCCTGTGTTCAGCCCAACACCTCCCCTCCTGAAACGGCCTGCAGCCAGCCGCCTGTAAACTCCCCTGTACCTGCGCAGCCAGTAGTAGCCGCTTGCTGATTTGCTGCTGGTCGCCTGCGCCGCCTGCAACAGTGTTGCCCAGCACCTGTACTTGCACCAGATCTGGCCGTACAGTGTACCTGCAGAAGTACAGAACTGTACTTGCAATCGTACAGCCTGTACAGCCTGAATTCAGCAGCTGCAGCCGCCTGTTGCAGCCTGTCTCTGTCCCACAGCTCAGCGCCCCCTCTGTCCACAGCAGTACTTGCTGTTGTACAGACCTGTACGGCTGCTGTACGGCCTGCTCCAGCACACACAAGTCAGCAGCAGCAGCCCTTAATCAGCAGTCGACCCCCTTCTCTTTAGCTTTTCCACGCATGAGCACTGGCACATCAATCCTCCACGACTCTTTTTTCCCAAAAGCTAGAGAGAGAGAGAAGAGAGAGACGTGGACCTCCAAAAGTGGAGTAGCCTCTATAAATTTCCTAGGGGCCTCCCAAGGTTTTAAAACCTTTATAACTTTAATTTTTGCCCACCAAAGGTTATAAAACCTTTTTAAATTAAAGTTTCTTTGCCCCCTTCACACTTGGGGTTGTCCACACATGGGTTTACTTTTTGACTCCAACCTGATGCCATTCACACTGTCCACCATGTCCCCGTGCACACCTGCATACTGTCCAGAGAAAAACACAGGGTCGTGACAAATACTATTCCGGTAATGGGATAGGGGGCCGCCGACAGGTCTTCTTGTCCGTTCCAGTCCATCCCTTGCCATATCTTGCACCATAGTTGATTCCGTACGTTGTACGGCTGAAACCGTACGTACCTGCCGTACCGTACGGATTCGTACAATACCGTACGAAAATGAGTGTTTTTTTTTTGGGGGTGGGCATGGAGCAATTTCAGTCTTCTAGAGAGCCATTCATTGCCCTTTGCAGCCTATAGGAAGCTGTTTGTCAGGAGCGTGTGCACTTGCCATTGCCATATTAGGCAAGCGATCATATTGCCTGATGAGGAGGAGGAGGCAATCTTCATGGAGCTCTATAGTGAGCTTGTGGCAGCAGATACTCGCAGCACCAGGAGTCAGCATGGACGGGGCCGAGCAGTTGGAGTTCATAGGCCTCCGCCTTCGACATCGGCAAAGGGTGGCCTTCGCACATATGTGAGGCGGGGATCCTCGAGCTCCAATCCCCGCCTTCATGATGATATTCCCTTGCCCCCTCATGATGATACCCCACTGCCTAGAGAGCCCTTGTTTGATGATGATGGCAACCTACTTAGCGAGAATGATCCCCAGAGTGTCTCGTCCACCTTCGAAGAGTCCTCTTCAGAGAACTCTCTTGATGGACACTCTAGTAGTGATCATGTTGATCATGCAGATGTTGGTGATGATGTAGACTTTTGATATGTTATAGCTCTCTAGGCATTGGGCATCTATCTCCTTCTAGCCCATCGATGATGTATTGTAGTATGTAGTATCATGTATGTACGCATGTTGACGGTCGCCCAGTTTTTGGCCTATCCTTTTGTAGCAATTTTGTACTCTTTTTTTTTTTTTTTTTTTTTTTTTGGGAGAAACGATCCTTCTATTAGTTAATGAGAAAACGCCATATGGCTACAAAGCTCACCTCGCAAGGAGGGATAGAAAACACAATGAACACCTGAGCTCCCCCCCGTGGCTGGCCGCTCTCTGGGGGGGGCTACCTAGTAGTACATGAGGGAGGTGAGAAAAGCCAAACTGGCGGCCTATAGTGCCAAGTGACATCCTCGTCCCTTGCGGTGAGGAAAGGGCCAGGCTGCCAAGTGCGGAGGAAAGCCTTGCGGCGCCCTCTCATGCGATCCGAGTCGCCCTGGAGTTTCCCCCAGTGTCCTCTCAAGGTGTGAATGATGTCCACCCAGAGGGCCTGTATGACCTCCACCGGTGGAGTCGCCTGGTGGTCAATGGCCTCCCTGCATCGGGCTCTCCATATGTGCCAAGCCGTCATGCTGCTGATCATCTCCCATCTCTGCCCGACCCCCTCCTGAGAGGCTGCCGAAGAGAAGTCTGGCGTCGGAACCACCGCCATCGCCCTATCAGAGACCTGGATGGTCACACTGCCAGGGACGTCCTCATATCCAAGTGCAGGGCCGCTGTCCGTGGCCCAAGCCACCGCACCCCACGTCACCAACATCTCACCTGGTGAGCCTGCAAAAACCATCCTGAGAGCGCGCTGCCAGACCTGCTGTGCCTGTGGGCAATCCCATAAGCAGTGCCGCTGTGTCTCCTGTGCATGGCCGCACCGAGGGCAGGACGCTGGGTGTCTGCCAAAAGCTAGCCAAGCCCCCACAGCCAATCCTCTATGCGCTGTGAGCCAGAGAAATAGCGTCACCTTCCGGGGCCGGAAACTGGCCCAAAGGCGCTGCCAGAAGTCCCTAAGAAAGGCGGGGGAGAGCCCCTGTCGCCGCCAATGCTCGGCCGCTGCCGGGGTGCTCGCTATCCTGTGTCTCTGAATCCGCCGCCCCAGCCTCGCTGTGTACTGAAAAAAGGGGATGGCAGGGCTGGTAGGGGCCGAGTAGGGATCTCGCCAAAACCACTCACCTGGGTCCCACTGAAGGCGAATAAGAGGCCTGCTGTCCCAAGCCCATAATCTCCAAGAACAGTCCTCCCCTATCGAGGCCGGTGAGGGGTCTACATGCCACTGCCTCTGATGGAAGCCGACCACCCGTACCCTCTGAAGAATGCAACCCTGGAGCCCATCCAAATCTAGTCGTGTCCTCTGAAGCTGGCCACCCTCTCCCACCTCGAAAGTGAGTGGGGTGACTCTCTCCGCTGTGCCGCAGACCGCTGGAAGGATCTCATGCCGAGTAAAGACACCCATCCACTGTGGAGGTGGAGGGTCCTGTACTGGGGTCCGCCACTCCCGGGGGATGGCCGCCTCAATGTCCTGTCTCATCAACTCTCTGCCCCTCATCCCACTGAGCCTCCTCTCCTGAGCCTCTGGAGGCAGCTCCTGAAAGCATATCCAGTCATCTAGGGACTGGGCCGGGCCGGAGCTCAACGGGCCCCACGACATGTGAGACCGCGAGCCAACCATATGGCCACTGGGAAGTCGAATCAAGGGGTTCCAGATCAATGGCTGCCTCAGGCGCTCCTCATCGGTGCCCGGGGGAGTCTGGAAGAGGGACGGCCTCAGATGCGCCCAGGCCCTCAGAAGGCTGGCTGCAAAACGCTCCTCGAAGCCGAGGCCCACTCCTCTGGATCGCTGCTCCGTAAAGATCCACCTGATGCTGGGGGTCCAGGGGCCGTTAAGAGAAGGAGTGCGGCTGAGCATCCTGGAAACAAGTAACTCCTTCCACGGCTCATCGCCTGGTAGGAGACCACGAACTACCAACTTGCCAAGCAAAGCTCGGCTTTGGCAAATAGGATCTACAATGCCCAGGCCACCTCTCTCCCTCGGCTGAGTGATCACAGCCCATGCCACCTTGGCCCTGGCGGGTCGCCCGTCGCCTCCGGACCAAAGAAAGTTCCTGATGAGCCTCTGCACCTGGCCAATGCACGCCCGAGAAAAGGCCCAGCAAGAAGTGATGTACCACATGGTAGCGAGCAGGACCTGGTTGGCCACAACTACTCGGCCAGCCAGAGATAAACGAGCGGTACTCCAATACAGAAGCTTCTTCCGAATGCTCAGAAGAAGGGGGGCTATCTGCTGCTCCGGAGATATATCAATGCCCACATAGCATCCCAAATAACGCACTGTAGTGCCGGGGGGCAGCCACTGAAAACCATCAACTGGCCTCCAAGTCGGGGGGGGCATAGAACTGACCCACAGCCCACACGACTTGTGCCAGTTGATCAAAGCGCCCGAAGCTCTGCAAAACCTGTCCATGGCTGAGGCGAAACGGCGGAGGTTCTCCTCACCTCCCTGAAGATAGACAGCAGTGTCATCCGCAAACTCCGAGTCTAGGAGCTCCTCCGAGGTGCGGATGGGAAGCTGGAGGCCCCTCAAACCTGTATCCTGTGCCGTCAAGAAGGTGCTCATGGCCTCCGCCACAAAAAGAAAAAGAAAGGGCGCCAAGGGACACCCCTGTCGCACCGAGCGCGATAGCTGGAATCTCTCTCCGCACACGCCCTGTATCAGCACCTGGCTATGAGCCGAAGTGTAGAGTGCAGAGACCCCACGGATCCACTGAGGGGGGAAGCCCATCCTCTCCATAGTGCCTTCCAGGAAGGCCCAGTCCACCCGATCATATGCCTTCTCGAAGTCGAGAAGGAGCACCGCCAGATCCTCCTGCCGAAATCTAGCCAAAGCCGTAGCCTCCCAGAAAGAGAAAATGTTATCCAGAATGCTCCTATCCTGGATGAAGCCTGTCTGCGTGGAGTGGATGATGTCCGGAAGGTGAGGCTGAAGCCGCCTGCTGATCGCCTTAGCTAGGACCTTGTAGGCCGTGCCTAGCAAGGTGATCGGTCTCCACTGTCTAATCTCCAGTCTGTCTCCTCCCTCTTTGGGGATCAAGTGAATCAACCCCTCTGCCATGCTGTCCGGCATGACTCCCGTCTCCATAATCTCCTGGAAAGCCAATCTGAAGCCCCTATGAAGGAGGCCCCAGTACCTCTGGAAGAAAGCCACTGAGAGACCGTCCTCTCCTGGGCATTTGCCCCGAGGTAATGCCTGAAGAGCCTCCTCCAGTTCCGTATCCGAGAAGGGGGAGAGAAGGGAGTGCTGCAAATGGGCCGGCACAACCGGTCTCGTGAAGCTCCAGACTGCCTCCCTAGCCTCTCTCACCCTGTCGTCTGCTGGCTCAGCAGAGAGAAGATCCCTGTAAAAATCTGTGGCTATCGCCCGAACCCTGGGTGGATCCACCACAACCTGGCCATCAGCCTGGCGAAGCCGCCTGAGACCCTCTCGTCTGAAGCGAGGCCCAGTCGCCTCAAAGAAATCCCGAGTCACTCTGTCTCCAGCCTGAGTCCAAAAAGAAGCCCGAGCATGGAATCGGAACTCCACCCGCCTCTCCTCGATGGATCTGATCTCAGTGCGAGCTGTCTCCATCTGCTCTGAGATCCAAGGGCTCAGGGGATCTCTCTCCTGGAGTCTCTGGAGGGACGCTAGACTCCTCCGAAGGCTCCTCTCCTGCTCTCTGAAGGCCTCCAGACGGTCCAAGGCAGCTAGTCTGAGCATCCGACTGATCTCCTGCAAGCCACTGGCAAGATCACTGGCTGCCGATCCTCTCCTGAACTGCAGCTCTTGCCAGACCTGCTCAACTCTGATCGCGATCTCAGGCTCCTCTATGAGACAATCTGGAATCCGGACACTCTGGCCCCGCTCTCCTCTCGTAGGGTCCTCAATCTGGAGAAGCACTGGAAAGTGGTCTGAAAACGAGGAGCCTGCAAGTATGCCCACAGTGCCACCTCTATCACAAGCCCACTCATCAATGTAGAACCTATCGATGCGGGAGAGGTTAACTCCTGTGGCCCGTCTATCCGAGCGTGAGAAAGATAGACTCCCCTGCAACCGGCCAAACTCCGGGAGAGTCCACGGATCCTGGCCTCTCACCTGTAGTACAAGCTCCTCCCATGCAGCGAGCTCTGGCCCATGAATGGTCTCCTGGCTGCCCCCCATCCTGTCCTCTGCATCCTCCAGCATGTTGCAATCCCCTCCTAGGCACCAGTGGTCTGCCAAGGGGAGGGACTGCCTAATGGTGCTCCAGAACTCAGCTCGCCCGGGCGCCCCGTTAGGGGCGTAGAAGTTGAGGAAGCCAATGCGGTCTTCCCCAACCCGAAGGATGATCCACTGCGCTCGACCCTGAACCAGGGTGCCAGAGTCCACAACCTCGGATAGAAGCTGCTCGCTGACTGAGATGCATACTCCGCCCTGGTTCCCCTGGGGGCCATATGCCGGGGACCAAAAGGTGTGACTCCTGCCTGGCAAGATCTTCCCGCAGGTGCGGGTACGCCCGGCAGAAAGGTGGTGCTCCTGGATGAAGAGGATATCTATGGGTCCTCCAACGAGGGCCCTCTGGATCTCCTGGCGAAGTCTGCCCCGACCAATGTAGCAGCGATGTCCACCGAGACCCTGGATGTTCCATGAGAGGATCCTCATGGATGAGCTGTGGCAAGTGAAGCAGCCGCCACTGGCTCACCCCTCTCAGCCGGCCCAGATGATTTGCCCTCCACTCTGTGAGTCTTGGGCGCTGGCTTGGAGGGAGAAGTCACTGTCTGTCCGGGTGCGGAGTCTCTCCAGAAAGAGGGTGACCTGTGTCTGTGTCCAGCCCCACTCCGCCTTCGCCCTGTCCAGAGCATAGGCGTGAGACCAATCCTCAGCATATAAATATCGAAAGGTAGGCTGCACCCTCGGGGCGGCATGGAGGAGAATCAGTAGCACCGCCTCAACTGATGTGTGGACCGGATCCACCCGCCAATCTCCTATACCAAACAGGCTCATGCGGGCTGAGTGTAGTCGGGTCTGCAATAAGTCCGTGAGCCCCAAGTCACTGAAGTGGTGAGAAAACTCCAGTATCTGGTCACGCAGAACTTCCTCTACAGAGTTGCAATCCCATGCTGTGTCTGGGGCAACGCTGAGAGGAAAGGAGAAGGCCACCATGCTGCTCACCACTGAAGGAGAACGAGAGGGATGGCACACCACGCAGACTCGCAAGGGCGCGACCAGTGTCTCGAATGGGCCAGCATCCAGCTGGAGGCACCTGAAAAAACTGTAATCCACTGGTAGCCCCATCACTCGCGGGGGCCCCCCAGGGGATGCTGGAGAGAACTCTGTGGCGGGCGAAGCTAGGATCGCCATCTCCACCGGCCCGGAGTGTCGGTGAAACAGCCGCTGGACTGAACTCTGGCCTACCCAGCTGCGCTGCCCCGGGGCAGTGGGTGGTCTGGCGAAGTATCCTGGAGAGGCCGAAGGAGGGATGGGGGCTCGCGGCGAAGAGGGGGGAGAGCGAGGGGAGGATGGAGAGGCATCTGCCAGAGGATAGGTGTCAGGGGGGGCCGCCGGAGGAGGTGGGAGGGGGGGGGCGGGGGGGGGAGAGGGGGGGGAGGAGAGAGTGCTCTCCGGGTGGGGGGGAGGGGAGCCGGGGGTCGCAGAGTGCGGCCGGGGATGCTCAGGAAACTGTTCCAGGGAGGGGGCGGGGTCCCCCGCGGGGGGAGGCGGGAGTGGGGTCTCCACGTGGGAGGCTCCACCATCGGCCTCAACAACGGGCACGGAGTCTGAATCCTCGTCCATCGGGGTGGGACCTGCAGGTCGCCTATCCCTGACAGGAGCATAAATGCGGGTAGGTGCCTGTACGCCAGCCGGAGTCGCCTGTCCACCAGCCTGTCCGCCAGCCTGTGCAGCCTGCTTCTGGCGTCTGCGACGGTCCCTGCGGGCCGGGCGTTTCCGCCGGCGAACCTCCTGCCAGCCGCCAGCCTCCTGGGTCTGCGCGGCGTTCTCCGCCGGAGCCTGCTCGTCCGATGGTGGCGCCTGCTGTGGCAAGCCAGGGATGTCCGATCTCGGACGTGGATGGCCACCTCTCGGGTCTCCTGCAGGGGGTCCAGAGGCAGCATAGCGTGAAGGATGAACCCCCTTGCGGGGACATGCGCGTGCGAGATGGCCCATCTCCCGACATGCGAAACACTGGCCGGGGAGGCCCGAATACTCCACGCGCTGTATCAGATGTCCTCCAGAAAGACAAGGGAGGAGGATCGTCTTCGGGAGGGACTCCGGTGATGGAACCACAACACGAATGGCCGGGAGTCCTGCTGCCCGAGCAACCACTGAGGCCGCGGTCTGTGGCGCCTCCACCACTTGCCCGAAAGCCCTGCCTATGGACGGCAAGAGGGGCAAGTACTCCCTTCGGAGACCTGGAAAGCAGACGGTGATGGGGAATCCAGTCGCGCCTGCCAGTGGATCAGACGATGGGTCGAAACCGTGGGTCCATCGTGCCAAGAACGCCCGAGAGGAGCGTAGGGCAATGGGGCTCCGAGCCAGCACCCTCTGAGCTGCTGGTGGGGACTCGAACTCCACCTGGTAGTAGCCGCGGCCTAAAAAATCCACGCTGATGATTCTTGCAGTCTCGCCGATGAGGCTACCCTGCAGTAGGTCGCGTAACTCTCTCCGCATTGGGCGGCTACCCACCACCTTGCAAACTAAGGAAGAGGCCTCCAAAGAAGAAACGGAGGACGCGAGAAGCTGCTGCTCTGCATCTGAGAAGTCTAGTCGAAGACCTGTATCGGTCGGGGCTGACGGAGAGGCTGCCATGGAGTCCTCCTGGGGGAAAAGACCAGGTACTGGCTGAATCGACGAGACGAACCCAAGAAAAAAACCTCTCCACTTCGCGGAAGACGCCGAAAAGGAAAAAAAGGGAACGGGGGGCTGAGGCAGGGAGAAAGGGAGAAGCAGGGACGGAGGGCTGAGAGGCCGACGATGCGAGGAGGGGGGGAAGAAAGGAAGGAGGCGGAAAAAAGGGGGGGAGGCGGAGGAAGGAGGGCGAGGGGGGGCTGCGCAGAGAAGGCGAAGGGGGGAAGAGGAGGGCGGCGCGGAAAAGGGGGAGGGAGGGCAAGCGGCGCAGGCGGGGGGGCTGAGGGGGGCAGGCGGGATGAAAGCGGGGGAGGGGAGGGGCTGCGGGGACAGGCGGGTGAAGGAGAGGGGGGAGGAGGCGGCGGCGACAGCGATGGGGGAGGCGCAGGGGGCAGCGGGCTCACGCACGTTCGCTACTTTTGGCAGGGTTCAAATAGCAATTTTGTACTCTAATGGCATGATGACATTATGTTCATGGTTCTACTATTTTGTAACTTCTCGTCTACAATTTTTAAGTTTAGGAAGTATTTGTTTTAAAAAACGTACTAATATCGTACCGTACCTCAAAAAATTTTAAGGTACCAATTAGTACCGTATTTCATTGTACCGTACCGTACCGTACCGTACCGTACTGTACCTTTCGTACTAACTAACCATGTCTTGCACACATAGTCACAGGGGATGGAAGGGATGGCTGCTTGGAACGCGGGGACGCCAAATCGGGACGGAATAGCGATGGGGACGGACGGACGTCCCCCACGAGGCGTCACTCACAGGGGATGCCGCAGGGACGGGGACGTCGCAGGGGGACGGCTCTGTGAGGGGACGGCAGAGAGCCGTTGCTGGCTGTTTTTTTGCCGTTGCGCTCGCCGTTTTTGGCCGTTGCGCTTGCCGTTTCTAGCCGTTAATGGCTGTTGGCTTGGCCTTGGGCCTTGGCCCTTGAGCCTTGAGCCTTTGAGGCTTGGCCCTCTCTCTCTCTCTTGCCCTTGAGGCTTTCCTCTCTCTCTCTCTTGCCTATCTATATAAGAACAAGCCTCTACAAGGCTACAAGCACACACAACTCTCAAGGCTCAAGCTTTCAAGCTTCTTCTAGCTTCCAAGTTCCAAGTTCCAAGCCTCTAGGCTCTCACACAAGGCCCGCGGGCTGCCGCCCTACTATCTAGATTCTCAGCCTCAGCATCGGCGATGTATGATATCTTATAGCCCTCTTATGGCACTGGATGGAGTTAGACATAGATCTGCATAGCATGCTTGTACTACCCCTTCAGCATATAGAGATGCATCTTGCCTTAGCACTCCATCCACATCCCCACCCCCCCTTATATTATTTGTATATGGGCTCCACTGATCCATGATGATTCACAGTTGTATCCAAACATATGCACACTTTTTCTTTTCTTTCTTTTCTTCCGATGATCGGAAGAACACAGTTGTATTATTTTTTGTCTCATAGGCCAAATTTGGCCTCTCGTAGACGTTAATATATCTTTCTTTCTTTCTTTCTCTCTCTCTCTCTCTCTGTCTCTCTCTCTCTCTCCCTCAAGCCTCTTGAGTCTTCCAACTTCCAAGCCTCTAGGCTCTAGGCCTCTCTCTCTCTCTCTCTCTCTCTCTCTCTCTCTCTCACCTTTCCCTCAACTTTCAAGCCTCTTGAGTCTTCCAAATTCCAAGCCTCTAGGCTTTAGCCTCTAGGCCTCTCTCTCTCTCTCTCTCTCTCTCTCTCTCTCTCTCTCTCTCATTCCTCAAGGCTCAAGAGTCAAGCCATCTTCAACCATGGCATCCTCCTCACGTGCCGGGGCTTCTCGTAGAAGGACAACGGGATGGACATGGTGGGAGGAGGTTAACTACACCCCAGCCGCTCATGGAGGCGGTTCTCGGCCATGGGTATGCAAGCTTTGCCCGTACTAGCGAACGGGTGGCGCCGACAAAGTGCGAGCCCACCTCTTGCATGAGAGTGGGCATGAGGTGAGGTTTTGCACGAATGTCACGCCCGAGAAGAGACGGGAACTTCTTGACAAGCTTAGCGTCTACGAAGCGGTCGAAGCAACAAGAAGGACACCACGAGTGGCCGTGGATCCCGCGATGATGGGGAGAGAAACTCAAGCCTCTACAATGGAGTCATGTGGTGGATCGGGATCATGCACACCATCACCTTCACCATCAAGTCGGAATGTTACTCCATCCACGATGCCGGCACCCTCCATCTCCACGGCCTCTCAATCATTACGTGGCCCACGGCGACAATCTACACTTGGGGAGAATTGGAACCCCAAGTTGAAGGAGGAGGTGGATATGGCGGTGGCCCGCTTCTTCTTCCACGACCACATTGCCTTTCAAGCGGCTAGGTAAGTGCAATCGATCATTGCCAATTCATCATTCATGTTTTCATCATCCTAGTCCCCTTCTCATTAGTAAATTACTTTCTTGAATAGGTCAAAATACTTCAAGGTCATGGTTAAGAAGATTGGGGAGTATGGCTCAACCTATACGCCCCCCTCATCCGAGACTTGTGCACTACATTGCTCGAGAAGGAGCGGCCGACAACACAAAGCGGCAATGGGAGAGGAACGGAGTCTCCCTCATTGTGGATGGATGGAGTGACACCTGCAAGAGGAGTATTCACGGCATGGTTACATATTCCCGCAGAGAGATGTACTTCATCTCATCTCATGATGCATCCGGCACTGGGAAGAGCGCGGATGTGCTTGCGGTGGAGTGGGCTACCACCATGGAGATCGTTGGCCCCGAGCATGTAGTGGGCTTTGTTGCGGATGGAGAGCCTTCCAATAGGGTGGCGGGAGCTATTCTCCAAGGTATGATGTCACGGTGTCCTTTTGTATGGCTCATTGCCTAAACAACCTCCTCAAGGACATCGGGGCATTACCATGGATCAGCCTGCTCATTGAGGAGGCCAACACCATGGTCTCCTTTGTCCTCAACCACCAAAGACTTAGGCATGAGTTCAACAAGAGGTCCTGTCGCTCTCTCCTCAAATATTCCGACACCCGGTTTGCCTACAACTTTCTCATGTTGGGCCGGTTGAAGGATTGTAGCGGTGCTTTGAGGGGGCTTTTCCTTAGCGAGGAGTTTGTCGCCATGCAAGAGTCCCATACAAACACTGGCCAAGAGTGTAGGCTACGGGCGGATGACGCCTCTTGGTGGGAGCTGTGAAGACCACAGATGCTATGGTGAGGTCCATAGTCCACCTATTGAGGATTGTAGATGCTATGCAACCATGCATAGGCAAGGTCTACGAGGCCATGGATCGCATGATAGAGAAGTTGAAAGACTTCGTGCCTGACGAAGACAGATACGAGGAGATCCATGCCTTGTGTCTAAAAAGGTGGAATTCCTACTACTCTCCATTGCATGCAGCAGCTTATGTGGTGGACCCAAAATTTCAAGGCAACAAGCAGGAGAGCGACCGGGAGGTGAGCGCTGGATGGAGGATCATCTTGGATCGTCTTGTGCCTGATGCATCGGTTAGGCGTAAGATCAGGGACCAGTTTTCGATGTACAGGTCATTTCATGGCTCCTATGGCTGTCATGATGCACAGGTTGACCGCTCCAAAGTTGGTGCTGCTCTATGGTGGGAGGACTTTGGTTCAGATGGACCGGAGCTACAGCAGCTTGCCATCCGCATACTTAGCCAGGCCGTCAGCTCCTCTTGCTTGGAGCAACTTTGGAGTACCTACAGCCACATTGCCTCTAGGGAGAGGAACCGACTCGGGGTGGAGCGTGCCAATGACCTTGTCTTCGTCAGTGCGAACTTGCGAATGCTTTGCAAGAGCGTGACCAAGAAGGCAGATTCCTTCACCGAGTGGGAGATGAGTCAACAAGAAGAGCAACAAGAGAGTGAGGTGGAGGAGAAGCATGCCAGTGAGGATGAGACTGAGGATGAGCTTGATGCTTCTTTGGCACAAGCTACCCATGACCATGAGGCGAGCACTTCACGTGGATGATCATTCATGGATCATGATTCATGGACCTTACTACTTAGCTCTAGCCTCTAGCCTCTAGTCTTCAGCACTTTTTTGTCATTAACTTATTTGAGTCCGTCCATGTATTCTGCCTCCTTAAGGCTTAGTCCTGACTCCTGACTCTTGAGTCATGACTCATTTTGTATCTACTTAATTATTAATGTGACTCAAAAGCTTACCATTTTAGTGTAAATTTGTGCTCATTTTGATGTACTTCCAAAGTAGAATAAGTGTAGAGTAGAAAAATTAAAAAAAAAAGTATTTTTTGAGTGCCGTTCCCTCCTCCGTCCCCGTTCCCTACTTATGGCCGTCCCCCGTCACCGTCCCCCGTCCCTTGTGACTATGCTTGCACATCAATGCTCTGAAATTCTGGTTCTATTTGGTTCTTAATCCTTCTTTATCTGGCTGCACTCTATGATTAGTCCTGAGATTAGCATGTACATGTGTGTGCACATGACATCCCCCTCTACTAAAATTGATGACGGGATTCCAATCTGTCTTTCTTGGATGATTGTCATCATCCCATTCTACTCTCGGAGTCCCCTTGTCATCCTTCCTACTCTGGTAACCTTTTCACTGAATACCTGGTCCAAATCCTCTCTAACTCTGAAGAAGATCTATGCATCTATTCCATCCAGTCTCCATTCCGTTCTTGCCCTCCTGTCTTTGAACACTGTCTTGGTCTTCATTTCCAAGAAATGAGTCTGGCACTCTCACTACACCCCTTGGAGGATCATCCTCCATTGGAACCGTTGCCTGAAAGCCTTTCCCGACTCACAAGACTGCCATTTTCTTTGGGCTTTGTGGAACACCACCTAGGAGTTCTTCCCGGTCTTGTGTTCCTTGCCTTGGGCCTAGTACTTGTGCACTTTCCGCTACCTTGGACCTGTACATCTTCATATGGGACTGAATTAGGGTTTAGCCTTGCTGAGCGTGATGCTCCGATACCAATGTTACATGTGGAAGGTCTGGGAGTCTTCTTTTAGCCCTAAACACCATCTAGAACATGCTGATGTAAAAACGCAAACAAAAGGGAGAGTAGAGAGAGAAAGAAAGAAAGATTTTATTAACGTCTTCCAAAAGACCGAACTTGGCCTATGAGACAAATCGGTGTACGTGTATGGGGTATCCTCTGTCATCCCAACAAAATGAAAAAGTACTGAACTAAAAAGCTGAATCTGGGTGTGCAATAAGTACAATGAGTGGTGAAGGGGATGGAGCTCTACTACTAGGAGAATGCAAAGCTATATGCATGGAGTATACAATCATGATATGCAACCTAGCTAGCTCCATCCTGTACCATACTGGGGGTATAAAATGGTATACATCAATGAAGGGGGTGTCCTCAGCTCCCTGAAGAACATGCCTGGGTGTGCTCTGAAGCGAGCCAGTCGCTCCGCACCCTCTCTGTGAAACTGAGCTCTGATCTCTGTCATCTCTCTCTGGTATAGGCGTGGTGTCTGAAAGCCAAGTGTCCTCTATCTCCTGCGGGCTCTGAGTGTCTCTGCTCTCTGGAGAGTAATTCCCTGCCGTGTAGGGAGTGGGAGTGGGATGGATCTCTGAAAAAATGTAGTAATCTGTGTCTGTCGTCCCCCCTTTGGAGTTGTCTGAGCCTGTAATGATGTCTCTCTGTGGCGCTGTATGTCTAGAATGAATCTCCCCAGTATGCGCTGGTCTGCTGCCTCAAAGATCTGGCATAGGGAATGTGGCTCTCTGAATAAAATGGGATATCTCTCTCTGATGGCTGTATATGCTTTGCATCTGCATACATAATGCTCCTCACTCTCCACCTCCTCTCTGCACAACTTGCATACCCTCTCCTCTCGGGGCACTCTAGGATTAGTCCTGAGATTAGCATGTACATGTGTGTGCACATGACACGCTGGCTGTACAGCGCTAACTAGAGCTTTTGGAAAGCTCCTTGGTGCTGTTTGTATCATGCCAAATGACACCACAGATATGGGGAAAGGCCAGATGCACAAGCTCACCCGATAGGGCTAGTATTGGAAAATATTTGAAACATATGGATGTACTTGATGTACTGGGAACATATGCATATATATGCAACAAATGAATGTACTGGGAATATCTGGATATACTTGGAACATTTGCAGTCCGCAACTGAGGACAACTGCGATATAAGAGGGAGGAAATGTAACTATTTGGCCCTCTGAGCTCTATTTCACATGATGGTGCCCTTGCCCGATGGAAGAAGGCATGGGAACAGGGATCATGAAGTTGGCTCAAGAAAAAGTATCAGTTTTGGACAAAGAGCAAGAAAAAACAAAAAGTCAAACTAAGTTGACTGCGAGCCAAAGACACCACTGGCAAGGGGTGACTGAGCCGGACGAAAAAGCTAAAAGCCACTTTTTCAAAAAGCAGTTTCAAGGCCAAAAATGTTGAGATGTTAAGCTCAACACGAGCTGACACTTATGATATGCTTGGGTGACTCTTTTCGCCACTTACATCATTGGCGTGTTTGGTAAGTTGCTGATATGATGGATCTTCGCCAGTGATTCTACAGCTGGACTATACCATCTACTAGTTCACCATTGAGTTATGGCATACTTATCTTGCCAGCTCACTTACTTAGCATGTTCACATTATGGACCACATGTACATAGTACTTTAGTACTTGTGTTGTATTTTCCTTATCTCTTTGGTAGATCTTTTTTGTTGAGAAGAAGAAGAACAAATTTTCAGCCTCTCATCTTGTGTGTTCTCTGCTAGGGTTTGTGTGAGTGTGTGTGTGCTTGCAAGAGCTCAAGCTCTCTTTCTCCCTATATCTTTTCATGGTATCAGAGCTTGGTTCATGCTAAGGAGCTGTGAGCGGCAAGCAGAAGAAGCACAGGAAGTGGTTCGAGGGTAAGAGCTTCACCTACTTTGAGAGCTCTTTGGGAAGTACTAGTAACAAACTCCGATTGAGGAGCTATCTTCGCAGGAGCGGAGCTACAAGGCAACTGTATTGTCCTTTGAATGGAATTTTTGCAACCGAAATCGCGTTTTGGGCGTGTCTTGACCTCCGTTTTTGAGTGAGGAGGTCTTTGGGTACACTACAGGTAAGTTCCGATATTTTATAGAAATCTATTTTTGGAACTGCAGGAAGGGAATTTAGTTGTGCAGGCATTGTGTGTATTGCAAAGAGATCTTACAGGTGTTATTGGGTGTATGTATGCACATTGAAGTCACTGGTTGTGACAGTTTGGGTGCAGTATAGTACTGCTACAAAGAATACAACAGTTTGTTTAGGTCAAACAAGAGTGGTGTTTTTAGTGAATTTGTGTTGTAGGCTAGATGTCAAATGATGGAATTAACCAGATTGTTGCAGAAGCTTGACAAGAATAACTTGAGGTTTAGATTAACAAATTTTTTGATGGAAAAAGGCTATTGGGACGACATCGAAGGTGAACATGAGGAGGCACTAGAGATACCTGAGATTAATCTGACTGTTGTAGATGTAAAAGAATGTAAGAATTGGAATCAAGGAGCAAGGAAAGTCATGTATTGGCTTTCTATTAGTATATAGGACACTATGATTGGGCATATACAAGATGCCGAGTCACCCAAGGAGGCATGGGACACCTTGGTGAAGTTGTATGAAACTAACTCTAAGGCACGAAAGATTCAGTTGAAGAATGAGCTTCATACTGTGGAGAAGAAAAACATGTCTATGAATGATTATGCCTTGAAGATTAAGGGCATTGTGGAATCCCTTGTATCTATTGGTGTTTCTATTGATGATGATGATAAGGTAGAAGTATGTCTACGTGGTTTGGGCCACAATACAAGGCATTCAAGATGTCTATTCAGGATTGGGAGAACATTCCTAACTTTACAGATTTGGTGTCAATGTTGATCGTTGAAGAAAAGAGTTTGGGTAAAGACCAGTCTTCACAAAACAAACGCAGTTCGGAGCAACAGGTCTTCTACACAAGTGCAGGTAGAGGACGAGGTAGAGGTTGAGGCCGTGGCCAAGGTGTTAAATTAATGTATCTCAAAGTGTGGTGGTAGTCGGCCATTTCCATTGAGAGGGTATAAATACCCATGCCCACCATTGTAATTAACACATTATTCATTGCTAAAATACGTCAAGCGTTGTACGCCAACCTCTCTCACTCTCTGCGTCAACTTCTCTCTCTCTCACAGCGTGTACTCAAGCTTCCGCATGCACGACTTTGACATGGTATCAGAGCTTTGAAGTGCGCATCTCTCCTCCAGCGCTACTCTCCCTTTCCCTGCTGCGTTTTTGGCTGGCGTTAGTGTTCAGTGAATCTCAGTAGCATTTCAGCCCTGCGTTTTGTGTTTCCAGGTGGCATTTCCTGGCTGCCCATGCACGTGTGAAGACCTGCCTCTGTAGTGCAGTAGGCGATCAACAGAGCAGTCTTTTTTGCTGCGTTTTGTGGGCCAGGTACAGTGTGGACAACAGACGGTTTCTTTGCTGCGTTTTCAGGCCAGGAGGGCACCGGTGACGCAAGGGTGGAGCCTCGGGAGTGGAATCCAGGACGCGGCCAAGACTTGCAGGTCAAAGTGCTCGAGGACTCGGGACGAGATTGCAACTGTGTTGACTGTTACAAGAGGAGGAACGAGAAGTGCGTCGGCTACAGAGAGGAGGTTTGGATCGACTGAGAAGATCTTGGACGGAGTTTATGAGATGGGTCTCCCATGTTCAAGCAAGGACGACAAACTGAATGGCGACAACTATGCGCATTGGAATTTGATCATGAGGCTGTGGTTTAGCAGAAAAGGCTTATGGGACATTGTTGATGGCTCGGAGGAACGTCCCCGAAGGGATAGCAATCGGTTCACACGTCTTCAGGAGGAGGAGTTTCTCAAATCTCTTGTGGATTGGGAAGCTCACAATGCGAAGGCGATGTCGGCGATTGCAGAAACTCTCACCAAGGAAATTTTCCCTGCCATTCAGACTTTAAAGACTGCCAAGGAAATGTGGTCAAAGCTTGCAGGAATGTTTGATCGAGACTCAACAATGCGAGCAGTAACCCTTCTCGGCCAGTTGTTTTCCATCAAGTTTGAAGCCGGGACCTCTATGCAGTCATTTCTAATGAAGGCAAAGGTTATCCATGATCAGTTATCGGCTATGAATAGTGCATTAACTAGTACCCAGTTAGCTGCCTTGGTTCTTATGAAGTTGCTTGAGGAGTACGAGATGGTCTCGAGGGCATTACGCTTACAAGTCACGAAGGAAAAGCTGGAATTTGATGATCTCAGCTCTTTTCTCATTGAGGAGGAAGCAGTGCTCATTTCCCAAGGCAAGATTCGAGTTCCGAAGGATGTAGAATCGGCACATACTGCATCGGAATCCAATAAGAAGTCTAGGAGCCGTTGTTATAAGTGCGGAAAGCGAGGGCATTTGGCTCGGGATTGCAAATCCAAAGCTAAAGCTCAAGGCTCGACAAATGACAAAGGCAAAGGCAAAGCTGACGAGGATGACAGTGACAGTGATTCTACTAGGGATGCTACGGCGTCTGCCGGTGTGGCGAGGACTACACTGGCACATGCTCCAGCATTCTAGCTTGGTGGATGGATGCTACCATGTGCTTCAGCCAGAGAGAGGCATGTGAGTGGCAGAGAGGGGCAGTCTGTGCTCCCGTTTTGGTGATTTGGACCCGTGTGTCGGAGTTCAAGGCACATGCATCTGGCATGGAACAGCTTGACAAATCTATGGACGTGATGTGTTCGTAGTTCATTGGTAGCAGACTATGGATGGGATGAGTTCCTGGTTCATTGTGTAGCAGAATTTTGGGCGTCGTGTGTTAACAGTTCAAGGTTCAGAGGATTTTTTGAACGTGATGTGTTCACAGTTCAACGAATGGAGGATCATGGATGTGGAGTTGTCTGCAATTCATTATTCTATGTGGCAGCTGAAGCTCAAGATGGCATTCCTTGAGGAGACAGGTTGTTTGGTGCATTTTCCGAGGTGTATTCAGTATCCGGCCGGTACTGAGGTGTCCATGGTTGCATCTACATCAACTTGGCTTGTTCATCTATGCCCACTATGAGCTACAGAGAGGGTGTTAAATTAATGTATCTCAAAGTGTGGTGGTAGTCGGCCATTTCCATTGAGAGGGTATAAATACCCATGCCCACCATTGTAATTAACACATTATTCATTGCTAAAATACGTCAAGCGTTGTACGCCAACCTCTCTCACTCTCTGCGTCAACTTCTCTCTCTCTCACAGCGTGTATTCAAGCTTCCGCATGCACGACTTTGACACAAGGTGGTGGCTGAACAGGTAATCAAAATTATGATCAACAACAATAGTCTCGTGAATCACAACAACAATACATAGGTGAAAGAGGCTAGTTCAGAGGTAGGGAGAATCAAAGAGGTCGTGGAAATTAGCAAAGCCAACAAAATGATATATGAGGTTGTTTTTATTGTGGCAAAGCTGGGCATTTACAGACAAATTGTTGTAAGAAGCAAAATGACATGAGAAATAGAAAAGTGCAACAAAATAACTATTCTTTCTCTAGCAGAAGTAATGAGGACAATGAAAGGTTGTTTGTTATGCAGTATGTGCTTAATGTTGTGTCGAGAAATGATGTATCCGCATGCAATGATGATGTGTGGTATGTGTGATTCAGGTGCTTTGAACCACATGACTAGTCATGGCGAGTGGTTTAAGGATATGAAAAATCATGAAAAGCCAGATTTTGTTAAAATAGAGGATAATTCGGCTCATCCAATTGCTCATGTTGAAAATGTACCATTATCTATGCACGATAGTAAAGTAAAGTATCTGGCAGATGTACTTCACGTTTCAAATATTACAAAGAATCTGGTTTCTTTTGGCCACATGATTGAGCAAGGTTCACAGGTACGCTTTAACCTTGATGGTTGTTATGTCGAAGACTTTAAAGATAAGTGCAGGTTGTTTGCAAAAGGCAATAGAGTGGGCATAATGTTTACACTAGATGTAAATATGCTTGAAATGAAAGCTGCAATGTTTGCACAGGGATCATACAGACATTTGGCATAAGAGAATTGGACATGTAAATGTGCAAAGAATGAAGTCTATGCAGACTAAAGATATTGTGAGAGAGCTGCCTAAGTTTAAGGTTGATGGTATGCAGAAAGAATGTGAAGCATGCCAATTTGGAAAGCAGACAAAGCATGTATTTCCACATGATAGAAATGTGAGCATGAATGTACTAGATGTGCATTCAGATGTATGGAGTCTTGTGAAAACGTCTATGGGTGGCTGAAAACGTCTATGGGTGGCTGTAAGTATTATGTAACATTCATTGATGACCACACGAGGAAAGTGTGGGTGTATTTCATGAAGGAGAAGAGTGAAGTTTTCACCCATTTTCAGAATTTTAGAGTGATGACTGAAAAGTAGACAGGAAAGCATATGAAGTGGCTAAGGTTAGATGGATCGGAAGAGTACTTCTTCAACGAGTTCTCTGATTTTTTGCAAAAGAATGGCATTCAGAGACAGTTTACATGTAGATACACTCCACAACAAAATGGGGTCGCTGAGCGGAAAAACAGGTACATTGCAAAGATAGCGCGAGCATTGATGACATAAAAGAATATGCCGCATAGCTATTGGGCTGAAGCGGTTTCTACAATAGTTTATATCATGAACAAGACTCCTACAACAGCCACACATGATGTAACGCCAGAGAAGAAATTCATGGGCAAGAAACCTGATTCGTCTTACTTGAAAGTTTTTGGATGCATTGTCTATGTACATGTGCCGGATGAGTTGCGTACGAAGCTCGATGCAAAAGCAGAAAATGTGTATTTATTGAATATGCTCTTGAGCAAAAGAGATATAGATACTATAACCCTACTACACGTGAGTTGAGGGTAAGCAGAGATGTGTTTGAAATGAGTAGTTGGTATGTTGCTGAAAAAGATGCTGTTGGGATTGATGTAAATGGAAATGTGATTACACAGAATGCAAGTCAGCAATCACAATCATTGAGTGGACCTGGAGAGTCCTCTTTGTTAGACATCATCTCCTTGTTGCTGGCTTCATGTTTGGTGTCCTATTTTAGCCTCTAGGGCTAACCATGTTAGCTATAGGGATTGGTCACCCCTCACATATGTTTTCCCATATTATTCCCCATTTTATAGAGTCTTGGGCTTTTTTTCCCTAGTCGTGGAGGATCTTTTCTCTAGTCGGCTACCTTCATGTGGGCATATATATAGCTGGCTTGCCTGTCTCATTCTTCATTGCTTGCTTAGCATTGTTTGCTGTAGTCTCTCACATACGAGGTCTTCTCCCCTCTTGCTTGGGATATGTATTCTTGGATGATGATATTGAGAGCAGGTCTATACATGTGTTTCCTCTCCATCTCTCTCTCACTCTCTCTCCTGTGTTTCCACTTTCCCTTCTTCCGCTGTGCATTCTATCATGGTATCATAGCGCCGATGAAGATCAGTGTTGGATGCTCCCTCCTCTCCCTCCTCAGGTGGACAGATTTGCGTTTTTTCAGCAGGTGGACAGATCTGTGTTTTTTCAGCAGGTGGACAGATCTGTGTTTTTTTTCTCAGGTTGCTGCTGGTTGTCTGCCTCTTCCAAGCACTTCTCCATTGCAGCCCCATGGTCATCCTTTACAGGTTTTGATTCTTGAGATTCCCCCTTTCTCACCTATTTTTTGCTCTGTTTTCAGGACAGCAGCACCTAGGGTGCTGCGTTTTTCTACAGGCGGTTTCTATAAGCAGTTTTGCAGCGTTTTCTTCAACATCTAACCCCCCTGTTGTGTTGGCTGCCTGTTCTATGCAGGACAACAGCAATGTTTGTTGCGTTTTTTCTCCCACAGAGGGTTTTCTGATGCTATTTGTTGCTCTAGGACTTGATGGTACCATATCTCTTTTGCTTTTCCAGAGTCAGCCCTATCTATTGCCCCGCATACTTCTGCGTTTTCAGATCTTGCTGGTAGCTCTACCTTCACCTGGGCTCCTTCTGTTGGACCCGAAGGTACCTTCTCTCCAGTGTTTTTCCTCATATGAGGTGTGGCACCTGGTTGGCCTGAATTTTCAGGTTTGTAGCCCTTGTTTGGCTGCGTTTTCTTCTCCAGTGAACATAGAGCACTTGCAGAGGGGGTGTTTTGTTTGGATTGTGGCTTTGGAGGCAGTTTGGTACTTGAGGACACTGAATTTCTGATTTCAGTCAGCGTTTTACTGATTTTGGAGCATCTATACTTGTGTTTTGTTCCTGGTCTTCACAGTTGCCTGGTTTCTTCATGTTCCTTGTCTTCTGTTGGTGGTGGAGTGCTGTTTTTTGTTGGACAGTAGTGTTTTGGCTGCGTTTTACTTCCCAAAGGAGTTTTCTATACTTAGAGGGGGCCCATCTCCAACTACTTCACATGAGGATCAGTTTCGGGAGCTGTTTTGTATCTGTGGAGACTTTCTTCTGTGACAGGAGTTTACAGATTTTGGAGGAGAGTGGTGATCTTTTCAGAGATCCTGAGCAGAGTTTATTTTGTCCGAGCCTGTGTTCTTTGCAGTGTTTGCAGAGAAAGGAGGGTGTTTTGCCTGTGAGGTGTGATCCTTTCACATGGATCACTTGTTTGTTGCTGATTCTTGGGATCTTGTTACCATTGCAGTTTATATTCCTGTTTCCCTTCCTCATTGTGAGGAGTCTACCTTTGCCTCTCTTTGTGATGCACAGCGGAAGAAGGGAAAGTGGAAACACGAGAAAGAAAGAAAGAAAGAAAGAAAGAAAGATATATTAAGCGTCTACTAAAGACCCAATGGGCCTATGAGACCAAAGTGATACAATAATGTCCATGGCATATCTCATCATGGAATGGAAAATAAAACAGAATGAAAACATAAATATAGCTATCTCACTGGGGTGATACAAAACTGTCCATGGAAACTCGCCATGGAATACTGAGAACATAAGAACATGGGAGCAACATCAGCTCCGAGTAGATGGTATACCACTCTCCAAAATGTCAAGAATGGGATTGACGAGTATGGCCGAGAGGTCTCCCTCAGCTATGTCACGTGGAAAGGTAGCTCAATGGCGGTGGAGCATGCCTTGGATCGGGAGCTCATGAGGTGATCGTGGTCGACGGGGGGGTCGAGGGCGTAGGGCACGTTGGAGTGTAGAGGCTTGGTCCGAGGTAACTCCTCTAGGCGAGGTAGGTCCAGAGCAGCTCGTGGAGGGTCCACAAGATCCACTATGTCGGTGTCCTCCACCTCCTGGTTCCGGAAGAAACTGGTGATGGTTGGCTGCTGAGGGAGGGGGCGGGGTGGTTGGGGCCTGTGTCTCAAGAAGATGTCCCTGTGTTTGCGGAGCTCAAGCAGGAAGAGGCCCAGGCAACGTTGGTCCTGGAAGTCAATGATCCTGGAGAGTGGACCGAATCCCTCACGAAATAGTGAGTGAAACCTCCCGCGGATCTCATAGTATACTGGGCAACGGCATATGTAATGCTCCTCCGTCTCAACCTCTATGTGGCATAGTCGGCAGATCCTCTCCTCTCTGGGTGTCTGTACGAGCTTCCCGGCTCTGAAGATGCGCTTAGCTCTACCTGTCTCCACTCTGAGGCGGTGGGAAGAAACTAGTATCTGCACCCAAAGATATCGTGCATCCTCGTCCTTCCCGACGATGCTGAGAATCTATCGGAGATGGGATCTAAAAAGGACAGCTACCTCCCTAGAGCCACGTACTCTTCTTGATGTGCAGGTCTCGCCTCGAAAAGCTGACTCCCACTCATACCTGGCTATGTATAGTAAGCTCCTCTCAGGGCTTTGATGAGTCTCTGTAAAAGAAAATGACATCCCTGCCTATGAGAATCTTGCTCAAGCCTCTTCGATTCGACCACACCATGCCATTGCAGTTCCATACTGCCAACCCTAGGTGTTTGGTCTCATAGACCCCATGTCCCTATTTGGGACGGCGCTCAGTGATAATGACTCTACCATCTCTGTAGATAGCCCACTTGCCTGCTCTGCGGGCCTCATGAACAATCACCATCGCCTCACGCCGGTGTGCCACCTGTGCTGGAGTGAGATCATCTCCCATGTACACCTATGTGCCCTTGAGGGCAGCCCACCTGTCTAAGAAGGCCTGTCTGCCTGCTGGTGGCATCAAGGAATCTAATGATGAGGGGTCATTCTCGTGTCGTATCCTTTCCTGCCCTCCATGTGTCTGCAAAGGGTGGGGCGATCCCATCCACTCCTAGCATCTGGCAAAGTGTCATGGCATCCTCCTTTGGGGAAGCCCCCGCTTGTACCCCCCGTACTCGCACATGGAGGCCCTATCCTTCCTGCGTTTCTCCTCCTCGAGAGTCTCATGTATGATGCTCTACGGGGGTTTGTGCTTCTTCACCACCTCCACCCAATCTTTCTTCGTGGTCTGTAGTTCTTCCCGCAGCTTATCACTCGCAGCTTTCAACTGCTCCAAGTCAGTCCTTAAACCCTCCTGAATATTCAGTTTTCCTTCCTGCACTGTGTGGTCCTTGACCGTAGCCTTTAGGGCTTCCATTTCTGCCTAGAGTTCCCCTATCATTGGGGCAGCTTCTGGCATTCCTGTTTGTTGCAGCTGGGTCTTTCAACATCTGAATCACCTCTTCCTGGTGGTTCACTAGGGCTGTCAGTTCTTCAATCCTATTGTTCTTTCCTTGTATCTCCTTGCGCGGAGGCCTTACAACTGTTTTTCATGTTGGTTCAGAACCCTGTCCAGCACCTTCTTTTGTTCGCCCAGTAATTTCTTGGTGTGGTCCTCCAGTGTCTTGATGTATGCCTCCAACTCCTGTATGTTCATTGTGTTATTTTCCCTAGTTGCTGCCTTGGGGGCCTGAGCAAGGGCAGCTGGGAAAAGGGAAGGCAGACAGAGCAAGGGTGCGGGAAGTGCGGCTGGGTGCGCTTGGAAGGTGGACACGCAGTGTACGGGTGGGAAAAGGGAAGGCCAGAAGGCGGACACTCAGTGCACGGGTGGGAAAAGGGAAGGTCGAAAGGCAGACAGAGCAAGGGTGCGGGAAGCGCGACTGGGTGCGCTTGGAAGGCAGACACGCACTGTACGGGTGGGAAAAGGGAAGGCAGGAAGGCGGACAGAGCAAGGGTGCGGGAAGCACGGTTGGGTGCGCTTGGAAGGGAAGCGCGGCTGAGAGAGAGAGAGAGATGGAGAGGAAACACAGGTGTAAACCTGCTCTCAATATCATCAACCAAGAATACATGTCCCGAGCAAGAGGGGAGAAGAGCTCGTATGTGAGAGACTGCAGCAAACAATGCTAAGCAAATGAAAAAGAGTGAGGGGTATGTTGGCTTCTTGGAGTTCACTCAGCATTCGGTGCTTAGAGGGGGTGTTAGACATCATCTTCTTGTTTGCTGGCTTCATGTTTGGTGTCCTATTCTTGCCTTTAGGGCTGATCATGTTAGCTATAGGGGCTGGTCACCCCTCACATATGTTTTTCCATATTATTTCCCATTTTATGGAGTCTTCGGGATTTTTTCCCTAGTTGTGGGGTGGAGGATCTTTTCCCTAGTCGACTGCCGTCATGTGGGCATATATATAAGCTGGCTTGCCTCCCTCATTCTTCACTGCTTGCTTAGCATTGTTTGTTGTAGTCCCTCACATACGAGGTCTTATCCCCTCTTGCTCGTCGAGACATGTATTCTTGGATGATGATATTGAGAGCAGGTCTATACGTGTGTTTCCTCTCCATCTCTCTCTCTCTCTCTCCCCTGTGTTTCCACTTTCCCTTCTTCCGCTGTGCATTCTATCACTCTTGTGTTGGGTCTGTTGATAGATCATGGAGTGGCAGGCTACGTCAAAACACCAGTCCTGAAAATGTAGTTGCTACATTACGCAAAGGCAAAGAGAAGGTTGGTGAGCCTCTTTGTATGCCGGACATTTCTGCAAGGCATTCTTTTGTTGATTGAGAGTCTAGTGGCTCAGAGAAGAGTCTTGATGATAAGCTTGGGATTCTAGCTACTAGAACATCTGGTGCAAGGAAGGTAAGAGAAGTTGTAAAAACGCTAGGTAGTGATCATGGACAATGCAGGTCAAGGAGATTTAGAAAACTTGTTGATAGATTGACTTATGATGGTTATGTGGCTCATCATTATATGTGGCTAAAGTTGTGCAAGATGTTGAACCCACATGTCTTGAAGAAGCTATTGGGAATGTAGATTGGGACAAAGCCATGCATGACGAAATGGCTGCATTGGATGCAAATGAGACTTGGGACTTGGTGCCATTGTCTGAGGACAAGAAGGCTATTGGATGCAAGTGGGTATACAAAATAAAGCATAACTTAGATGGAAGTTTTAGCAGGTGTAAAGCAAGATTGGTTGTGCTCATGGCATTGATGATGAGGAGGTGTTTAGTCCCATTGCCAAGATAGCAACCGTGAGATCTGTGATTGTGGTGGGGCTACATCAAAAGTATGGGTTTTTCATCAAATGGATGTTAAGAATGCATTCTTGCATGGTGATTTACATGACGATTACCAAGCCAGATTTGAACTATATAGTTGCATTGGAGAGTCAATTTATGTAGGTTTCTCGGAAGCCACATTTGGATGGTGTGAGGCGCACATTGCGCTATGTGAAGTCTACGTTAGAGTTGCGGCCAGTTGATATTGTGCTAATTCTTTCATCTTTAGCGGTGCATTTGTCCTATCAACTACTTATTTGCTATACTTATTCTTTCTATTTGCTACTTCCCTTTTAGTGCTAGGCTTCATTATGGCTGAGTCTGCCTTGCATCTCCAGAGGTTTGACAAGAACTCAATACGAAGGCGTTTGTGTGAACATATGCTCTTATGTGTGTGTGTGTGTGTGTGTGTGTGTATGCAGCATCTCTAGGAAAGGTTGTATGCCCTCCTGGACCAAATGGCAACTCAAATCGATTCTGTATTTTATGGGACACAGATCAGCCCACTCTTGAATCTTATGCTGTTACCATAAATAACGTTTCCATGGGGAGTGCATTTTTCAGACTCAAATGGGGTCTTTTTGCAGGCGCGTGCTTTGAGTGCAAAAAGTTTGGACATATGGCATCTCAATGTCCTCTGGTCCTCCATAAGATGCCGCTTGATGCCTTGCCCATCCCAATGCAAAATAAGGACACTCCTGGTCCTTCAGGGGTTAAAACAAAAGTCTAAAGACTCCTGTTATGCCTCAAGAAAAAAGCAAAGTGTCAGTCTCTTCTAATATGAATGTAGCTGTGGCTAATCCCTCTACTTCTTCACCAAAAGGAAAAGAAAAGACACTTCAAGAAACATCTCAGCCACCACGTAGGACAATTATCCCCAGGCGTCCTTTGCCTTCTAGAACTTGGAATGGAGCCTCCTCCAGTGGGCATACCCCAGAAGAAAATTCTGGAATCACCTGGGCTACTGTAACTGCAGGTCGTACTCAGTTTCCCGAAGAAGAGGCTGCTAGCTTGCTAGCCACCCGTCTCATAGATATTCCTCCTCCTGATCGGGGTGCAGACCGTGTGGAGGAAATGCAAGCTTGAGCTACTTTTTTTGTTCATACTGTACATACACTATAAATATGATGTCATATATCACAGTTTTGACTCTCAATGTACAGGGTTTGTGTGACCCTAAAAAGTGGAAGATGGTTTGGGCATATTTGAAGCGTATGCAGCCAGATATCGTTGCTCTTCAGGAACACAATCAACATCACTACGCTGGACAACAAGGCCATTATGCTGGTTATGATATTTTTTATGCAGGCCACCATGCCTTTTCGGGTGTACTTTTTCTTGTGAAACATCATTTGCAGCCAGTCATGGCATTTAATGACCTCCAAGGCAGATGGATGGTTATGCAGTGCTTTATTCAGGGTGAAATCTTTGAATTTGCATCAATATATGCACTTCAATCCTCTCAGGCTAGAGGACAGATATGGCAACACATGAAATTGTACCCTTGGAGACAGAAAGCATTCATATGTGGAGATTTCAATAATGCCCCTCAACCTGGTAATAATACATCCGGTCGTACACATATGCTTGCTACTGAGAGGTCTTCGTGGGCAGATTTTGTAGCAACGCTTAAGCTGATTGATCTTTGGAAAGAATCTCAGCCTCTGATGCCTGGGTATACCTTCCAACATAATGCACAATCCACTTACAAAGCTCGCTTGGATCGATGGTATCAGCTTGATCCGTTTCATTATGATACTCTCATGACCAAATTGTGGATGGATAATACATTTACATATTCAGATCATGTACCCTTATGGCTCAGAGTTCATCTGCACGACATGCCCGATGACAGATTGCCACTTCGAAGGTTGCTTATCATCAATAATAGTTACTTGAGCATGATGCATTCAAAGCACTGATACTTGAGGCCTGTCAGCCACTCTTTCCTCAATCTTTCATTGACTTGGATTATGCATGGACAGCTTTTATTGCTCGCATGCAATCAGTCATCCATGATTATGGTAAACAGTATCTGAAAGGTTGGAGACAGACTGTTGCTTATGCTAAGCAAACATGCCAATCGTTAATCGAGCTTAGTCATCTTCGCTCCCTAACTTTGGCTGAAACCACTTCTTTATGTCAAGCTCGTCACTGTATTTAGGTAAATGATCATCGAAAGCTTGTCAAATGGGAGATACGGGCACAACAACAGGCGCTTTTGGACAAAGGCTGCTCTTCCAAAGAATTTTTCAAGAGTTTACATTCCAGAAAACAAGCTGCATCTATATGTCGCACTTTAATTTCAGATGACACGTGGACCTCCACCCGAGCACAATTGGCTGCGACTTGTGTTACCCATTTCTCCTCTCAATTTGGTGAGGATGATTCTCACGCCATGGAAGTGTATGATGCACGTCATCGGTTATTACAGCATGTATCTCCCATCCTTTCTGCTACTCAGGCGCAACAACTAGAAACAAAATTCTCTGAACAAGAACTGTTTGATGCAATCAGGTCTTGTGGCCGATGGAAAGCTCCAGGATGGGATGGCCTTACAGTTGAATTTTTTCTTGCTTATTGGGACACCCTCAAATTACCTTTGTTGCGTATGGTAAACATTGCCTGGGAGACAAGGCAAATGCTAGCTTCCTGGAAAAAAGGATGAGTGAAGCTGTTGCCGAAAAAACACTTATGTCAGTCTTTGGCAGATTGGAGACCAATTACCCTTATGCCGGTGATATACAAGATTATCAGTAAAATGGTTGTCGATCGCATTAAGGGTTGCTTGAATGATGGACTCCATTCTGCACAGTATGGATTTATTCCTCGCAGGCACATTACAGATAACATTGCAAATGCTTATATTGGCATTGAATATGCCAAATACACGCAGCAGGATGTCTTATTATTGCAAGTGGATATTGCTAAGGCTTTTGATACTATTAAATGGGGGTTCATTCAAGAAACCATGCGTGCTCTGGGATTTGGAGAAAAAATGCAGAATATCATTTACTGGCTTTATGCTGATAGCCAGGCGGCTTGTATATTGTCAGGAGATCTCTCAGAATCATGGACTTTGCATCGTTCAGTTAGGCAGGGATGCCCTTTAAGTGCTCTTTTGTATGCTATAGCGACGCATCCCATGCTTCTTTATATGGATCATTTGGTTGATACTGGCAGTCTTCATGGATTGGACATTCAGAATAGACGTCAGTTGGTTGCTCAAGCATATGCTGACGATTCTTTTTTGCTTCCTCGTAATACACATCAGGATCTCTCTACTTTGATGCAGGCTCTTTCTTTGTTTGCACTTGCGGCTGGCCTACAAATCAATTTTCAGAAATCTAAATTGTTGCCTCTGCATTCAAAACAGTGGCATAATTTGCTATGGCCAGGGGAAATAGTTCACTCCACTCATTTGATTCGGCATTTGGGATATCCTTTGGGATGGACAGTCACTCGCCGTCAACAAACAGATTGGGTCTTGGCAAAGCTCAAGAAAAAGTTGGAATACTGGAAACTTGCAACATGGCCATTGCATGTTCGTTTACGGATTCTCCAATCCATCTTGGTTGCCTATATTCAGTTCTACCTTCCTCTCATCAGGTTTTCTCAGGGGGAGTTGAAATTATTTATGTCCACCATCTTGGAGATATTCTGGAGGTCGAAGTAGGGGAAAATGAGTGTACGTTTGCTTTCGGCAAATCGTTTGTGTACCCCTAAAATGCATGGAGGCTTGAATATCCTTAATTTACAGGTGCATATTCTTGTCCACAGAGGTAAACTGATGCTTCAATTTCTGGAAGGCACTCAGCCTTGGACAGCGATGATCCGTCATTTGTTACTTCATCTGATGACTTCGGCTTTTGGCCATTGGCAACCTACTCATTGGGATTTTATTCTTGGTTGCATTACTGGCAAAATTAAGGGTTGTCCTCTCATTTCTGGCTTACTTGCTGATTGGAAGCTTGTCCTTTCAAATTTAAAATGGAATGGTCGTGGCTCCTTACAAGGCAACTCTCTCCGCGCTGAGAGCATCCACTGGTCCAAAGCATTTTCAGTTTCCCTGGCGGTGCAAGAACACCGGCGTTTATATTTTCTCCACTCAAAGGGTGTTACCTCTGTGGGAGATGTCATCCATCCTGATGGCTCCCCTCTTTCTTTTCCACAGGCTATAACATTTGTATGCCTTTCGATCCTGTGTATATCCAACAAATACACATTTCTCTGCCTTAGGATCCAACTTCCTTCTTCTGCAGCATTATGGCTTGGGACCTCATTATCGTCATCTTTGGCGTGATATAATTCAGATGCTTCAGCCTTTTTTGCCGATTCCACTGTTGGAAATTCGAGATCGCCTATAGGATTGGACTATCTCCTCTTTTGATTCTTCATGCCATCCCTTGAGGCTATCTGATATTACAGTTGCTGGTCTGTATAAACATTTGTTGCCATTGCCTTGGGTTTCTGAACGGGCAAATCTCTTCTGGCATATGCATCGGTCATCTTGGTGGTGGAAAAGACGATTGCGATCTCTTTGGCAGTCGAAGCTTCCTCTTCGACAACAGCTCTTTTTGTGGCGCGTTCTTTTGGCTGTTATTCCCTCAGGACAGTTTCTGGCACGTAGACATATATCCTCATCCACTTATCATAGATGCTCTGCTTCCAGGGAGACAGTCATTCATATTTTTTGGAGCTGTCCTTCTTCTCGTTAGTTTTTTCTTCCTCTCATCCAGCTTTTGCGGGCTAGATTTTCAAATATGATATTTGGAAAGTTTTTCTGGCTATTTGGTCTTCATTTGCCCAGACCAGAGTTCTCTCTTTTCTTCTCATGGGTGCGCTACTGGGCTTTATGGACACTATGGAAAGTTCGCAACCATGGAGTTTTCGGTAATGCGGTTTTTTCTGCATTTTCTTTTTTTCGGTACTCCCTGCATCAATCTTTCTTCGATTGCATGCAGGTTGACCAAATAGATCATGATGTATATTTGTCTTATATTGACATCTTCAGTTGATGTACTTTGGGACTATCTACTTTGGATAGTCATCTTGTAAATCTAATATACTTATGATTCCACAAAAAAAGTGTGTGTGTGTGTGTGTGTGTGTGTGTGGAGTGCGTGTGTGAGAGTATATCTTGATACAGAGTTTTACATCCACTATTGGGCACTGATGATGTTAGTGGGGATGTCGAAGTATCTAGTCTATACTATGCATAATGGAGTTGATAGTTATATAGTCTTGTGGGTTGACTACCATGAGTATATAATATGCACGTTTCTAAAAGGTGAATTTGGACATGTTCTTGGATTCATCTAGGTATATATGGTCTCTTTTATGAGGCTGGTACAAAGTTGCAAGTGTTTGGATACACCAATGCAGATTGGGCTGGTAGTATCGCAGATAGGAGATCTACCAGCGGATTTATGTTCTCCTTTGGGAGTGGTGCTGTGACATGGAGCAACAAGAAGCAGCCAACAATTGCCTTGTCAAGTACGGAGGCAAAGTATAGGGGTGAGGCAATGGCAACATGTCAGGTAGCTTGGTTCCATAGTTGTCGCCGTACGACGTACGATAGCATATCGTACGGAATACCGTATAGCACAATACCATATGTGAAAGAATGTACACAAGCAGAAGCAAATAAACATGAGAGAGAGAAAGATTGCAAGCAAGAACAAGAGCTTTATTAGCTTGAGGTTACAGAGTACAAGAGCCAGCAAATAGGGCATTGTAAGATGATTTAATGAATAAAAGAGAGCAACTCTTATATACTTGTGCATGAACCAGGTCGGCTGTAGAAACAGGCTGACAGGACCTCCACGACAGCATAATAAGATGCAATATTTTAACACCCCCCTGTGACTTGTCTTCGCCCTTCTTTGCAGACTTGCCCTTGTCATTGGCTTTGCCTTTGTCCTTTGATTGACAATCCTTTGACAGGTGGTCTTTCTTCCCACACTTGTAACACCGACTCCGAACTTTCTTCGGCACGGTCGCGAGTGCCTGATCAGGTCCAATAGACGTTGAAACTTTCAATTTCTCCTTTGAAACTAGGATGGATTCCTCTTTCAAGAGGAGAGTAGCTAACTAAGAACCCGCAAAGCTCGGGAAACCATGTCATAATCTGCAGGAAGCCTGATGAGGAGGAGAGTAGCTAACTAAGAAGAGGTCAGGGCAGTACCCATTGCCACTAATTGGTCATGGATTACCTTAATCTTCATCACAAACAACTGCATGGAAGTCCCTGCTGTAAACTCCAGAGAAAAGAGGTGACCCAATAGGTTGACAGACCACATTGTAGAGTCCCGTGCATATAGATCTGTCAGCTTTCTCCAAATAGAAGCGGGACAATCCAATGTTTGCACGGCGGGGGAGACCTCGGGTGAGATGGCTCGTACAAGTGCAGAGTGAGCTTTTGAGTCTTGATTCTCCCAAGCTGAAAGTTCTGCAAGAAAGGCATCCTCCTGGTCCTGAGTCCACTTCCTAGAGCTGGTAGGGCATTCGGGCTTTCGTTCGTGGCCTTGAACTATCTCCTAGAGTCCCTTGTGTGTGAACCAGACCTTCATCTGTAGCTTCCAGTGATCATAGTTTGAACCACTGAGCTTGTCCTCCTTGTTCGTGCAGGGGGAACCCATGTCTGCCTCAAAGAAGCTATGTCTCAAACAACCTCTGTAGCTGAGCAATCCACGTGCTCTCTCAAGCACCTTTCCACAGGATCCAACTAGGGACTAGTAGCCCCCTCTGAAGATGCAGGTTGGACATTCGGGCTTTCGTTCGTGGCCTTGAACAATCTCCTAGAGTCCCTTGTGTGTGAACCAGACCTTCATCTGTAGCTTCCAGTGATCATAGTTTGAACCACTGAGCTTGTCCTCCTTGTTCGTGCAGAGGGGACCCATGTCTGCCTCAAAGAAACTATGTCTCAAACAACCTCTGTAGCTGAGCAATCCACGTGCTCTCTCAAGCACCTTTCCGCAGGATCCAACTAGGGACTAGTAGCCCCCTCTAATGATGCAGGTTGGACAGCAGCAAAAGAAACCCAAAACACACCATCGGGAACCTCCTACCGGAAGGGGGAGGGGATCTTGGAGAGAGAAGAGCTGATGTGCCACTTGTCTGATGCACTTACTGAATTTGTAGCTAGAACTCCTCCGCTTGCCTCTGTAGAAGAAAACACAGGCCGACAGCAGTAGGAGGGCTTGTAGGTCAAAAAACGCAGCTAAGGAAGAAAACGCAGCCACTGTTTGAAGGATCTATAGCTTGGAGAATCTAGGGAAGCAAAAAACGGAGAGAAGCAGATTGTGCAACAGCCAGAGCCTAAGCTCTGATACCATGAAAGAATGTGCACAAGCGGAAGCAAATAAACATGAGAGAGAGAGATTGCAAGCAAGAACAAGAGCTTTATTAGCTTGAGGTTACAGAGTACAAGAGCCAAACAGATATGCCAATATAGGATATCGAAGTTAATGTTGATGTGGAGGCACGAGATCTCTGATGCCAAGCTCACCACGGGGATGACCCACAAGAATCTCTCACCAGGCTAGTACTGTCGGAATACACATCGGATATGAGATAAAGTGCTAAGAGCACAACGTAGCAAGACACCAACATGAAGATGAGCAAACGCAAGAGAACCACCAGTAGGAAAAATGTTGAACTATGTGAGGAAGAGAAAACGCAGAAGAGAGAGTGAAGCTGTATGAACTCTACAATATGGGAGGTGGGGGCAAGGGTGGTATTTATAACACCCTACAGCACGAGTCGGCCAGCCCTAAATCAGCCGACAGGTTGCCAGGATGTCCACGACTGACAAATAGTCAGTCGACCAGCACATTAGCAGTCGGGCCTGGACACATACAGCAGTCGGCTCACACAGATAGAGTCAGCCAACACGGACAACCCTCCACGACCCAAAAAAATGGAAAAAAAACACAGAAAGTGGAGAAGAATGGAGGAACACTGAGCAAAGTTCCTGGGCAGACACACCCACAACAAAGGCCCTCTGTGAGATAATGTACAAACAGGAAATGACTGCTAACACCCCCTCTCAGCTTCTGGATGTGGAACCAACCCCAGGGAGTTGGAGTGTTGCGGGAGTATAGCCTGAGGTAGAGACTTCGTGAAGAGGTCCGCAGCATTGTCCTCCGTCGAACAAAACTTTAGCAAGATGTCATCAGCAAAAAACTTCTCACGAACAAAGTGATTCTGGATGACTGTGGGTTCCGCCAGTGGAAACCCAATATCGCCAAGTAACCACTGCAACCGCACCACCTCGCAAGCAGCATCACAAGCAGCCCGGTACTCTTACCTCTGTAGACGATAAGGCAATAGTTGGTTGCCTCTTGTTGATCCATGAAACAGCTCCTGAGCTGAGGGTAAAACAATAGCCCGATGTAAATCTCCTCGTGTCTCAATCTCCTCCCCAATTTGAGTCACTCCAACCATGGAGTCTAACTCCATCCGTCGTTTCCCCTCTAGTAACATAGCAGAGTCCAAGATCCTTCATACGCTGTAGAAACTACAAGATCCACAATCCTGCGTCCCAATGAGTCTTCAAAGACGTCTGCAGAAATGAGCTCAACAGCCCCACCGGGAAGCTCAAGTCCAATCTGGTGTTCAGCAACCAAATCAATGAACCAAATTGCTTCCGAAACAAAGAGGCATCAACCTACTCACAAGGATCATCTGTAACTTTGGTATGCTAAGTCTTGAGAACCTGCTGAAGACCATACAAGGCCTTCCGGAACCTGTAAACCACCCCCTCTGAACCAAGGAAACCTCAACTTCAAGAGGCTCTTTGTCCTAACTGATACGAGACATCAGAGCATAGTTCACCTATAAAGGCTCCTCTGACTGATGAACGCAAGAATTGGAATGTTCGTGCCTACTGCTGCCAACATCGGGCAAGCCATCCACCGTCTGGTCTCGGAAAGCTTGCTGCAGCGTATCCACATTCAAGTGGTCATGCGAAACTGCCACCCATCACCTAACTGAGAACCTATAAGAGAGAGTGCTGAGAGTTTGTAGATCCCATTCTCCACTCCACCTTCCCATACAACCTGGCTTGTCACTTTGTCCCAGAGGGCAACAAAATGCTCCTCAATCTCCACCCATACGCCAGTCTTGCAAACCTCATGCACTGACAACAGATGAAAACCAAGAGATGGGACAAAAAGAACCTGGGAGAAATGCTTCCCCCCTCTGCCATCAGGAACAATCTCTAATGTGCCCTCACTGCGAATAGGGATAGTGGACTCGTCACAAATCAGGATGTGACTTGCGTGCCTCCAAAGATCTTACAATAACTCCCGGGAAGGAGCCATGTGCCTAGAAACACCACTGTCTAGAATCTAGTCCCGAGTGTCCCTAGCGGTGAGTCCACCGCCTCTTGCTCAAAGAAGATGAAACGCTAGTGTCCATAATCTCCAAGTGCACAAAAGCTAGAGTCTTCACGGTTACTGCTGAGGAATCTGCACCCTACTCGGTGCTCCGCTTAGGACATTTTCTCCAATAATGGCCTTTCTCACAACAATTGTTACAGGTCCTCTTTGCCTTAAAGGCATCACGATCCACGTCGGGCTCCTGCGCGGAAGACTTCTCCTGTGAAGACTTCCCTTTGTCCTTACTGCGGCCTTGTGACCGCTGCCCAGTCAAGGCCTCAAAACCTCTGCCCTGTGGAGGGTTCGTAAAACGCTCTTCCTGGTCCAAGACCACAGGCACAAGCTCCTCCCATGTGATGGTGCTAAGCCTGCCCCACTGGTAATCAAAGAGGAGTAGAAAGCTGAGTACTGAGAGGTCAAATGAGACAGCAAAGTGATGGCCATGTCCTCTGAAGATATCTCCTTCCCAGCCTGAAAAACCTCCTGCTGAAGAGCCTACAGCTTGTTAATGTGCTCTCGCATCGTCGACGACTTTGCAGGATTCATCACCTGTATCTGAACTTCCAAGCAAATACGCTTCATGGGTGATACACTGTTATACAGAGAAGCCAAATGCTGCCAAATCCCTCTGGCCAATGTCATATGATATATGTAGTTGATCACCTATGGTGTGCAATTAAGAAAGATGAAAGAATGCACACGGGCATTGACACAATCCCACAACTGTGCCTGAGCCTCTTGTTCTTTTCTAGTAGAGGGTAACAACTCCCCGTCCTCCAACTCTGGCCGTGAAACACCAACAATAATGAAATCAGCCAAGTCATAAGACTCCAAACAGACTCCATCATTACCTTCCATATGCCGTAGTTGGTCCCATCCAACTGTCGATCCACAGGGAACGCGGGGAGAGTAGGGATCTTCACGTGCTTCTCAACCATCTCAAGCAAGTCTACCATTGGGCCCGGGGGAGGGGGGGGGGGAGGGGGGGGGGAGGGGGGGGAGGTACTTGGGTCTTGTGAAGGGAGGGTGGGTACATAGTTGTCACGGTACGAAAATACGATACCGTACGGGAATTTTTGATACGATATGAAATTTTGAGATATCGTACAATAAAATACGGTTTTTTTTTTTTAACACTTACAAACTATGGAGCTTCAAGCTTGAATGTGAGGAAAGGTTGGGGGGGGAGGAGTCTACAGTGCTTGAGGAACCAGAACATGGAGATGTGTCTCTCCCAGTTGGCTCTCCCAATTGTCTCCAAAATGTATAATGTGATACCAAAGATCTCCCAATGTAGCGTTTAGGACTAAGGGACCATCCTTGCACAAATACGGGCAATGCATCTAGGGTGATAGGTTTAGGGACTCCTCTGTGGATCAAAATGGCCCTTGTCAAAATCTTCTCCCTCGTACATAACTTGAGGATCTGACTGTCTAGCCTACCTATACCAGGGATCTCCAAGTGATGTAGCAAGATTCTCTCATCCTATCAATCAAGTGTACACTACCAATCTATCTTGCTAGATTTTTTAGGTCTCTCAGAAACCCCATATGGAATACTAAGTGGATACGAAAGTTGCAAAGTATTGCCGGTATTTGGGATCTTCATTGAGCAGGATTTCTATTTTTTTTTAGCATTTGGAATTTTTTTCTCTAGGTGGGGGAGGGGGAAAAAACGTACCGTACGATATTGTACGGTACCGTACTGTACGAACGGTACGGTACGAATAGGTTCGTACCAGTGGGTGGGTGGAAAAAGAAATGAAGAAGAGCCTGCAGCTAATATGCAAGGTGGCTGTCCAACGATGATGGCTGCCTTCTATACAATCTCCAAGTCCCGAACAACCCAAGAGATCTCCAATCAGCACCAAAAACCAAAGTCCCGCAAGCTCTTCAAATCTCCCGTAAGCTCCAAGGTCTTCAAGAAACAGTCCCACAAACTCTCCAATGTCTCCAAGCTTCAAGCCACCTAGGGATCTGATACCATGTCAGAATACCCAACGGATATGAGATGAATTGCTGAGAGCACAACGTAGCAAGACACCAACATGAAGATGAGCAAACGCAAGAGAACCACCAGCAGGAAAAACACAAAACTGTGTGAGGAAGAGCAAACGCAGAAGACAGAGTGAAACTGTATGAACTCTGCACTATATACGATAGATCCGGTACAATATGGGAGGTGGGGACAAGGGTGGTATTTATACCACCCTACAGCACCAGTCGGCCAACCCTAAATCAGCCGACAGGCTGCCAGGATGTCCACGACTGACAAATAGTTAGTTGGCTTGGACACATACAGCAGTCGGCTCACACAGATAGAGTCGGCCAATGCAGACAGGCCTCCACGACCCAGAAAAATGGGAAAAAAACACGAAAAGTGGGGGAAAATGGAGGAACACTCAGCAAAGCTCCTAGGCAGGCACACCCACAACAAAGGCCCTCTGTGAGATAATGTACAGACAGGATGAGGAGATAACTGCTAACAAGTACCAAATCCAAAATCCAAATCCAAGTCCAAGTCCAAATCCAAATCCATGTCCAAGTCCAAATCCAAATCCAAGTCCAAATTCAGATCCAAGTCCAAGTCCAAGTCCAAATCTAGATCCAAGTCCAAGTCCAAATCCAAATCCAAATCCAAGTCCAAGAACAAGGTGCACAGGTAATGTGTGTAGTTGACAAAGCTCATCATAATTAACTGTAAGCTTGTTTGCCCAAGCGAGAGGAAGGATACCATCCATAGGAAAGTCGCTTAGATAGTCCATGCTGACCAGAAGGCAACGATGGTAGAGCTTGAGGTATCAACAATGGTCAAGAGGTAGACGGCTAGTAGGCAGATACACATTGGCTCTATTGGTGGAAGCATCCAAGATGGTTGACGGGTGCTGGTGGAGTAGTGTAGGCGGCTCTACTCAAGAGGGGCAGCAGAAGGGGGTGCTGGTGCTAGCTGGTGACGGCAGCAGCAGCACAAGCCTAGTCAATGCTAGCAGCAAGGACTAGCAGTGCTGGCCGATTGGCTTGCGCTAGCTGGTCTGGAGCTGAAGGCGCTTCACGTGGCATAGCAAGGCTCATGATACCACTAACATAAAGTAGCACACAGATGATGTCAACCAAGCGCACACGTACAAAGACTGGGTAATGCACAGAAGATAGGCAGCAGCGTTTTTTGACAAGTGCTGGGGGCAATGTTGATGTCGCGATGGCCAGTAGCAGGCGGCTCCAATCGATGGTGGGGACTGGTGGCGGATGGCTACAGGAGTTCAACAAAACGGCAATGCTAGGCAATCGACAGGTTGACGACAGCTAGTCAAGTCCGATGGCAAAGGTACTGGAAAAAAAGGTGCAGCCAGGCAATGCTTTGATTGTGCGAGCAGCAGCTTGGTGACACAGTTAGGTACACTATTGGTTAGCGCACGAGTGGATGGTGGCTGGCTGATGAATCCCATGCTTTCACAATCTTGATAATGATGATGATGTTTTGAAGATGGTAATGAAGAACTCCAAGACTTGATGATGATCTTCACATCTTGTCCTTGACGATGATGATGCCCCTCCAAGAGGGACTCTTGCTTCTTTTATACTTGTAGGAGGCCCTGCTTTTTGTCAAAAAGCCATCATGCTTTTGCTTTTCCCTTTCTTTGCTTTTAATAATGAGATATTACTTATCTTTTAATAAAGTTCTTGTGCTTTGCTTTTATCTTCAAGGCCTTGCTTTTTTGAAAAGACGCAAGGAGGAAGAGAGCTTAATCTCTTGCAAGCACACACTCACAGAAACCTTAGAAGAGAACACACAAGATGAGAGGCTGAAAATTTGTTTTTCTTCTTCTCAACAAAAAAGAGTACCAGAGAGATAAGGAAAATACAACATAAGTACTAAAGTACTATGTACATGCGGTCCATAATGTGAACACGCTAAGTGAGTGAGCTGGCAAGATAAGTATGCCATAACTCAGTGGTGGACTAGTAGATGGTATAGTCCAATAGTAGAATCACTGGCGAAGATTCATCATGTCAGCGACCTACCAAACACGCTAGTAATGTAAGTGGCGGAAACGGTCACCCAAGCATATCATAAGTGTCAACTCGTGTTGAGCTTGATATTCAACACTCTCCCTCAAGCTCAACTCCATCTCTAGGACTCCAAGCATAGTCCGGAATTTGCATAGCTTCTCTGCGCCCAGGGCTTTCGTGAAAATGTCAGCTACTTGCTCCTCTGTGCTAACATACATGAGATCAATGTCTCCTGCTAAGATCCTCTCTCTCATGAAGTGATAGTGGCTGGTCCGTGCATGAAAAATTGGGTTCCTTGCCATTTGTATACTGCTAAGGTTGTCGCAATAGATGACAACCTACCTGCCTATCAACCTGCAGCCCCAAATCACTAAGTAGCTTGCAGAACCAAGCATAGTTATCAAGTACGATACCGTACGGGAGAATACGGTATGATATTTTAAAAAAAAATATCGTACGGTCTTTTAAAAAATACTTACAAACTTTAGTATTTTCAATTTTAAAGAGAAGACAAGTTGTCACAAGACTCAAACCAAAATTCCACTAAAACCAAGTTGAAAACATACATAGATATTAGACTAACGCCTAAGTCATACAATGCGAGGCGCTCTAGACGCATATAGCCGTAGTCGTAAGTAAAAAAAAGGAAGGCTAGAGGGTTGGGGCTAGAATCTAGATGGAGAAGTGATCACTATCAAAATCAGAGCTCTCGCTAGGATCATCTCCATCAGAAGAGTGCCTAATGGAGCACTTGCACCCTCGCTAAGAATATTGCCCTTGTCATCAAACTCGGGCTCTCTAAGCTCCTGTGACAAGGCAATCAGAGTGTGCTCATTTGCAAGAGCGGAGGAAGAACTACCGAAACCTCATCGTGTGTTTTAAAAAATTACTGATAAACTTAGGTATTTCCAATTTCGAGATACAAAGAATTTTAAAAAGGAGGGAAGCATCATAGTACAGAGGAAAGCTTAAACAGCCATAAACAAGCAAAAACAAGACCATTACTCCCAAAAAATATATTTTTGAAAAAAAAAATTAAAATAGTTTTTTTTTAATTCTCGAAAAAAATCGTACGAGTCTATATTGTTAAAATATTGCATCTTATTATGCTGTCGTGGAGGTCCTGTTGTATTGATCCTGGCCAGCGTGCCCATGGATTGTTCCTGAATAAATTCTTGAAAGGGGACGGAGCTTGTTCCCTGCTCAATGTGTACTGTGCAAGATCCCTATTCCCTTCTCTCTCTCCCCTCTCTATCTATATCTTTATCTCTTGGACACGTGGTTGAATCCGTCATGGCATGCCCGGCTAGGCTTACATTTTGTGTCACAACAAAAGTACTATCTTCAACTCATTAGTTCCTATTTTCCTGATGGTGGTATCCCTATGGCTACCCCACTAGATCCCACCATCAAACTTACAAAGGAAGAGGATTCACTACCACATGAAGAGCGAGCCTACTGGCAAGTGGTTTTGAAACTCATATGGCTCACTAACTCTAGACTTGTCATTTTCTATTGCACATCCATTTTAAGTCAGTATTTCAATGCTCCGAAGGAGCCACATTGGACTTCACCGATGAGGGTTGTTCGCTATCTAGCGGGCACCTATATGTTCGGACTTCACTTCTGTCGTGGGTTCACCATCCGTGGTTACACGGACTCCGACTGGGCCGGTGATATAGATTCCCAACGTTCTCATGGTGGTTATTGGTACTCACTTGGAACTGGCCCTTTCTCTTGGTCTAGCAAGAAGCAGGATACTAGGATACTGTTGTAGGTTCTTCAAGTGAGGCCGAGTACTGGGCCCTCTAAGACACCACCATTGAGGCTATGTATCTTCGTCAGCTTCTTGAGGAGATGTGCGTTCCCATGGACACCGCTACTACCCTCTTCGTCGACAGTCAGAGTGCGATTGCTCTTGCCGGCAATCCTATTTTTTCTACCCGTACCAAGCATGTTGGTGTTCATTTTCACTTTACCAAGGAACAGGTTGAGCTTGGTACCATCAGCCTCTAGTACATTCCTACGGCGGAGAACCATGCCAACATCCTTAACAAAGTCCGTCAATCGGCTTGTCCTCAAGCGTCTTCGCGAGTGGATCGGCATCAGTCCTCCACCATCTCCCGCAACATCTTGAGAGGGGGGACCATCCTCACCATTTGGATTATTTATTATTGTAGTAAAGGGTGCATGAGTAAGTGAAAAGCCCTTGAGGGCATTGCTCATGTGAAAATCCATCACATAACATTTACCATCTTGCATACCCTTTGCATCGCATTCTGTTTTTTGTGTTTGGGGTGCATGTGTGAATGAAAACCCATATGGGCATTCATGCATGTGAAAACCCTTGCATTGTGGCATTGATCTAGTATAGCCCAAACTCAAGAGTCAAAAGACTCTACAAAAGACGAAGAGCACATGAAGAACACCATCTTGGTCCGCCTGGGCCGAGCCCTAGATGAGTCACTAGAAGCATCTGAATCACTGTCGTGTGTCGTCTACACCCACAACAACCAACCCTAACCAAAGCCAAATACCTTATCATGTTCCTCTTCACCCAATTACCATCCTCTTCATCTTCTCTCATGGTCCCCTTTTGGCTTGAGGGGGTGTGTGTGACAACCAGCCCCAAAGGCCCCGCCCAAAAGGCCCCCATTATATCGCCCAAAAATCCCTCATTATTTACCTATAAAGCCTTCCTTTTTTCCTGGTTGGTTGATGCTGGCCGACAGCTGTCTAGCACTATATGAACGATCATATATTGATCATCATCAACTAATACTCACACCAGCGGGCGCTTCGCCAACAACACACCAACTCAACGTGTCCAACGCAACAGAGCTGCACACCAGTGCATTCGAGTGATCAAACACAACATCATCTTCGCATTTCTCTGGCGCTCTACCACGTGCACGTCACACCACTGCAGCAGCCTGGCGATCATCCACTTTGGTCAACCAAAACAACAACAGCAGCCGGTGCTATACCACCTGCGCAGCACACAAAGCAGCAGCCCCTTTACCAATGACATCATCATTCACTCAGCGCTTCACCACCTGTGTTTCAGCAACGCACTGAAGCAGCCGCCTGTACCAACACTCCATCCTGCTGTCGGCTCTACCTCCTGCACACAGTTGCAGCCCGGTTGACCTATGCAGATCATCTTCGACCTCTACTTTACACAGAGTGCTACAGCTGTCCTCGACGCTCTCACCGGCCGAGCCTCTTGCTTCGACTTCGTCTTTGCTTCTTCGCCGGTCTACTACTCAGAGTCACCTCACATCAGAGGGCTCCTTGTACTGGATTACATTCACCATTATACATACATTCATTCATCCATTTCCTGCTGTGTTGATTTGCTCTGATCTCTCATACAGCTGGTCCTGGTCCTTTTGTCCTTTTTCCCTCACATTGGCCCCTTGTAAAATTGTCATCAATTATCTTAAGCACTTCATCTTCTTCATCGCCAACCTCTACAACAGTCCGTACACTGTATGGAATCCGTACAGCACATCAGCAGGCCGTATTTACACATCTTTTCTGTCTGTACATACCAGAGATACTGCAGAACTGTGAGAGGATCGCTGCACTGCTGTTCCTCCTGTTTCCCCTCTCTGCCATACTACTGTACTGACAGCCTTTCTTTCCTAGGCCGTACCGAGGTCGCTGTATAGCCGTACCCACTGCTCGAGACTCCCTCAGTGCTGTACCCCCTGTGGGTGATCATCACATCGCTGTCTTCACACCTGGAGCTTCTGTGTATTGCTGCTGTATGTACATAGGCTACCATACAGAAGGCGGGTACACTGCTGGCTGTACAAAACCTCACTTCGGTCGCATCATTGCCGAGATTACTTTATGGTAATTTGGTGCTCTGTGTTCTCCCGTGGAGAGCTCTTGAGAGCTACTTGTTACCTAGACTCTTATCTAAAGATTTGTGGAGCGCCACAGGAGTGAGGAGCACGTTGGAGATTCTTGGATTTGGAGTCTGGTGCTGGCCCGTTGGTTCCAGCCTCCAGGTATTTTCACATGTCTCGAAGTGGTTGGTAAGTATATGTAGTGCTCTGTAAGGCCTCAGAGGTTGGGTGCAGTACATAGGGTGGTAGCTCCACCGTGCCGATGGCTACATTTGCCATACATTCAAGGTGCCTCAACTACTCACCCAAAAATCTTAGCCATGATAATTCTGTGGACCCCCCCTATCTTGTGGATGGATATGAAGGTTTCTCCAGATCCAAGGTAGCCCTGGAAGCAGCAGTTGGGATTGGAGGTGGAGGAGGTACAATATGTACACTATTTCAAATAGGAGATGCATAGAGCATGGTATTACGACAAAGAATAGAACATGAAATAGGCAGATCTTTAATGAAAGCATGATTGGAAGAAACAAATATTTATCAATGTCTGTGGGAGGCCAAAATGGCGGTGAAGGAGGTTTGATGTGTATACAATCTCCAATAGGAGATGCATACTCATGCTATTACAACAAAGAAATAGAAGAAATAGGCAGATCATTTATTAAAGTATATGCCGGACTAGTATTAAATGAAGCACTAGTGGGGTCTGGCCATGATTGCCTCTACGAGGACTACAAGTTTTCTCTTTGTCAAAGCAATGCAGCTACAGAGGTGGTTGAGAATCTCATCTGTTGAGGGACGAGATGACGAGCGCTCGATGCATTGTGAGACATGTGCATGATCTCTCTCTGGACTCTTTGTTGTCTCTTCAGTGGGTGGATATGGTTTCACCAGTTGTTGGTATGTGGGACGATAAGGGTCTTTGATCTGTCTGGGGACAGATGTTTGGATGTCTAGATGCAGCCTAGTGCTTTGAGGTTGCGATGAGGACTCCCTTGTCTTGGTTCTCTATTCCTTCAAGCATGAATGACCAGTCATTTTTCTCTTTTCGTGTTTGTAATTTAATTGAGCAGTGGAGCTTTACAATAGTTAAGAAAACAAAATGTTAGGCACTCTCTTGTTGGACTTGCCAAGCTTGGAAACGTGTTGACAGGAAGGATGCTTGGTTTTTACAAGTTTTCACATTTTGTAAAGTCTCATGCTTACCTTTTGAAGGCAAATGAGGGGACTTTACAGCTGTCTATGTTGTTTGATTTGACAGAAGTAAGCAGAAGGGCATTTTACAGCTGACTGTAGCTGTGGCAGCTCTTATTGGTGTGGCTACCTTAGTTGCTGTTGCTGTGACATGGGCCAGTGGGGGGCCAACTGCTTTTGTAAAAGCAGTTGCCAAGTCAGGATTTGCAGCTGCCTTTGCATTGATTTTTGTGTCTGAAATCGGTGACAAGGTGAGCTAGCCTTTTACAAGCAAGAACATGTTTGTTATGATTAGATGTATCGGGTACTTGAGCAGTTGGCACAAATGTCTTACTTACATCTGTTCATGTTTCACAAATTTTCAATGTTTTAGCATGGCCTTGCTTTGCTCATTAGTGTTTCACAAAAATGCAATGTTTTTTGTGCAGCCTTGCTGTGCTCATTTTGCATTTCACATTTTTGCAGACATTCTTTATTGCTGCACTGCTAGCAATGAAACATGCCAAAGGTTTGGTAAGTATCAGGGGGTTTGTCTGGTTAACTAAAGAGTTTCCTTTTCTTTTTTGACTCAAAGTTGATCTTGTGTAAATCAAAATAATGGCCGTATGTTTATTATTTAAAGTTAAAGAGGTAGGCAAAGCACCTCCTATAGATTCTCAGCATCATCTGGAAGGACGAGGATGCACAGTACCTTGGGTGCAGCTACAGCTTACAGGAGCAGGTCCCACTACTTGATTTGGACGACCATATGAAACTACATGAGCTAGACATCACTGATATGGGGTTACAGAGACCATCACAGGACTGTGAGGAGGTCATGCTGTATGGGAGACATTTTTTAGAGCTGGGAGCTGCACATGGTCTTGTTATCTATAACGGGATGTCCCAATGGCCCTCCTTGGACACCATCACCTCCTTCCCTTACACAGGAGGTACCAGCACCGTGGACTACTTCATGGGATCCCCAGCTTTGGCACACCTTCTCCCTGACTTCTCCATCTTGCCACCCCCCTTCAAAGCTGACCATGGCTACCTCTCTTTCACTCTTACTTGCACACCACCCGTCCCTCTGCCACCACCCCCCATCTCACGTTGATGTGTTGGGGAGACCTGCCTCTATAGCTTGTCTGAACACACCACCATGAGGAGGGAACAACCACCTAGCACCACAACCCTAGCAAAACACCAAAGTATCAATCCACTTAGCTGATGTCCTCTGTCCTCCAGCTGACACAATCAGACACATGAATATTCTCCAAACTCCTCAAACTGATACAACTGATTCCCGCAGCTGGCCTCCCAGGTCCGTCCTGACCTCCACTGACTCTGATATTCACTCCCAAGCCAACTGACCTTAGCTGACCACCAGCTGACCAAAAACACTCCCAACCAACTGACACAGACTGATTAGCCACTGAATGAAATTCCGAATCAGACATTGGCTGTTGACCCTAGTCAGAAATATGTCTTCCAAGTTTCCCCAAGGTTCCTCCAGCCTCAGCTCTCTTCAAAAACTTGTGTGAGAACTTCACAGAACTTGCCAACATACCCCTGCTGACTCCTTGCTGACTCAGATCTGACTTATCTACCTCAGCTGACTCAGTTCTGAGTTAGACCTCAACACCCCAGTGTTTGCTGTTTTTGACACCTCCGATCCCTCCAAAACCTCAAATCCCACCAAGACACAACTCCACAAACTCACAACTGACAGCAAAAGCTGACTGTCTGTAGACTTTGAAACTCCTTCCGCTTCTTCTTGCAAATCTGATTGCTGCTGACTACTGGCTGAAAATCTGACAGTTAGACCAAAACCCAAAACTTTCCAAAAGAGGTCATTTCTACCCTTATATACCCTCAACTGACTCCTATTGATCCTCAACTGACCCTAGCTGACACCTTTGTGACCTGAAACAACCCTTAGCTAATCTAGACAACCATACCGTCCCCAACCTATCGAGCTGACTTCCGACATGTCTTTGATTGTTAGCCCAGACTTCACAAGTGTCAAACAGGACAAGGTCTATGGTTCAACAACATTAGCTGACTAATCTAGACACACATTTGACTCTAGTTGATAAACTTCTGACGGGGAGACCTCTCTCTATAGGTCGTCCGAACACACCACCGTGAGGAGGGAACAACCACCTAGCACCACAACCCCAGCAAAACACCAAATCAAAGTATCAATCCACTCAGCTGATGTCCTCTGTCCTCTAGGTGACATAGTTGGACACCTGAATATTCTCCAAACTCCTCAAACTGATATAGCTGATTCCCCCAGTTGTCCTCCCAAGTCCGTCTTGACCTCCAATGACTATGATATTCACTCCCAAGTCTTCAGTTGACCTTAGCTAACCAAATACACTCCCAGCTGACACAAATTGATCTGCCATTGATTGAAATTCCGAATCAGATACTGGTTGCTGATCCCAGTCAGAAATATGTCCGCCAAGCTTCCCCAAGGTTCCTCCGGCCTTAGCTCTCTTCAAAAACTTACCTCATAACTTCACAGAGCTTGCCAACACACCCTTGCTGACTCCTTGTTGACTCAGATCTGACTTATCTACCTTAGCTGACTCAGTTTTGAGTCAGACCTCAACACCCCAGTGCCCGTCGCCGCTGACACCTTTGATCCCTCAAAAACCTCAAACCCCACCAAGACTCAACCCCACAAACTCATAGCTGACAGCAGCTGACTGTGTACTGACTCTGAAACTCCTTCCCCTTCTTCTTGCAGATCTGATTGCTGTTGATTGGCTGAAAATCTGACAGTCAGACCAAAACCCAAAACTTTCCCTTCAACCCAAAGAGGCCATTTCTACCCTTGTATACCCTCAACTGACTCCTATTGATCCTCAGCTGACCCTAGCTAATAGCTTTCTGACCTGAAACAACTCTCAGCTGATCTAGGCCACCATATAGTCCCCAACCTATCCGACAGGTCTCTAATTGTCAACCTAGACTTCACAGGTGTCAAACAAGACAAGTCTATACTTCAACAACATCAGCAGACTAATCTAGACACACAACCGACTCTAGCTAATCAACTTCTGACATTGTCAGACCCTGTTGACTCAAAAACGAAGCTATTTGACACAGATTTGACTTAGCAGTCCTCAGGTCTTTGCTCACACATGAATTCCTTTGCAATCTCAAACCAAACACATCATACGAGAGCATAAACAACTCATTACTCAAAACCATAAGAAACTTTTTGCATATAGATGATAAAGAGCTTGTCTCAACAACCCTGAGACGGGCCGCCAACTTGCCCTCACATCACAACTTGCCTCCCTACTCCACATTTGCCACCACTTCATTCATCTCCATGTGGCGGTCTACTGCTAAGCCACCGTGTGGTTCCATGTCCCAGAACTATTGGGATGATGACGAATGCCGAGCCACACGCTCGTGTCTTAAGTATGAGGTATGGATTGGGCAAATCACTTAGCACCAAGCCCAGCGGATTTCTCAATGCCTCATCCAATGCAAGAAACGGGAGTTCTACGCTTGGAAAGAGGATGAGTTATATTGACACTTTTTAGGGCTGAACTGCAAAGAGGCAAGGACGAAACTTCGAGAACATCGCCCCCCCCACACCTATCACCTAACTGGACACATGGCCTTCTTTGCACTCTTCCTCTTATCATATCCCACATCAACCGCCTCTACCCCACCACCAGATCCCCGCCTCATTACCTCCACCTTCTTCACAAAGGGCATGGTCCTCAAGGCCATCCGTAGACTACATAATGGGCGGGCCTTGGATCACGAGGGACTCACTGCCAAGTACATCTCACATGCCGATGATACCTTGGTGCCTCGACTTGTCTACATGTTTAATACAGCCCTTTCTAAAGAATTTCCACCCTTGGTCCGCTAACATCATTACCCCCATCCTCAAAGCTGGAGATCCACTTGATCCTAATAATTACAGGACGATTATAGTTTACCACATATTGGCCAAACTCTATGGATCGGTGCTAGAGGCGGAGCTCAGTTCATTTGCAGAGAGAGAAGGATGCAGAGCCTCAAGACAGGTGGGCTTTCAGAGGAGCCACTTTACCCTTGACCACATCTTCAGGCTCCGTGCCATCATTGAGGAGGGTAGAGCCCGACATCAGAGAATTTCCTGCTGCTTTGTGAATTTCCACAAAGCTTTTGATAGTGTAGCCCAAGCCTACCTTCTACAGCGTCTATAGGAGATAGGAGTCCCAACTGACATGGTTTGGAGAATCATCGCCCTCTATGAGTCCGTCACTGGACAAGTGAGAGCCCCAGGAGGTACATCATAGGAGATTTCCAGAAATATTGGGGTGAAACAGGGCTGCCCTCTATCACCCACTTTTTGTGTCCTCTACATTGAAGAGATCTCGAGCTAGATTAGGTGGGGCTGGTCCCACACTGGTAGGCATATTGATCCCCTTACTACTTTATGAAGATGACATCGTCCTCCTTTTAGATTCAGCTGGGGGGCTTTAGAGACATTTGGATGCCTTACAGGATTTTTGCACTGAGCAGGATCTCACTATTAACCTTGGTAAAACCAAGTAATGGACTTCAATACTTCCCACCCCTTCACATCTAGATTGAGCTTCATATACAAAGGGGATCCTGTGGAGATTGTCTCATTCTATGTCTACCTTGGTGTCACTTTCAGTGGCCCACGCTTCACCATGCGTCCCTCAGCACATGCCAGATTGACACGGGGCTATGCAGCCTTGAGCTTACTTGAGCGGCAATCCTTGCATGAAAATTTCCATGAGCCTAGGATGAAGAGTTGGCTTTTGACACCCTCATCACACTAGCATTGATGTATGGAGCAGCCTTTTGGGGGCAAGATTTATCTAATGAGGATTGGCAGCGAGTTGAGAGGCCCTAGGTCATGATGTTCTCTCGAATGATCTATAGCAAACGATCAGTCCTACACCAATTTATCTAGGCAGAGTTTGCTGCAGCCCCGATGGTAGTGGATGCACTCTTCTAGACAGTCACATACCTCAATCGCATCAGTCACATGGATCCCCATAGTTACCCAAGGCTTGCCCTGGAGTCCTCGAGACAACTAGCACTCGAGGGCCACCCTGGAGTATGGTATGCCCGGGTTTCCACTTGGTTCTTAAGATATAGGCTATGCATGGACCATCTCCCATCCCTTCAATACAGTTTAGACTCGCCTTTTCTTCAGCTCTCTCATGAGGACACCAACCGGGTTATCCGGTTAGATCTTCTCAACCTCTACATCCACTGCACATGGATCACACCTTCGGAGCTCCCACCGAAGATGCACTTCTATAGAGATTACTTCCCGACGCTCAGTGAGGATGGAGTCATCTAGCAGCTGGGCTACCTGAGTGATCACATGTCCCATGCTATGCAGATTGTGGTTGGCCAGATATGGGTTTCATCCCATTGCCTCAGAGTGGAGACAGGAAGATTTGAGCGCATCTTCATCGCCAGTGAGCTCATACGGTTACCCATGGAGGAGAGGATCTACCGATTATGCCACACAAAGGTCGAGACAAAGGAGCATTACATATGGCATGGTCAAGTATACTATGAGATCTATGGGAGGTTTCATTGTCTGTTTCATGAGAGATTTGGCCCACACTCCACGATCGTTGACTTCTTGGACCAACATTGCCTAGGACTCTTATTGCTCGAGCTCTGTAGACATAGGAACACTTTCTTTTGAGAGAGCTTTGGCCCCAACCACCCTGACCTCTGCCTTGCTAGCAAACTATCACGTGCTTCTTCCGGACCCAAGAGGAGGACACCCATATAGTGGATTCTGTGGACCCACCTCGTGCTCCTTTGGGCCCAGCTCGCTAGAGAGGAGTTACCGCGGACCAGGCCTCCACATTCTCGTGTGCTCAAGGTCCCTGTCCCCTGATCCCCTTATCAGCTCTGGATCCATGACATGCTCCATTGCCATCAAGCTACCTTTCACGTCCCTCATCAGCTCTAGATCCACGACATGCTCCATTGCCATCAAGCTACCTTTCCACGTGACGTAGCTGAGGGAGACCTCTCGGCCATACTATCTAGCCCCATGCTTGATATTTTGGATAGTGGTATACCATGTATTGCGGGCTGATGCTCCTCTCATGTATACTATGAGATCCGTGGGAGGTTTCATTGTCTCTTCCATGCCTAGTATACTATCACTATGAGATCCGTGGAAGGTTCCATCGCCTCTTTCTTTTTTTTTTCCGGGAAAAAGATCCTTCAATTATGTCGTCTTTGCTCAGGCACAAGAGCATAAGCCAGGGCTGAAGCTCTCGCTCCCCCCTGCTCGCGCTGACTGCACGCCCTCCCCCCTTTTTTTTTCCCCGCCTTCGCGCTGCTCCCCCCTCCCCCGCCTGCCCTCGCGTTTGCCCCTCACTCCCCCGCGTGGCTGTTCTGCGCACCCCAGCGCTGCTGCGCCGCCGCCCCCTGCTCCAGCTCCTCTCCTTCGCCCCCCCCGTCTATCTTCAGTGCCCCGTCCCCCCTTTAGCCGCCGTCGCCTCTTCTTCCCCCCGCCCCCCCTTCTTCGCGCTGCTGCCGCCTCCCCCCCTAGGGGTTTTTGTCCTCGTTGCCTTCCCCCCCCCTTTTTTCCTGTTCTGATTTTTCGTCCCCCCTAGGGTTTTCTTTCTTTTTGCCTTCCGCCTTCCCCCTCCGTTCTTTGTGTGCAGCTCGGTTCTTGCAGGCTCTCCGCATTCGCTCCGCCTTCGACATAGCTTCAGACTCTGATGGAGGCTCCTCCCGCCCCGCCTCAGAGGGACTTCCCCGCAATCCTCTCGCCCGCCCCTGAGGACACCCCCATCAGGCTTTCTCTTTCACCAGAAGAGGAAGCAAGCCTCGCCGCAGAGGTGGAACGCCTCCAGGCTCATTCCACCATTTGCCGTATAGTCGGCACTCGCCCCAGCAGAGGGGAGATCCGGGATCTTCTCCAGGCCCGCCTTCTTGCAGATGTGGGCAAGATCTTGGATGTTCAGCTATTGGGCCGTGGACATTACCAGATCGAGTTCGAGACCGCCCAGAGCATGGCCAAGGTCCTAGCCATGAGTCCCCTTGACATCAGGGGTGCTCGGGCTTTCTTCAGACCTTGGCAGCATGGCTTTGACCCAACAGCCGCCGAGCAGGGAGAGCGCCTTTTCCATGTTACAGTTTGCTTCCCTGGACTCCGCCGGGAGTATCTTCCGCTCCTCTCTAGGCTAGGAGCATTGGTGGGTTCGGTGCTAGAGACTGGCCCCACAGCAGCTTCAGTGGTGGCCAGAGCAGCTGGGCTACCTTCGGTCAGAGTTTTGGTGTCTGACATCTTCTCCCTTCCGAAGGTCATTCAGCTACCTAGGATAGGGGGGGATGGATTGATCAGAGAGTGGAGTTCTCGGGGCTCCCAAACCAGTGCTTTATTTGCAGGCAGGTCGGTCATCTGGCCAAGGCCTGTCCTCGTAGGAGACCCCGACCCTCACTGCAGCAGAGCAGGCCCCTGATGGCCCGCCCACAGATGCGGCTCGGCAGGCAACCTCTGGGACACCTGCTCAGGCCACAGAGACCTCGGAGTGGCAGCCTGGACAGGGGCGCCGTCGAGGGAGATAGCCACAGCAGCACGCCCAGAGACCGTTGTTGCAGCAGCAGCCACAGTCTCAGCATCACTGGGTTCGGAACAGCTTTGCTCCGCTCCAGGAGGAGACCCCTGCGACGACTGAGGACCAGGAGATGCCAGCACCCCCTCCTTCACCCCCCCCACCCCTGTCCCCCCCTACCACCTCGCTTCCACCTTCGCCTCCTCCCGTCCCCGCTCCGGTTTTAGCAGCGGCTCCTTCTCCACCCCCCTCGCCCCCCCTCCTTCACCCCCGCCTGCCTCAGCTCCCCGGGAGGCCTTGGCAGTCCCCTGGCATTCACCTGCAGTTCGGAGGGCTTTGAGCACCGACCTTGCTCGAGCACCGCAGAGGAGACTTACCATGCCGATTCGGGCTTCACGGATATCATCTATCTGCAGTCGGTTGAGCCGCCTCGGCAGCAGACAGCGCTCGGAGGCTTTTGATTACGCCTTCACACTCATCAGAGTTCATGTAGTGATTCCTCCGGCCCACGGGGAGGAGGCACTTGATTCAGCGGTGGCCTTCTTGTTCCCTCTATGTGGCCCATGCGACCGGGAGTGAACTCTGGAGCTCGCTCTTAGTACTTTGAAGACTCAGGCAGTTGAGTTTTCTCATCATGTGAGCGATCTGGAGGTGACAGATGTGATAGGCCGACTATGGGAGTTGGCTCATTTTTTCTTGGATCCCGGGAGTGTGGATGCCTCAGGGATTCGTCATTTGGTCGTTTGCATAGTGGCAGACTTAGCATGCGACCCTGGATATGTGATTCTTGCAGTACACCGGGTGGGCAGATTCGCAGCCGCTCGGATGGAGACTATTCTCCATCCAAGCCGCTTGCGAAGGCCCGCCGTACGGCTGAGACAGCATCCACCTCAGCAGGTCATCCATAAGGATCATCTCATGGAATGTACAGGGCCTTGGCGGAGCACATTATATATGCTATTGTGGTTGCTTGAGGCAGGAGCTTCAGAGATGCCTGGTTGGTGGCAGCATTGATATTTTGATGATGCAGGAGCACCACTTGGGTGAGAGCAGGATCCGGAGATATGGTTCGGTGATGCTTGGTAGATGGGACACCTTTTGGTCTGCAGGGTTTGGTCCTTTGGGTGGACAGGGAGGAGTATGCATGGTCATATCAGATGTATGGCGGCAGGCCATTGTGGATCGAGGGATCATTGTGCCTGGTAGAGCACAGTATGTCATTTTGAGGATGCATGATGAGCTATTGGACGTGCTCAACGTCTATGCGCCCAACCATGCTAGTGCCAGAGCAGAGTTCTGGACCCAGGTTGCGGATGCATTGCCAGAGGCCGCACATTGGTGTGTCGGGGGTGACACATCTAGCACGCCAAATGTTCCAGGTTGCTATGCTATTGCAAATCTCCCAGCGCTGGCATGAGTCTGGACGCCAAAACACGTGCAAGTGGGGCTGTGACTAGTACTACTACAATACGATGGTGGGAGACATGAAGGGCATGGCCTCCCCTATCCTCCTCGTAAGTCCTGACAACTTTAGCCTCGGTGGCCCAAGCGACAGTACCCCAAGTGATAATCCGGGTCGATGCCCTGTCAATAGCAAAGATGCGGAGAATCCGCTCTGCCAAATCTGCTGAGCCTTCGGGCAATCCCAAAGGCAATGTCGTTGAGACTCCTGGGGGTGGCCGCACCTCGAGCACACCTCGGGCAAGCTGCTGGCCGCCCTCCGACTGCGAGCCAAGTACCCACTGCCAGACTATTGGGTGCCGTCAACTAGAGGAAGAGAGTGATCTTCCTTGGCCGAAAGCTGTCCCAAAGCCTCTTGCAGAAATCTGAAAGGAAGCGCTGTGATAGGCCCTGAGACTGCCAGTGTGCTGCTATTGTCGGTGTGCCATCTATCTCCGACAACTGGATCCTGCTGCCGAGTCTCGCTGTATATGCAAAGAAAGGGGCATCCAGAGTCTCCACCCGATCTGTGGAATCATGCCACGTCTACTCTCCAGGGTCCCACTACAACTGCATGAGAGGTCGGCACTCCTAAATCCATAACCGCCAAAATCTTTCCCTGGCCACCTTGGCCGGTGTTGGATCTATGTGCCATGAACGTGTCCGAAAACCAATCACCCTCACCCTCTGCAAGGTGTAGCCTCTGAAATCCTCCAAGGGTGCTTTGATCTCTCTAATTTGCCATGTAATCCAATAGAGCAGACACCTATCCTCATCTTCTTCAAGACCACCACGAGAATATCATGTCTGGTGAACACACCTAGCCATATCGGGGGGGTCGGGTCTGGAATAGGAGTCAGCCACTCCGGAGGAATAGCTCAGTCAATGTCGATGCTAAGCCTGTCTCTACCCGGGATCCCTGTCAGGCCTCTCTCTTGCTGCTCTTGAGGTAACTGCCTGTGTGCAACCCAATCTCCAAGAGACCTGGCTGGTCCCATGCTCAAGGCGCCCTAGGATATGTGCGGTCAGGCCCCTAGCACGTGGCCATTGGGTAAATGGATCAGGGGGTTCCAGATCAAAGGCTGCCGAAGCTGCTCCTCTGAGGCCACTGGAACAATCTGTCTGAGGGTTGGCCTGAGATGATCCGAAGCACGAAGTAGATTGGCTGCGAATCTGTCCTCAAAGGTACGACTAAAACTACGGGCTCGCATCTGTGTGAAGATCCATCTAGTGCTCTGCAGCCACGGGCCTCCAAGGCTCGGAGTGCGGGCTGAAATCTGGGCCAAGAGGAAATCCTTCCAAGGCTCACCATCGGGTTGGAGTCCTCTGACAATCAACTTGCCTAGCAGGGCACGGCTCTGTATAGCTGGATCAATGAGACCTAGCCCCCCTCTGCCATGTGGCTGAACGATCACTCTCCATGCCACCTTGACCTTGGCCTTGGTTGGCCTCCCATCACTTCCGACCCACAAGAAGTTCTGGATCAAACGCTGTATCTGGCCAATACAAGCCCGAGAAAAGGCCCAGCACAAGGTGATATACCACATGGTGGCAAGCAGTACCTGGTTTGCTAGCACCACTCTGCCTGCAAGGGATAGCCTCGCCGAGCTCCAATATAGAAGCTTCTTCCGAATACTCAGAAGAAGCGGAGCATCAATGCCAACGTGGCAGCCGAGGTATCGGACTAGAGTGCCCCTCGAGATCCACTGGAAAGCCTCAACTGGTCGCGCCAAGTTGGGGTGGGTGCTGAGCCTACCCAAGAACCACACTGCTTGTGCCAGTTGATCTATGCTCCTAATGCACGACAGAAAATCTCTATTGCCTCCGCGAATCTTTGGAGATTCCCATCTCTGGCAAGGTAGGCTACTGTGTCGTCTGCAAACTCTGAGTCCAGTAGCTCCTCTGCGTGCGGAGGGGAAGGCACAATCCCTGGAGTCTGGTCTCCTGGGCGGAGAGAAAACTACTCATGGCCTTGGCGACAAATAGAAAGAGGTATGGTGCTAGAGGACAGCCCTGTCGAACCGAGCGAGAAAGGGGGAACCTGTCGCCTCGGGCTCCCTGAATGAGAACCTGGCTGTGAGATGCTGAATAAAGTCTTGAGACTCCGCGAATCCACTCCATGGGGAATGCCATCCGGCTCATAGTGCCCTCTAGAAAGCTCCAATCCACCCTATCATAAGCTTTCTCAAAGTCAAGGAGTAGCACAATGAGGTGCTGCTGCTGCATCTTGGCCGAAGCTGTCGCCTCCCAAAAGGTAATGATGTTGTCCAGAATACTCCGATCTTGAACAAAATCAGTATGAGTGTCATGGATCAAGTCTGGGAGGGAAGGCTGAAGTCGCCTACTGATGGCCTTGGCCAAAATCTTGTAGGCCGTCCCTAGAAGGGTGATGGGTCTCCATTGTCGGATCTCCAATCTATCACCACCCCCCTTGGGAATCAAATGTATCAAGCCTTTTGTGAGCCTCTCTGGCATAGTAGCCAGGAGTTTCATAAAAAAGGTTTTTGAAACGCGTTTCGAAACGTTTCATTGCCCGACCCAAAAGTATGAAACGGGAGGGGTACCTGGGGGGGGGGGGGAGAGAGAGAGACCCAACAATAGGGACCCTCAACAAGTTTCATATCAGTTTATAAGACTGCAAACAAACAACATGTCACCTTGATCTTATAGACTTAAAAATGTGTAAATAAAAGCAAGACATTGCAATTTGAAATTTGATTTACGAATCACGATATCATATCAATATTTGACATCATGATTCATGACATGCTGCAGGCTGAAAAAGGCTGAAATTTTGAGCCGTCCGTTTTCAAACGGCAAAAATCCCCAATTTTGACATTAAAAAAAAATAAGCATAAAAAACTCGTTTCAAATTTAACGAAACGTTTCGAAACGTTTCGAAACGTTTCGTACTTCAGTGATGCGAAACGCGTTTCATTGCTACTATGCTCTCTGGCATGGCACCTGTGAGCATAATCTCATTCAAGGCAGCGCAAAGGCCACCTTCCATGAGGTCCCAATGGCAAAGAAAGAAAGAAGCAGGAAGCCCATCCGCCCCCGGGCGTTTGCCCTTGGGTAATGCCTTCACTGCCTTCGCCAGCTCCTTTGCAGTGAAAGGAGTCAATAAAAAAGACCGAAGGGAGGGGGGAACCACCTCTCTCGTGTGTCTCCAGACTCTCTCGCGCACAACCATCACTTGGGGAGATAATAGGGCACCAGTGAGAATAGACTGGAAGAAATCCGTGGCAATGGTTCTCACCTACAGGGGATCGGAAACAATAACTCCATCCTCGCCACGTAGCCTGCGAATAACGTCTCTCCTCCTGTGAGGGCCGGCTATCTCAAAGAAGTCTCTAGTAACTCTGTCACCGGCTTAAGTCCAGAATGAGGCCCTGATCTATACTCCACTCTTCTCTCCTCAATGAACCGAATCTCCGTGCGGGCAGCTGCGAGTTGACTCTCAATCAATGGGCTATCCGGGGAACTCTCCTGAAGACGCTGTAAAGAGGCTATGCCCCTCCTCAGACTCCTCTCTTGCTTACGAATTCCCTCCAATCTCCTCTGGGCTGCCTCCTATAAGAAAATACTAATCTCCCCAAGGCCCTCATCCAAAGTGCACGCTGCAGATCCCGAGGAAAAGTCTAGACCCGCCCATATCTGCTCAATCCAGCTACAAATATCGGGGTCCTAAATGAGGCTGTCTAGAATCTTGGAGCTCGCATGTTTGTCATGCCTCCATGGGTCCTTTAGGGATAGAATAACTGGGGCATGATCTGAAAATGTAGTGCTTGCTAGAATACCAACCATGCCTCCACGGCTGCAAGCACTCGTCAACATAAAACCTGTCCAGTCGAGAGAGGTTGGGGCCAGTGCTCCGCCTATCTGATCGAGAAAAACTAAGACTCCTAGGGCTGCGACCAAACTCTGGAAGATGCCAAGGGTCCTGTCCCCTAAGAATCAGTATCATCTCCTCCCATGCAGAGTTCTCCACCCCAGAGACAGTGGCCATGCCACCTCCAAGTCTGTCCTCTGCTACCTCTATCATGTTGAAGTCACCGCCCATGCACCAAAAATCAGCCTGGGGAAGGTCCTGTTGGACAATGCTCCAAAAGATAGCTCTACCTGCAGCCGCATTCGGGGCATAAATGTTGAGGAAGCCAATGCTAGCCTCTCCAATCAGAATGGTAACCCACTGAGTACGTCTTGGAACTATGACTCTTGATCCTGTCTCACAGACGGCAAAAGTTGCTCACTGACAGAGAGACACACTTCTCCTTGCGTCCCTGAAGGGCCGAAGGATGGAGACCAAAAAGTATGCTGGTAGAATCTTCCCACAGCGGCGCGTACGCCCCTCACTAAGACGGTGCTCTTGAAGAACAAGAATGTCGATAGATCCCCCCACCATAGCACGATGTAGCTCTCCTCTAAGGATGCCTCGTCTCTGAAAGCACTGAGGCCCCCCTAAGCCCTGAATGTTCCATGAGACAATCCTCATATCAATCTCTGTGAGGTGGAACTACCAGAACTACCCTCCACTCGAAGAGTCCTGGGCGCGGGCTTAGACGGGGAATAGTCACAATCTGTCTTGGTGCAGAATCGCGCCAAGGGGCCACTTTGCCTGAGCGCGAGGGTACTCCGTGCTCCATCGATCACAATGGAGCTATCTGTAAGAGCATGGGAGAGGTACTGTGAGAGAGGTATGCATGAACACAAAAAGCAGCACCTCCAGGTTGGAGGTCACCATCTCCCCTCCTTGGTCTCGGTGTGCTGGCCAAAGGCCATAGATGAGTAAGAACATCTGTGATCCAGAGATCTTGCAGATGATGCAATAGCTCAATTGCCCGATCCTGTATGGTAGCGGCCACCAACTCTGGATCCCACTCTGTCTCGGGGGCTGCGCTCAAGGGGAAAGAGAAGATCATCGCGCCATTCTTTGGCGTAGAGGGTCTAGAGTGGTGGAAGACCACACATACTCGAATAGGGGCTATGGTCTCCTCGAACGTGTTTGTCCCTTCTGTCGCAAGACATCGTAAGAAACTATAAGCCACAGGCTGCCCCAACATCCTGGGGGGCCCGCTTGGAGACTCAGGTGGAAGAGCCCTCATTGGTGAGGCTGCAATGGTCATCTCCACCCGCTTTGAGAAACGATGAATCAGGCGGCGAACGGTACTCACCGGTTGTCTCCTCTCCAAGTCAGGGGTTGCAGGGGGGCGACGGGAATGCATTGGAGAGGCGCCCCGGGGGGGGGGGGGGGGGGGGGGGGGGGGATCGTAGGCACGGAGAAAGAGGAAGGGGCAAATGGAGTGACTGTGTGAAGAGTTGGAGGCGAGGGTGGGGGAGGAAGTGAGGGGGAGTGGGAAGGTGGAGAGGCTGGAGAGGGATGCTGCTGAGAGGCATCCATCGGAGGGGAAGGTTGCTGGGGAAGGCTCGATGAAGCGACGGTGGGGTCAACCTGCCCCACTGGGCACTAAAGGCCAGAGGAGAAGTCGTCGACGAGGAATTGGCTGCCACCACCTCCGCCGGGGGGGGGGGGGACCCTCTCCGTTACTGGAGAGGGTCCGCCGTCTGCGGGCGAGTGCTGTGATAAGTGCTCAAAACGGTTCTCTGATAGAATCGAATCCTCCTGCATGATGTTGCTAGCCTAGTGCACACGGCGGCGACGCTCAGCTCCCGACGCTCAGCTCCGGGGCGGGAGCCAACCGTCTGCCACTCTCCGGTTGATGGGTCATGCATGGTCAGGGTGCTCCGCGGTCTGGGAACTTGCTCCTCCCTTGGCTCCTTGATGAGGATCTGAGTGGGAAGTGGGAGGGGGAACCACCGGGCGCGGTTGCCTAGTCTGACACCGAGGGCAAACTCTGGCTAGATGACCCATCTGTCTGTAAATAAAGCATTGGCCTGGAAGGTCGGAATACTCCACTCGCTACATAATGGGATCGCCTTGAAGACTGAGAATAGGTATCATGTGAGGCACATAATCCAATGAGGCAATACAAATACGGAGAGATGGAATCCCCGCTGCTCGTGTGAGGGACGAGGCAACGGTGGGGGGGGATTCAATCACTCTCCCGGTGGCACCACCAATCACTGGGAGAAGAGGAAGGTATTCCTTCTTGAGGCCTGGAAAGCAGACTGTCATGGGAAAGCGTGAAACTCCAGCTAATGGATCAAATGCCGGGTCAAAGCCGTGTTGCCAGCGTCGTGCAAAGAAGGCATGGATTGTACGTAGTGTCGATTGCATGACAAGATGAGATGCCGCTGGTGAGTCGAACTCAACCTGGTAGTAGCCGCGCCCTAAAAGATGAATATTTGCGGTCTTTGTTGGCGCACCTAGGAGGCTAGCTTGAAGAAGATCCCTGAGTTGGCCACGCGTGGGGCAGCTACCGACAATCTTGCATACTAGAGTGGAGGCCTCTAGGGATGCGAGAGTCGTTGTGAGAAGCTGCAAGTCCGCTTCGGAAAACGAAAGGCAGGTAATAGCGGCCTCGGTCGGGGGAGATGGAGCAGCTGCCATGGAGTCCTCTTGGGGGCGAAGACAAAAGAGGCTTGTGCTCTTTGGCATCACATTTCTCAACATCTCCAACCTGTGAGCTCCTTGCTGGAGACTTCAACGCCCGCACCGCTAGCGCACGTCATACAGATACCCTTCCTTGAGTCAGATGACCTTATGTACCAGGAGATCTACATTGAGGGCATAGGCCTCGAGCGTACATCAAAGGACAAAGTGACCTGGACATCACATGACAACTACCCACACCTATGGGGAGCATTTCCTGGCCCTTGGCGAAGCTCATGGGCTAGCAATCTACAATGGCTTAGCTCGATGGCCTGGCTCTAGCTCTTTTACATGCTACCCTTTCGCACATGGAGCCAGTACAGTGGACTACCTGATGGGCTCTCCCCCCTTGGTACCACTCATCTTGGACTTTACCATCTCACCTCACCCTATCGGAGTCACAGCTGACCATGCATACCTAGTCTTCTCCCTCACATGCCCGTACACCACCCAGCTCCCTGTTTGTGGCACCACCGCTACCCGAGATACCTCTCCACCAAAGAGACCTTTCCCATCTCCTCTGACCACATTTCCACACCCTCTCTGGCCTCGACCCCCACGTCCCCTCTCCTGGGTTTGGTGCAACTCTATGCAGCCGTAGGCACTGGGCAGTCTCTAGTCTCTGGTAAGCACACCATGTCCATTTGGTTCTGTACTTACATTGACCTGGGCATCAATCTTGTCGAGGAATTTTTTCAATTCCCCTTGCAATCCATCCCACCCGCTCAATTTGGTTGTTTTTGGCTTGGGCTACTTCCTTCGTTTCCCGAGTTATGTTCAAGGACATGGTGAAGATAGGAGACGGCCCGATGCGGGATGAAGTAAGGGTGGAATGGCTTCTGGTTGATGGTTCAACCATTAATCTGTGGTTCAGGGGGCACACAGTATACAGTATAGCGACGACGGAAGTGACGGGCAGTCAAGTCAGCCCTAGCAGCAAGAACAACAGTATTATCAGCTGTACGACCAACCTACGTGAAATACCCCAAGTAAGAGTCCACTTACATGTGTTTCGATTACTCACAATTGTATGCCCGAGAAGCTCATCCAAGCCACTGCAAATATGCATATTCGATCAGCACAGGAACATGCAAACAAGGGAACATAAAGGGGTTCCACTAGCACTCACTACCCAACCAGAGGCTCCAAACCACACGGAGTGGTAAGCCACCCCCGAGCTAGAGACCAACACAACCTTGGCAAGCCTATATACCCACAAGGCATAGGACTGCCATGTGTCCTGTAGGCAATTGTATGTCTAGCAGCAGCACAGTACAATTGTATGGACAGGTTGTACAGCAACACTAGCAGCAACATTAGATCTGTACGGCACTATACAGACCTGCAGGCTGACATCATCTAAGTATCCTGTTACGTTAGCAGTTTGGACAGCGGCAATCAGCTGTATGGAGGGTGAGGGGCGGGGTTGGAAGTGTTCAGGCTGCTTCTGGGGCAAGATTTGCCAAGGATCTGAAGGTGTTTGTTGAGTATCCAGCGCTGCGATCAGGGGGCACTGTTTGTGGCTATGGGAAAAGCAAGGTTACAAATGTCTCTATTGAGTCTCAGGGGCTGCAAGCAAGAGGCACTGCTCGTGGCTAAGGAAGACCTCAAAGATAAGAGGTTGTGGAGCAATGGCAAGGAGAGGTGGGTTAGGAGTGTGGGGAAATATATGTTCTTCAAGTTTTTATGTCCTTGCTCATACTTGCTTTGTATTGTCTTTTAATTGTTATAGCTTGTATATTCTAGGTTTATAGCAGCATAAGCTCCATGGATTAAGTTCAGTTTTTGTTATTTTCCTGGAATAGAAATTGATTTTGTATGGTAAAAGTCTATGTCTTTGGCTTGTGCAGGTGCTTTTAGGTTCGTCAGTTGCCTTAGCACTGATGACAATCATTTCGGTTGCAATTGGAAGGATTTTCCAGGCAGTGCCATCACAATTAAAAACAAGTTATATCCTTTACACTTCGTACCTTATTTCTTTAAAAATGCTCTGCCACATTGTACTCATTGAGTTCTGGGTATTTCTAAATGATTTGAAATCTGTGATGTTCTCCTGTATTTGATGATTTATGGGTTTATAGTGTTAAGTCCGTCCATGTCTAGCTGATATGCTTGCATATTGTTTCCTATATGATAGAATATAATGCGATTGGTGCCTGGAAGGGCTTCAAAGGACTGTGAGAGGCAAAGAAGGATAGGTTGACTGAATGGCTGCATGGGGTCCAGAGGAGAACCGCATAAATTGATTTGGGCCTTGACCTTCAGAGGGGCAAGGAAAAGACACCCTTGGCTCCTCCCTAAGGGTATTCTTGTAGGCTAATGTACTCCTCGAATGGCTAGCCCATTGAATTCATTGGAATGAGGCTAGGGATTCTCGAGTTTACTCCACCGGGGCTGTGGAGATTCCATTCTTGGAAACAATGTGTTGAAGGATGACTCCATGCTTAACCGAGAATTGGCATTTGAGTGGGTTCAACTAGATATGATAGATGTTGGGGTAAAGGCATTATGCCCACCCTTAATAGTGTGTACTAGCCCATGTGTTTATAGTACATAGTACACTTAGTACTTTTAATGTACTAAGTGCACTATGTATACTAGTGCAATATACATGTGTGATAGGGGAGTCACACACTCAATATCATTGAGTTGACTTATCCCCACAACTCTCTCTCTCTCTCTCCCTTCTTCTCTCTGTGTATGTCTCCCACATGAAACCCTAATTAACTCTCCCATTCAACTGGTATCAGAGCCCTGGTTTTAGGGTTTTGTTCTCAAGGGTGCAGAGCTGGAAATTGGCGTAGAAGAGCTACAAAACGACCTCATGTGCTGTACGGACTCCTGTGTGCTGCTGTGCAGGCCTGGTAACCCTGGTTGCCTCGCTTCTTCAGCCAAGTCGTAGGCAGCGTGAGCAGCTTGCAGCAGGCGTTGGTCCACAAGGCATAAGGCTGTGTGAACGTGGGGAAGCGTGTAGACGCCTGGCCACAAAGCGCTGGCCACTAGGCAAAGGCAGCAAGGCGTTGGTCGACGGCTGGCTACTAGGCGAAGGCGAGCGGCGCTCAGCAGCGAGCGAACACGCCTACGAGAGGGTCGTCGCGTGTAGCGCTGGCTACTGGTCGGAGTCGGCGGCAACATTAAGTCGGTGACAACAGTCGCACGTCGCGTGTAGCATTGGTGACCATAAGGCGTTAGACTCTTGGCCCTAGACGTAGCAAAGTACACCTGCACGAACACAACAAGGGCTGCCCAGCAGCAGCCACGCTGCCCAACCAGGCAGCGCAAAGGGCTGCCCAGCCAACCAGGCGCAGCCAGCGCTTCATAGCAGCAGCAGCCAGCCATCCGTACACGCACAGCAACGAGCAAGTGCATCAGCATCAACACACGTGCAGCACCCTTTTGCAGCAGCAACAGCATCAGCATCAGCATCAGACGAGCCCCCCCCCTTCTCCTGCAACAACAAAATTCAGCCTGCAAATTGTAGAAAATCAGAAAATTAAGAGGTATTTGCCTTCAATTTTGGAAATTTCTTATCAATTCAATCAATTGAGCAGGTACAGGTGCTGAATTGCTCAATTTTTGAGCAAAATTGGTAAAATTGGGTGACATTGGTCACAATCAGGATCAATTTGCAGGAAATTGGATGTCAAAATTTGGGGCTTTTGATGTAATTGTGCAATTAAGCATTCATACATGCTGTATGATGTGAGAAATCGCACATTCGGGCAAAATTGCAGCAAATTGCAGTGCAGATCAAAGGGCTTTTGTGCCGATTGGATTGATTTGCATGCAGGCAATCGCATTTGATGCTTTGGGCATATGTTGATGCTTGTCAAGCACTCAATGTGCCTGTAAATCAAGGGGCTTTCATGTATTGGATGTATATAGGCCAGGGGGAAGCATTGTGAAGACTCTGGATGCCTTCATGTGCGCTAATGTACCATGTATGATCAGAAATTGATCTTAAATCAAGGGGCTTTTCAAGATTTTATGCTTGTTGAGCTTGGCAAAACAGCAAGTGAGACTTTTATGCCTTGAATCCTCAGAAATCAGCTTGCAGTCAAGGGGCTTTTACCCAATTTCTGTTCGGAACTGTTGTATGCAGTGGTCAGGACTGTAAAAGTCTGATTTTCACTCATTTGGACAGCCAGGAGAGCATTTATTGCTAGTGTACCTGCTGGTACAGATTTGGTACAACTTTGTACAAGTTTTGGCATGGCTGCACATTGATTTGAGTGACCAAAAGGCTCAATTTCAGCTGCTGTACTTGCCGGTACAGGTTTGGTACATCATTGGTGAGCACTTAGTACTGCTGTACAGTACTTTGGAAGGGCAACAGAGCACATTTAAGGTGCTGTCCTAAATCTGCAGCAAGCAGATTTTGGTGATTTCATCACATACAGTGGGAGTAGAGTTGCATTTGTGCTTCCACAGTGGGAGATAAACTTTGGGAGAACAACTGTGAGCACTTTGTGTGCTTTTGGTACAGTGTTTGCACATTTTGCAGGGAGTCAGGCATTGACAGGTTGCATATTGCTATGGCAACCACAGGTGAGAGCTCTTCATTGCTTCACATCAAGAAGCTTGAAGGCTCACATAACTATGATATTTGGCAAACCCAGTGCTATAATGCGTTGCTCCAGAAGAAGCAGCACAAGCCTATCAAAGAAAGGGGTGTAAAGCCCGCTTCTCTTACTGCTGAAGAGTGGGAAGATATGGATGAGCTGGCAAGATCTACTATCATGTTGTCTGTGTCAGACTCTTTACTTTTCAGCATTCGTGAAGAGAAGACAGCTTGGGGAATGTGGCAGAGATTGCAGGACTTGTATGCCCAGCAAAGTGTATTGGTTGAAGAAACTCATAGGTCTTCAAATGAAAGAAGGGGCGTCTATGACAACCCATCTAAATGAGTTTAATGGTATTGTCAGCCAGGTCATTAATCAAAAGTTGGCAATGGACGATGAGTTCAAAGCCACTTTTCTCTTATGCACTTTGCCAGAGAGTTGGGACACATTCAGGACAGCCACTAGCAATTCGAATGCTATGCTGTCATATGCAGATGTGGAGGGTGCTCTTCTTCAAGAAGAGATGAACAGGAAGAACAATTCTGTTGGAAAGTCCAATGCAATGAATACACGTGGGAGATCCCAGCAAAGGGGTAAAAGCCAAGAACGGGGAAGGAGCAAGTCCCGCTCCAAAAAGGACTTGGAATGCCATTATTGTGGCAAGAAGGGACACATCAAAAAGCAATGCTACAAATGGAAAAATGATCAAAAGGAAAAGGGAAAAGGAAAGGACAAAGACAAAGATGAAGCCAAAGATGCGAAGCCAAAGGGCAAAAGTGGAGTCAAAATTGAAGAAGTCAATGTGTCACATGCAGGTGACAGTGAGGATGAAGTCCTATTCACGTCTTCACTTGATGCCCATTCACTTCTTACAGGAGATGGTCATGGTATGCACTCATGGATCATTGATTCAGGTGCCTCCTTTCATGTCACAGGCTGCAGAGACTTGTTTGTCGGGTATACTGCTGGCAATGAAGGAGTAGTTTATTTGGGTGACAACCATGCTGCAAGATTCTTGGCAGAGGTGATGTGAGGCTTGTATTTTCAGATGGCTCACAGCTTATGCTCCATGATGTCAGGCATGTGCCTGAGATCAAGAAGAACCTGCTTTCTACTGGACAGCTTGATGATGCTGATTATGTTACCACATTTGGTCGTGGAAAGTGGAAGATTAGTAAGGGCTCACTGGTTGTTGCCAGAGGCTCTAAGGTGGACACTCTTTACTTCATGCATGCAGGTGTTTGTCACCATGCTAATGTAAATGCAACCGAGCTGCCGGAAATCTCTATGTGGCATAGCCGGTTGGGACACATGAGTGTCAAAGGAATGGAGCAATTGTCTCGTTTGGGTTACTTGCCTTCTCTAAAGTTCTCTAGTTTTCAGTTTTGTAAGCATTGTATATATGGCAGGCAACTCCAGTGCCCCCACAAGAAAGCTCTTGGACAGAAAGATGCTCAGTTAGAGCTTGTGCATACAGATGTATGTGAGATGCCTCAGCTTTCTTTGAGAGGGGCAAAATATTTTGTGTCTTTTATAGATGATGCCACACGCAAGGTGTGGGTTTATCCTCTTCGTTTGAAGAGTGATACATTCTCAGTGTTTGAGAAGTTTGTTGCTCTTGTTGAGAATCAAACTGGCAAAACACTGAAGGCTTTGCGTTCCGACAATGGAGAGTATATGTCCAAACAGTTTCAGGACTTTTGTGATGCTAAAGGCATCAAGAGGGAGCTCTCTACTCCTTATGATCCTCCACAAAACGGGACAGCAGAGAGGATGAACAGGACCATTCAGGAGAAGGTTCGTTCTATGTTGTCGCATACTGCGTTACCTCATGGTTTTTGGGCTGAAGCTGTTATGACAGTTGTTCATCTTATAAACAGGTCACCTAACACGAGGCTTGGTGGAAAAGTGCCAGAGGAAGTATGGACAGGGAAGCCTCCGTCATACAAGCACTTGAAAGTGTTTGGTTGCGTTGCGTATGTGCACATACGCAGGGAAATGCGCACCAAACTTGATCCAAAGTCTCACAAATGCATATTCCTAGGATATGGTGACAAAGGTGAAATGGGGTATAGACTTTGGGATCCAGTGAATAGAAAGATTATACGCAGCAATGATGTCATTTTTGATGAGACATGCATGTATAAGGAGCCTGCAAGGCGACAGGAGCCTGGCAGAGTCATCTTTGATGATGATGGACATCATGGATAACAACCAAGGGCTGTAAATCAGCCGTTACAGCAGCAAAATCAGCCCTTAAATGGTGCTGAAAATGGTCCAAATGGACAGCCAGACATGGCAGAAGATATCCCTATGGATATACCACAGTTAGAGGAGATACTGAGCATGATTTTTCAGCCTTATGGCATGGAATAGGAGCCACCAATAGGTGATATGCAGGCTGGACAGCAACCTGCAAATGATGGTCATTGGGTACGGAGGTCCACTAGACCCTCCAGAGCCCCTGACAGGTTTGTTCCAGGGGTTGACTACTTGATGCTCACTGACTGTGGGGAGCCCTCTTGTTATAAGGAGGCTTTACAGAGGGCAGACAAGACCCCTCCTCCCCGGTCGCCTGCTCCGACTCTCCTCCCGTGCAACTCCCTTTGCTCCGGCTGTACCAGAACTCCCTCCTCCCCCCCCTTCTGCCTCTCCAGAACATTCTCGCCGTGCCCCGGCCATGCCTGACCTAGAACGGAGGCAACCGGCCAGCTTAGTCCGCAGTTTGATCCATCGTTTAATGGAGCCGGTAGAGATGACTATCACTGCCTCTTTGGTGCGGGCTCTCCCTCTAGAGTCACGAGGCGGCCTCCCAAGGTGCGGGGGCAGCTAGTTGACATCTTTTTCCGATGCCTTCCCGACGAAGGAGTTGGTATGTTTGAGGAGACGGTGACTCCCATTCGTAGATGTGATCACTCTAGACCGTCCACTCCAGAGAGTGGCGCGATGATATTCTCCTTCCCACAGAGTGCAGCACAAGGGGTGGACTGGAGTACAAATACCATGCTAGAGCCTCTTTTTGGATGCAGGCGAGAGACATGGTCACTGGGAAGTTCTTGGAGATTCTAGGCCCACACAGGCGAAGAGACGGTATCCGCAGGTTGCGAGGTCAGGATGGATCTTTTGTTACAGACCCCCCCCATGTGAGAGTCATTGCCACAGATTTCTTCAGCTTTCTCCTCACAGGTGCCCATGTATCCTCATAGGCGTTGGATGTGCATGAGCGGATTTTGCAGCATACAAGAGAGGTGGTCCCTCACGCCCTCTGGACCTTACTCTTGACCCCCTTCACATTTGAGGAGCTGGTGGAGGCTATGACGGCATTACCTAGGGGAAAATGCGTGGGAGAGGAAGGGAAGGGCTTCCAATCTCCTTATTTCTCCGTCACTAGGATTTCATGGAAGGCAGCCTCAAAGTTGCCTTGAACGAGATAATGGTTACGGGAGCCATACCGGAGAGTTTGCTTGAAGGATTGATCCACTTGATTCCCAAGGAGGGTGGTGCCATGCCGGAGAAGTTATTTGAGAGATTGATCCACTTGATTCCCAAGGAGGGTCGTGACAGATTGGAGATTTGGCAGTGGAGACTCGTCACACTCCTAGGAGCCACCTACAAACTTTTGGCCAAGGCCATCAGCCAGAGACTGTAGCCCTTCCTTCCCAACTTGATTCATGGTACACAGACGACGGGTTTCATTTAGTATCGGAGCTGGACAACATCTTCACCTTCTGGGAGGCAATCGCTTTGGCCAGGATGCGCCAGTAGAATCTGATTATTCTCCTTCTAGATTTTGAGAAAGCATATGACAGAGTAGATTGGGGCTTTTTGGAGGGGACGATGTGTAGGATGGGTTTTTTGAAGGTGTGGGTCCGAGGTGTTTCGAGACTCTACGTGGCTTAACACAGCTAGGTTCTTATTCTGGGAGCTATAGGGGACAGATTTCCGCTCTCTCGCTCAGTTTGGCATGGCTGCCCTCTAGCAAGTTACCTCTTCTTGTTTGTTGCCAAGGTGATAAGTAGTTTTCTCTTTGCCCAAGAGACCGAACTCTAGGGACTGTGTCTTCCCATCCTCGCGTAGGAGCTGCTTGATTCTAAGTTTGCCGATGACACGATAGAATACCTCTCGGGGAACGAGGGGAACCTTAAAAGAGTCAGCGAGGCGATTGAGATCTTTTGTCATGCATCCGTAGCGCACATTAATTGGCGCAAGTTGGGTGGATTTTGGGTTGGCTCATCACCGCCCTTAACTTCCGTCCATTGAGGCTTTTCAATGGGTACCGGTGTCACCATTTGGTCCCTTCACCAGCCTTGACTAGTGTTTTACACACTGAGCAGAACCAAAGTGTGAACGGGGATTTTTCCATAGAAGAATGCTGGAGCATTTATTGGCAAAGTTTGGCTTGAAAGATGGCCACAAATCTCATAATTCACCAAGTGCTAACGAGGCGTAGCCTGCTGCCCCCTGCGCCTCCCCCATCGCTGTCGCCGCCAGCCTTCCCAGCCCCCCGCCTGTCCCCGCAGCCCCTCCCCTCCCCCGCTTTCTTCCCGCCTGCCCCCCTCAGCCCCGCGCCTGCGCCGCCAGCCTTCTCAGCCCCCCGCCTCCCTCTTCCGCGCCGCCCTCTTCTTCCCCCCCCTTCGCCTTCCTTGCGCAGCCCCCCCTCGCCCTCTTCTTCCCCCCCCTTCGCCTTCCTTGCGCAGCCCCCCCTCGCCCTCCTGCCTCCGCCTCCCCCCCTGGTTTTCCGCCTCCTTCCTTTCTTCCCCCCCCTCCTCGCGTCGTCGGCCTCTCTGCCCCCCGTCCCTGCTTCTCCCCTTATCCCCGCCTCAGCCCCCCGTTCCCCTTTTTTTCGGCGATTTCCGCGTAGTGGGTTCGTCTCTTCGGTTCAGCCTGTACCTGGTCTTTTCCCCTAGGAGGACTCCATGGCAGCCTCTCCGTCAGCCCCGACCGATACAGGTCTTCGATTAGACTTCTCAGATGCAGAGCAGCAGCTTCTCGCGTCCTCCGTTTCTTCCTTGGAGGCCTCTTCCTTGGTTTGCAAGGTGGTGGGTAGCCGCCCAATGCGGAGAGAGCTACGCGACCTACTGCAGGGTAGCCTCATTGGCGAGACTGCAAGAATCGTCAGCGTGGATTTTTTAGGCCGCGGCTACTACCAGGTGGAGTTCGAGTCCCCTCCAGCAGCTCAGAGGGTGCTGGCTCGGAGCCCCATTGCCCTACGCTCCTCTCGGGCGTTCTTTGCACGATGGACCCACGGTTTCGACCCATCGTCTGATCCACTGGCAGGCGCGACTGGTTTCCCCATCACCGTCTGCTTTCCAGGTCTCCGAAGGGAGTACTTGCCCCTCTTGCCGTCCATAGGCAGGGCTTTCAGGCAAGTGGTGGAGGTGCCACAGACCGCGGCCTCAGTGGTTGCTCGGGCAGCAGGACTCCCGGCCATTCGTGTTGTGGTTCCGTCACCAGAGTCCCTCCCGAAGACGATCCTCCTCCCTTGTCTTTCTGGAGGACATCTGATACAGCGCGTGGAGTATTCGGGCCTCCCCGGCCAGTGTTTCATATGTCGGGAGATGGGCCATCTCGCACGCGCATGCCCCCGCAAGGGGGTTCATCCTTCACGCTATGCGGCCTCTGGACCCTCTGCAGGAGACCCGAGAGGTGGACATCCACCTCCGAGACCGGACATCCCTGGCTCGCCACAGCAGGCACCACCATCGGACGAGCAGGCTCTAGCGGAGAACGCCGCGCAGACCCAGGAGACTGGCGGCTGGCAGGAGGTGCGCCGGCGGAAACGCCCGGCCCGCAGAGACCGTCGCAGACGCCAGCAGGCAGCACAGGTTGGCGGACAGGCTGGCTTCTCCATCTCCCCCTTCTCTCTCTATTTTCTGCACATCGTCTTTCAGTTTGTGCGTTAATTCCGTCGCGAAAAGAGTGCTGTTTTCTGAGTTTTGAAGTACCGATCCTTCTCCGAAGCTTCCGCATATTACATGCCTACACCAGAGGATTCAGAGCATCATTGCTAGGCATTGGGCTCGCCCGACCAGGCATCTCACTTTGGCAGATATCCAGGCCATCCGGCATAGACCCATGCTAGAGCTCCTAGGTCGATTACCACTCCAGCCATATACTGTTGTACTCACTGTCACTTTTGTACTCCCGCATATTCATGTATTCATGTATCCATGTACTCATGTACCCCATTTTGACTAGCAGCATTAGCTTCCCACTCGTCCTAGTTGCTGCTTCCGGATGCTCCCTACTGATGTATTGTAGGGCTAGATACTTACCTTCAGTTCTTTCTTTTCTTTTCCAGACAATGTATCAAATGTCACATGGTTGTAACTTTGGTCTCACAGGTCACTTTGGCCTTTTGAAGACGTTAATATAACATTTCATTTCATTTCATTTCATTTCTCTCTCCGGCTGTAGCCTGCGGCAAACGACCAAAATAAAATAAATAAAATGACAAAAGACCGAATCAGCCATCATGAGTGGCATGGGAGGAGGCATCAGTCCCAAGCCCTGGTGACTGCATGACCAGCCACACCTCTCGGGATGCTCAGGCAAAGCGAAAAGCCAGGGAGGGGGGGGGGGGGCAGGTGGAGCGCACAGCTGGGGGGAGGGGGTGGGCGCAGTCGGGACGAGGGGGAGAGGGGGCTGCAGGCTGACAGCGGGGAAGGGAGCGCAGAAGGGGCAGAGCGACGGAGAGGGGGGGGGGGGTTGCTGGCAAAGACGATTCGGGGAAGGGGGAAGGAGGCGCAGGCAACACAGATCGCAGGGGGGGAGGCGCTCACAGATCCAAAGTTCGCGTTAACTTCGGACCTTCATTTGGGAACCGAGATGGAATAATTAGATCAGCTGCAGAAAGACAGTTTTTCTATCCTATAAAGTACTACAATTCTCTCATACGACACTTCTTCAGATTCTCTCCCTAACATGCTCAGAAAACAGGTTACAATTTTTTATGCTACCAAAACATTAAGTGACCAAGTAATGAATGGAAATGAGTTTCTAGACGCAACCCAACATTCTAAACCAAAATCTTATGATAGAACTTTGGAGAAATAATAAGGTTTACTATGAGGCGTCACATGATACTTCTTTAGAGCAAACAAATTTTCCATTTTACTACTGCCTCTGAAAGAGAGTGAGCTTGGTCTTTTTTAGAACACTGTATCAATTGTAAACTGGGGTTTCAAGCATTGAGCTTACAGCTATTTGTTTTTCCTTGCGGCAGCTCTCCCAATTGGCGAATATGCTGCAGTGGCCCTTCTTGTGTTTTTTGGGTTGAAGTCCATAAAGAACGCATGGGATATGCCCTCGGTACCTTCCAAAAATGAACAAAGTGAACCTCTTGAGATTAGCGAGCTGACTGAAGCAGAGGAAGTTATCAAAAAGTCTGAGGTGATGATAAGTGTCAAAGTTGCATTTGTAGAATGTGGTTCTACATGGGAAAAGCCTAGCATGAGACTACTAGTCTTACCATCTAATGGCACTTGAGTATCTGCAATGCGCACTAGATGTTTGCTATGCTTTGTTGGTGCGTACTAAAGAAGTGACGCATGTTTTTTCTTCGGAGTTCGCTCAGTTTCAATCTCCTGGCCATGTACAGGTGAACAAATCAAGCTCACCATTTGCAATCTTTGGGGAGACTTTCAGCCTTATTTTTCTAGCTGTGAGTGCTTCAATATATTCTGGCATATGTCTGTTTCTTTAATGCTAGTGCAGTCATTGTGACTGTAATATAACTCCTTATGCATTCAAAGATAAAGGTATGGGTGTAAACGAAGACAGCTCTACGTTCTATCAAGTTTGTGAATTAATCTGGTGTGTTATGAAGCAACATCTTGGAACGTCTTGAGTTTGCAGGAATGGGGAGATAGGTCCATGCTTGCAACGATAGCTCTTGGTGCTACACAGGTCATTCCTACGCTTCAGTTACCATGTATAGCTTAACCCATGGTTTCCTCAAGTACTCTGATGGTTTAGTGCTTGGCCTTGCAGGCTCCTTTAGGTGTTGCGAGTGGTGCAATAGCGGGACACATTATTGCTACGGGACTTGCTGTCATTGGTGGGGCATTCCTTGCACAATACATTTCAGAAAAGATGGTAATTGCTCTCACTGCTTATAAATAATGTAATGACAATCTCAAAACCTCTTTGCCAAGTCTGGGATTTATTAAGAGTCTTGCTGTTTTTGCACAGGTTGGTTACGTAGGTGGATTCTTGTTTTTGGCTTTTGCTGCTGCAACACTCTTGGGAGCGTTCTAAGGCTTCACCCTCGAAATGTCTTCTACATTTGACCATCCATACATCATTGTTTAGGGTGCTTCATGATAAGGAGCAGGGTATTTCAAACTGAGGCAGGTGAGGATAAGCGTGATTCCTGAAGAGCTGTTCGATACTGAGTTAAATTTATTGCTCTGTTCTATGCTTTCGATTAAGCTGAGTTGGTATATGCCATAGGTGGGTGGGACATGTTTGTCCAACTCGATTGATTGCATGGATCCTTCACATTTTTGGTGTTTAGTCCCCATAGCTAGTCACACTCATGCATTGCCCGGATTGTAAATGTAGCTTGATTGAGCGTTGAAAACTCTCGAACTTGTAACGATTTTGGTTGTATTAGAATCACTGTTCCTTGTATTGTTAAATAGTAGTCTAGTCTTCCGTCCATTCTATTTCTACTCAAAACGAAGCCATCCACAAAACCCCTTTCAAAACTTCTTCATCCAAACTTTGATCTCAAATATCTTTTTACATAGAAAGGCTCATTACTAAAGTCTTCTATTTGAACAAGGTGAATAGATTAGAAGTCTAATTGATAAAACAACAATTTCTCTCTTTTCCTAGGTCAGAGGATAGTTAATGCTGTTGTATACCAAAAAAAGGAATATTTGCAATGTACAAATAATGTAAATTTGGGTTAGCCGTTCTCACAAATTTCCGAAGAATGTCAAAATCTAATAGTTTAAGTAATTTGTACTATCAAATTAAACAATTTCAGCAATATTGGATTTTCTAGACGCAGACATGAAGATATTAGGGAGGATGAAAGTGCTCCATGGTATTAGCGTGTGTGGAGAGAGAGAATGAGAGAGCGCTCAAGGAGAGTGATCAACTTCACCAAGTACAATGCTTTTTGTAGGCTTTAGAGTAACCTTGTATTTTGACACATACACAAGACACATGTCAACACATACACACACTAATGATATGTGGCACACTTATCTTATCCCACATATGAGGGTGTTCACACCATAGTAACATAAAAACCCATTTTGCCCTCTCGAAACGGCATGAAACGTTTCGAAACAAAACGAAACCTGCCCATCGAAACGATGTTTCACCCAAATGTAAAGCGAGGTCAAAAAAACGGGAAGGAGGTTTTTTTTTTGCAAATGTGATTTTTGCCATCTTTTGCGTCCTTGTTTGTTGCCCATTTGCTACTTGACGCATCCGACACTTCTTCTCGGCCGCAACCTGTTGCTCTGTCTCTTCTCCTTGTCCACTCCTCCTTTTCGCTCCTTCACTCCTTCTCCTTCATGCCTCCTCTTCCTCTTCCATTTTCCTCTTTCTCTCTTCTCCTCCACGGTCCACCCCTCCTCTTCCCTCCTCTTTTCTCCTCCTCTTTCTCTCCTTTTCTCGTCTTCCAACTTTCTCTCCTTTTCTTCTCACCTCCCTCTTCCATTCCAACTTGTTTTTTTCCTCCTCTCTTTCTCTCCTTTTCTTGCCCAAATTTTGAAAATACCAAAAAACTTACTCCCAAAATCATGAATTTCATACCCATAGTTCATCTTCATCTTTCTGTTGGCAATGTTTTTTTTTTCCATGAAAAGATCCTTTCATTAGTTATATAAAAAAAAAAAGTTTAATGGGCTACAAACCCTCTCCTGCTCATAAGAAGGCAGAGCAGAGATCCAATCAAGGCAGCTAGGGAGACTCTCCCTAGGTGCAGAAAAGTACAAATAACTAAGAGGCTATATCATACAATAGGAGGGGGGAAGATCCAAACAGGTGGCATGTAGTGCCAGCGGGGGGTACCCGCGTGTAGAGTATAGAAAGGGCTGCTGCGCCAAGTGGTGTGGAAGGCCTAGCGTCGCAAGATCGCTCGATCCCAGTCGCCTCGGATGCGGTCATACTGGTCTCGCAGGGTGTGAATCAACTCCTGCCAGATAGCCCGAACAGTCTCTGTTGGTGGCTCCAGTCTCCCCTCAAAGGCCCTGAAACAACGGGCTTTCCAGGTGAACCATCTGGTGAGGTTGCTGAGGAGCTCCCTCTCTTGTGTCCAGCCGGCTGTCGAGAAATCCGGTGAAGGAACAAGGCGAGGCTGGCCCCCAATGATACTGATGGCCTGGCTGACCTGCTCCGTCTCGTATCCCAGAGCTAGCCCTGACGAAGTCGACCAAGTAGCGCCTCCCCACGTATACATTCCCTCTGCAGAGAGGGGGGCCAAAATGCGCAGAATCCTCAATCAAATCTGTTGCGCCTGTGGACAGTCCCATAGGCAATGTCGTTGTGTCTCCAATGGGTGGCCGCATCGGACGCAGGCTGGCGGAAGGCCATTGTAGACAAGCCAGGTGCCAACTGCAGAGCCCCTGTGGGCAACCAGCCATTGGAAAGCCGAGATCCTGCGTGCCTGTCTGCTAGCCCAGAGCCTGGTCCAAAAATCCTCAAGGAACTCCTGTGAGAGTCCCTATAGCCGCCAATGCTCCGATGCAGCTGGAGAGACCGTCCTCCTCGCAGTCAAAATATGCCTCCCCAACCGAACAGTGTACTGGAAAAAGGTGATCTCTGTGGCCTTGGGGGACGCATAAGGATCATGCCACTCGTACTCGCCAGGGTCCCACTGGAGCTGGACCAAGGGACGCGCAGCATATGCCCATATGCACCAATTAGAGTCCACATCTGCAGGGTCTGGAGCAATATGCCACTTCCAAGAAGCGGCGGCCACTACCCGTATCCTCTGAAAGATGCACTCTGCAACCAAAGGCGACTCCGCCTCCACTCTCTGAAGTCTGCCCTCATCCTGTATCTCATAGTAGAGGCATCTACCATCCTCAGTGCAAGCTCTGACAGCAATTAGGATCTCCAACTGTGTAAAGGCTCCCATCCAACTGTGTAAAGGCTCCCATCCACCGTGGGGCCGCTGGCTCAAAAGGTGTGAACCACTCCTGAGTGAGAGCTTCTTGAATGTCATCCCTCATAATCAGCCCCCCTCTGAAATGACTTAGCCTCTCCGCTGGATCTCCTTCGGGAGACTACAAAAGGCCTGCCAATCTCCAAAACTGCGTGCTGGGCCTGCCGCCAATGGTCCCCAGGCTAGACGAGGCCGAGAACCCAGCATATGACCCTACTCTGTGCGTACCGCGGGGCTCCAGATGAGCGGCTGTCTGGCCCGCTCCTCCTCACAAGTGGGAGGTCTCAGCAACTCCCAAGCTCGCAGGATACTCAAGGCAAATCTGTCCTCCCATCCTCTACTGAGGCCTGTCCTCCTCATCTCTGTGAATATCCACCGTATCTCTGGTACCCAAGTGCCCCCTGCTGGGGGAGCTCTAGCCCGCAACCGCTGAAAAAGAAGCTCCTTCCAAGGCTCAGCGCTTGGAAGCAGCCCCCGAACAATAAGCTTCCCCAACAAGGCTCTACTCGGATCAGTTGGATCTATAATGCCCAAGCCCCCCTGGGCCAGCGGAAGAGTAATAAATGCCCAAGCAACCTTAGCCCGGGCCGGCTGACCATCCCGCCCAGACCAAAGAAAGTTCCTGATCAGCCTTTGTACCTGGCTGATGCAAGAGCTCAAGAAAATCCAACAAGACGTGATATACCACATTCGCTAAAAGCACCTGATTCGTCACCACCACCCTCCCAGCCAAGGAAAGCCGAGCTGTACTCCAATATAAAAGCTTCTTCCGAATGCTTAGAAGAAGCGGGGCGATCTGCTACTCAGGTGACGAATCAAGTCTAATCTGGCATCCCAGATACCGCACTGCTGTGCCAGGAGGAATCCATCTAAAACCCGCGTCTGGGCTCCATGCCGGAGCGGGGGCGCTACTGATCCAAAAAGCCACTGTCTTGTGCCAATTGATCAATGCTCCCGAAGCCACACCAAAAACCTGTAGAGATTGCTCTGCCCTCTGTAGATTGGCCTCCTGGCCATGCAAAAACAATCCCGTGTCATCAACAAACTCAGAATCAAGCAAGTCCTCACCCCGGACTGGAAGCTGGAGTCCTCTCAAACCAACCTCCTCTGCTGTCAGATACATGCTCATAGCCTCTGCAAAGAAAAGAAAAAGGAACGGAGTGAGAGGGCATCCCTGACGGACTGATCTAGTCAGCTCAAAACTCGGCCCCCGTCCTCGTGCCATCAACACCTGGCTACGAGCTGTGGAATATAGAGCCGCCACCCCTCGAATCCAGTCTGGCTCAAAACCCAGGCGAAGCATAGTGCCCTCCAGAAAAACCCAGTCGACTCTATCGTATGTCTTCTCAAAATCAAGAAGCATAACGACCAAGTCCTCGCCGAGAAATCTAGCTCGGGCCGTCGCCTCCCAGAAGGTGAAAATGTTGTCAAGGATACTGCGCTCCTTGACAAATCCTGTCTGGGTAGCATGAATCAAATCCCCAAGGAAGGGCTAGATCCTCAAACTCAAGGCCTTGTCTAGGACCTTGTAGACAGTATTGAGGATCGTACTAGGCCTCCACTGCCGAATATCATCTGATACTCCCTCCCCCTTGGGGATAAGAAAGATCAAGCCCTCTGAAAAACTCTGTGGGATCACCCCAGTGTCCAAAACATGCTGAAAATCCCTACGGAGGCCTGGCCCCAAAAGGTCCCAATAGTGCATAAAAAAGGCAGGCGTCAATCCATCCTCCTCAGGGCAACTATGACGCGGGAGGGTCCTCAAAGCCTCACCAAGCTCATCCTCTGAAAGGGGCTCACCCAAAGCTGTGCGCATACGATCTGTGACCCTCCTCTGCACATGGGCCCACACAGTCTGTCTGCAAGCATCACGTGCCTCCGTGGCTGGCTCCGCTGAAAGCAGGTCTCTATAGAACTCAGTGGCAATAGCTCTAATCTCCTCGGGCTCAGTGGCTAACGATCCGTCCTGCCTCCTGAGCTGGCGTACTCCTGCTCGAGCATGGCGAGGTCCGATGATCTCAAAAAACCCCTCAGTCACTCTATCACCAAGCTGAGTCCACTGAGAGGCCTAGCGATGATAGTAAAACTCGTGTTTCTGCTCTTCTGCCTCTCTAACCTCCTGGCGTGCTTGGCTCAGCTGGGACGCCACCCACTCACATGTAGGCTGCTGCTCCTGAAGGCGCTGGAGTGAAGCAAGGCTACGTCTCAAGCGACGCTCCCGCTCTCGTGTCTCTCCCAGCCGTGTCAAGGCTGTAGCGTGCAAAAAAGAGCTGAGCTCAATGAGCCCTTGGGCACACTGGCCTGCTGCATCTAGGTCAGAGCTCTGGCTATCCTGCCATATCCTCTCAATGTCCTCAAAAAGACTGGGGTCTGTAGGTACCCTCTCTGGGATCCTCAACTGCAAGCTGGTCTCGCGTGTCCTCTCCTCAAGAGTCAAAATAAGTGGCGCATGGTCTGAGAAAGAGGTGCCAGCGAGAATGCCAACGGAGCCACAATGCTCCCCGAACCTGTCGCCCACATAGAAGCGATCAATCCGTGATAGATTAGTCCCTCCCTGCCGGCGATCCGACTGAGAAAAACTAAGACTGTCCTGAGAACGGGAGAAAGCCTCATGCTACCATGCATCAGTGATCCGCAGTGTCATACAAAATCGCTCCCAAGCTGCAAGCTCCGTGCCGTGCACTGTAACATGACTGCCTCCCATCCTATCGGCCGGGTCCTCAAGCATGTTGAAGTCTCCCCCAACACACCAATGTGCGGCCTCGGGCAATGCATCTGTAAACAAGGGTCCAAAACTCTACTCTGGCACTAGCATGATTGGGCGCATAGACATTGAGCACACCAATGTGCTCATCGTGCATCCTCAGAATAACATACTGCGCTCTACCAGGCACAGTGACCCCGCGATCCACAATGGCCTGCCGCCATGCATCCGCAATGACCATACATACTCCTCCCTGCCCAACCAAGGGGCCAAAACCTGCAGACCAAAAAGTGTCCCATCTACCGGGCATCACTCAACCATATCTCCGAATCCTGCTCTCACTCAAATGGTGCTTCTGCATCATCAGAATATCAATACTGCCCCAACCAAGCATCTCTGAAGCTCCTGCCTCAAGCAACCACGATAGCGTACATAGTGTGCACCGCCAAGGCCCTGTACATTCCATGAGATGATCCTCATGGATGACCTGCTGAGGTGGAGGCTGTCTGAGCCGTACGGCGGGCCTTCGCAAGCGGCTTGGATGGAGAGTAATCCCCATCCGAGCGACTACGAATCTGCCCACCCGGTGTGCTACAAGAGTCTCGGACCATGCGCCAGTGGCTGTGTCCCATAGCGACTGCCTCCCGCTCGGAGAGAGGATCCTCATGTATGCATACATAGCCAGGGTCTCGCGCTAGGTCTGCCACTTTGCGAACCACCAAGTGTCGATTCTCGGAGGCATCCGCACTCCCGGTATCAAAGAAATGTGCCAGCTCCCAGAGTTTGCCTACTATGTCTGTAATCTCCAAGTCGCTCACATGGTGAGAAAACTCAACTGCATGTGTCTGCAAAATACTAAGAGCAAGATCTAGAGTCCACTTCCGATCGCGAGTGCCGCAAAGAGGGAAGGAGAAGGCCACCGCTGAATCAAGTGCCTCCTCCCCTCGGGCCGGAAGTATCACCACATGAACTCTGATAGGTGCTGGCTCATGGGGGCCCTCCACTCCAAATAGGCATGTAAAGGAGTTGAAAGCCTCCGAGCGCTGTCTAGTGTCGAGACTACTCAGCCAATTGCATATAGAGGATATCTGTGAAGCACGAATCGGCATGGTAGGTCTCCTCTGCGGTACATGAGCAAGGTCTCCTCTGCGGTACATGAGCAAGGTCGGTGCTCAGTGCTCGCCGGACTGTAGGTGAGCACGAGGGCACTGCCAGTGCCTCCCGCGGGGAGCTAAGACGAGCGGAGGGGGAGGAGGGGGGGGAGAAGGGGGTGGGGAAGGAGACGCTGAAAATGCGGGAGCGGGAACGGAAGGAGGCGAGGGTGGAAGCGAGGCGGGAGGGGGGGACGGGGGAGGGGGGGTGGGGGGGTGGAGGTGGAGGTGGAGGTGAAGGGGAGGGCGCTGGCATCTCCTGATTCTCAGTCTGCGCTGGGGTCTCCTCCTGGAGGGGAGCAAAGCTGTTCCTCACTGGAACCCAGTGATGTTGAGGTTGTGTCTGCGGCGGTCTCTAGGCATGCTGATGTGGCTGTCTCCCTCTACGGCGCCCCTGTCTAGGCTGCCAATCAGAGGTCTCTGTGGGCTGAGTAGGTGTCCCGGAGGCTGCCTGCCGAGCCGCATCTGCAGACGGGTCTGCTGCGGTGAAGGTAGGGGTCTCCTACGAGGGCAGGCCTTGGCCAAGTGGCCGACCTGCCTGCATATAAAACACTGGTTCGGGAGCCCCGAAAACTCCACTCTCTGATCGATCCATCCCCCCCCCTATCCTAGGTAACTGAATGACCGTCGGAAGGGAGGAGATGTCAGGAACCAAAACTCTGAGCGAAGGAAGGCCAGCTGCTCTAGCCACCACTGAAGCTGCTGTGGGGCCAGTCTCAAGCACTGAGCCCACCAATGATCCTATCCTGGAAAGGAGCGGAAGGTACTCGTGCCGAAGTCCAAGAAAGCAAACTGTGACATGGAATAGGCGCTCTCCTTGCTCGGCCGCTGTTGGGTCGAAACCATGCTGCCAATGTCTAAAGAAGGCCCGAGCGCCCCTGATGTCAAGGGGACTCATGGCTAGGACCTGGGCCACGCTCTGGGCTGTCTCGAACTCAAGTGTCTGCGGCCCAGTAACTGAACGTCCAGGATCTTGCCCACATTTGCAAGAAGGCGGGCCTGGAGAAGATCCCGGATCTCCCCTCTGCTGGGGCGGGTGCCAACTATACGGCAGATGGTGGAATGTACCTGGAGGGCGTTCCACCTTTGCGGCGAGGCTCGCTTCCTCTTCTGGTGAAAGAGAAAGCCTGATGGGGGTATCCTTAGGGGTAGGGCTGTGGAAGAGTCCCTCTGAGGTGAGGCGGGAGGGGCCTCCATCAGAGTCTGAAGCTGAGTCGAGGGCGAAGTGGAGAGCTAGAGCTCCTAGGATGATTACCACTCCAGCCATATACTATTGTACTCACTGTCACTTTTGTAATCCCCCATATTCATGTATTCATGTATCCATGTACTCATGTATCCCATTTTGACTAGTAGCATTAGCTTCCCACTCTCCCTAGTTGCTGCTTCCGGATGCTCCCTACTGATGTATTGTAGGGCTAGATACTTACCTTCAGTTCTTTCTTTTCTTTTCCAGACAGTGTATCAGATGTCACATGGTTGTAACTTTGGTCTCATAGGTCACTTTGGCCTTTTGAAGAGGTTAATATAACATTTCATTTCTCGTATCGGCAAGAGCCACATCTTGGTTTGCTGGGTAGAGAATTTGGAGCTAAAGAACCTATCGATTGTTGCCATTAACAATGCCATGATGTCACAATAGAGGTAGGTTCAATGGGTAGGCAGAGATGAGATGCTAATGGTGATGTCACATGAGAAGCCAAACGCGTTCTATTGAGAGCATGGCACACGTGCAGGAGTTGAGGTGGAGAATCTCACAATAGTTGGGAAGTAGAGTAGTGAAGAAAGTTAGGTTGCGAGGAGATGCAAACGAGGAGGTGTGTGGTGATGGGTGAAGAGTTAGTGGCGAATGAGGTGCGAGAAGAGGCTAGGCAACAAGAGGTAACTAAGGGCGACAGTGGCAACGTAGCTCAGGGACGATCGTGGCTAGGGCATGACCGCATCATCGAAGTAGTCCACGTCAAAAAGAGCATACTGGCCGGCAAGGCCAGAATAGGCAAAGCTTTGCTTGACACTTGGACGGCTCAACCGAGGTCTTTTTCCTCTCGGTCTACCTAGTCGACTCACCTTAGCTATTGTGGTGGGGCTATCATGAGATCCACCAAGAACGGTGGTGAGAACGGGAGGCTGTGTTGGCTAGCGACGCTTTACAAAAGATGTGAAATAGAGAAGGATAACAAGTGCTGATGGTATGACATTGTCGAGCTAGGGCTCTAATACCAATTGAAGGTTTTAGGTAGGATGAAAGTGCTCCATGGTATGCACGTGCATAGAGAGAAAGAAAGAAAGAAAGAAAGATATATTAACGTCTATGAGAGGCCAAAGTCGGCCTACGAGACAAAAAATAATACAACTATGTTCTTCCAGTCATCGGAAGAAAAGGAAAAGAAAGAAAAGAAAGAAAAGAAAGGGTGTGCATGTGTCTAGATACAAATGTGAATCATCATGGATCGGTGGAGCCCATATACAAACAATATAAAGGGGGTTGGGGATGTGGATGGAGTGCTAAGGCAAGATGCATCTCTATATGCTGAAGGGGTAGTACAAGCATGCTATGCAGATCTATGTCTAACTCCATCCAGTGCCATAAGAGAGAGAGAGAGAGAGAGAGAGAGAGAGAGAGAGAGAGATTAACGTCTGCGAAAGGCCAAAGTGGCCTATGAGACCAAAACATACTACACAACTGATGGTGTCTCATCAAAAGTAAGACAAAAAGGACTAAAAAAGTCCTAAACAGCTATGAAAGGAAAATAAAGTGTATAATATCTACAACTAGCATAAGATTGGTGTAATCTGCTCATCCCAGTATCTCTCTCATGGGGTGCTGTAAGATAGAGAAACTAAAGTGGCGGGGTAGTTGTCTCTTGTGGCGGGTGATGATGGCTTTAATTCACCGGTGATGAAGCGGTCGTGGAGACGAGGTCCTGGTAAGCGTGGGCATCTTGCTCGACAAAGTGCTATGGCTTTGTCAAGGGTGACTCCTCCTGAAGGACGTCTGGCTTGCTGAGGGGGTAGTGGAGGTCTTGGTCGTATCTACTGGGGTGGTCCTGACCCTGAAAAAATCTATCATGGCTGGCTGGTGGGGTGGATCCTGGTGTACTGACCTGGCTCGTAGGGGAGTCTCTCGATGGCGTCTGAGCTCCAATAAGAAAAGCTCTAGTACGCAGTACATCGGCATATGTAGTGCTCCTCTGACTCCACTTCCTGGTGACATGGTTGACAAATGTGGTCTTTTGGCTTCATCCCCTCGTATTTGCTAGTCTCTACCCTTAGCTGATGTGATGAAGTGTGGATCTGTCCAACGGCACTGCGAATGCCATGTGAGAGATGGGTGTCCATGTATGTAGACCGTGTCACAAAGCCATCTGGGGAGAGATGTAGAAAATGGTCCTGATAGTGGGCCATCTTTGCGCCTAGAGGTAGGGAGGGGGCTGGACCATGTCCTTTCTGCATCTAGCCTCACGATGTCCATCCTAATCACCCTATTTTGCTCACAGCGACTAAGGTCCAAGAAGGGGCAGTCCAGGCTGTAATCAAATGGAGGGAGTGCATCAATCGTCACGCCATGTAATCTCAGCCGTGTACACATCTGGGCGTACCAACATCGTGTATCGCCGTCTGCTGCGAACTGCCTGGAAGAGATAAGTGCTAGGTGTGGGTATCTTTGTCTGGGGAGCTCTCATATCCTTTGCAAAAATGTCACTGACTGGAACAGGGCTTCGGTAACCACTGGTGCGGCTCCTATCTCTGCTCTGACAATCTCATGAGGTACCGGTGGTTTGCTCAATCATGCGTGCAATCATAGTCACCAGTGGTTTCTCTAGTACCTGCCATCCATCATAGAAATCTCTCTCTGGTCCGACTTGGTCGACAAGCGGCTCCCTCCTTGTATGGTAGAGGCTAGGTCCCCATATGGGTGAGCCATATAAGAGTCTAGGAAATCTAGCCTGTGCTGCCTACCTCATAGAGAACTGTGGGCCACTGAATGTGACTCCTAGGTACACATATGATCTGGTGTACTCCACTGATTCACCCGTAAAAGTGAACTGATGGTCGGATCTAGTCACCAAGGCCTGTGCGGTATTGAAGACCATAATCTTAGTCTTCCCAAGGTTCACTGTGAGGTCCCTATCTGCACAAAACGATTGCAGAGTATCCAAATGCTGTTGCAAACCCTCAGGGGATCTGCAATAAGTACAATGTCATCTGCAATAAGTACAATGTCATCTGCATATAGCAGTATGGGTATCGAAACCCCTGGCCCCTGCCCCCCCATCCTGTCAATGTAGTTGGATATCTCTTTAATGTAAAGTCCAAAGAGGGTGGGTGATAGTGGGCATCCCTGCTTCAAATGGCCAAAATGACCTATGAGACCAAAATGTTACATTATGTCCATGGAATACATCATCATGGTACTAAAAGCAAAACTAAGAGAAAATATCGGGGGTGAAAAAAACAAAGAGCCAAGAATATCTTGGATAGGGTGCTGCAACATGGTACCTAATGTAGTGATGTTGACAGGGTGGGAGAAAGTCTAGCTGTGGTGGGAAATGATGGCTCTCATCCTCCTGAGGTGATGTGAAAGTGGGCGGTGGCCGCTATGTTGGGGGTGTCGGGCTTTGCATAGCTTGGTGGCTTTGTCTAATGTCACTCCTCTTGACCGGGCTCTTGCATAAGCTTGGAGGTCAGGGGGAGTAGGTGGATCTGCTGTCAGGGCTCTAATCTGGAAGAAGTCAGTGAGAGCTCTCTATGTTGGTCCTTGGGCCTGTGCGGTTGGTCTGGGCTACAGTAGGGATTCCCTGTGTCTGCGGAGCTCCAAAAGAAAGAGCCCCAAGTATCTCTGGTCTGGAAAATCTAGATCTTAGAGAGTGGTCCAAATCCCTCTCCGAAGAGGCAGTGGAACCTTCCCCTGATCTCATAGTGTACTGGGCATCGGCATATATAACAAGCCTTTGTCTCAGCCACTGTATGGCAAAGTTGGCATGTCCTGTCCTCTGGTGCAGTTGCTCTCGGTCCATATCTGGCTGCCGCCACTCTCAACTGGTGGGATGAGGTGCAGATCTGTCCAATCGCACCCTGCACCCTGAATAAGAGATGTGTATCCATGGGGGGAGAGAGAGAGAGAGAGAAAGAAGAAAGAAAGAAAGTTGTATTAACATCTTCAAAAGGCCAAAATGACATATGAGACCAAAAGGTTACATCATATCCATGAGGTCAATCATCCTAGGTACAAAATAGTAATAAAGAAAGATAACAAAAAATCTAGAACTTTAAAATCTGATCTAGGTACATGAGCAGAGAGCTCTCATATCACCCTAATACATCCCTCATGGGCCGCTGTGACATGGTGCTCAAGGTGGTAAAATTGAGTTGGTGCGAGGTGGTCTTGCGATGATGGGAGATGATGGCCCGGATCTTCCTGTGGTGGCGTGGCCGTGGGCGAGGGCCATGGGGTCTGGGGCGTCGAGCCCTGCATAACTCAGTGGCTCTGTCGAGTGTCACACCTCTCGGCCGAGCTCCTACACTAGCCTGTGGACTGGGTACCCGAATGATGGGTGGATCGGCCCTCGGAGTGCTCGTATGGAAGAAGTCGGTGGGAGCTCTCTGTGCTGGTCCTCGAGCAAGTACAGCTGATCTGGATCTCACTAAGGACTCCTTGTGTCTGTGGAGCTCTAGAAGAAAAAGTCCCAGGCATCTTTGATACGGGAAGTCCATGATCCTGGAAAGTGGTTCAAACCCAGCTTAGAAAAGGCAGTGGAACCTCCCCCGAATCTCATAGTATACAGGGCATCGGCATATGTAATGGTCCTCTGTCTCGGGCTTTGTGTGACAGAGCCGGCATATCCTGTCTGGTGTGGCCGCCCCGATCGCACATCTCACCCCGAAGGATAGGTGTATGTCCATGTAGCATGGGCGGAGAGAAATGAAATGAAATGAAATGATATATTAACGTCTCTAAGAGGCCATAGTGGCCTATGAGACCAAAACTGAGAGTACATCTGAAGTTGGTGTCTCATCGAAGAGAACAACTAAATGAGACTAAAAAGTACAAAAAACTGATCGTCCTACAGTTAAAGAACAGAACTGTAAGACTCCGAGATGATATTGAGTAGAAAATACTGAAAAATGTATATTAGGTAGATCCATGTATGTTGATCAGTTGAAGTGTTGCCCTCTCCTTAGATCAAGTATCTCCGCCATGGGGCTGTCTAGAATGGAGAGGTCGTAGAAGCGATGTAGGCGCCTCCGATGCCGAGCAATAATGGCTCTGATCTGGCGATGGTGAGGATGCCGTGGTCGCGATCCGCGATCCTGGTGGGCGTGGCCGACGAGCACGACATAAGATAAGTGCTCTATCAGTGGTGACTCCCTGGGGGCGTGGTCGGTGCCCTGATGGCCCAATGGAGGAGGTATCAAGAGGTGTGTGGGCTGGGTTGCTGGTGCTGGTGCCGAAGAAATCTGTGAGGGTCCTCTGTCTAGGTACATCATGGCTCGGTCTCCTGTTTGCCAAGAGGGTCTCTCTATGTTTCTTGAGCTCAAGTAGAAACAATCCCAGGCATCTCTGATCCTCAAACTTCATGACCCTGCGTAACGAGGTGTCTCAATCCGCAGTTGGTGTAATGAGGTGCGGATCTGTCCAATGGCACAACGTATCCCATGTGATAGGTGTACATCCATGTACGCCGGGCGGTTGATGAAATCATCCAGTGAGAGGTGTAGAAAATGGCTCTTGTAATGAGCCATTTTCGTGCCCAAGGGCTCAAGGGGGCTAGTCCATGTCCTCTCTCTGTCCACTTTGATGATATCCATCCTGATCACGCGGTTTTGCTCTGAGCGGGTGAGGTCCAAAAATGGACAATCTAGACTGTACTGAAAGGGTGGTAGTGCCTCTAACTGCAAACCATGTAGGTCAAACCATGATCTCATCTGAGCGTACCAACAATGAGTATCTCCATCCTCTGCCAACTGTATGGATGCGGTAAATGCCAATCGAGAGTACCTCTGCTGAGGGAGCTCCCATAGTTGCTGTAAAAAGGTAAGTGCCTGGAATATGGCCTCGATTACTATTGGTGGGGCACCCAGCTCAGCCCGAACAATCTCATGTGGTACTGATGATTTGCTCCGAATCATGCAGGCAATCATCATAATCAGTGGTCTCTCCATTTGCCTCCATCCCTCATCTATCCCTCTCTGAGATCTGTGATGTATACTGGGTTCCCAAATTGGAGCTCCGTACAGGAGGGTCGGTGTGACAAGCGTATCAAATAGCCACAATTTGGTGCGTGGCTCTTGAAACTGTATGTGTGCACACTGCCTCTCAAGTGCCCCGAAGGCTGCATGCCCTCGAGCTAATCTAGCTACTGCTGCCTCTTTCGGGGAGAAACGCGGTCCTGTGAAAGTAACTCCCAAGTAGACATATGACCTGACGTACTCTACCGGCTCCCCTCGGAAAGTGAACTGAGGCTCTGATCTTGTTACCCATGCATGTGTGGTGTTAAACACCATAACCTTGGTTTCCCAAGGTTCATTGTCAGATCTCTATCCACACAGAAAGCTTGTAATGCATCCAGGTGTCTCTGTAATCCCTCCAGAGAGTCTGAGATTAGAACAATATCATCAGCATATAACAAGATGGGTATCAACATCCTTGCCAGGCATGCCCTGGGCCTCCCAATGTGTCTACATAATCAGAGACCGCATCAATGTATAGTCCAAAGAGGGTGGGCGATAGCGGGCATCCGTGCTTCACCCCTATCGTGTTGGTCACCCTATCAGATAGTCCGCCTGGAGCTCGGACTCTGCCTGTCATAGACTCATACAAAGCATATATCCCCCACTGAATATCCTCGGGTACCTCAATGTCATGCAATCTGTGCATAAGCTTGGCACGTGGTACGGTATCGAAGGCTTTGCGGAAGTCCACAAAGCAGCAATATATCCTTCTCTTCTATGCCTTGCCCTCTTCAATAAGTGCCCGAAGTGTCAGTATGTGATCCAAGGTAGTAAATCCTCTCCTGAAGCCACCCTGTCCATGTGCTCGATGACCATGCCTCTGCCCATCGGCTCAGCTCCGACTCCAATATAGAGCCATATAATTTGGCCAAGTAATGACCAATCATGATCGTCCTGTAGTTGCCTGGTACCATGGGGTCCCCACTCTTAAAGAGTGGTACAATGATATGCTTTATCCAGCTTGTCGGGAAACCCTCACAAATGGCACGATTAAACACATGTACGATGAGCGGAGCCAAAGTGTCTCGTGCATATGAGAAGTGCTCTCCAACTAGCCCATCATGATCCTGTGCGTTTCCATTTTGTAACCTGTCTATCGCATCTAGCACCATCCGCATAGTAAAAAAGGTGTTGCTAGCCGGTCTAGCTCCCAGTGGAGAGGGGGTGGGGGGCTGTCGTGGTGCATCATATAGCTCTCTAGCATATGTATGCCATGCCTCAGGTGCAGTAATCGGAGTACCAGGCTGTCTCTCCTGAAATATCTTCCATGCCCTCTTGCTGTCCTTCCCGAGGAAGAGTTGGTAGATCTCCTCCTCTAGCTTAGCCAGATAGGCTCGTTTCTTCCTCCGCACAAGGTGCCGAAAGATCATCCTGGCCTGTCTATGCGTGTGAGACCCAATGGCAATCTCACGCTGTCAAAAATGAGGACAATGTCATCTGCATACAATAGAATGGGTATCAAAACTCTTACCAAAAGTGGTCTATGTACACCTCATCAATGTAGGGCCCAAATAGAGTGGGAGATAAGGGGCAACCCTATTTCACCCTGATAGTGCTATGTATGTCCTTTGATTCCCCCATGGGGCCCGCACTTTGCCAATGACAGACTCATAGAGTGTGAGGAGCCCCCAAAGCATCTTTGTTGTTACTTCCTCGTCAATCTGGCCCGTGGGGCTATGCCAAAAGCCTTGCGGAAATTTATCTGGTGCCCATGTGCTCTCCCCTCCTTAATGATACCCCGTAATGTGAAGATGTGGTCCAGAGTGGAGTGCCCTCTCTAGAAACCTGCCTGCCCTGGTGCTCCGAGTCTCTGCTCCTCCGCCTGTTTGTTGAGCTCATGATCCAAGATCGATCCATAAATCTTGGCCAATGTGTGACCAATCATAATAGTCTGGTATCCATGGGGTCACCTACTTTTAGAATGGGCACGATGATATTAGAAGACCAACTGGCGAGGAAACCCTCGCATAGGGCCTTGTTAAACATATGAACCAGAAGTGGAGCCAATACATCCCTCGCATGTGAGAAGTGCTTGACAATCAGCCTATCATGATCCTATGCTCACCCATTTTGCATCCTGTCAATAGCATCTCTCATCATGCTCAAGTGGAAGAAGCAAGAGTGGGGGGGAGGGGTGGTGTGAGGCTCTGGAGGGTGGGGGAGAGGTGGTTGTCCAGGGACGTGGTAAAGGGAGGTGCCGTATGCATGCCATATGTCGGGTGAGGTGATTAGGGTCGGTGGGCGACAATCATGGAAGATCCTGCAGTCATCCTTACAGTCTCGTCCCAGAAACAATTGGTGTAGCTCCTGCTCGAGGTGAGCTAGGTAGGCTCGCTTCTTCCTCTGTAATAGACAGCGGATGAGCTGTCGTGCCTGCTATCTGGTGAGTGGTGGAGCCCCAGAGCGACCTCTCGCTGCTGTAGATGGGCACACGGGTCTCATGGCACTCATCACACCAGCTGTTCTGTGGAACAGTCCCTCCAGGTGGTCCAGGGGTGGCTCTGGTATATGAGGGAAAGCGGTTGTGGCGGATGTGTGAAGGGTGGCTACAAGCTGTGTGGTAAGCTCATCAAGTGTGGTATGTGTGAGTCAAGGTTGGAGAGGGTGCGGAAAATGTGGTCAGAGTAGACGAAAGAGGTATCCCTGGTGAAGTGGTATCCAGGGTGGCGGTGGTGTGGTAAGGCCAGTGGCTGGATGGTGTATTGGTATGTGAGGGAGAAATCTAAGTATGCATGATCAGCTGCTGCAACATCAATGGGGCGGGGCAAAATGGTAAAATCCGAGATGAAGGGTATCAAGGAGAGAGAGCCCACCAAGTCGTCCACTGTACTAGCTCCACATCCAAAGGGGTAGCAAGTGAAAGCACTGGAGCCAGGCCACCTGAGAGAGATTAACGTCTGCAAAAGATCGCAAGGGTCTATAAGACTAAAAGTTACAATGAATCCATGAGTAACTGAATCATGGTATAACAAATTAAAAATGAAACAAGAACTAAACTAAAACCGAGCTATCACTATCAAATTGTCAAAGAAAGCTCTATGTGCTACACCTAGGCTCAACTATAAAAGTGCAATACATCCTCATAAATAGAGATACAATCCACTGGGTCAGTAAGTGTGTGGTAGGGTCAAGTGTCGGGGGTGGTTGTTGATGGGGAAATAGGCTCCGTATCTGTAACTGTCTATTGGTTGTTGATGTCTACAGTTCGAGGTGGTGCGCTTCAATATCGCTAAACGATATCTTGAAGTTGGAGTCGGCGAGGTGATGGTACTCTGGGTCCTCTTGGTCGCAGCCGTCCAGATCTCCAGATCCGAGTATTCTCTAGGAAAACCCCGGGGAGGAACTTTGAGAGCTGTATACACTACTAGGTTTGTCTCACCATCTAGTCATCTTTAGATGGTTCTCTGTAGCGCCTGGTGGAGGTGGGTGCAAAGAAGCTTGTGATGGGTAATTGGGATGTGTATATGGGCTGTCTCTGTCTCATGTGAAGGAAATGGTCTCTATGCCACCTAATCTCTAGTAGGTAAAGCACCAAGCATCTCTGATCTAGATAGCCTAGAACTCTCGTGAGTGGCGCAAACCCCTCTTGGAAAAGACAGTGGAATCTGATCTCATAATGCACTAGGCATCTGCATATCTAGTGCTCCTCTGTCTCCATCTCTAGTGTGCATAGCAAGCAGATCTTGTCCTCTCTAGGAATAGAAAGACAATGCTCCAGGAGAGAGAATATTTCACAACTGAATGACACGACTAAATGATGGTTCATTACATGTGAGCAAGTTCATAGTAAAATGTTTTTTGTAGGCTTTAGAGTAGCCTTATCTTTTGACACCACATACACAGACATATGAATAAGGTTACATACGCACACAAGATGGACACATACATGAGGCTCCAAAATACCCAAAAGGACATTAAGTCAAAATGGAGTCTTTTCTAGACTACCCATGTAGGAGCTTTGTGTTTAGAGTTTTTCACATGAACTAGAGTCTAAGGAGATAAATGAAAAAAGACCAAGAGGACTTCTGTCAAAGAGTTGCAAATGAGTTCAAATTCAGCTTTGCGATAACTCTAATAACTATCTATAGACTATTTGATATGCAGTAACTTTCATAAAACAATACATGAGATGTATCCACATGCCATAAATTTGAAGTGGCTATGTTTGAGAGACATTGTTTGATCCACACTTACAACAATGTAAATATGGGTGACTTTTGATGGGTATGCAATTAATTTTTGGAAACTAGCCCTAATACAAGACTAAGCTCTTGACCATGAACAAGGAAAAACTATCAAATGAAGCAAATGAGATTAAAACCGTGTGGTCTTCCCTAAATGAAAGGTTTTATACAGAAAGGTAGGGCTTGAAGGGCCACCCCACCTAGCTCCTATAATCCTAACCCTAAGTGCCTTGTGCTCACACTATGTTGTCTCCTTGTCCGTCCAAAAAACACCCAAAAGACATAAGAATGCCACATAGTTACTTGACAAGTACTGTAGGAATTAAAGACTTTCATGGTACCAGATGAAAGACACAAAACTACACATGCCTTATGGAGTTTAGGAACACATTCAAATGATACTTTGATTTCCATTCAATAAGTGTGACAAAAACTATTCAAGTTTGCCTGTGAGTATGGGTATCTTAATGGGCTCACATTGAAATGTGCACACCAAAATGTGGCATACCCCTATGCACCAAGCTCTCATCCCTTCTAGAAAATGCACTTTTCTTCTATTACCAATCACCACCCATTCTCACATAGATCCCAATCCTTGTTTTACACACATGAACTTGAGGAGATGATAATTAGTAAAGGAACAACATATTACAAAGCCAATTGAAGAGTGTCAAATCTCCAGGGTACCCAATTGTAAGGAAAATTGTGCTTAAGATATATATGGGTATATGGATATGTATATATATGTATGTATGGATATATGTAGGCCAAGTAGGTCCAACTGGATGATTTGGTTGGTCTCCAGTGAAGAGAGGTCAAGGTGTGGGGAGTCTAGGGTGTACTAAAATAAAGGGAGATGATCAATTTGCAATCCATGCAGACTAAACCATTCAAACACCTCCGAGTATAAAACTACTCAACTATCTCTAAGTGTGGGGAGTTTAGATGTTAACCACTTCGTTGATAACGTGGTTTCACCCGCTTGACCTACCATAAGACGTTTTGCCATACTCAAAACTAGTCAACTACCTCCAAGGTGTGGGGAGTCAATAACAAGGGAAGTTTGGTAATATGTTTTACACAAGGCATGGAGCGATCACATTGGCAAGCCTGAAAAGGCAACAACTTATGAACGTTATGAACGTGGAATACATGATGCTAATCCCATGAGACAATTGCTCAACTGGTGGTATAGGAGGATAGAGATAAGGTATGAGGAGAAGATGTTAAAGTCTATACCTAATGAGTCAGAAGTGGTCTATAGAGCGAGACGTCTATTCAAAAAGCACACTATTTGAACTCAATAGCAAGAGAACACCATGCTAACTCAATAGCAAGAGGGAGCTTGAGAGGGATGGAGTTTCTGAAGTAATGGAGAGCTTAGAAAAGGAAGAAAGAGGGAGAGGGAGCTTGAGACTGAGGGAGCTTGACAAGGAAGGAGAGCTTAAGAGATGGAGTTTCTGCAGCAATGGAGAGCTTAGAAGAGGAAGAAAGAGGTTCAGAATGAGCTTTCCAAACTTAGAGTACGTTAGAGGGAAGTTTGAGAGGGAAAACACACTTTTGGGAAAAACTTAAATTTTTTTAATTTTTAGGGTTTTTAATCTGCGCGATTCTAGGTGGGGGGACCTCTAAGTTTGGGCCCAAGAGGTAGGGGGACAGGAGTAGTAATTAGGCCCCATTAGCAAACCAAAGCCTAGGCCCCCTAGGGTGAAAGAAGTCAAAAATATGCACCCAGTCCTCTTCCTATTGGTCCATTCCTAATCAAAAGTTAATCCAAGAGGCCCTCTTTGGGTCCAAAAAATTCCTAATGCACAAGAGTTCGCAAGGCTCTTCTTGCATTATAGTGATAACCTCATCAACATGAAAGTATGAATAACCAGATAGAACTCACCTTAGAGTGACACATGCAAATAAGGGGATGGCATTATTTTAGAGTTGAGGAGGACATGATAGTAAGAAAACAAACAGCCGCTCGGTAGAAATCAAAGAGAGAACGTGAGGACATGTGCAGACATTAAATAGATGTGACCCATCATGATTACAACCAATTCATGCTTAACTCTTAGCATCCACAAAATAGATGTTAAGTGGGCTATTTTCTTGCTTCAATTGAGTGATACTTTGGAGCACAATAGAGAGAGTTAAAAATTTGTTACAACACAGTTCATAAACTCTTTGTGAGTGCATTTAGCAAAGCTTTATGATGGAATTCTCATCCTCTTCATGAGTGGCAAGATTGAGAGTCTTTTCATTCACTTTGTATGAGACTCGTTGAGATGAATTATGAGAAAGAGAGCTTGTTTGAGTGACTCTTGTGTGAAGCATTTATATGTATGTGTGAGAGAGAAAGAGTCTTTCCATCCTCATTTCTGAGCGAGAGAAAGGAGTACGAGGTGAGAGAGAGTAAAGAAAAACTCTCTTACCTCCTCTACTTTCTTTAGCTGAAGGAAATGGGTGGATGTTATCTGATGCCTGTTGAAGATGGGGTACTTGCTACCTACTCCGAGTCCCTGATCAACCTGCATTGCCCAAATCAGATCATCAGGTATCATACGGAAGGTTGAAACAGGGTTACCAGTCTTCCATAAAGTAATGTTTTGTGTGAGAAAGATATATACTACACGGGGAACATAATCCCTTTCTACAGTGGAAAGCATCATATCTTTCAATGCAGCGGGTGTCAAGTGTTAAAGGCAAGGCAATTGTACCTGTAATTAGGTGTGATATGCATCAAATGTTTTTGGTGTTTTTATTTCTGGCACCTAGACGGCTGTACAAACGAGACACTATAGCAAAGCACAGCGCGCAGGTTAGGGCAGAGCATAGGAGGACGAGGTCCCCGACTGTGTACAACGCACAGGACCGGAATGAGTATTGATGAACGGTGGAATAGGCTTCCCATGTGTTGCACTAAACATGCCAACTGCAAAACTGAGTGACAAAACCGCCATGCACTATTTACAGTAAAGCGCTAAAGTTGGCACAACAAACCTTACCTTGTAAAAGTCCTCCCCTTGCCATTGTGTATGTCATGCCAAGTTCTTGTGAGTCAAGCAACATTAAGGAAGAAAAAAAAACATTTAAAAAAAACCAAAACCAAAACCAAAACATCAAGCAATTCTTACTACGATTTCTTAGCAAAAAGTATTGGATTTTCAAAAAATTTATGTAAAAATATGCATTTGTATGAGGAGGGAACTTGGTGAAGCTGTGTGAGTCACAATCTTTGTATTTACCCTCCACAACTATAAAGGGTTTTTTGCAACCAGAGATGGACTTTGTGGTGACATCTTGAAATAATATGTCAAGTTACCATGGATGTTGTGAGGAGAATCCCGATCCCCATCCAAACCTAGTGTATAGGAAGATATAGTGTGTATATGGTAGTGTGAAATGGGTCCAAGGTGGCAAAGGCATGTTGGCCAAGTGCATTTGCACAGGTGCGTGAACAAAAAAAGAAAGAGCATGAGAAAATGAGTGAATCAGGCGACCAAACGTTCCAGAAGAAGGCAAGACGGCGAGACAGGTTAAAGGGGGATACAATTTAGTTTTTTAAAAAAGGGAGAGGGACGAGGAGTGGAGGGATTGCAGTGAAGATGTGACCTGCATGTCGGCTTTCTTTGAAGTGTGTAGGCTGAAGGTCTTGCAAATTTTCAATTTTAGAGAAAAGGTCAAGACAGTGTGAGAGGAATTGCTTGGGTCAGAGCAGAGGGAGAGCTAGAGAATAGAGTCAGCTAGGAGGTGCGTTCCCTAGGACTTCTGTGTAACTTCTTTGTTATATACTCGACTCAGTGTAATTCTTGTTCCACTGTTGCTGTTGATTATCAGCACAGCGCGACAGGTGCTGGCTAGACTGTGTGTGTGAGAAAGACATGTTGTTCATGGTAAAGGATCAAGAGAGATTTGAAGTGGGATTGAAGATGAACCTTTGGAGAGTTGCTGCATGGTCTACTTGTGGGGACCCTGATGGTTTTTGGTGTTTGTTTCTATTCTCTTGGAGCTCTAAATCTCAGGGATGTTGAGATTGTCTAGTTTTGTTTCAATGAGAAATAGAGTGTGTGGAGCTTGAATTCTGTGTGAATTAATAAGTTTTTGTGCTATGGTGTTGTACTCATGTTTTTTTGTTTGAGATTATGGAGGAGGAATGCTTGTGAGTGCAAATCCATAGTCTGATGTGTCAGAACTGAGTCAGTCACCTTTCAATTGAGAGGTTACAGAGTCAGATTGAGTTAGTTAAACATCAGATCTTGCTAGTTGTGTGTGTAGAAGATGAAAACTAGTCTTTTTGGGTTGAGAGGAACCTATTTGGGGTTTGGGCTGATTGTCAGAGTTTGTCAGTAGTCAGAGTTATGGGTTGAAGCCGTCTCTAAGTCAGCACAGCAGCAGCAGCAGGCAGTTTGCTGTCAGCTGAGGGTTTGTTGTGTTGGGTCTTGGTGAGTTTTGAGGTGTTTAAGAGTATATTGAGAGGACACTATATTGGTGTCAGTTTTGAGTTGTGGGCTGAAGGTCAGAGTCAGCAGGCAGTCTGTTGTTAGCAGCAGCAGCAGAGCAGGCTGAGGGTTTGTTGTGTTGGGTCTTGGTGAGTTCTGAGGTGTATGAGAGTATAGTGGTGTCAGAGGACACTAGGGTGAAGAGTTCTGAGTTAGCCGAATCAGCTGTTAGCTAGGTCAGATCTGAGTCAGTGGGATGTCAACAGAGAGCAGTTGATTGGTTCAAAGAGGTTCAGAGGGTAAGGACTTGAGGTCAGATCTGATCAGCTGAATCTACTATTGTCAGCTAGGTCAAATCTTAGTCAGCAAGGTGTCAGCAGAGAGCAGTTGATTGGTTCAAGGAGGTTCTCATGGTAAGGACTTGAGGTTAGTTGATGTTGGAGGAAGGTTGGAGAGCCTAGAGGGCATTTATCTGACTATAATATGACTGAGTGAGATTTTAGTTAGCTAAAGGTCAGTTGGGAACTTTTTTGCTCAGTTGGAGTTAGCTGAGGCATATACGTACAAGGTCAAAGCTTTAAGCCGGTTAGTGCTGACTTAGGAGGATAGTTGGAGGAGTCAGGTGGATTGGATTAGATAATATTGAGATGTGTATAAGTGTTTGACGGTGTCAGATGGAGGGCTGAGAATAGGAGCTAAGTTGATGTCCTTGGGGTTGAGATTATGATGTCCCCTAGTTTTGATCCCTTTACTTTTTTTTCTTGTGTGTTTGTTGGTGGTGTAGTAGAGGCCATCACCCAGCCACCACACAACGTTTCTTTGATAGAAATGATCATTTTGATGGCTCAAAATACCATACTTGGGCTATCAAATTGCAAATGGCCCTCATAGACAAAGATTTATGGGGTATTGCAAATGGGACTGAAAGGAAACCCTCAGCAAAACAGGAACCCAGAGGCAATTCATAAATGGGAAGACATTGATATGCCTAAGCTTTTTCATTCATCACATCAGTGAAAAGTGAGGTGTTTGCTCACTTTCAGAGATTTAAAGCCTTGGTTGAGAAGGAAAAAGACATGCAAATAAAATGCCATAACCAATGAAGATGCATTTCTTTACCTTTGGATCCAACTTTGTTCTCACTTCATCAGGAACATGTACATATTCAATACACCCAAACACTTTCAAGTGAGACACATCCGGTCTTATGCCTGTAAACTTCTGTTCAGGAGTCATACCATGAACAACTATAGTGAGTGTCCTATTCATAATGTACACAGCAGTTGCTACTGCTCTACTGCTTCTACCCAAAAGTAATGTGGCATATTCTTTTTAGCCATCAAGGCATGTGCCACTTCTGCAATGTGCCTGTTTTTCCTTTTTGCAACACTGTTCTGTTTTTGCGGAGTGTACCTGCACGTAAGCTGCCTCTTGATTCCCTGCTTTCTTAGGAAATCGTTGAACTCCCCCACCATCAGAAAGTGTCTTTACAGGTAAGAGAAAGCTGAAATATGAATGATCTTAGTTTAATCAGCTAGCTCTCTGGAGCAGGTGTTTCCATTTTAGAAAAAGAAGCTGTTTTTGTACTTTGATGCAACTTACATACGTGAACATAGAAAACTTTGAGAGTTGTCAGTATTTTATAATTTTATGTGTATTTAAGAATAGGAAAATATTTTTTATATCTTAAGAAAATGGAGAGAAAATACGTTAAAATAAATTTAACCTCAATTTTTAGAGTTTTTGGATTCTCTCTCTTTAAATTGAGTGGCATTTCTTAGAGGGCCCAAAAATTGAGTCCAAAATAAGCCTAATGCAACGGTTCCCTCGGATTAAGTGGCAAGGCATGTAGTAGAGGCAGCTCTTTGGTGGTAATAGTCAATGTTTCATGATTGCCCCATCTTTGGCACAGTAAGCACAGTAGAGAGTTGTTCTGGGTCTGAAATGTGGATATTCCATACTAATGTGGTTTTCTTAGCAAATCAGGCACCACACTAGTTATCTCTTGGGATAAAGATGAGGTTACTCAACCTGACCAGCCTTGGCCTATTCTCCATCGTTGGGTCATTTGTTGCATTAATGCATATGCTAGCTGCTCCACCTGTTGTCCTGAAGAGGATTGCTTCCCTTTCCCTTCAGATTTTTTGCTTGTGCTTTTAAAGGAAGCTTCATAAGTGCCCTCATGCAATTCTCGAGAATGAGTTCCCTTGAAATTATCTTTGAAATCCAATGGCGCTTCTACAAAATTGCTCAAAGGAGGTGTGTCTAAGAGCAAATAGGGAATTATGTAGGGCTACATCTTCATGTCCCTCTAGGAATCGATCGTCGTCAGTCAGTCTTTTGTTAGAGAATTTATCCCTATCATTACAGCAAGAGTGAAGATAAACCGATATAGTCCACGATGGATTCTCCCTCCCTTTGCTTCACGTTATGCAACTGTTCAACCAGACTCCATCAAATTTCATGTCTTGAATCTTTGAAGGTGTCAAAGGTAGCCTTGTCTTCTATTTTTAGTGATCAAAACCACTATCTTGCTTTTCCATCAAGGGTGAGGCCAAGGCACTCGCCGTAACCTAATCTTTCACATGTCCGAATTCCTTAGTTAAACATATCTAGATGAGGTATGGGATCTTCTGACCCATCAAACTTAGTGATAAGTTTGAGATATGGGTCGATTTTTTCCTTTCTCATCTTGGCCATGGCATTGGCTGTGTAGGCAGTGGTACAATTCCTGAAGCTACCCCTCCCTATTTACATGGCTATTCTCAACATTTTGGGTGTCAATCTTGCCATAGATGGAGATGGTGTAGGGGAGGTATAATAGGTGGGGAAGTGAAGCCTAGAGGGTATTATCCCATATGTGGACCGTTCCTTAGTGGTGGGCCGGTGTGCACTTCATAAGGATCCATATGGTATCCGGGATACATCCCCCGCGAGGTGGGTAGTTACTATATATAGGTGTCATGTGTTGGTTGGAGAGCTCTGGGTGGACTCTTTCCCTTTGATAGGAGGTCTCTGGTCTTGGTGAGTTAGTCCTCAACCTAGGCTTGGTGGTCCAAGTTCTTGTTGACACAGTAGTTGGCATGGCTCTCGAGAGACTGTTGGATTTTTTTGAATTAAATTATCTAGGCCCTTCCCCACCTCCAATCTCGGTCTATCGGGGGTGTGACAGTTCTCTCAGGTTGACGATTCATGCCCTTTCCATGGGATCAGGCTCTTTTGATTGTGTGTTTCCTAGGATGAAGTTTTTTAATCTCGAGGGAAGACTCCTTTGTGAATGTGTAAGGAATCCTAGGGCTTGAGTCAATGGTGTGTATACAGTGGGTCGTCAATTCTCCTATCTTTAAGTCAGAGGTGGTTTGTCCCGTGTTTGGGTGTTCTTTGCTTTCATTGGTGCTATTGAAGACCAATACTTTTTGACTCCATGTGGTGTTGGAATGAAGGGTCAGATCTAGCAAGCAATTGTGATTAGGGTGAAGTATCGTTAAATAAGGGGTTGTTTTGCGCCAATTTCCCTTAGCGTAGGAGCATAAATGTTTTGAGCAATGGTGTAGAATCACACTCTGGAACATGGAGATTTTTTTCCCTCTCGAAGTTAGAAATGGTTGTTCGTTCCACAGAGAAATGGACGTTCTCCTACTATGGGTACGGGTGTAGCTCAATTGGAGTGGGGATCATTGTCTCTGGTATGGTTATGGGATGAAAACAAGAATGAGCATTCATGCATCAGAAAGGTATGATCGTGGTGGCTAGATAGAAGAATGGACATTCTTCCATAGAGGAATGATCGTTCAATTTCAAGAAGGTGCGGCTGTGGGGCTAGTGTTAGGAAAAGGACATTTGCTAGTTGGGGGGGAATGTTCATGGGCTTGTAAAGGTATGACCATTCACTCAGGGGGATGAACATATGTTTGTTTGTGAAGGCACATACGTTTTACTCACAGACTAACAGGCGAGGTAGAGGTTGAGCTCTCCATAGCTCCTTCCATCTTGCTCTCTACCTAGCATCCTAGCATTGGATCTCTTCTTGGGTGACACAAGGAGAGTGTGGAGTGAGCCCCTAGCGACTTCACACCGAGGAGTTAACCCTCATAGGGTTGGCCAAGTGTTGTCTCCGGATTTAACTCTTGCATACATCCTTCTCTTCTTCTTTCTCTTTGTGTGCAAGGTATCATGTTATCCTTTAACATCTTTGATGCCGCTGCTAGGGAGGGCATTTGGCTTAAGGTCCTTCACACTATTCATGCTAGAGTCTTTGATTTAGCTCGGTTGGAGTGCAAATCCACCGGCTGGTTGATTAATCTTGTTTTGTTTGTTTTTTTATGGAGATTACCCGGAGCTTTGGTTGTTAATCGAGCATCAGAGCATTTGAGCCTTCACCAAGAGCAGGAGAAGCAAGTGAGTGCCCTTACCTTACCCTTAACATTCAAGCAAAATCTCAAATTTTTATGTTTTTTCTTCAAGTTTGCATTCTAGCTTAATCTTCAATTAATCTCAATTTGTTAGTTTAAATCATGCATTATAGGCACCAATAGGTAGCTAGAGACTAACTCTAGCTTGATGAGATATTAAGCTCATCTAGTGAGGCGGTGGACACTGATGACCCGCCTGGGGGATAGGCCCCACACTTACACCACTGGCATGGTTGGTGAGATCATGGGTGATATGTGGCCAGTGGGATGACAGGCTGTGTGACAGCCATTCTAGAGACTGGCATAGTTATAGCGCCAGCTCATTTAGTTGGGTTCACACTATAGAGAACCCTAGTATGTATTTGGTTGAGAACCTTTTCATATGGTGTGTACTCTTATCTTTGTATATGGTGTGTTGAGTGTTGTGTGAAGAAGAAGAAGATTTTCAGCCTCTCACCTTGTGTGTTCTCTTTTAGGATTTTGTGAGTGTGTGTGTGCTTGCAAGAGCTCAAGCTCTCTTCTCCTCTGCATCTTTTCATGGTATCAGAGCCTGGTTCATGTGCTAAGGGCTGAGCTGCAAGCAAGAGAAGCACAGGAAGCGGTACGAGGGTAAGAGTTTCAACTACTCTTTCTTATTTGTGTTGGCGACTACACCCTTGTCTCGGGAGCTCTACGGGAGGCACTGGCAACGATCTCTGATTGAGGAGCTTTTTTCGTGGGAGTAAAGCTATAAGGCAGCTATATTGTCCCATCGGATAGAATTTTTTGGGCCGAAAATGCGTTTCGGGCATGTTAGGGCCTTCGTTTTTCAGAAAGCATGAGATTTCGAGCATTGTGGCGGGTAAGTCATCGATTCTCTATAGAACTCTGTTTTAAGAACTGCAAGAAGACAGATTGGTTGTGCAGACATTGTGTGTGCTGCAAGGAGGTCACATCTGCTATGGGGTGTATGTATGCACATTGAAATCACTGGTTGTGACATTTGAGTGTAGTACAGTACCACTGCAGAAAATACAACAGTTTGTGCATGACAAATCAAAGTGCTATTTCTGGTAAATTTGTGTGTCTGGTAAATTTGTGTGTCTGGCAAGATGTCAAATTATGGCATAAACTAGATTGTTGCTGAGAAGCTTGATAAGAACAACTTCCATGCTTGGAGATTCAGGTTAACAAATTTCCTGATGGGAAAGGGTTACTGTGGGACTATATAGAAGGTGAGCATGAAGAGGCACCGAAGATACCGGAGATCAATCCAACTGCTCTGCAGATGTGAAAGAGTTCAAGGATTGGAACCAAGGAGCCAAAAAAGGTATGTATTGGCTCTCTATCACTTATACAGGACACCATGATTGGGCATATACAAGATTGGGCATATACAAGATTGGGCATATACAAGATGCCAAGTCCCCCAAGGAGGCGTGGGACACCTTGGTAAAACTCTATGAAACGAATACCAAGGCACAAAAGATACAGTTGAAGAATGAACTTCATACTGTGGAAAAAAAGAGTATGTCTATGAATGACTATGCATTGAAGATCAAGGGTATTGTGGAATCCCTTGCATCTATTGGCATTTCAGTAGATAAAGATGATAAGATGGAAGTATGTCTACGTGGTCTCGGGCCACAATACAAGGCATTCAAGACGTCTATTCAAACTCGAGAAAACATTCCCAATTTCACAGACTTAGTGTCTATGTTGATTATAGAAGAGAAGAGCTTGGGTGAAGACCAACAGTCTTCACAAAACAAAAACGGTTCACAAAAAGGCCTTCTACACAAGTTCAGGAAGAGGACGAGGTAGAGGAGACCATGGACGTGGCCAAGGAGGTGGCCGAACAGGTAATTAGAATTATGGCCAGTAGCAGCAACAACAACAATAGTCCCAGAATTCACAACAACAACAACATGTAGGTGGAAGAGGCCAATTCAGAGGCAGGGGGAGTCAAAGAGGTCATGGAAATTGGCAAAGGTAGTATAATGATACACGTGGATGCTTTTATTGTGGTAAGCCTGGACATGTGCAGGCAGATTGTTATAAGAAGCAGGCTGACATGCAAAATGGAAAATTGCAGCAAAATAACTATGCATCCTCGAACAGAAACAATGAAGATAATAAAAGGTTGTTTGTTATGCAGCATGTCGTTAATGCCATGTCTGAAAATGTTGAAGCAACACATAAAGATGATGTATGGTACGTTGATTCAGGTGCTTCGAACCACATGACAAGTCATGGGGAGTGATTCAAGGAGATGAAAAACCTTGAAAGACCAGGTTTTGTGGAAACACGGGATGACACTACTCATCCAATTGCCCATGTTGGAGATGTGCCATTGTCTATGCAGGATGGCAAAGTGAAGTACCTTGTAGATGTACTTCATGTTCCAAATATAACAAAGAATCTGGTTTCAGTTGGCCAGATGATTGAGCAGTAGCGTTTGTATGTTCGTTTTAATCCTGATGGTTGTTAAGACTTTAAAGACAAGTGCAGGTTGGTTGCAAAAGGCAACAGAGTGGGTAGAATGTTTACATTGAATGTAAACATGTCTGAAGTGAGTGTTGCGATGTTTGCAAATGGTTCAGGAATTGTTGCAGACACACACATTTGGCATAAAAGAATTGGACATGTGAATGTGCAGAGAATGAAGTCTATGCAGACTAAAGGAATTGTGACAGGGTTGCCAAAGTTTAAAATTGAAGGTATGCAGAAAATATGTGAAGCATGCCAATTCGGAAAGCAAACAAAGCATGTATTTCCACGTGACAAAAATGTGAGCAGAAATGCACTAGATGTTGTGCATTCAGATGTATAGGATCCTACGAAGACCATGTCTATGGGAGGCTGCAGGTATTATGTGACATTTATTGATGACCACACAAGGAAAGTGTGGGTATACTTCATGAAGGAGAAGGGTGAGGTGTTCACTCATTTTCAGAATTTCAGAGTTATGGTCGAAAAAAAAATAGGAAAATATGTAAAGTACCTAAGGTTAGTTGGAGGGGGAGAGTACTTCTCCAATGAGTTCTCTGAATTTTTGAAGAAGAATGGTATTCAGAGACAGTTACAGATACACTCCGCAGCAAAATGGAGTTGCTGAGCGAAAAAACAGACACATTACTGAGATTGCGCGCGAGCATTGATAGGAGAGAAGAATATGCCGCATAGCTATTGGGATGAGGCTATTTCTACAGCAGTTTACATCATGAACAGGACTCCAACTGCAGCCATACATGATGTAACTCCAGAGGAGAGGTTTACTGGCAAAAAACCTAATTTGTCTTATGTGAAAGTCTTTGGATGCATTGCATATGTGCATGTGCCAGATGAGCTGAGAACTAAGTTGGATCCAAAAGCTGAAAAATGTGTGTTTATTGGATATTCCTTTAAGCAAAAGGGATACAGGTGTTATAACCCTGCTACACATGAGTTGAGGGTAAGCAGGGATGTTGTTTTTGATGAGATGAGCAGCTGGTATGCTGCTGAAAAAGAAGCTGTTGGGGCTAATGTGAGTGGAAATGTCGTTGCACAGAATGCAAGTCAGTAATCACAGTCTTTGAGTGGACCAAGAGAGTCCTCATCTACTGGTTCAGTTGATAGACCATGGAGTGGCAGGGTGTGTCATAATACCAGTCCTGCAAATGTGATTAGTACATCACATAAAGGCAAAGAGAAAGTGATTGAGCCCCTTAGTATGTCTGACATTTTTGCAGGGCATTCTCATGTTGATGGAGAGTCTAGTGGCTTAGAGATGAGCCTTGATGAGGATCTTGGGATACCAGCTATGAGAACACCTAGTGTAAAGAAGGCTATGGAAGCCATGAATGCAAAGCTGTGAAGATCTAGGAGAGTGAAGAATTATGTGCAGAGGTTTACCTATGATGGTTATGTGGCACATCACTATGCATACATGGCAAAAGTTGTACAGGTTGTAGAGCCCACATGCATTGATGAGGCTGTAGGAAATGTGTGTTGGAAGAAAGCTATGGATGAGGAGATGGATGTAATATATGGAAATGAGACTTGGGATTTAGTGTAATTGCCTGAAGGCAAGAAAGCCATTGGATGCAAGTGGGTGTACAAAGTAAAACATAACAGTGATGGAAGCATAAGCAGGTACAAGGCTAGATTGGTAGCCAAAGGATATGCGCAAACATATGGCATTGATTATGAGAAAACTTTTAGCCCAGTTGCCAAGATGGCAACAGTGAGAGTTGTGTAGCAGTGGTGGGTGCATCATCAAAGCAATGGTCTTCACATCATATAGATGTAAAGAATGCATTCTTGCATGGGGATTTGCAGAGGAAGAGGTGTATATGTTGTAGCCACCTAGTTATGAGGATGTGAGTCACCCCGAGCATGTTTGCAGGTTGAAGAAAGCCTTGTATCGCTTAAAACAAGCACCAAGAGCATGGTCTGACAAGATTTCTAGATATCTTGTCACTATTGGCTTTCATATAGCCAATGCAGATTTCTCGCTGTATGTGAGACACAGTGATGGAGGGGTTGTGCTTGTTGTCATCTATGTAGATGACCTAATCATTACGGGGGACCATGATGCAGAGATCTTTGATGTAAAGATCTTGCTTAGACAAAAGTTTGAGATGAAGGATCTGGGGGAGCTCAGATATTTCTTGGGCATTGAGGTGATTAGGTCACCACAGGGCATTGGATTACTGCAGAGACTATGGCTTGGAAATATTTTCCAAGTATGGTATGAGAGGCGCTGTAAGCCTATCTCAGTGCCATTGGATCAAAATGGCAAGTTAAGTGCAGATTCAGGAGAGATTTTGGAGGATCCTACGATGTATAGGTGCATGGTAGGAAGCCTGATCTACATGATGATCACCAAGCCAGATTTGAGCTATGCTATTGGGTTGGTGAGTCAATTTATGCAGGTTCTCGGAAGTCGCATTTGGATGCATTGAGATGCATACTGAGGTATGTGAGGTCTACTTTGCATTGTGGACTATTTTAAGAAACTGGGACAGAGATATGTGTACATGGGTACACAGATGCTGATTGGGCTGGTAGTATCTCAGATAGAAGATCTACTAGTGGCTTCATATTTTCTTTGGGGAGTGCTGTTGTGACTTGGAGCAGCAAGAAGCAACCTATGGTTGCTCTATCTAGTACAGAGGCCGAGTACAGAGGTGCTATGGCAGCATGTGAGGTAGCTTGGTTGAGAAAGCTACTTGCAGATTTGGGTCTATCAGTGGGATAGAAGTTTTCATTATCTGTGACAACATTAGCAGGCTAGGAACCTAATTTTTCATGCTTGCACGAAGCATATAGAGGTCCACTACCATTTGGTCAGAGAGAAGGTTTTGGGCCACGGCCGTGTGGCAAATCTGCCACATTCGTTCCTTCCCACAACAAACTGAATCCAACTAGATCCTCTGCACAGGCATTAAAAATAGAATAAATGCATTTAATTGAGCATGAATTGCATTGAAGTGCATTCAATCTTGGGGATGGCATTCAATCTTGGGGCTATAACTCTATTGACAGAGAATATTCAGGGAGATTATCAGACCTGTAGCCATAAAGTCCCAATGAATTTTGAAAATTCACAGTTCTAGCAGTGCCATGGCCGTTCCAGAAGTGCCACGTCCATTCTCTTCTCACCTGAAAAGTGAACAACCGTTCCTGATCTCAATTGCAACTGCCACACTCGCGTCTTTTCCTCTGATTCTTCCTGATTTTACAAGTGAACGCCCGTTGCTTCTTCATCTGGCAGTGAACGTACATTCCATTTAGTTTTTTGAAACGAACGTCCATGGCTTCTTTGCCACTCCCGTTCCAGTCTGGACCTAAATTCGAACGCCCATTCCTTTGATTCCTGATTTTACAAGTGAACGCCCGTTACTTCTTCATCTGGAAGTGAACGTACGTTCCATTCAGTTTTTTGAAACGAACGTCCATGGCTTCTTTGCCACTCCCGTTCCAGTCTGGACCTAAATTCGAACGCCCATTCCCTCTTCTGCTCCAAAGCGAACACCCATTCCCTCTTTTTCTCCGAAGAGCGAACACATGTTTGCTCTTTTGCTCCGAAGTGAATGCCCATTCTATCCTTCAAAGCTCAATCGCACGCTCATGCCAACCCAAAAGCGAACCTCCATTCCTTCTCTGCCTGAGAAGCATACACCCGTTCGTTCCACATTTTGAAGCGTACGCCTGTTCGCTCCAAAGCGTACGGTCGGTCCATTTCCTTCTCCCCCCAAAAAAAACATATCTTTTTTATTAGAGGGGATCTGCACAATAGTTCCATATGCCCATGCACCTATGATCGGGTAGATTGGTGCAAAATAACCCTCTCTTCGAGACGAAGAAAACTCTCAGGATGCTCCTTTGCTTGTAAGATCGGATCCATCGATGAAATAGGAGAGCTAAAACTTTCGTGTATGGATAGGCCAGCTGTCCAAGAGAAAGGTCTTGCCTCTACCACACATTCACAGAGAAGCCTTGCTTCGAGGTTTTGTTATTTATCCTGGAAAATACACAATTTAAAAGAACCTTAACCTAGAGTGAGAGGCATGGACCAACCCCAAGAGAGCGAGCCTACTCCATCTCTAGATCCTAGAGTGGAAGTAGGACAAAGTGAAAGCCAACAGACCCAGACAGAACCACTAGTCTGGAGAGCTGTGCCTGTTTTAGGTATAGCCAATCAGTTTAGGGCCCATGGATCGGCAGAAAGTTCAGGGCCAAGATTATCATCTCAAGAACCAAGAATGTCACATCAAGGCGAAAGGGTCTACCCGTGACCTTCACATTAGCCCAGTCCATGTGTATTGCAGTAGTACCCACAGCAAGGAGTCTACCCTAGGTAACACATGAGACCACAAAAGGGGACATCTAAACCCACCAATCAGATAAGGACCTCCCATGTTATATTATCCTCCTGGCCCCATCCCTCCACCAACCATTCCTTAAACCATTCCTTAAAGCGTTCCTCAAACCACAAAAGGGTACATCTAAACCCACCAATCAGATAAGGACCTCCCATGTTATATTATCCTCCTGGCCCCATTCCTCCACCAATTGTTCCTCAAATCGCTCCTATACTAGCCATGGCAGGACTGACGCCAGAAATGCTGAGATTGGCCATGGAAATCATTAGGGCCAAAAACGCCTTTAAAAAAGGCCCTTTACTAATCTCATGATTAAGAAAAGAGCCAAAGAGAGTGTGCCATGTGCATAAGAATATGGTATTCTTATCTCCTCTACTTTGGAGTAGTAGAGTCCATTTCGAGCTTTTTTCCTCTAATTTAGCCAAAATCTCCATATTCAGACAGATTGTGGTGGTCCCTAGGATCCGTTATACTGACAAAATCTGTCAAAAGATTTGAAAAAAGATGGCATGTAGTTAATGCCAAAATTTTTGATATTTGGACAAACTACCTCCAATATTCCTTTTGGCGCCTATACCATTTTCATTCTTCTTCTCAACATCTAGAAGCTCTCATCTTCTAGCTCTCTCTCATCTTTTTTTCGACCTCACTAAGCTTCATTGCATCTTCTAGCTCTCTCTCATCTCTTTTTCGACCTCACTAAGTTTCATTGTCTCGTTCTCTTGCTTCTATTCTATATGGAATCTATAAGATGTCCTTCTTGTTCAATAAACTCTTGTGTCGTACACAACAAAAGGGATGATGGAACTTGGGAACCCAAGAGTTTCACTGTAAACGACTGGGTTACTATGTTGCCCTCATGCAAGGGATCTCACAAGGTGAAAAAGACGAAAAGAGAGGATACAAAATACCATTGGAAGGGACGCATTGCTGCTTTCAATAGGATATGTACTTACCTCCAATTCAACATATTCCTATGCAAGCACATTGTAAGTTGTAGTTCAATTTTGCAAATATGTTTTTTCTTTTAATACAAGTTTTAACTTTAGATTTCTTTAGATATCTTTTCCTCAACAAGTTTTGAGTGGTAGCTTGTGGAGAGCTTCAGTGGTACTTTCCAAGCCATTCACAAAGAATTTGTAGAGCTCATGTATGGTGACTAGAATGCGGCTTTTTTTAGTAAGGGTAATCTTTTTGTATACTACGCACAGTACATTGTTCCCCCAAAATCAGGTGTGTGGGCCAATTAAGGATTTAGTAGTGCCAAGCCTTTCTTCTCTTAATTGGGACATTCCAGATGAAGCGATGGTGCAGAGCTTCAAACATAAAATATCCCAAGATATTCAAAAGGCCATGACTCCGGGAAGGATCTCGAGGAGGATACAGTTATCATGGTTCGTGCCTCTACATGTCTTTGTAGCTTACTTCAAAGATGTAGAGTTACAAAGGACAAAGGCATCATGGCTAAGTAGAAACTTCCCAGCAGAGCATTTGGACAACATTATATGGCTGTTTTGGAAATCTAGAGAGTATGACCATAAGGGTGACTACATAAGGTGCAATGCAAGCCCTTAATCCTTGGCTTTGTCTTACAATATCTCTCAACAATCTCTTACTATGTGTTATGATTATAGGAGATACAAACTTAAGTTGGGTATTTGGGAACCTTTGGATTCTGATATAGATTCATGTCATTTAGGTTTAAGTTACAGGTTATTCCACATGCTGAAAGAAAGGAGGTTAATGTTACCTCTTAGTGGACGTTAAAAAACGTTAGGGAAACCTTGGAGTTTCTTGACAACACCACCCCTTGTTATAAATTCAAGGTCAATGGTACTACAATTGGAAGAAGAGCTGAATGCTCTATATCTTGTATGTGTTGTTTACCTCCAATTGTTGTAATTTTGAACCATGAATGAATAGACAATTGACATTTTTCTTGACCATTGCCATTTGTGAATAAACATTTAATAGATAACTACATCTTTCATAAACGAATTGTGATTTATATACAATAAATGGTATAAATACATATTGCGAGTTACAAAATGTTACTGTGTATGTGTGAAGTTACAAAATATTCTAATGCTCTTGATCTTAACTTTGTTTATTTGGGCTCCCAGGCTTTGCACTCTTGATCTTCACTTTGCTTATTTGGGCTCCCAGACTTTGCTTGCTCTTGGGCTTCACTTGGTTTTTTTGGGCTCCCAGACTTTGCTTGCTCTTGGGCTTCACTTGGTTTTTTTGGACTCCCAGACTTTGCTTCCTCTTGTCCTTGAGCAGGAACAACCGAAGTTGAGGGGCTTCTGAGAAGAGGGCTTCTTGCATGAGATTTCTTTTGTGAGGTCCTCTTTGGCTGAGATGTCTTCTTTGCAGAGGACTTCTTTGCAGTGGTCTCCTTTGAAGCTTTTTGCATTTTCTCAAATTTTAAAGGAGAATGCACTGGAAAACCCTTGCCTTTGCCTTTATGTCTTTTCAGCTTCTTCCCTTTTCTCTGATCCTAATCTCTTGGAGGAGGAGAGTCGAGATCTACAGGTGTAATTGCTTTGTCCAGTATAATCTCAATACATCTCTCTCTTATCCACCAAATAGAAGATTTAGGGTATTTATTGTGAAAAGATGTAGGGGAGAAGAGAGTTGAGCTCTTGCAAGCACACACACACTCACAAAACCCTAATAGAGAACACACAAGGTGAGAGGCTGAAAATCTTCTCCTTCTTCACTCAACACTCAACACACCATATACAAAGATAAGAGTACACACAATGAAAAGGTACTCAATCAAATACATACTAGGGTTCTCTATAGTGTGAACCCAACTAAATGAGCTGGCGCTATAACTATGCCAGTCTCTAGAATGGCTGTCACATAGCCTGTCATCCCACTGGCAGCATATCACCCATGATCTTACCAGCCATGCCAGTGCTGTAAGTGTGGGGCCTATCCCCCAGGCGGGTCATCAGTGTCCACCGCCTCACTAGATGAGCTCGATATCTCAACACTCCCCCTCGAGCTCAACTCCATCTCATGTACACCAAGCGAAGCCCTGAATCTGTAGAGCTTCTCTATACCCAATGCTTTGGTGAAGATGTCAGCTACCTGATCCTGTGTGCTAACATAAACAAGGTCAACATCTCCTGCCAAGACTTTCTCTCTGACAAAATGGTAGTGGACCTTTATATGCTTCGTACGAGCATGAAAAACTGGGTTCTTGGCCAACTGTATACTGCTAATGTTGTCACAGAAAATGACAACTTGTCTATCCACCACTGATAGATCTAAATCTGCAAGTAGCTTTCTCAACCAAGCTACCTCACATGCTGCCATAGCAGCTTGTCTGTACTCGGCCTCTGTAGTAGTACTGGATAAAGCAACCGTAGGCTGCTTTTTGCTGCTCTAAGCCACTAGTAGATCTTCTATCTGAGATACTACCAACCCAATCATCATTTGTGTACCCATGTACACATATCTCTGTCCCAGTTTCATAAAACAATCCACAATGCAAAGTAGACCTCACATACCTCAGTATGCATCTCAATGCATCCAAGTGCAGCTTCCGAGGAACCTACATAAACTGACTCACCAACCCAACAGCATAGCTCAAATGTGGCCTGGTGATCGTCATGTAGATCAAGCTTCCTACTATGCGCCTATACATAGTAGGATCCTCCAAAATCTCTCTTGAATCTGCACTCAACTTGCCGTTATGATCCAATGGCACTGAGATAGACTTACAGCCTGTCATACCATACTTGGACAACATGTCCAAGACATACTGTCTCTGTAGTAATCCAATACCATGTGGTGACCTAATCACCTCAATGCCCAAGAAATATCTGAGCTCCCCAGATCCTTCATCTCAAATTTCTATCTAAGCAGATCTTTACATCAAAGATCTCTACATCATGGTCCCCCGTAATTATCAAGTCATCTACATAGATGACAACAAGCACAACCCCTCCATCACTGTGTCTCACATACAGCGAGAAATCTGCATTGGCTACATGAAATCCAATAGTGACAAGATATCTAGAAATCTTGTCAGACCATGCTCTTGGTCCTTGTTTTAAGCCATACAAGGCTTTCTTCAACTTGCAAACACGCTCGGGGTGACTCACATCCTCATAACCAGGTGGCTACAACATATTCACTTCTTCCTGCAAATCCCCATGCAAGAATGCATTCTTTACATCCATTTGATGTAAAGACCATTGCTTTGACGCAGCCACTGCTATCACAACTCTCACTGTTGCCATCTTGGCAACTGGGCTGAAAGTTTCGTCATAAATCAATGCCATATGTTTGCGCATATCCTTTGCCTACCAATCTAGCCTTGTACCTGCTTATGCTTCCATCACTGTTATGTTTTACTTTGTACACCCACTTGCATCCAATGGCTTTCTTGCCTTCAGGCAATTGCACTAAATCCCATGTCTTATTTCCATATAGTGCATCCATCTTCTCATCCATAGCTTTCTCCCAACACCCATTTCCAATAGCCTCATCAATGCATGTGGGCTCTACAATCTGTACAACTTTTGCCATGTATGCATAGTGATGTGCCACATAACCATCATAGGTAAACATCTGCACAGGGTTCTTCACTCTCCCAGATCTTCGCAGCTTTTCATTCATGGCTTCCATAGCCTTCTTTACACCAGGTGTTTTCATAGCTGGATCCTCATCAAGGCTCATCTTTGAGCCACTAAACTCTCCACCACTTTCTCTTTTCCTTTACATGATGTACTTATCACATTTGCAGGACTAGTATTATGACGCAGCCTGCCACTCCATGGTCTATCAACTGAACCACTAGATGAGGACTCTCCTGGTCCACTCAAAGACTGTGATTGCTGACTTGCATTTTGTGCTACCACATTTCCACTCACATCAGTCCCAACAGCTTCTTTTTCAGCAGGCATACCAACTGCTCATCTCATCAAAGACAACATCCTTACTTACCCTCAACTCACGTGTAGCAGGGTTATAACACCTATATCCCTTTTGCTCAAGGGAATATCCAATAAACACACATTTTTCAGCTTTTGGATCCAGCTTAGTTCTCAGCTCATCTGGCACATGCATATATGCAATGCATCCAAAGACTTTCAGATGAGACAAATCAGGTTTTCTGCCCGTAAATCTCTCCTCTGGAGTTACATCATGTATGGGTGCAGTTGGAGTCCTGATCATGATGTAAACTGCTGTAGAAACAGCCTCAGCCCAATAGCTATGCGGCATATTCTTCTCTTCCATCAATGTTGCGCAATCTCAGCAATGTGCCTGTTTTTTCGCTCAGCAACTCCATGTTGTTGCGGAGTGTATCTGCATGTAAACTATCTCCGAATACCATTTTTCTTCAAAAATTCAGAGAACTCATTGACCTTAGGAACTTTACATATTTCCCTATTTGCTTTCAACTATAACTCTGAAATTCTGAAAGTGAGTGAACACCTCACCCTTCTCGTTCATGAAGTATACCCACACTTTCCTTGTGTGGTCATCAATAAATGTCATATAATACCTGCAGCCTCCCATAGACATGGTCTTCGTAGGACCCCATACATCTGAATGCACAACATCTAGTGCATTTCTGCTCACATTTTTGTTACGTGGAAATACATGCTTTGTTTGCTTTCCAAATTGGCATGCTTCACATATTTTCTGCATACCTTCAACTTTAAACTTTGGCAGCCCTGTCATAATTCCTTTAGTCTGCATAGACTTCATTCTCTGCACATTCATATGTCTAGTTCTTTTATGCCAAATGTGTGTGTCTGCAACAATTCCTGAACCATTTGCAAACATTGCAGCACTCACTTCAGGCATGTTTACATTCAACGTAAACATTTTGCCCACTCTGTTGCCTTTTGCAACCAACCTGCACTTGTCTTTAAAGTCTTCAACATAACAACAATACCCTTTATCTTCAATGTATAGTCATTCACAGACATACTCTTTTTCTCCACAGTATGAAGTTCATTCTTCAACTGCATCTTGCATGCCTTAGTATTCATTTCATAGAGTTTTACCAAGGTGTCCCACGCCTCCTTGGGGGACTTGGCATCCTGTGTGTGCCTAATCATGGTGTCCTGTATACTGATAGAGAGCCAATACATAACTTTTCTGGCTCCTTGGTTCCAGTCCTTGAACTCTTTCACATCTGCAGCAGTCGGATTGATGTCCGGTATCTCCGGTGCCTCTTCATGCTCACCTTCTATATAGTCCCAACAGCCCTTTCCCACCATCAGGAAATTTGTTAGCCTAAACCTCCAAGCATGGAAGTTATTCTTATCAAGATTCTCAGCAACAATTTGGGTTATGCCATCATTGGATATCTTGCTAGACACACAAATTTACCAGAAACAGCACCCTGGTTTGTTTTGCACAAATTGCTGTATTTTCTGCAGCGGTGCTATAGTAGACTCAAATGTCACAACCAGTGACCTCAATGTGCATACATACACCCAATGGCAACTGTTGACCTCCTTGCAGCACACACAGTGTCTGCATAGCCAATCTGTCTTCCTGCAATTCTTAAAACAGAGTTCTGTAGAGAATCAATGACTTACCCGCAGTGCTCGAAATCGCCTGCTTTCTAAAAAACGAAGGTCGAGTCGCACCTGAAATGCATTAGCCAATCTGTCTTCCTGCAATTCTTAAAACAGAGCTCTGCAGAGAATCGATGACTTATCCGCAGCAGTGCTCGAAATCGCCTGCTTTCCAAAAATCGGAGGTCGAGTCGCGTCGAAAACGCGTTTTCAGGCCAAAAAAACTGCGTCCGATAGGACAGCATAGTTGCCCTATAGCTTTACTCCCGCGAAGAAATCTCCTCAATCAGAGATCGTTTGTCGGTGCCTCCCGTAGAGCTCCTGACAAGGGTGTAATCGCCAACACAAATAGGAAAGAGTAGTTAAAGCTCTTACGCTTGTACCGCTTCTTGTGCTTCTCTTGCTTACAGCTCAGCCCTTAGCATGAACCAGGCTCTGATACCATGAAAAGATGCAGGGGAGAAGAGAGCTTGAGCTCTTGCAAGCACACTTACACTCACAAAAGATGCAGGGGAGAAGAGATCTTGAGCTCTTGCAAGCACACTTACACTCACAAAACCCTAATAGAGAACACACAAGGTGAGAGGCTGAAAATCTTCTCCTTCTTCACTCAACACTCAACACACCATATACAAAGATAAGAGTACACACAATGAAAAGGTACTCAACCAAATACATACTAGGGTTCTCTATAGTGTGAACCCAACTAAATGAGCTGGCGTTATAACTATGCCAGTCTCTAGAATGGCTGTCACACAGCCTGCCATCCCATTGGCCACATATCACCCATGATCTCACCAACCATGCTAGTGGTGTAAGTGTGGGGCCTATCCCCCAGGCGGGTCATCAGTGTCACACAGCCTGTCATCCCATTGGCCGCATATCACCCATGATCTCACCAACCATGCTAGTGGTGTAAGTGTGGGGCCTATCCCCCAGGCGGGTCATCAGTGTCCACCGCCTCACTAGATGAGCTCGATATCTCAACATATTGCACTGCCAAAAAAAGTGGAGTTTTAAGAAAAATAATGTACAAATACATTAAGAGCAATGCAAAGGATTCTTTGGGGTTCTTACATTGACTTGTTGTTTTAACAACTTAAAATCTATTATCTTGCAAGCATTTGCAATCACCCTCCATCCACAACTAGTAATGTCAGACTGAATTGGAACTTGAAATAATAGTGTAATTAGAAGAAATCCATCTTCAAACAAAGAAACATCCAAACTAAATTCTCAATACCTTTTGTTGAAGATACTTGAATGGCTTCTTTGGATCTGCAAGGTCTTCAAAATTCTTCTCTAAATATGCTAATACAATTTTGCAAGCACTGCAAGCACTGCAATAAAGAGCATATCAAACAGGTGCAATATTTGTAACAAAATTGTGATAGTCAATGAAAAGAGGTAATTACATTTTGCATTGACCATGATACCAGCTAAGGAGTTTATGAAAGTAACCTCTCTATCCAAAACATCAATGAGAATAAGACTCCAATGGTGACTGCAAATAAAGCAATAGTAAGAAAATATCTACTCACATGAATTATGAATTTAAAACTATTAAAAAATACTACCTTAAAAATAATAAAAAATACTACCTTTCATTATATGGGATGAATATATAATAGTTTCTCAGGCTGTCATATGCACTAAAAAACACTTCAATATTTGATCTTGTCTTTGAAACGATACCACTTGATATTAGAGGATCAACCACAAATATGCTGCTTGAAAGCTCTGTGGGGGCATTGAAGAAATGTATGCCTTGTAATCAAAGATAGTATTAAGTATGCAAAAAGGAGAGAAAAGGACAAAACTGTGGCTAAAGAATGATGCGTACCTCATCATGCAACAAAATAATACAAAGTCAGATATTTCAATATCTGTCTTCTCTAACATCACTTTGTCCTCATGTGAAATGCTCAAGTAATATTCATTCTTAGGGTTGTAGGAGACATTGATAATCATTTGACCAAATACCTTGCCCATTCTATCATACTTCATAGCAAGTCTCTTAACTTCCACTTTATAAAAATTATCCTCCCTCATCTCTCTTTGGTCAAGTGCTTTTCTTGTTTCATACTCATGTGTGTAACATCTTAAATAGTAGGCCCTTCAGCTTTGCGGGACCTCTTGGGAGGAATTGTCAGGATATCAAAGGCCCTAGTATTTGTGGTGGTGGGAAGTAGCTTGAGAACTTTATCAAATCTATACCTAAGCCTGCTCACCCACTGAGAAATCCTTGTTCATTACAGTGACCCTGTGTGCATGTGCAGAAGCAATATAGGCATCATTCATGAAATCTATAAGAAAGTCTTCAGCTGCTTCTTACAAGCACCACAATGCAAAAGCTTGCCACTTTTTGTATGGGGTATTACTTTTGGTCAAGAGACCAATCCTGTCACATATTTGCTTTATTACCACTCGGATGAAGGCAACCCTTGGGATAAGATGATGAGTGTCATCTTGGGCCTTCCTGATCTCTGAAAAACACCTCTTTATATAATACCATCTTGACTTTCTTTTCTTCTTAGGACTGGGTGCAGTAGAGCAACCTGTGCTATCTTTGGATCTTCAGTATATACTTTCCTTGTTGCAGTTTTCTTTGTCCTTGTTGCCATAGATTGCAAACTGAGAAATATTTTAGAAACTTGGCAACAGTAGTCAAAATCCTTTCTAGATTAATAGAAGACCCTCAAACAAGAAGAAATAAAGAAAGGATGTACATGTCCAGTGGTTTCAAAAAGGCACACAAAAGGATGTCCCAAATAGAAGCAAGAAAAAATTATTCATACACTTATATGCTAAGCACACGCACCAAAGACAAACAATGAGGTTGGATAAGGTATTTCCACATATTTTTAATGGATGATCATTGAATAAAGTACTTCCAGTAAAAGATATGCAGATATTCCATTATGGTGCGAGTAGGTAGTAATTCCCTTGAAGAAGCAAGAGATTCGCGTCATTTACGGATGGCTATTGTCATATGAAACAAGCTATTGTCAAATAGACATAATGAAACTAGCTATTATAAAATGGTGACAAATATAAGTGAATGAAACAAACTATTACTATAACAAAACAAGCTATTGATCAAAGCAATCTTAAGGAGTAAAAATTATCAAGAAGGGAAAAGTAGCCTTCTTGTTAAGCTTGGTTGAGCAAACATTCACATGCAAGCATCAAACATCACTACAATATATTCAAATATACAAACTTGAAGTAGATCTAAGCATTCCATAGCCATTCCTAAGGGTAATTTATAGTTTTTAAGAGAGGTTTGCATAGTGATAGGAGTTGATATACAACTTCAAGAACTGGACTTGCCATCTCACCACTACAACATTGTCCGCAAACGACGCGATAGGGGGAAAAATTGCATGCTGCTTTCGATACCTCCGCGGCATTACGGACGGCTAAAAACATAGCTCTTTCTCTAGTAGCACTAGCACTGGACTTGGATCGGAGAGGGGGGCCACTTACAACATCAGGTATTATGTCTAATTTCTACGACAAACTCAAGGGGCCCCTACAACCTTGTCGTCTCACCCCTACAACATTGTTCGCAACAACGGCGCGATAGGGGAAAAACCGCATGTTGCTTTCAATCCCTTCACGTCGTTACGGAAGCAAGAAGCTTACACTGGATTACCTGAAGGCACGTGGAAACTTCCCTTGGGAATGACGTGGTCGCACGCAAGGACAGAGCTCTATGGAAGTTAAAAATGAATAATGTGGCCCCACATCTCTATATATACCTCACGGACTGTTGGACACGTGGCACAATTCCATGCGTTGTCTCCAATGGCTAGTGACATGTGGCTCGTTCTTACTGGATCTTTCATCAACAATGGTACCTTCCACATGGCCTTCTGTGATTCGTTGTAGTACAAGGTATGTAAATGCTCATTTCATTGTTCCAATGTATCTGCAACAGTGCGAAGGCTTGGTTTATAGAAATTGAAGGTCTCCGTTTATCACACCGTTCCGGAATGGCTTCTTCCCCATCACCATCTCATGCCTCACCAAGGTCACCACCCCCAGTGGGTGGTTCAAAGTCTTCATCTCAAAGGTCTACCTCACCAAAAACACCTATTGGTTTGCAATCTGCACAAGTATCTCCATCCATGTCCAAAGTTTCCAAAAAGAGAGGGCTTTCCAAATCTCCTACGCAGTTACAAAATCATATAAGAAAGTGAAGGAAACAAGCCAACCCTCTCAAACAAAGCCTACTAGGTCCTCACATCTTTCTCTTAGTGCACTAGATACCCAATCAAAGTCTAGTGTATCTAAAGCACGTGAAAGGCTTACAAAGTCACCAAAGGCAGGTCCTATAGCATCAAAAAAGTTTAAGTCATTACCCAAGGCTCCTGGTCTTTCTGGGATAGTAGAGGTGTCTCCTACAGAGAGAATGCTGGATTTTCTTATTGAAAGTGGAATTGAGGCCTCTTTCTTTCTAGTTGCTAAGGATATTTTTAATCGAGAAATTGATGTTTCAATGATTATTAATCATGCCATGCAATTTATCAAGGAGGACTTTGATGAATTTGAGGAAACTGTAGGGCCTTCTATCTTGGGTTAACAAGGAGTATGTCCATGTCCCTATGGGAACCTCCTCTGTCTAGAGACAAACATTTACAAAGAGGTGTAGTATGTACAAACTTCAAAGGTTTTTAGTAGAAAATGCAGAATGCTCCTCTCATCCAAAAGGTTGCAGGAGAATGGTCAAAGCTACTGCATTTATAGTTTTCTCCATTGTCAAATATCCTCTTAGAGGTGAAGAGGAGGAACTTGAGGAGATTGAAGGCTCTTCAAACTTTTGCTTTCTTAGAGATTTAGAGGCACATGATATAGAGGAGGAACTTGGACCTAAGGAGGAGGAGAGGCTTGCCACCAAGGATAATGAAATCACAGAATTAAAGGCACATACAATTGTTCAGTCACCCAAGGAAGGTGGAGATCCATTGCATAAATATATTGTTCCTTCTCACTACCAAGTTTTCCTATCAAGGATAAGGAGTATTTACTCCTTACTGATATTCAAAAGTTATTTAACTTGAGGGAGGACTATTGTCTTTGCCATCATTGCAGAGGGTTCTAAAGCTGGTGAAGGGCTCATTGATATTGAGAATGAGCATAATGATGAATTTGCTGCTTTAGATGTGTCTACTTCAGATGACAAGTTCATTGACTCAACTCATGCTTTATCATTATGTATTAAGAAAGCACAGTCACAACCATCATTGATCTCTGAGGATGAATTTAATCAGCTTCAAGCTTCACTTGGTATTGCCGATGTTAGTAGGGAATAGAGTGATTATCTCCAACTTAAAGACATCAAAGAAACCTCAATCTCACTCTTCTTGTAGCCCCTCCACCATGTCTTGTGCTCCGAAGAAAGAATGATGTGTGTGCCTGGTAATGTGACTTTTCCATCCTTTGGTTATTTATGTTGCTAGGGGTCCATTCTCCTCAGTAAAATATGGCCCATGTACATGGAGGATGTGTTGCATAACAAAAAAAAAAGCATGTCAATTCCACTGAGTGTATCATGAATACAAAGGAGTCTTACCAAATAGTATGCGATATCTTTTTCTCCCCATGCTTCTTTGATTATTTGAATGAGATTTGTAATAGAACTTTTGTACTCTTGCGCATATGTAGCTGATGTCTTCTGTTGTCTAAGAACATTTACAAAGATGTCAAGATGCTTCCAAACCTCCATTCTACGATTTGCTAGTCGCGGTGTACTGGCAACATTTGTCGTGATCTCACACAATTCTTTCCAACAATCCCATGTAACATTCACTTGTTTTTACTATGGTTTCCTAAAAATCTTCTGGCTTTTGCACCTCCCATGGAGACATCTGCCAAGACATCTCATGTTTTCCCTGAAACTGTTGATCTTTCCTTAAATGAATATGACCCCCGTGAAAGCCCATTTTTGATAACAATGCTTCACATTTATCAATACATTGATCTGCCAACGATGTTGGTTTGATAGAATATGAATAATCAAGATGCAATCTCAGAAGCTTGTCAATTATTCTTATCTCTGCATGCAAGGTGCATATGTGGACATTCTTAAGAGAGATAGGAAGAATGGGATCCCAAATGTCTTCTTTATTCTTGAACCTCATATCTATAGAGTCTCTCATTGGGACTCTCCTTGTTGGTCACAAACTGCTCCACTCTTTTGATCCCATACCCTTCAAAATGCAAGGATACTTTGCATTAGCCCCGTTGCATATTCCAAGCATATATTTGATAGTCTTTAAGTCAGCACCCAAATGCGATTCCACTTTGAAATTGCTAACTCCATCGACTATCAACATATCTCCAGTACTTTGGGATTGAATGATATTAGGGATACCTGTGTGGGAGAACAACCATTTGAGTGTTTGATGATTTTGAATTGGTATCTGAGCTCCACCAACCCACCAAAGCTCCATCTCCGATTGGATTTTATGTTTTGGTTCCTCTCCTCTACCATTTCTGTACTCAATTGCCCTGTTCATGATAGATATGCTCACTCTTTCCATCTTTTGTCCTTTTTGGATCTGTGCCTCATCCAGCTTCAACACAAACTTTAGCACACCACCACATTCTTCTACAGTAATTTTATACATATGCACCATTGCAATTTGTACTTTTCTAAGATCCACCCATATATTGTTGAATGCATTATAGACAAATGTACTCTTTTTCTTTTGCTTCTCATAAGGCATTATCCCTTCAATATGTATGTACTCTCCAAAAATACTCAGAATTGTTTGATTCATAGCAGTACTAGCAATAGAAAGTGAAAGGGATCTTGGCAAACCAAAAGCCCTTATTCTCTTACATCTAAGATTTTGGAACGATAATCCAGAAAGAGCTTGGTAACCTTTGCGGCGACTAATATCCACAGTGTCACAAGTCTCTACTACTTCATCTAGTTTCACAATGGTCCTTAAGTCTCTTACACCAACTCTTTGAGAGTAAGATCTCTCAAATTTATACTCTCTAGAGATTGAAGAATTCTGACCAGGTCTGCCTTGTTCATGGTTTCAATGAGAAGCTTGATTCTCTCCTCATTTTGACGGATATTAATACCTAAAATGTGAGAGACACATTTCTTTGCAAGGTTGAGTCTCCTCTTTTTAGCCCCACTACTTTCCGACAACTCACTTATATTCTTTAAAGTTATCTTCCTCTCTCTGAATCCTCTTGGGGTTTCTTTCAAGTTTACTAGTTTCTCTTTCAAGGAGTGTTTTACAGCTTCTAGCTCTCTAATCTTATCATAAAGCTCTGAAATAGTTTTTTGAGATGTTAAAATAAAGTTTCTTTCAGTTGATGCATTTGGACCGAGCACACAGAAGATGCAGAATATAACTTCATACAGTAACCAAGCAGACCATCAAAACCATCTCCAACAAATCTAATCAAGTCATGAACATTTACGAATGGAGGAGGTCTATGAGTTGAAGGATCATTGGGATAAGTACTTCCATCCACCCACAAATCAATGTGCTTTCTTCCCTCTAGTCGTAGTCTATTTGCCTCATCTTTGTCCAACAATGCTCGTCGCTCGTCGGTGATGACCTGATCTATGTTAATAGCAAGTTTGTATTTGCATTCTCTTGCATTGAGTAAAGAGTTAGTGATAGACATTAGAGTTTGATCCAATGTGCAAGGGTATAACAGAAAAGAATAGAAGAGAGAGAGAGAGAGAGAGAGAGAGAGAGAGAGAGAGAGAGCACTCAAATGATGATGACGAGAGAAAAAACGGACGTGTTTTGGTGGGAATATTTGTACAATAGACGTTTCAAAAGTTCAAACAACACTGAGAATAACGACTAAAAAGTACCTCTGACATGATTTAAGGAATGTTAGCATTTATTGTGGCCCGTCTCTTACAAAAGTACCTCTAAACGACCAAATTTGGAGGTCTCATTCTACTAAAACCTCAGATAATTACTGTTTCAATCAAAACCTTAAAAGACCCTTTTTTTTGTTTTTGGCCCTAATGTAGGGAGGGGTGGCTGGTATCACACCTCTAGGAGCACGAGTGCAACCTACACATGCACCAAGGTTAGAGTGAAATAAACCCGCAAACATCTCAAAGCTTATTACAAAATTTGATGGGACTCGAGATTCGATACCACATTTAGAGATGTTTAATCAAATTTGTGATGCCTTCAGCCATGTGGAAGATCAAGTCAAGGTGAGTGCCTTCGGTCTCCTCACCCTTGATGGCAAAGTAGGTCCTTGAAGATTGAAGACAAGGCCACCTTTGAAGCTTTGAAAGAGGCTTTCAAGGTTGGGTATTCTCGCCAAGGTACCAGGTGGAGCCCTGTTGAGCAGCTACAAATGTAAGGCAAAAGGAAGGAGAAACCATCGGAGACTACATCAATAGAGTTAGATATCTCCACTCGCGCTGCAGTGCCAGAGAAAAGTTCTCTGACGAAAAGGTTAATATGGATTTCTAAAGAGTCTTGATGGCGTGCCCTTACACAACTCATTGTATGCCTTGGGCCATACCTCCTTTGAGTAATGCTACAGGAGTGCTATGGATTTCGAGGACAATTTCAAGGGAACATGTTCTTGAGAAATCCACGAAGGCACATTAGAAGCTTCCTTCAAGACTACCAGCACAAATCTTGATGGCAAACACAAGGAGTCCATGTCAGTACAAAATTGGCCTCTACTTTAATGCAGCAAATGACTCAGCAATGGAGAACCGGCCAAACTAGGGAGGCCAACCTCATCTTTATCCTAGGAGAGAACTAGTATGGTGCCCAACCTGTCAAGCCAACCATAACAAAACGGAGTAGCCACACCTAAGACCCCGTCCAAGCCTCTACTGTACATATTGTGTGTCAAATGGGGCAATCATGAGGTATCCAACTACTACCATCAGAAAGCTGCCTTAGCTAGAGCTCTACCTCAGGCATTACCTGCTGACTCGAGGCAACCGCTGGCCTCACAATACCTGTGCATCATAATGCACCTCAACCTAGGCAAGAAGTGGCCCATAGAGGAATTCTAAGGGTACCTGAAATGCCCTTACCACCCCCATCTCTTCCACCTCAACCCTCACTGCCAAGAGTTGCACCAGTTTATCAGCTAACCCTGACGAAACTCTTTGAAGATGGGAACGAGGGGGAAATTCCAGAGGTTCCTATTTATGAAACCCAAGATTCTACAAGACCAACCACCCTCACAAACCTTCAATCATCACGTTAGAGGGAGATCAAATGTACCTATGTACTTAGCAGCCCCAGCACTGCAAGCCAAAAACATGAATCAGACGATAAAATGACCACCCATAAAATGTTATGATTGTGCGGGACCTCACTAAGTAGCTGAGTGTCCCAACAGGAAAGGAATGGCGAGTACCTCTACTAGTGCTTTTGCCATGACCCCATTGTGTGTAGGGTGTGGTATTGATCATATGTATAAGGATTGTTTGCTAGACCAAGAATGATGGGGAAGGTTCACGAAGTTAATCCTAGCACTAGCCTTAACCTATTGAGTGTTAGAGATGGCTTTATCTGAGAAGTCCCACTCAACGTTGTCACAAGACTGCAAAATCAATAGAGGGCCGCAGCATTGCTGCTGAGGCTTCCACATCGCAAAACCAGGGTCAAGCAAGAGCCCCTGAACAAGCACGAGTGACTTGACGCTCACGAAAGAAAGCCACCAAGATTGGTAAAGGAGAGATCTGAGTGGTCATCAAGAGTGGTTCGGAAGACAGCACTACAACTCACACATCAACTTCTTCATCTTAAGAAGAAGATTTTCTACGTGTTGTAGCCCGAGCCAAAGAACCCATTGGAAGCCTCCCCCAATTGCCTAAAAATTTAACAGAGTATCCTAACCCCATTGAGGAAAAGGAGAGACTCTTGGCAACCCAAGAGTTGGTCAAGGAATGCCAAGTGCAATTGGAAGATGAACCTCCCACCGCCTACCTTGAACCATGTTCATTGGTCTCTAACCTGGGACCTGTTGAAATATACAAGTGAATAGGGTGTGTGCGGGAACAAGCCCTTGGTTAGAGGCTGTAAAAGAGAATGTGTAAATGTGAAAGAACTTGTGAAAAGGTGAGAAGAATCTACTGGGAGAGAATAAAGGATAGCATGAGAAGATTTAGGAAGTGTGGAGATATTTTGGGAGATATGTGAAGAGGTGGAGAGAATCAAGCAAAAGAGGTGGAGTGAATCAAGGAGAAATCAGTGGGATTTGATGCTTGGATGTAAACTCTATAAATTGAGGCATTGGCCTAATGAGAATTTGCTGGTTTTTGATTATCCATGCCTACATTAAGCTATTTGCTAATTACTCACTAATTATGTCTTAATTATTTGCTAATTACTCATTAATAACGTCTTAATTATTTGCTAATTACTCACTAATTACGTCTTAATTATTTACTGATTACTCACTAATTACTCACTAATTACGTCTTAATTATTTGCTAATCACTTTGTTAATGATGTTGATTCTAGTATTTGATCCACCATAGCTCATCACATTGCTCTAATTTGAACATGGTATCAGAGCCATGCCTAGAATCCATTAGGTTTATGAGCCCATTATCTAATTAATTAGGATTAATAGATAATTAGAAAATAATCAAAATTTTAGTTATTTTTCAACTCACCTCTGTACCCCCAGCCAGTGGAGGAGCACCCTCTCCTTGCACACTCAACCATTGCCCAAACCCTTCTAGCTCAAGATAGCTAACCCATAGGAACTCTAGCCAAAGCCAATCACAAGCGCAAACCACCGGTGCATCTAGGAGGATTTACATTTTTTCCAGCGCAAGTTTTTCTGAGAAATTTGCAGATCTTGTCTTCATCCAATCAAATTGCTCTAATTCCTCATACACCCAGTGGTTTCAAGCATGCTCTACAAGCTGGTGAAGTCAGAATTCAATTTGATCAAGTCTACAGTGAGATCCAAGCTCTTCATCAAATCTGCAGGTGACTTTGGTAAAACAGAGGTTATGCATTCAATATTTGGTCAAATCTTGTGTTTCTTGGCTTAATCCTCTACTAGACTCATTGCTATTGATGGCTTTGAAAGCATTTGAGCTCATTTGAAGTCTAAGGCCCCAGATCTGGACTCCTCACATACTCTGTTTTCTGCACACAAAACAGTGGATTAATTTGCTAATCAGTGCTAATCACTATATTTTGGTGCAATTGAGGGTTCAAATTAACCATTAGGTATCTGATACAGATCCCTATAACTTTAGATTGCAATTCGGAGTTGGTTTGATACTCCAACCATTCCGTACAAATTGGTTACCCTTGATTTAATGTAATTTCTGGTAAAATTGTGTTGATAAATTTGTGATAATCATCATTTTGTATTTAACCCTTGGTTAATGCCTATAAATCTCACTCAAAATCAAGATTATTCACAGCCAGAGTTGCATTTGGGAATGTGCATAAGAATGAATGCTATACGCATTATGTATTGGGCACATTACATCAGTGTAAATATGGGATCAGACACTGACCTTGTCCAGAATAAGGCAAGAGGCTCCCGCATAAATTTGGGCTTGCATTGCATAATGACATAAGATAAACATCAAAAGCCCAAAAGAATTGTCAGCAAAACATTTAAACATGTTGCTCACATGGAGCAAGAAGACCTGACGGACAAGCTCATGGCCCCAGCCATGAAAGAAGAAGAACATCTCCCTTTGCAAGAGGAAGATCCACACCGACAAGAAGATCTAAAGGAAGCATTGAAGAAAGACATGGACACAAGAAGAGAAGCTGCCCCAAGAAGACTGAAAGAAGAGATGGACGTGTGAAGAGAAGCGGCCACGACAAGAAGACTGAAGACAAGAGAAGATGTGAGGCTCCAAAGAGTGAGGAGCCATGTGAAAATCTCTGAGAGAAAGAGAGAGAGAGACCCCACAACCCAATGTAACCTGCCCCAACAAAGTAAAACCATCTCTGAGCCACCGATGATGTAGGCCACGTGGTAGATAGATGTATGTGTGAGCACTTTAGTCAAGGTCGTGGGCACTTGTAGTAGCCTTGGACACATAGAGAGAGAGTGTCAAGGACTATGAGTTTAGGGACTTGAGGCATTGGTCGTGGACTATCAAGTAAGAGAGAAACTTGGTACAGGGGTCCAAGTGTGCTAAGTTAACTTGAGGGGAGGTGTGCTAGACACTGGTCGCGGACTATCAAGTAAGAGGGAAACTTGGTATAGGGGCTAGGTGTTCTAGGAGTATTCACTTGAGGGGAGGTGTTGAAATATACATGCGGTATATGACGTATGCTTGGGGCCGTCTATGATTATTTCAGTTAGGTTTGTATGGCAGGGTGATTCCTGGGGTACGCCTAGTAGTCATGAGTTGGTGATGATTTGTGCTTGTTTAATATTTGTGAGATTAATTTAATTATTAATTGGGCTTATATTTTCAGGTGATGAAGATTACGAGGATTGATAAAGAATGTCGAGGAGAATGTTTCTTATGCGCATCATATTTATTTTTACAAGCATAGCTTGTAACCTTAGTAGTTGATTTTTCCATTTTGATACATTGGAAAAAATACATTTATAATGTTGAATTTATTAAAGCCTAAAGGCTTTACCCTAGCCCCAATTTTTGGGACACTCTAATTTTGTCATGGAAGAGTGTCGTGCTCTCTAAAAGCACACTTTGTATATTTCTGGGGGCTATGGCCTATTTTTGGTGGAAAGCTAATAAAAATACTCTTGTGTGGGGGGAAGGCTACGCACAAGGGGGGAAGATTGCACCCAACATGTTTATCTTGGAGCTAAGTATTATGTTTGCTATGCTTTTGTTTAATTTATTTGATTTTGTTAAAACATGCAAAGCATGTGTTTTCATGGTTGAATTTATGTGTTGAATTTCTCAAGTGTTCCACAAGCTATCCTAGAGAACGATTCCGTTTTCAGCAGAGATGGTAACCCCTAGGTACACGTAGGATGTCACCAATCCACCTTGCATCCTGCGAGAGTGAATGTCAGTTGACTCTTGCCCTGTCTCGATGTATGAAAGACCATAACCTTGGTTTTCCCAAGGTTCACAGTAAGACCCCTCTGTGTGCAGAAATTATCGAGTGCATGTAGATGCTGCTGTAGACCTCCTGGAGACTCAGACACTAATACAATATCAAGCATAAAGCATAATATGTACTGAGGTACCTGCTAGATCAACTCCATCTCCACCTCCTCGTGTAATGAAGTTAGCCACCTCATCAATGTATAACCCAAATAGCGTGGGGAAAGTGGGCATCCTTGCTTCACACCAATGGTGCTAGCAATAGTCTCGGGCATACGTCCTGGGCATCTGACTCGCCCAGAAACCTACTCATATAATGCATAGATGCCCCATGTCATATTTGCTGGTATGCCAAGAGACTGCAAGCACTGAAAGAGCCTCTCTCGTGATACTGTGTCAAATGCCTTACGGAAATCCACAAAGCAACAATAGAGCTTTCTCTTCCTCACTCTGGCCTGATCAATAATACATCTCAAAGTGAATACATGGTCAGTGGTAGAGAAAGCTCTCCTGAAGCATGCCTGCCCCTGATGAGCGTAAACCTGCTCGCTCAGCATATAAGCTAAGCTCTTGCTCCAACACTGCACCATAGAGTTTGGCCAACACGTGGCCAACCATAACCATCCTGTAGTTGCTTGGATCGAGCATATCCCCTGTTTTGTGGATCGGCACAATGGTGTGCATCGTCCACTCCACAAGCAAACCCTCTACTAGTGTCCTGTTATAAACAGGTGTGCAAGAAAAGGAGCCAAAGAATCTATTGCATATATGAGATGCTCACCCTGTAGGCCCATATGGTCGGTGGCCCGTCCATGTTGTAGGCGGTAGATAGCTTCCTTTACCATCGAGTGGGTAAAGAAGCTAGCTGTGGTAGGTCGAGGCTCCTGTGGTGGCTGAGGTATAGGTGGCTGCTGTGGGGCGTGGTATAGGCCCTGTGCATATGTGTGGCATGTCTGTGGGTCTGTAATGGGTGTCAGTGTTCGGGTCTCTCTGAAGTGCCACCATGAGATAGGGCTATCTCTACTCATGAAGAAATGGAAGATCTCTAGCTCCTGTATCTCTGCGAAGGCCCACCTTTTGCGGTGAGTAAGTCTCCTCATCTCTCTCCTCGACTCTTGCTCTGTGATGGCTCCCAAGGCTCTATGTATGCAGAGCCGTGAGTATAGGGCTCTGCACTCATCATCATACCATCTGTTCTGGGGCATAGTCCCAAATCTCGCAGGCTCTCCTGAGTGGACACGATGTGGGAAGCTCTGTAATGCAGTCATGTGTAGGAGTGATGCCAGCTGGGCTGTAATGATATCCATAGGTGCCAGGGGATCCATGAGTAGGATCCCATCCTCTACTATGCCAGTGTATATGTCTGCCATGTCATGTGTGAAGTTGTAGATGGTAGTGTGTGGCGTCAGTATGTGGGGGGCTGGTGATACTAGTGATCTGGCTAGTGAAAATGCCAAGTATGTATGATCTGCCCCAATAGGACAAGGTGGGATGGAGAATGAGGTGACAAGCGAGAGAGAGAGAGAGAGAGAGAGAGAGAGAGAGAGAGAGAGAGAGAGAGAGAGAGAGAAAGTGTATTTGAAATTGTGTGTGTGTGTGTGTGTGTGTGAGAGAGAGAGAGAGAGAGAGAGAGAGTTTATTTTTGTCGGTGTGTGGGTGGGTGGGTGGGTTTTTTATTTATTTATTTTTTTAAATGTTAAATTTTTTAAATGTTAAAATTTATTAGTTGCTATTCAAGTTTTTTAATTGGTGTGTGTGTGTGTGTGCGGCTGTAAAGATTTAGATAGTTTGAAAGTTCTTAAAATTTTTTATTAATTTGAATAGCAAGTGCTATTCAAGTTTTTTAATTGTGTGGTGTGTGCGTTGAAAGTTCTTAAAATTTTTTATTAATTTGAATAGTAAGTGCTCTTCAAGTTTTTTAATTGTGTGGTGTGTGCATGTGTGGGTGTGAAGATTTAGACAGTTTTTTAAATATGTTAAAAGTTCTTAAAATAAAGTATTTAATAAACAGTATCACCACTCAAACAGTAATTATGCTTACTAGAGTAATTTTGACAAATTATCGAGTTTGAGTGTCGTTATTTCCATGTTCCAAGTTGGTTTGGACCATGGCCGGTTTATGCTGTTAATTAGAACAATGTTCACCAAATTACTATACGATTAGATTCAGATAAATTAGATGAAAATATTACGCTCATGATTATTCAAGAAAGCTTGGGCTTGATTGATCGTTATGAAATAGACTATAATGTCCATGTTGATAAACATCAAGCGCACGACAAGTATTCGATGCGGTAATCAAATGTGTCCCAAAGCATAAGCTCCTTACAAAATAAATATGGTTGTGTTATTATTTAGTAACCATTGGTGTGGTTGTATAAGTATTTTTTATTCTTTCTTATCTCTAAGTATAAAAAAGATCATGATTGTTATTAATATATATAGCTTGATTATGTTTCATACAGAGACATGTTCTTAAATATCTTGAAGTTGACCTATGACAATAACAAATTGTTGGATACGATCTTCTTTGAGGAGATGCCCCAATTGGGCTTTTTTGGATATCATTGTAGCCCAAAATGGGAAGTTCTTGGCTTTGATGGGTGGGATGATATTAATCCTCGATATATTTATATAATCTTAGATCCTTATAGGCTAGATGACAATCTCAAGCTCCTTTTAATCAAAGAGGCATTGGGATTATTAGATGGCTTTTACATTGTGGGTAGTAGATGTAGGAGCTCCGAGGAAAAGCGCTTCATTTTTAGGAAAATATTGAAATGCATTCCATTGAAAAAGTTGGTAAAGATAATGTAATAAGATTTAAGATTATTGATGGATGGGTCCTCTCTCTCTCTCTCTCTCTCTCTCTCTCTCTCTCTCTCTCTCTCTCTCTCTCTTCCCCCTTCTGTATGTTTGATTGTTTGTCTGCCTCTCTCTCTCTCTCTCTCTCTCTCTCTCTCTCTCTCTCTCTCTGACATACTCACACACATAGTTATTATTGCGCTTTATTTTGTATTTGGTGTCAAATATAGTTAGGAGAGGGTGAAAGAAATAGATAGATCATAAGTTTGTTATTTTATGTGTCTTTGTATGTGAATGTGTAGAAGCAAGCACAAGGATGATTGAATCAAAGTTGGTGCTTTCGAGTATAATTCTCTCTTCAACTTGAGGTTAGTTCTTTGGATACCGTCATTGTCTCTCTCAATTTTTGTGTTAAAAAGGGATGTGCACATAGAGTGAGGACTACCTAGAGAGAGAGAGAGAGAGAGAGGATTATGTACATCAGGATACATTTTATATCTCTTTCTATCTTATGAGTGTTTTTGTTGTTGATAATCTGATTGCAAATATTAGTGTAATATTGGTATGTTAGAAATCTTTCATTTTTTGGACTTCTGTCTTTGAGATTGTTCAGAATATATAGATATAGAATATACAAATTGTAGTAATCTTGGAGAATATATGCATTTATATTAATTGATAAACATTCTTTAAAAAGCAAAAAAAAACTTTCATAGACAATTATATGTATCATTGTGTTCTTCTTTTTGTTGTGGTATACATGTAGGTTGTTAGGGTTAGGTATATGTTGGCAAAGATACATAGAGATAATTGTAGATCTATTGCATGACAAATGAAGATCAATACAAGGATGCAACAAAAAAGACACTTAGGGCTCTTGAAAAGAGTTCAAAGTTGTAGATGAATCTGGGAGGGGGCTTGACAATAATCCCACATGGGAACTTTTGGGAGTTCTAGAATTTTTGTATAAAAGGTGGCCCATTTGAGAGAGGAAGCACACTCTTTGGTCATTTGGTTGAGAGGCTCATAGAGAGAGCTTGCTCCATAGCTCCTTCTCAAGTGCTCTCCCAAGGCTCTCCATCTCCATTCATGCTTCAATCTTTTACTCTCTATTCTTTACATTTTCAATGATATGAGGTTTTGGTCTACACTCTTGCTAATCTAGATTTCTTAATGATGTTTTGATTTGTGAGTTGTAGAGTGCTTGTGATGAAGCTTGTGCTTGAAATAATGTGTAGTTGAGGCTTGTGTGATAGCTCTTTGCATATTAGGTTCCTTGCATAAGTTGCATTTCTGTGCTTAAGTGTAACCTAATCTTGATGCTTTGATTATGTAAGATTGATTGCTTGAGTGTTGAGAAGGATTGAGTAGGACTAGAGGTCATTAGTGTGTGGTTAACTCTTCTTCTCCCATTCGGGATAGCCTCTATGCGCTAACCGGGTTGCATTCACGGATTGATAAGTGTGTGGGTTGGAGTGTAGCCTCCGCTATGCTATGATGTCCCAAACAATGGCGCCGCTGCCGGGGAACGCACACCTAAGTTAGTGAAGGGTGTTAACCATTACTTCTTACTAAGTGCTCCATTGATTGCAAAATCGTGGATTAGAGTAGATTAGAGTAGGGTTTGCAAGGGCATTGAGTGTGCGATCTCAAGGGCGCCTTGTGTGCTTTCGTTTTTTTTATTAGAAGCAAAAAAAAAAACAAAATTAATTAAAACCTCTTTGCGGTAGAGAAATCCCGCCATTAATCGGATTTAAGCACTCTCTGTTGTTGCATTGGTGAGACGGGGTTGGTGAGTGGGAGGTAGAACATTGGAAGCGGTTTTTTTTTCTTTCTTTTATTGTTTTGATTTGTTGCTTGTATTGTTTTGATTTATTGCTTGGTGGAGAGGCGTCCGCAGCAAAGAAATATATATATATATATATATATATATATATATATATATATATATATATATATATATATATATTGATATATATACGCTGAAAGCCAAGGCTTTGAAGCCGGCGTGAAGGCTGTGTAAAGAAGCCTGCGAGGAGAAGGCGAATTTAAAAATATATATATATATCTATATTTTTAGATATTGGCCGGTGGCAGCAGCCTGTAGAAGCGCAGCAGTGGGAGGGCGTCGGCTTATGTGGCCGCAGCTGCAGAAGGGCCGCAGCCGCGTTGTACCGGTGAAGGTGGAAAGAGCAGCTGCTGCGAAGGCAAAGGATTGGCTGTCGGCTGCTGGCTAGCAAGGAGCGCAAGCAGACAAGCGAAGACAGCGTGGTGGAAGGAGACAGAGGAGCCGGCGCTAAGCTGGCTGGCTTGAGAGCAGTGAGCTGAGGAGGAGGAGAAGGGGCTGGCGAAGGCTGGCTTGAAGGCTGCTGCAGTAGGCGGTGTGCTTGAAGCCAGGGCAAGGACGATCGTGAAGCAAAATAAGGCTGGCAGCTAGAGGCGACTAAGGGTGTGAAGTGGGCGCAAGCAAAGCGAAGGTGGCGACGAAGGCGGCCGAGTGTGAAGGCGACGGTTGCGAAGGCGGTTGCAGGGCAGCTGTGTGCAAGGAGTGAAGGCGAACGGTGCGGGCAAGCGCGTCATTGCAGAAGCCGCGTGGAGGCAGCTGGAGCCGGCGGGAAATCCGGGAGGGAGCGGGCGAGCGGCGGATAAGGTTAGTGGATTTTCCATTTTTTTTAAATTAATTTTTCATGTTTTTTTATATTTTTAAATAAAAAAACAAAAAATAATATTTTTTTATTATTAAAAAAAAGAAAAAAGAAAAAAAGAGATTTAAAAAAAAGAGAACAATTAAATATTTAAAAAAATAGAGAAAAAAATTAATTAAAAAATTAAATTATTTATTTTTTTAGGAGTCCATATTATTTGCATAATTTTTATTTTTTCATTTCTGTAATTTTTAGCATAATTAGAGTAATTTGCATTGTTTTAAATTTTTGTAATTTAAAAAAAATAATAAAAATAAAAAACAAAACAAAAGGAAAAAAGAAAAAGAAAAAGAAGAAAAAAACAATTTTTATTTTTTCCATTGTTCATTATTTAAATGTTTGCATAGTTAGCTTGCATTTTTTATTTTTTTTAGAAATTTTGTAAATGATGCATAACTAGTAAATTCATATTTTTATATTTGGCACGAAATTTATTCATTTTATTAAAAAAAAACACACAAAAACAAAGACAAAAACAAAAACAAAAACCAACAAGAAAAAAAAAACAAAACAAAAAATAAAAAGAGAAAAAAAATTGAGTATTTTTTAGGAGTCTACTTTTTTGCATAATTTGTAATTCTTCATTCTTTAATTTTTTGCATAATTAGTTTAACCTGCATTTTTTAATTTTTGTAACTTTGTGCATAATTAGTATCTTTTCTAGTGTGATTCATAATTTTTGTGTCAAAAAAAAGTAAAAATCATAAAATCATAAAATCATTAAAAAAAACATTTAAAAAACAAATAACAAAAAAATAGGATAGATAGTTACGCCACACAGACCCATTTTTAGTTGCATTTAGTGATTAGGTAGGTTAAATAAAATATATATATATATATATATATTATTCAAAAACAAAACAAAACAAAACAAAAACACATAAAAAACCCATAACAAAATTTGACCTTATGCACTTGCGGTCGGGACGTCTTGTAGATTCTGCCATAGGGCCTAGGGCACCTTCTAGAGTACCTACGCAAGAAAGTGGGACCCAATCGGTAGGCAATTTGGCAGATATTGCTGAAACCCTGTCTGAATCCCAATCCGATACCCTTTCCTCTAGAACAACTAGTTCATTGTCCATGGACAATCTAGGGCCGACAAATAGTCATCCCGTAGCCCCAAATAGAACACCCACAAGATCCTTTAATCCATTTGAAGCCGACACCATGGGGTTAACACTCAATGTGAGACTCCAATATGTCTACACAAATGCTCAAGGAGCTGAGATCTTTAAGGATCCACAACAACGGTATCTTGTTAAGATCGCTGACATTTTCTCAGAACTTGATAGAGCACCTCTCGTCAATGACCAGGGTAACATGTACATGGGTGGAGATGGGGTTCGCTACGAAGTCACCTACCATCCAGAAAAGGTAGACAAATTAGGGGAGCTCTCTAAAACCGAGTTCTTAGACTTATCAGAACTTTCCAGAGCAAGGGAGTCTAGAGATGACTGGCTCATTGAGCCGGACATGCCTGGACCATCCAATGCCCAGTCCTCAAAGCCATCCATAGATGATTTACTCCTTGTAGATCTAAATTTGGAAAGGGATAGGAAAGGCAAGAGCAAACTGGATCAGGGGGCTGAATGCCAATGGGAGTTTGTACGACAAATTCCTGTGACAAAGGTCTTACAGGATGACCCACTTCAAGAGGTCTATAAGGACTCGTTAGAGGGATATTATGCCACGACTAAATTGCCACAGCTAGATCTTCATCTAGCTCATGTGGTGGTAGTCGAGAAGCTTGCAGGACACATGAACAGAATAGTTGATAAATGGGCCAATGAATACCGAACCTTAGATTGGAAGGAGATTCGGGAACTCACATGGAAAGGACAACCATTATTTATGGAAGTGTTCTCAACAAATACAGCCAAACCAGGAGAGACAGCCTTTCTTGGAGAAACTGTTGCTCCTCCCCTACGAGAGTTCACTAGAGAGGGACCTTCAACATCTAAGTGGACCACTGCTAGTAGCCCAACTCTAGTACCAAGATATCGTCCTACACCAAATGTGCGACCACAGGTCACATCACACCAACATCTTTCTCACTATGACAATAGGAGGAGAGAGGAGCCAACTCGGCTTCCTATAAATGCACCTCCTGAAATGAGGGTGACAAGATCTTTGGAGGGGTTTGGTGAGGCTGGTAATAGGGTACCCACACCAATTTTGGAAACATATGGACCATCTTTCCAAAGAGAGGAACAATTCCCACTGAGAGTAAGAGGCCGTAGGCCCTATGATGAGTATTCACGACAAGTAAGGCCATCAACTCTTCAGAAACTGGTAAAGAAGTATGAAGGGTCGGGAGATCCATACGATCATGTAGCAGCTTTTAGACAAGCAGTTCGAGCTGAGCAAGTGGCTGATAAGCATACTCAAATTGAAGGATTTGGACTCACTCTTGAGGGAAAAGCCCTGGCTTGGTTTCAGGCATTAGAGGCTTCAGACAAATCTTCTTTACGAGTTTTGGAAGAGAGATTCATTGCTGCTTTTTCCTTGATGGGAATTCAACATGACACGGTAGCACACATCTACTCTTTCAAGCAAGGCGAGAACGAGAGTGTTAGAGACTGTGTAAATAGAATGAAGCAGTACATTAATCGTTGCCTAGAGGATGAGAAGCCCGCCCAAAGTCGATTAATTTCTCTCTTCTTAAAAGGACTCAAAAATTCGACACTGCATACACATCTCTATGCGAAGAAACATACAAATTTCAATGAGTGTTGCCATGATGCTATGGATTTCACCGATAACTTCAAGTTCTAGGATGGTTCTGGCCCTGAGGTGAAACCTAGAAATCAATGGGGTGATGACCAAAGTTCAGGGTCTAGCGCGCTAGTAAATCCTGACAAGATAGCCAACCTAGTGCTAAGGAGATTAGGACAAACCTATCGTCCACCCATGTAGCCACAACAACAGCAGCAGAGAATGAGGAGTGTGCTTCCTACAGGTCCTCATCTTTGTGGAGCATGTGGCGGTGACCATAAAACAGAGGACTGTAATACCTTTTCTCCTCTAGTCACAAACCAACCCACAAAGAAGTGGTGCCAAGCCTGTGCTTGGAACTTTACTCATACCACACAAGAATGTACTCGCATTGCGAGAATGAGACAGGAACGTGAGCAGCCGAGGGGTGGAGTGGCTCCACAAATGTATCAACAGTATACTAATTTTGAACGTAAGCCACCGATGGCACAAGAGCAAGCACGACCTGTTCTTGGTGCTCAACCTCCTGCTCCAGGGACTGCTCCTGTGAGGGTTGTCGACTATGACAATTCAAATATGTGTAGAGACTTGGTAAACCCAGGCTATGTGGAAGAAGAATACGCATCATATTCATCCAAGGATAATCTCTTTGAAAATCCCGCATACCCAAGCCTAGCACTGTGGGTGTTCAACCAGGGGAACAAAACTCTTTAATGTTGCTAGGCGGCTACCAACCTAGGACTCCAGGCCCCTCAGGTCAATGGCAGCCAAGGAAAGTAGAGGCCAAACCAATGGGCCCCTGTTATGAGTGCGGAGAACCCCATTGGGCTCGTGATTGTCCACATCGCTCAAGGCAAGCATCTCGGTCAAATACAACAGTACAACAGTTTCCACCGATTGAAAGATATTGTCTAGGGTGTTGTGTAGAACACTTCCCAAAAGACTGTCTGCTGAAACCACATGAGGAAGGCACCTCTCAACCAAAGGTCTCACTCAACCTTGTAGGTACAGTTCCATCACCACCTTCATCTGAGAATGAGGATGTCGTGCCACTTAGAGTCATGACTAGATCACAGACACGAAATGCAGAAATGCAAACTGATGAGACACCTCGAACTAGGGATGCAAAAACAAATCTAGTGGACAAGACCCTACAGTCCAATAGAAAAAAAACCACTCGGAGAAAGAAGAACCGAAACAAGCAAACTAAAAGTGCATCCACTAGTTCTAAAGAAGCCTTAAAACAAAACATGAGGGATCAAACTTTTACATCCCAAGAAGTGCGTGAGGAACATCAACCTCAACCTGAGCCTAGTGTTAAACAAGATGAGGCTAGTACGACTGAGGATAGCTCTGGGGGTTCTGTTTTTGTGGATAAAGTGAATGAGACTCTAGAGGCCATCATTGATGCTCATAGAAGTCGCATTGCAGCTTTATCTGAGCTACCCAAGAAGCTTCAAGAATACCCAAACCCTCGTGAGGAGAAGATCAATCTAGCTGTACATCAGCAACTCATTAGGGAAGCTCAATCAATACTTGAGGGACCACCACCACCTATTCCTCGGGGCCCAACCTCTCTTAAACCAACATTAGAAACCATACCAGAAGTGTCATCAAGTCGGGAAATGAAAAGTGAGCTCATTTCACAAGCTCAGAGCGAAAGGTTTGCACCAATTGACACTCCATTGAAAGATGACATTCTGCCATCACCTAGCCTTGTCTTCCCATGCAATGATGAAGTTATTGATGCTAATGAGGACATGGCAAATGACATGTGGGCCGCAGTAAATGAGAAAATTAATGAGAACATGTCTTCTGTTAGTTCGCCTCCATTCTCTGAGGTGGATTTTACCAGAGACTCGGAAAACAACTTTGGACGCCCAAGCACCCAAGAGGAAGGTCAAACAATTGTTTCTCCTAGAAGTAAGCATACAATGAAAACCTTACCATCATATCTGGGAGAATATGAGAACTGTTCTCAAACCTTGAGGATACCCTCCATACATAAAAGGTTGACAAAGGAGAAAGATATGAGTATGGTGCAAGCTATTTTGTCAGCACCAGTGGCTTGTACCTTACCTTTGCTTGATTTGATAAAAATTCGACCTGAGTTGTGGAATGATATTGCCACATGTTTGTCAGAGCAGGTATTGCTACAAAAGGGTCACCACCCCCATGAGTGTACTATACACCCTGAGACAAAGCATGTAATGCCAGTTCCTATCAACAAAGTAGGAAAATTTTGTGAAGACGATCAGGGAAATGCTACCCTCCCATTAGAAGTGCGAAAAGTATCTTCAACTGCAATACTTGATAGTGGCGCAGGAGTGGGCATTGTGACAAGGTCCATTTGGAAAAAGTGGGGCAAACCAGCTATTAGGAGTACCAGGATGGGCTTGCAGCTAGCAGATGGAAGCTTAGAACATCCCCTTGGGTTGCTTGAGAACATATTGGTCACCACATGTGGGATTGAATATGAGCACACCTTTGCAGTAGTGGATTTTGGAAAACATCCAAACTACGAAGTGATATTGGGTAGACCATTCATGCGACAATTTCAAATGATTCAAGATTGGGGATACAATTATTTATACCTCCGACATGATTCTGTCATCACAAGGGTCAACCTAAGGAATCACTCATATCGTGATGTAACAAGGTCTCCAATAGATGAGTTTGATTCTGCTTCATCTGAGGTCTCAAAAGTTACATTGTCAGATGGGCGAGAAGATCTGTGGATATGTGGAGCCTCATGTAGGGATTTCAACACTGAGAGACTTAAGGGTAATCGAAGTGTATCAGACGAGGCATACATTCCACAACCCTTCCCTGAGCATTTAATTGATCCATTAGAATGGAGTCATGTCCTTGCAACATTATCGACATGTGCTTTACCGAAGCCAATTCAATTCTGTGACTCAGATGGATATGACATCATACCTATACGAATGGTACAACCACATGCTCTTCTAGATCATTTGTACTATAGGGATACATCCAAAACAACAGCTATGCATGTCGAGGAAGTCTCAGTTGAGAATTTAACACTCAAATCTGTTAATGATGCTGATAAGAAAGAGACACAAGCTCCAAAACAAATGATGTGGATAATTGATGAGTACTCAAGTGAGGGCCATGGCTGGCATGTTCCAACAACTCTAGTTGCTGCTCAAAGAAGGCCAGGTAAGAAGGAATTATCAATGTGGCTACCCAAAGCTGCATACAAACTTGTACCATCTAGTCCAGTTGCTAAGCCTCTTAAGAAGCACATCATTTCCAAGCCTAAAACTCGGATTATTACTCGATGGGTCCCAAAACATGTGCTCAAAGCACAAGGCTATTATGAGGGTGCAACAGCAATTTGGCTTCCAAAATGCCATGCTTTGACAGGGGTAAAAGAGTGTTTCAGAAAGATTCCAAAAGCCACAATTGATTGTCCATATCAGTGGGTGCAAAAGAAGTCAACACAAAATCTTCAAGAAAGGAAAGGTGGCTGTGATAGCACCTACAAAACTACTTGTGTTGATCTTCCTAAAACATGTATTGAAACACCGGTTGTCCCGATTTCTCCTTGTAACACAATTCAACCATCAACTTGTGTACCTACGACAAGTCCAAATGTGTCTCATTTGAGCATAGATTCTAGCATTTCAATGCCTAAAACCTCTTATCTTGCTCAAATTCCAAGACAATTGCTAAAGTGTCCACCTCTTAAAAAGGATATACCAAAAACTAAAGATAAGGCATTAACAGTACAATTAAAGCTCTTTGGTAAATCAATGTTTGAATAATGTAGTTCCTTATGCCTTTAGAAGATGTGTTTTCTTTGAGATAATCTTGTTTTTGATTGGAATTGTCATGATGGATATGAGTGTTCTAAATTTCATTGTTCTACATCCAGATAACTCTTGATGGATATTTGGCGTGATACATGTCCACCATGCATTGACCCCGATAGTACTCGACCAGATCATCGCGGGAGTTATAGTGCTCCTCCATTTCAAACACATTCTAGGTACTTCTATGCTCCCTTAGGTGAAAGTTGCTGTGGGCATCACTTTGTCACATTATTCTATCAACAGCATCACCCATTTCCACATTGTCAAGAGTGTGCACGGCTTGTATTAGAAGAAGCTTCACATATTTGTTGGATATGCCGCTCTTACTTTAGACGATATGGCACGGGCTTAATGAAGCAAATTGTGGGAGTTACACCCCAACGCCATAATCTTCTTAATGTGAGAATACCAGAGAGAGGACCACATCAGCGTAGATTACCTGAGGAGGTTCAAGCACAACAATGGAGGGATACAAGCCTAAATGACTTGCAACCACCGATCTTGCAAGCCCTCCTTCCCCAAGCCTCCACATGTCAATATTGGATCAATATGAGTACCTACATTGCGCAGTTCCAAAATCGAAACTGTCTGATTAACCTTCCCATAGAACCAATGCCATACTTTAGTGAGGAAGCACTCCTTCCTCTACCACCTTCTCCAGCGGTAGGTTTTTGTGAGGGGTTGTCTCTGCATCCTGAGGAAATTGATACCATCTTTCCAGCAGACGAGGACACGGATCCACCACCAGCGCAAGGGTAAGTTCAACGACTCCACAATAAGATCGACAAGCCAGGGCACTTTTCTCCCACTGGGTTTTTCCCCTCGGCTATATTCGGTGTTTGGCACCAATGGCAAATTTTATTTTTTTCTTTTCTTTTCTTGTTTGTTAATAAAAATTTTGCAGAGATCTTCGCTAAAAAAAAAAAGAGCATAAAAAACGCCCCAATAGTCCACCTACTGTGCACACAAATTAGGAAGGGGGGAGACATGCTACGCTTACAAAGATCAAGGAGGAGCAATCTGCACAAAATCAGCAATGCATCAATGCAAACGAACAACATCAACAGGGCACTACAACAGGTGTATTCAAATCTTAATCTTTATTTCTTTAAGTGCCTTTATCTTTTGAATATATAGTTTGCATGTTCACACAATGTTGGCTGGTTTAAGTTTTTGATTAGTTGTTAAAATATGGTGAGTGAATTCGAGAGTCTTAGAAGACTTAGGAAAACAATATTTCTATCTAAAGAGAGTAGGATATATACCAAGGGAATATGCCAAGTTCTTATGCATTCAAGGTATATTAGTTATCCCTAGTGGTAGCTACCTCTTAGATATGAGCTAGGTGCTAGGAGTAATAATAATTTATAAAAAAAATTATATCCTAAAAAAAAAATATGTACAAAGTGAATTGAGACATGAAGTGTCTACCGCCATGTGAAATGCTTGGTAGGACCTGGGGTTGTCTTAGCACCTTGGGGCCGATGCCTTGGTTTCCATGGGGTGAACACTGGTGTCTAAAAGCTTCAGAAAAAGACCTTTGAGGAATCTATCGCCTTGATAGATGTTGGTAGGACTCTGGGGTACACTATGGGCCCTCGAGACCGATGCCCTCATCTTCATGGGGTACTCCTTAGGTCATAAAAGAAAGAAAAAGGGTCTGTCGCCCTTGAGATACTTAGCGGTCTTTAGATTCTCTTGGCGGAGGTCTCTTGGCCATTGCTTGGGTCTCTTTGGGATAGAACCTTAATCTTTATCACCTTCTACAAACATATATTTTTTTAAAAAAAAAAGAGAGTTCCAATCACCTTTGCTCAAATTTAGGAGTAGGTTTGCCACTTAGGAATAACTTAAATACTTGTAGGACATTGAGACTGCGGTCATAACCGGCGGTGTACAAAGCACACTTGCCTTTGCATAGCATTATCTACCACTTAAGTCTCATTTGGACTAGTCTTTACTCACCTATTTTAGTACTCATTAAAACTTTAATCAGCCTTGCACTTGTATGCTCACGTGTGAAATTATCATTGCTGGTTTTTTTCTTTTCTTTTTTTCAATAAAGGACTTTACTTGTATCCATTGTTTTTTTTGTTGCAGCTCTTGCTACTACCGCGCTCGAGGACGTGCGCAAAATAGGAAGGGGGGAGTGTTGCATGACAAATGAAGATCAATACAAGGATGCAACAAAAAAGACACTTAGGGCTCTTGAAAAGAGTTCAAAGTTGTAGATGAATGTGGGAGGGGGCTTGACAATAATCCCACATGGGAACTTTTGGGAGTTCTAGAATTTTTGTATAAAAGGTGGCCCATTTGAGAGAGGGAGCACACTCTTTGGTCATTTGGTTGAGAGGCTCATAGAGAGAGCTTGCTCCATAGCTCCTTCTCAAGTGCTCTCCCAAGGCTCTCCATCTCCATTCATGCTTCAATCTTGTACTCTCTATTCTTTACATTTTCAATGATATGAGGTTTTGGTCTACACTCTTGCTAATCTAGATTTCTTAATGATGTTTTGATTTGTGAGTTGTAGAGTGCTTGTGATGAAGCTTGTGCTTGAAATAATGTGTAGTTGAGGCTTGTGTGATAGCTCTTTACATATTAGGTTCCTTGCATAAGTTGCATTTCTGTGCTTAAGTGTAACCTAATCTTGATGCTTTGATTATGTAAGATTGATTGCTTGAGTGTTGAGAAGGATTGAGTAGGACTAGAGGTCATTAGTGTGTGGTTAACTCTTCTTCTCCCATTCGGGATAGCCTCTATGCGCTAACCGGGTTGCATTCACGGATTGATAAGTGTGTGGGTTGGAGTGTAGCCTCCGCTATGCTATGATGTCCCAAACAAGATCTTTAAGATATTAATTTTGGATTTCAGCCAATGGAGCTTCAAAATGATAACTGCTACAAAGATGTAGTGGCTGTGGATGATTCTTCCAATGAAGAAGTAGCTTTGTCTACGCCACCTGAGTTGATAAATGTTCGAGCTGCAAAACACCTTGCTCGGTCAAGGTCTCCATCTGGACAAACAAGCTCTAAACATCTACAGACTATGGCGGATACATGCAATCGCACTGAGAAAAATTCAGTTGCAAGGAGTACTTAGATGCCCTTTTGGATGAGATTTGTGGAAGTGGCAGCCAAAGGGGAGATACGTTAAGAGATGAGTTGACTCATCATCTCCATTATTGCATCCATGAAAGTAGTGGTTTCATGGAGGCAAACCAACTAGAGATGATTTCTTTCATGGAGAACATGCATGTTCAAATCGGGGAATGTCTACGTGGATGTAATGGGCAATGTAAAGAACATGTAGATTCTCTAAAAGATCAAGTGCGTACATTAGGCATGGAGGTATTGAGTCTAAAGATATCCGTTAATTGACTCAATGTAATTATGAAAAAGATGTGCCATGTTTTAGAAGCCAGGGTAGTTGCTTAGAGATTTTGTGAGAGGGATGATGTTTTTTTATCAAGGGTCAAATTGTGTTCAAACTTTTAAATTTGGCTCTTTATCTTGGCGATATATATGAAATTTCTATTTTCTCAAGTTTAATACTTCTCTCTTCTATTTTGTCTTTGCGCTCTTATTTTCCATCTCTCAACATGTTTCAACTCTGCCTCTCTCTCTCTCTCTCTCTCTCTCTCTCTCTCTCTCTCTCTCTCTCTCTATCTATCTATCTATCTATCTATGTGATTGTCTGTATCTTTATCTATCTTAAGTATTATGTTGTTTGAAGTAAAAAAAAGTAGTATTCGTTATTTTGTGTTTCGAAGGAGATTGAAGATGGCTAGGAGCTATACATACTTGAGTTCAAACCAAGTTCGTCGGCTTCGAATTTTGGATGCAACACGCATGACTCACCGTAAAAAATGGTCATGGACAAGGACTTGCATTCGAAAACAAAATGTTGCTAATTTTACGGATCACTTTAACATAGCTAGGATTGAAACATTTGGAAGGGTTGAAAATGAGGAGCACAGTGAACCCCATGGTAGAATCCACTTGGAATCGAGAAACAGAACAATTCTCAATGATGCTACGGTTCTTCAAGAACCTATCAATGAGCATCACGATGCTCAGACACATAGAGATTTTACACGAGGCCATTTCTCATTTGATTTAAGTGAGCTACTGTTTTCTTTACCTCGAAATGTCAAGCACCTAGCAACTGTGGTGATATATTCTAGAGATTGTACTCTTCACTCATTAGGAGGCCTTTCTTACAAGTGCTATTTTTGTGGTGCAATAATTTGAAAGTGTGAGGCATCAAGAAAGCTTGGAGAATATGTGGGCAAACACTATTGTGGAAGTGGGAAGGTCTCTTGTTACTACCATTGAAAAATCCACCTCCTGCACCGGTGGAGTTGTTGCGTGGTAATGATAATGCAAGTAAGGAATATAGAAAGAATATACGCTCTTATAATAATGCCTTGGCATTTGTTTCACTGGGTGCTCACTTGGATAGTCAGTTCACTAGGGGAGGAGGAGTATTCAATTTTCAAATCCATGGTACCACCTATCACATCGTGTTGGTTCTGTGATACCTAATGAAACCCGAGATATGGGTCCTTGATTTACCCAACTTTATGTGTATGATACTACACAGCATGAATTAGAGAATAGACTTCATGGGATGCCCTCTTTAAATCATAAAATTGTTGAAAGGTTGCAAACAATGATGTATGTACATAATCCATACGTCCGCGCACTTCGTTCAATGAGAGAAATGTTGTTGTCAAGTCCACATGCAGATTTGAGAATGGTCAATGTTGGAGAGTGATGAGGAGTGGTATATGTGTCTCCATGAAGTTGCAATTCAAAATACACGATCCCAGCTGTGTCAATTGTTTGTTGTTATAATGGTTTTTTGTGAGCCTATCATTAGGGAAAAACGGAGCTCATTTTGGGGCCCTGTAAGAAATTCACTATTTTTCGATTTATTTCTCTCCTAAAAGATCTCAAAAATAATAAAATATGGAAACGTGGCTCAGAACTGTCAGTAAGGACCACTGAACTGTCAGTTCAGAAAAGAATAAGATAATCTTTTGTCTAACTAACACGATTTTGCATTAAATATCTCCTTAATTTTTTTTGTTTCTCGAAGATTTCGCATCTCTTTTGACGACGTGTGCAGGCCTCTCATAAAGAATCCATCACTGAACTTAATGATTGTATGGATACCGCCACACTTCCACAATTCATGTTACAAAAAGACTATGAGATTGACAAGCCAACTTTGCAACCTCAGAAGCACAAAAATGGCCGATACTAGTGAGTTACAATCTCAGATTAAGCGATTATATCATCTTCACATCGACTTAGAAGAACAATATGCTCCAGCACAAAAAAGACGAAAGAATACGGTGCTAAATGCTCAACAACGGGAAAATATGAGAAGAGAAGGGCTCCAACATATTGACTTATGGTGTGATGGAAGTATATATCCAAAATGTCTAGTACAAAACTCTACACCTCCATTTGTCAATCCAACCACACTATTGAGGTTTGCGGGCGATGGACAAAATGGACTTCTTGGTTATATTTCAGCACAGTCTGCATTTGCAGAAACATATAAAACAATGTACCTACAAGAAAAGGGAGCCAGGATTCAAGAGATAGCTATTCGTGCAAAATTGGAGCAGCAGTTGCAGAATGAAATTGAGGAGCATTCAAAGAGTAAAAAAGAGTTAACAAGATCAAGAAGGAAGAGAACCATGCTTGGAGACAGACAACGAAGTAGGAAGATTAAAAACATTGCAAATTTGAAGGCTGGGACTGGTGGATGCAAGCGAAGAATTCAGGAAGCAAGGTTAGTTTGTAATTTTTTATTTTTTAAACTCAAAAATGCTCTCAAATGACTAAATCTATTTTGTCCATTAATGCAAAATAGGATTGGAAGTGTTGAATAATATAGGCATATTGTGTTGTTACTATATTGTTACTATAGGAAATTATTGGAGCCTGCAAAAGAAAATATGGATCCCAACCTTCTTCCAGTTAAACAAATGAAAGGATTGCTTTCTTGTGGTGTAGCAAAAGGTTTGATTGAAGAAAAAAAATACAAGACAATCAAACGCAATGTTGTAGAGGACTTTATATCCAATAATCAAGTCGATGGTACTACAATCCAAGAGGCTCTTGATGTTAGTGGAGTTAGCAGGAAGGGATATAGTTCGATTTTCCATGCGATATCCTCAACTTTGAGAGATCAAAGGATTAAACGAGTTTTACTGCCAAATCCAGCAACAACAGTGTGGAAGATAAGAGATCATTTGAATGAAAGTATAGATGAGTTTATTGGACCATATATCCATATTGAAGAAATATTTCATGGTGCTAAAGGAACCACTGTGTATGACCCTTGGAACAATATATTTGTAGATCTACAACAACTTCAAAGAAGAATGGTCGAGTTTTATGGAATAACATTTGAAGAGTGCAAAGGCATTTTGAAATTTGTTATCAAACTGGATGAGTGTGAGGTTGTAAAGGAAAAGAAAATGGAAAGGATTACTATCACATTGATGAATGGAGCACTTGATACATCATTGAATGAAGCGAGTTCGAAGTATTTTAGTGTGCAGTCGGAGAAACACATATGGTGGTTGGGCTCATTCCAGGTATGATCATTTTTTATTTCGTACTTGATTTTAGTCAATGTTTTCAAATCTTTTATAGTAAGACTTTTGTTTTGTATAATCACAGGTAAAGACAGAAGACCATGAAACACTAGATTGGGTGTTTCACCACACGGAAATACCAAGAATAATTAAAAGACAAGTGCAAGGAGAGAATCTCCATGTTGCAGGAAAAGGTGATTTTCAAGTAGAGTGGCACATGGCGGGGGATCTTAAAACACTTAAGTGCATGTATAACGTTAGTAAAGGAGGTAACTCAAAGTCTCCTTGTCTTTACTGCAAAGAATCAGCGCAAGTAATGGATTCCAAATGGTGGAAGAGAGCACCTAATAGAGATAAAGTTGACCCTGACTTTAAGGCCATTCTTGACATTCCACTATGTAATGTTCACATCTGCACATTGCATGCTCTATGTCGAATTATTGAGAAATTGGTATTTTTGTATATTGGATTTGCTTGGAAACTCCGTCCCGAAAGAAATAGAAAGGATGCTGTTCATGCATTGGAAAAAGTGTTATCCGATATAGGTCTGCATGGAGGTGATGTGCATATCACAAAGGATTTTAAAAAGTCTACCAATGGCAAGGAGATACCAATCAAGCCCTCTATTGGTGGTGTTAAGGCAAGAAGATTCTTGTCTCGACCCAAACACAATAGTAAGCAAGGCAAGGTAGAACAGTTTCAAGGATTAGTTATGGATTGTGGAAGCAAGTCCATAATGCCGTGAAAGATCATGAGGCAGATGGGGAAGCACGAAATGTGAAGGCAGAGGTGTGGAGGTCTCTTGATCAACTCTTCATGTTCTGTGACAATGTAACATGGACAAAGAGTGATTACAAGAACTTTGAAGAGGCAATAAAACATTTTGGGAAGTCCATGAAAGACGCATGGACAGCCTGCAATATAACTCACTACATGGTAAAGTGATGTCTTCTTCTTTTACTTAAGTGTGATCCTCTTTTCTTTTATAACTTACTATGCATTTTTATGTCTTTGTGAAAACAGCATATCATCTACAACCACCTTCCCTATTTTGTCAAAAAGTATGGATGCCCAGCAATTTGGTCTACCCAAGGCATGGAGAAGTCTCACTACATGGCATGTAATGCATTTTTCAGACACACACAACACTATGGAGGGAGTCAAAAGGCAAATAGTCTGAAGGAAGTCTTCCAATGGTTTTACCGAGGCATTCTACAAAGGCTGCATGCTAAAAGAAAAGTTACTAGTTCCAAAGTCAAGCTTGCTTTTATTCTAGCCCAAAAGCAAAGACGAAGACAAACTTTGGACAATTCAATGGCAGCAGAGAGACATAGATAGTGGAGGGATTCGAAGATATTTAGAAACAATAAATGGACAAGTAAACATGAATAGCAGTTTGTAACTTATTGGTGTTATGTCCACATGTTTTCAAACTCAATCAATAGATTTTTATTCTGTGGAACAAGTGACTCTTGGTGTAATGCCTATATGTTTTGAGACTCCATCAAAAGTATTTCTTTTGTGAAACATGTGATCTATATTAACAAGCATCAATACATCCATATATTAACACACAAAAAATTCAATCAATACTACTTAATTATGCTAGACATACTGTTGATCCTTACCAATAAAGTACTGAGTGTCAAACACTTTTAGAAGCTTTTGAGTGTGGGAAGAGTACTGAAGTGTCGTACGGTGATGGGACAAATGCAAAAGGGTACTGATCGTCCGTACGGACAAGGAACTGATGAGGATCAAAGACTTTGTACAAATCAATTCAACTTCAACATAATGTTTGTGCTATATTTGATGACTAAATCCTATTACTCCCAAGGCTTGCGAGTCGGAACTCTCTTTTTGAACTTGATTGGACTCTTTTTCTTCCTTATTGGCTTGATGTCGACTTTCTGTTTATCAATGCTTGCCTCTGTTGCTTGTCTGAGAGGGGTATCCTTGTCTTCAGCTATCTCCACGTGTTCTTCTTCTTGGATTGTGTGGCCTGATGCAATCATGGGTGGCTCTCGAAACCTTATGAGCTTGTGTTTTCCATAGCCCTCTAGACATTTGGGCTCCTTAACACCACATGCTAATGCATAAGAAGTGTAAGACAAAAAGTAAGAGGCCCTAGAGGCCTGCTTATTCACATAATCCCCAAATATATCTATGGCGGACAACCTCTCTATTAAAATGATCTTTTCCTTTTGCCATGGAAGATCATGTCCACCTAAAACCCTAGGCAAACATTTAAAGAAGTAAACAATGGCTTCTCCATTGTTGCTCAACTGCCTATTGTAAATCAAGATCTTAGCACTGCCTAGATCATGAATATAATGAGCTAGGCTTGACATTTTGCCAAACCCAGCCGGCCTGCTTCCACTTGATCTCTGGAGGAATGTGTCATCCTCAATTTGTAGCTGCCATGTATCAAAAGATTGTAGTGAGACAATGATACATAACTACAAAACATTTAAACACAAGATAAAGTATTTGATTTGAAGTAATAATATCATACCCTCTCATTTTCATCAGCAACAAGAAGTTCATTTTTCCAAAGATTTATTCCTCTCCCCTCCAGTCCAGCCTCTTCTTTAAGTTTTTCCTCATGAAGTGATGAGAGATTCATAGCTTCCTGGGTGAGCTGGAAGGCAGCTTCATCTGGCTCTTGGAAACTTTCAGCCTCTTTGAAACAAATAGTAAGGGCCTCTGCAGGATCAAAAGTTGTTTCCAAAGCTAGCAGTGAATGGTCATCCTCTATGCCAACCTCCTTGTCAAGCCTTGAAGCCTGGGCAATAAGGGAAATGGCATAGTCCTCCCTCAAATTGAACATACACTCTATATCATGGAGGAAAACATAATCTTTACCACCAATCAAGACACCTGGAAGCATGGGCACTGCATAGTTGCTGCTCTGAACATCAAAATCTTCAACTGGCTGTGCTGCCCTAAGAGTTTCAGTCCTTATTTGAACAAGGTCAAGAGCAGCCACTTGCAGCTCCTCATCCTCGAGGTTGATATCTTCTTCCTGCTCTGCCATATCTGTTGCCATAGGAATATCCTCTTTTACCTCCGCTACAGATATATCTTCTTCTTCAGTCTCCTGCCCTTGCTCTTCTAGAGATTGCTGTTGAAAGACAATGTATATAAAGAATGCCATGTTTTCCTCAAGCACTCTACACTTTCTGGTGTGCAAGTTACAGCTGAATTTATATTCCTCAGGCAGGCTGTCAAACCTTCTATTCACATGGTACCTCAGCTTGTCAATGGAGATAATATGATTTAAATGCACAAAAATCTTTTCACCTTCCACAATCCTTCCTGCCTCTGTCAGTTGTTTGAAGGTATCCCAATGGTCTGAAAGGAAATCTCTGTGATGGTTCAAAAGAGAGCTCATAGTGAACTCCCTGTTGAAAATACTGTGGTATATGTGGAAGTTCCTCTGAGCCTCGCACTTGTGAAGAAAGTCAAATAGGAGACATCCATTTCCAATCAAATGCTAGGGATATCTCACAATGTTCAGGACAGTAAATGATACCAGGAGGAATTCCCCAGGGCAAAAGAGATTAAAAGAAGGAGGAAAAAATAAAAACTAAAACAAATATCAGAATTTGCAAGAAAACGCGATTTGGAGCATTTGGAAAATGTAAACCACTATAATCGCATTTTGTTGCAAAATTCTAAATCCTATTCATATCCATCTCTAATCAAATCCTAGGGTGATCTGCTAGATTTCTAGGCACTGAGATTCAAGAATTCTACAGATGGAAGAAATATATATCAGAAAACATTGGAAAGGGTATAGATCTCTGACCTTTCTTTTCCTCTTCCATACTGTTGGAGTAGCCCTGGAGATTCTCCTGCTCTCTTCCAAACCTGAGCTGTAGCACTGGTAACTTGGAGATCTGGTAATGGTAGTAGTCTTCAGACAGGTTACAGAGTGGATGGAGTGTGTTGGGTAGAAAGTGATCAAAGCGGGAAAGAAAAGGATGATGGGAGGGTGCTGGTAGGGATGGAAGACGGGGAGGGAAAAGTGTTAATGGATCTAATTATGAAATCATGATTGGCACAATTTCCAAGGCAAAAAGTGACCCACAAATTTTAAATTCCAAAAGATCTGGTGGGACCCACACGTGTTAAAAAATGACTATATTTCACACGTGTGGTATTTAATAACTCCTTTATCTGTATTTTGTAATAATCTACTCTCCTAACTCAGTTCTCTTGCATCTCTACCTCCCTACTCTACACCATCAGCATCCAGACCAGCAGCAGCAGAGGTTCATACCCAGCACAGGATACTCATCAGCACAGCACACTTGCAGATAGCTTCCAGGTTAGTAAGAAAATCTTTTTCCTTTTCTTCTTGTTTAATAGTATATTAGGGTAAGGAACTGATTGATGTGATGTAGGTTACATATTATGATAAATATTATATGCATTTTTTAGATTTTCTCCACTGCATGTAGAAGCAGGAAGACTTTTTATTTGGGCCTGTTGAATGAGAGCTTGATCACTTCTTGATGTCCATAGGCTCAATCCATGTTGCACCAAGCTGCATACACACTGAAATGACTAAAGGTATGCTGAAGTATGCTGTCTCTAGAATTTGCAGCAAAACGCGAGGAGAGGGCTTTAGAAATCTCAAACAGCCCAAATCGCATTTTGTTGCAAATTTTAAAATGCTTCTTCATCCACCCATTTCATTGTGATTTTGTAACTTTCTAGGCTATTCAAGGCTCCATAGTTCTTGCATAAACTCAATACATATTGTTTATAGTTGAAAAGATAGAGAATTCATTGTAGGGATGCAATAGCATATTGTTTCAAGTATTTGCAGAAAAACGCGATTATGAGCTGTTAAAAATTTCAAATCATCATAATCGCATTTTGTTGCAAATTGTTCAATTTTGCTTTATCCAATTTGTCATCACCTTCTTTTATCATTCCATGTTCTCCATGTTTCTAATCTTTTTCTATTGCTTTGTATGGACCTTTTCAGAGTGATGGCAAGAACCAAGGCAACTGCAAGGAGGTCTGGCAAGGGGCCAGGGCTTGCAGCAGCAGCAGCTGGGGCTGATGTCAAGGAATCTAGTGTGTCTCCAAAAGGAAGAGTTGCACATGGCAGGAAGGGGAAGCCAATGAGCATGCTGCAGCAAAAGTCCAAGAGGTTAAAGCATTCTGCAGGTGTGCTAAAGGAGATCAGGAAACAGCAAAAAGCTATAGGCTTTGCAATCCCCAAGGCACCTTTTCAGAGGCTAGTGAGAGAAATTTGTGATAGCTGGCACCTTGGTTTCAGGTGGAACAGGACTGCCATTCTTTCCTTACAGGAAATGGCAGAGGATTACTTGGAGAAGTACTTTGAAGATGCAATGCTTGTAGCAGCACATGCTCACAGGGTAACTCTGATGGCCAAGGACTTCAACACATTGTCCAGAGTGAGGTGGAGGTATGACAAGCTAGTCCATCCTGTGGAATGGCAGGACATTAAAATGAGAGACATATTATTAATTCCACCTACAAGGAAATTGAAGGTAGACAAGGTGAAGGTTGTTGAAGTGACCCACTCATCAATGAGCACAGAGGGAAAGCTGCTTATGAGGAGTCACTGAAGCAGCAAATAGAAGAATCCAAATCTGCTATAGATGTGGAGACTGTACAGATGGAGCTACAGATACAGAGAAGGTTGCAGGAGCTGGGCCCTAACATAGTTGTCCATATTGAAGATGATTTTTCAGAGAATAATTTTGACTTGACAAAACCATGCTTGGCAGCATTGGCTCATAAGAATGAGTATTGCTCAGATACTATCATTCTTGCAATGCTCTAGTAAGTGTCTTTTATTTTACATTTGTTTGCAAAACAATGCTTATTGTACCTCCTCCCTTATACCTTACCTTAATTACTGTTTTGTCCAATGTAGCATGATGAGAAGCTGGCTAAACCATGCTATACAGCATACAGTTTATATTATTGATCCTGCAATTTCCTTCAAGTTAAGAGATCCAAAGGAAACTCCCATGGATATTTCCAATTGGTTCAGACACTGTGATTTTGATCATGTTGATATTTTGCTACTTCCATACCATAACAAGTATGTGTGTGGCTGCTTCTTTTGGGATTTTCCTTCAAGATTGAGTACTCTTGTAGCCTTTGATTTCTTAATGCTTTTTTCCTTATGCAGTGACCACTGGAGCTTTGCTTCTATTGACATCCAGCAGAAGCAATGCTTTTTATTCAACTCTCTTAGAAACACACACAGAGAGGTTAAATTGTAAGTGGTTTGTGTGCTATTTTTAACTTTAAACTTTATTATTTGGATTTAATGCACACTAACTGAATTATATGTATTGCAGTTGTATTAGAAGACTTCTAGATGCATTGGATCAGTGTCCTCCTAATGTCAATATTTTGGATTCAATAGAGCCAATAGATTTAGAGGTAGAAAGTTGTTCCCTCTACTGATGTCTATTTCATGCTATGCCTTTGAACTTATTGAATAATTTTATTTTGTTCAGACATTAACAGTTTCTAACATATCTTTCCAACTATCCAGACACCACAACAAGATGATTCAAGTAGATGTGGCTGGAGAGTGCTGATTAGTGCCAAATATATACTTTCAAGCTATTTTGAGATAGGACAGCCAGAGCTTGTAAGAAAAAATAATTTTCATTTAGCTTCAAAAAATTTGATATTGGTACAAAGTGTTCTAAATCATCATATCTCATTGCAGATGAGAGAAGATAGCTTCAACTCGAGCTATGTGTATAGTTTCAGAGCTGATATAATTTGGAAGTTTTTGAAGTATGCCTTTCCCAAACCTATTGTACCAGCTACTGTCGAGTTAGGTGAGAGCTCTAAAGTCCGAGAAGGTGTCATACACCTTGATGACACAGATGATGCAGATGTGGTGCCACAAGAACAAGGACCTAGTGCTGATGAGGAGAAGCCACAAGAACAAGGACCTGCTCTGCTTGCTGATGTTATTGAGGAAATGATGAAGCAGCAGCAAACAGATGCTCCAGGGGCAGTAGAGGAGACAATGGAGCAGCACCAAGAGACTGTACACGACAAGATGGAGCAACAGAAAGTAGATTCTCCAAATAAAGATGATACGGTGAGCTTGGACCATGTAGAGCAGCCTCTAGATCAGCCTATAGATAAATAGAAAATTGTTGTCAAGAATATGTTCTACATATGTAATTAAACACTTCTGTACAGAATTTTACATTTCTGAATATAATACCTTTGTTTATGGAGTCTGTGTTATCTCAATTTTCAAATTTTCAACATTGTCTTTGCATTTTATTGATCTCTCTCTTCTTTTGAGCACCTTCAAAAAAGCAATATGAAACAATAGGGTAAAGTAAACTAATAGCAGTGCTTAATGAGACTAGGATAAGTCACATGGTATACCTTCTTATTGTTGTAGATAAATAAAAAGTCCTTTGAAATAGAACTTTCTGTCTCAAATAGAATGTCATTGGGCAATTGAGCTAGGGAGCAACATTGTCTTAATGTGATATTGACTAGCACATCACCATTCTCAACAACATCAATATCAAGAAGTTTATTTTCTGCACCAAAAGAATCTTCATCTTGATCAATTGGGACTAGTTTTGTACCTAGCATTCGACTGCGCTTATAATAAAAAGAAAAAATGAAATTTTGTGATGCAACCATGTACTTCAGTTGCATAGAAGGTTGGACAACCTCACAAAACACTGAACTACATGTCTTCTTATCCCAACCTTTATCCAAAAATTGTGGCATGCATGCCAGACTTGTTGCTTTAACTGTGAACATTGTTTTTGAAACCTTCACTGGAAAGGTATTAAACAAGTCTACAAAAACTGTGAGAGGCATGCATAAAGAAATTTTTATTATCCTTGTGGCAATATTGGGCCTCAGAGCTTTCTGTACTTCTTTGAAAAGCTTGGCTCTATATGCCTCTGTAACACTAAAATGTGGGAGAGGCCAATCCACTGAATTCCATGCTGGAAGGTCTTGTTTTCTTAACACACCATGTGTGTTTGCATTGTCCAGCAACAACTGATAAAAATGATCAATAAAAAATATACCGTATTGAGCTAGCTCTGTTGCACATCGACCTTCGTATTGTTGTTCTCCTATCGATCCATGCAAAACATCTATAAATCCCAGAATACAATCGATGTTTTGCCATGTCTCATACGATGAAGGGTATAAATCTGAAATAAAATAACACAAGAATATCAATAAGCAAAGAAAGAAAGCTTTGTCTTAAAAATCCATGCACCTCATAAAGAACAAAACCACAATAGAAAAATATACAATTAGGCCTGTGTTGCGGAAGATCATTTGGATAGTCTCGCAAGACAAGTTCTTTATGCATGTACACATGCTGAATCAAAACTTCTTTCACCGATATCTTTCCTCTGGTGATTTTAAAATCTCGTACTCTTCCCTTCCATGATGCCAAGAAACTATTTTTTGTCTGGGGTCTCTTTCTTTTACTAGGTTGCATGAGCACCCATGCTCCTTTCGAATCAGTAAACCTTTCCCAAGTTCCTTCCGTTTTGACTGTACTTGAATTCTCTACCGAAGAAATAGAAGAAGCAGGTCGACGGGGTAAGGATGTGTGGTATAATTCTGCCTTCATAGCATTATCATCCACAGAGCGTCTTCCACAAGAACGACCATAGTTTTTATTCACCATGGATACCTTGTGAATCTGTAACCACAGCAAAGTAATGTAAACAAGATAACAAAGTGAAGTTTCAAGAAAGAGAAAGTGGGCAGACAGATAGTTGACAAGAAACATCTTACTCTAAGCCAAACAGGATCAAGGGAGCAGTTTTGGAAAAGAAGAGGTTGTTGCACAATGAGGCAGTGGTGTAGAATGGTAGACCTTTCGAAGGAAAGGCAGCACAACAATTCAAAGTTCAAAGGGAGGTGGAAGCGGGAAGGCCCTTCTCAGAGAAAATGTCAGACTAGATTCTATCTTCATGTCCAAAGATCTTGTGAGAATAAAAAACCGATCTCCACATTAATGTAGCACGCTTGTACCTACATAAAATATTGTAGCACGCTTGTACCTACATAAAATATTGTTTCTTTTATCTATTTTCTTTTATTTTTGTGAATTTCCAACGTTACGTTGGCCCTCTGTTCATTGGTTGAGAGCTTATTTTTCCAAACCGTAAAAGGCCCCAAAATGAGCTCCCTTTTTCCCTAATGATACCCTGGGCAGCTTTGGGACAAATTCTCCGCCGAAAAGAATTTTTCCATTCATTACAGCAGAGAGGGTGTGTCGATGTTGGTGTTTGTCATTCTAGAGCAAAGAATCAGGCTTTGTTGCACATGCAAGATCTCTTACATCAATATGGAAAGCAGTTAGCTGATTTTGAAGGGTTGCCTATTCCAGATAGATCAAGTGTTGTCACTGTTAACAATGGTTTGTTGATGGAAGAGATGATGTTTGATTCTGTTCATCAGTAAGCTAATTTGTTTGTTTCCATGGAAAGGAGTCTTAATAGTTGTCAATCAAGAGCATTTGATACTATCCTAAGAGCTGTTTCTTTGAACGAAGGTGGTGTTTTTTTCCTTGATGGACCAGGTGGATCAGGCAAAACTTATCTTTACAATGCCTTGCTATGTTTATTGCCTGGAGAGAAACACGTTGCCTTGGCATGTGCATCATTTGGAATAGTTGCATTGTTACTCTCAAATGGTCGTACAGCTCACTCACGTTTCAAAATCCCATTGGTACTCAATTCTTCTAGCACATGTGGAATCAAAGCTAATAGCCCAATGGTGGAGGTGTTGAATCTTGCAAGGTTAATCATTTGGGATGAGACTCCAATGAGATAGGTGCGCATATGAAGCACTGGACAGGACATTATGCAAAGTGATACAGTGTTTGGTGGAAAAGTTATGCCCTTTGGTGGTGACTTCAAGCAAATCTTACCGGTTGTGTGCCAAAGGGATCGCGCGAGGACAGTGTTGATGTAACGTTATGCCGGTCACATATTTGGAGATATGTGAGTATTTTAAAGCTCACCCAAAACATGCGGGTTAGACAGAGTGCTTATAATGGTATATAGAACATGAATTTGTCAAATGGACATTACAAATTGGAGATGGCACTATAGGTCAATTAAACAATGACGATAGAGTGGTAATTCCACCGCAAATGTTAATCCATGGCAACTCTGTTTTGAGTTTGGTAGAATGGGTATACAAAGATCTTTAGAGAGTTGAGGATTATGCATGCTTCTTCAAAGACCATGCTATTCTTGCACCACGAAATTTAGAGGTTGATGAGATTAATGAACTAGCCTTGAGTTTGTTGCCTGCTGGTCTTGAAAGAGAATACCTCCATGCAGATTCAGTTGTTTCTTGCAAGAATGATGCAATACTGTATCCAATTGAGTACTTGAACAGTTTGAACTTAGGTGGTGGTTACCCTCCTCACCGCTTAGTTCTAAAGATTAATACCCCTATCATTTTTCTCCGCAATTTGGACCCTCAACGTGGACTTTGCAATGGTACCAGATTGATATGTAAGCAATTTAACTCAAAGGTGATAGAAGTAGAAATCATTACAGATACATACATTGGATATAGAGTCTTTATTCCCAGGATAACATTTATGCCTACTATGCTTCAATTGCCTTTTGACATGAGAAGGAGGCAATTTTCTGTCTGGTTAGCTTTTGGTATGTCAATAAATAAGTCCAAAGGACAAACATTGAGTATATTGGGACTTTATCTAGCCACACAAGTGTTCACACATGGACAACTGTACGTTGCTATGTCACGTGTTAGATCATCCGATGCATTGAAAGTGTGTGTAAAGCATATTGTGGAATATGAAAGCGACACAAGAGGTTCAAATGAATCACAACTAATGTTGTCTACAAGGAGGTTTTGCAAATGGCATGCCGAAGAATGTAAATGTAAATGGCAGCTTGCAAATATTAGAGACTACATTTATACATATCTTTGAATAGAGAACGTTTTAAAGATGTGCAAGTGCAGTCTTTGATTGCTTTTGGATTACCTTTATACACAGTGTCATTATGTTATTTGTTGCTTGGCTCAAGCTACTGAGCACGTAGACACACACACACAGCCATATATATGTGTGTGTGTGTGTGTGTGTGTGTGTATGTATATATACATGTATATACATACATGTATACATACATGTATATACATGTATATACATATATGTATACATGTATATACATATATATATATATATATACATATATATACATATATATACATATATATATACATATATATATATATATATATACATATACATATATATAGAGAGAGAGAGTGTGTTATATTTGATATCAAGGGTATATTGCTTAGGATGGATGTGGCAAGGAGATCATTTTTGTTTGTTTATGGTGATGAGCAAGACATTGAAGGTAAAATTTTTAGACGTTTGCTATAATATAGGTATTATTGTTTTCCAAGATCTATTTAATATTCATGGTTGAATTGTAGACCCTTAATTTTGGGAAGGACAAGCAACAGCATCTCTAATTATCGAACTATTAGAGAGCACTGGTGTTTTACGATATATATAGAAACTTCTTTTTTGTGTAGCTTTTGTGTTTTGTTTGATTAATTTATATTTTTATTGAAACATTCTTTTTGCAATAGGGAATATCTTTACTTTTTAGAACCCACATTATTGTTGGGTTTGTTTGGTTGAGACAGTTACGCGATGAGAGCTTTGGGCTCCTTGGAATTTATAATCTAAGATTGCGGAAAGTTGCAGATCAACTTCATGTACGTGTAATGTTTGTGGATTATAAAAAGCTTGATAAATTAGATTTTCGGTGCATAGGCACTCGACAACATAGAATTTTTTGATTTCCTATTTATAAGCCTGTTCAAACGCCGTTTGCCTTAAATATCGATTTACCAAATGAGTTTTGTAAGCTTTTATCCTTATCCTGCTTTTTTTCAACGGGAATTAAATCTTCAATGCTACTGTTTTTTTTTCTGGCATACATTTTGCCAGATGGAGGCGTGGGATATAGGCTACCAAGGAGAGAGAATCCAGTTGTCCGAAGATTGTTTTAAAGGCGTAGGATATAGGCTACCAAGGAGAGAGAATCCAGTTGTCCGAAGATTGTTTTAAAGCCGTGTTCAAGTGTGTTAAGGTTGTCATCATTTTATGGGTTTGTAATGCTAGATGTATATTTATATGCCAAGTTTGGTGCTTTAGAAGCTTTTATATGGATATATATGGCAATCATGATGTGTTTTATATAGAAGGTTGGCAAGTTGAGGACGATGTATACATATATGTATGAGTGTGAACAATATCTATGGATATTATGGGTGCGTACGCATACACAGACATATTTACATGTATGTGACATGCACACATGCGTCATAGGTGCACACACACATACACATATCTTCCAGTTGTAGCATGTATGGTTTCAATGGATTACACGTACACATACGTACATGTACATACATACGAACACACATACATACATCTTTATATGTGCTTTTGTGTAACGTGATGTGCCTAGCTGTAATAGAAAGTAAAGGTGATTTTACATATATTACTTTTACCTGTAAGTACATAGAAAATGCTTCCAGCCCATCGTAGACGAGTTGCGACACTTAGTTCATATAAGAGAGAAAGAGAGAGATTTAGCTCTTTTGCCCTCGTAGAGGGCGATGAAAACTAGATTTCGTGCACTGTCCATCTGTGCCGGAGATTGCATGTTAAGCCACGATTCCTCGTTTCCTTTTATGGAAGATAGATACTAAATTCTAATCGATATTCAAAGAATTCGACCTCCAGCATACAACCATGTTGCCAATTTAATTAGGGTCCCTTGAGGAGAGATTTGCCGCGGTTGCGCTCCTATGTATAGGGGCTCTGAGAACTGCGATGAAAACACAATTGTGCGCACCGTCCATCTCTGCCCGTGATTGCTCCATACTTGATTTTCAAAGAATTCGACCTTGAGGTTTGAGCATACTAAATCGAATATTTCACCTTAATTAGAGGGTGCAGGCCAAAAAATGTTTCCCGTGACGTTTGAACACAGGCCGGGTGTGAATTTTGAAATGTTAACCACCTACAAAAAACCGGATCACAGGTTATCAACTTCTCACTCTCTCGACGTGACGGCCTAGGACATAGTAATTTGGTTTCCTATTCAAAATAGTGAAATGAAATGAAACGAAATAGACCAGTGCCCTGCAGACGCTTCGTGGCGTGCGGGATTTGGATGATGATGGGCCCCACGAGGCGCGACCGGCCTGGCAGAGGGTGTCACGGATATGCGCCGTGCGTCATTATGATGGGGAAACGGAACGGGAGCTGTTGCAGTAGACGCGTGGAAGGGAGGGGGGGCGGGGGAATTGGAATCATAAAACTAGCACATCGGTGTGACCGGGGGAGTCACATGCAGATTTGTTGAGAGAAATCAGCTGGCGCTCAGATGGCGCAAATCAATAGGGCACGAGGCAGGCGAGGACACGAAGGGATCGCATGGCATGCAGTCGAGTGGGACTGTAACGGGAATGTGCCACGTGGAAATGGCAAAAAGTGTGGAGCATCCAAAAGGTTGAGTGGTCCAAACGGGGCCTACAATTGAGGTCTCTAGGTGGGGGAATTTTTTGGTATGCAGGGTGCACGCGTTAGAATGCAAGTAGCTGGTTTCAGTCTAGGCTCTACAGCCTAGAGTTAGGCTGTAGGGGGCTTCGCAGACCTTAGAGGATGAATTTTGTGGAGTAAAGGATAGTGGCAAAATCTGGGGATTCACGTGGTGAGTGCAAGCGAACTTGCGAAGTGACGAGAGTGTCGGAGCGGCACAGAAAAACCAGCGTCAGGACTCAGGAGAGCACATGTTGGGCTTTATAAGGGATTGGAAATTTGGACGATGCTTCTGGATGTGGGCCCCGCACATCCGTGGGCCCCACCGCTCTGGTCACCGGCTGTCTTTGTCTACGGCGCGGCGTGACCCGCCTCTCGATAGAAAAACTTGAAAGAAAGTGAAGAAATGCGTGTTGCACACGCACGCGACACAGGGTCGTTAGACGCCCTGGAGTCTGGGCCTTTGGGGTCGACGTGGCACAGAAGTCTTGCGGAATATGAGCTGCATTGCCCACCACGTGGGCGGGCGGGCGGCCAGAAAAGTCTGAAAGCCAAATAATAGAGTTTCTACATTTAAAAATGCTGGGTTGATTTAAGCGTTTTAACAAGGAAAGTTCTGGCACGAGTAACGCCTACCACAGGCTTGTTAGACCTTGGTTAGCTGCTCGGTGAGGTCTCTAGTATGACCGCGACGACAGAGAAAGAGAGTTCTTAACTTCTTTGCATTTACACAAAGAAACTAGAGCTATTAGCTGTGAGTTTTCCGTGTCGTCTTTGGCCCTAGCTTTTCCTGTCAACTTGTGGGTCTCTCCTCCCCGACTTTTCTGGCACCCTTGTCTGTCTGCATCGGAGCTCCAGCCTCCACCCAAGCCTCATCATCTACCATTTCCACTAGCCAAGGGTAATGTTCTTGGCGCATTATTAATTTTTTCCCCAAACTTTCACTGTGGAGATTAGGGTCAATTGCATAATCTGCTCGCAAATTGATCGTAATTAGGGCTTTGGCTGCAGTAGCCACCGCCATGCTTCTCTGGTCTCCACTATGCTCTAGTCTGATCCGGAACCAAGCTGCTCTCTGAAGGCGTCGTCTTGCTTATCTGTCGTACCTCTGATCTGGAGCTAAGCTTCTCTTGCTGCCAATTCTGGTAGTGACTGATATGGGATACGTAACACCCAAATAGAGATTGGAGCCAAAGAACTTTGCCCGCATGTGGCAGATCAGAGAGAGTGGGAGAGGAGGAGTCGAAGGAGCTCGGTAGTTTAGATGGACTTGGGAGCTCAACAGCAGGAATCAAGCATAACTATGCCCATTCAAATGAACTATGGCTCGATTCACGAGTCATCCAAGTTCAGGATGATGGGCGGGGGAGTCGGGGTAATTGGAGGGTCCAATGGGCCGGTACCCAATTCAGGAATGGCACCACCGGCAGCTCCGCCTCGTCCTCCTCCTCCTCCAGAAGAGATGAATACGCGACACACAGTTGCTACTGCTGCTGCAGGCAACAATAACTTTAGTACTATGTCGGAGCAAATGCCTGCAGGAGTAACAGGAGGGTTGCCTCCGAGTTTAGCTACAAAGAAGCCAGTCAAATATAGAGAGTGTTTGAAGAATCACGCAGCAAGTATAGGCGGCCATGCGCTGGATGGGTGCGGCGAGTTCATGCCGAGCGGAGAGGAGGGGAGCCTGGAGGCTTTGAAGTGTGCCGCTTGCGGCTGCCATCGCAACTTCCACAGGAGGGAGATAGAAGGGGAGCTGCCTTCGTCTTGCTTCTGCTACAGCCCTCGTAGCATGATGAAGGACAGGAGAAGGTTCACACCTTTGGCATTGCCCCCCCACACGCCCCTCGCACTGCCGCCCAGCCCAGCCGTAGGGCCCGGCGCCCCCCCTCGCACGATCTCTCAGCAACCACAACACGCGAGCATCATGGCCTTGAGCTCCTCGGATTGCGACGATCAGGATTTCGCCATGATGCAGCAAGCGGGCGGTCACATGCACCACCACCTGCACTCGTCAGGCTCCATGAAGAAGCGCTTCCGCACAAAGTTCACCTCTGAGCAGAAGGATAAGATGTTGGCCTTCGCGGAGAAGCTCGGCTGGCGCATCCAGAAGCACGACGAGACCGCGGTCCACGAGTTCTGCGCCGATGTGGGCGTCAAACGCCACGTGTTCAAAGTGTGGATGCACAACAACAAGAACACCTTCGGCAAGAAAATGTAAGTGATGAGATTACACATAAATCTTTTATTTGCGCTCACACTCCTGATTCAGTGCCGTTTTTGGGGTGTTATCTTGATCGTGCTAAATTAGTGCGCTTGATTCCGTCTTCTAGATCACCTAACGAAGTTGGAGTGGCGTATCTTGATAATGGGGGTTCACCCACCAACAGCAGCGGCATGCAGCCTTGAAGCTTCCCATAGATTTGTTGACCTTACATGGAGGTACATTTACACTGACTCTACGCATGATCTTTTGCCATACCTCATCTCTTGATATAATCTTTGATCGCATCAAAGGATACAAGGGCAAATAGATTTCGTAAAGGTTTTCAGCCGTCGGTTAGGATATTGGTGAATTTGATCGCAGTGTCCTGAAAGTTAATGTTTTCTTTTTTCTCTCTCTCGCTCTCTCTCTCTCTCTCTCTCCCCTGCAGGCGTCTTGTAACGCAACCATGCACGTAATTAACGACTCCCGTGGCGACGATCATCACCGACTAAACTAGATTTGGCATTCCCACAGCTTCTAGCTTATATTGTAATTTCTGTATTATTATTAGAGCATTGTTGGCCATTCCGTTTACGCCAATTTGTGATCGAGTTGTAGCTGCTATGTATACCATCCCCTCTTTCACGGGGTGAGAACTCTCTGTTAGCTCTTAATTATACTGTGACCTGGAATGTTGATTTTCACATTTCCATCTCAAGCCCGTGGGCAGTTGGTGAATATAATTCTGATTATCATCTCTGATCATTCCACGAACTACATGGTACTAAACGGGATTCGTTTTGTTCGATCGCGCGGCGATCGTTTTAAGTGTGTGAATAAATCTTCCATAGCTAACGAACTTGGTGGAAGACAGCTTTACTTGCAGGTGGGGCTAAGCTAAACCCAATCATTTACGTGATTCACCGTAGGAAGGTTCCTCCCTTTGTGCGTGCGTGTGTTTTTCTGTCTCTGTATTGTGTAGAGTCCGCATAATTGAGAGAGAAAGAGATACTTATTTGTGTGGAGAGAGAGGGCGGGAGGGGCACGACTATATCTCGCTGGAAAGGTGAACGAGAAAGTGACAGGCTGAAACACAGGGTACACATGCACGCTACCTCTAAAGCTGAGAAGCCTGCCTCACACACTCATTGTCACGACTTGCCCACTCACCAGAGAACCCACCAGCCACGACCGCGCCTCAAATTTTATTGGTGCCGCAGAATTTCACTGGGCTGCTTTGATATACGTAGCTATAAGTACAACCATATGTGTTCTTTTACAACGAACGAATATGTCCCAAATTTTTTTACTATTAATTAATTAGCGAGAGGGTGAGAAGGGACTTAACCTTAGTATAGGTGTGAGGTTAAAACTTTTGAAAGGTTTTTTTTTCTCTGGTTTTGACGTGTGGCAGTGGGAAGGCCAAAGGAAGTATCGAGAAGTTTGCAGAGGCTATTAGTAGTGACTTAGCTATAACTACAACCATATGCTTCTTTTACAACGAATACACTCACTTCTATTATCTGTATACGTAAATCACAAATTCGAAAGTTCTTTTCACATATTAAGCAATTAAAACTTTCAGTACCTTCAAAAAAACCTTTTAGCATAGAAAAATTGATATTTTAAGCATGAGAGAGAGGAGACTCATATACTCATTTCACATCACAATGAATCCTCACTTATTGCTGGATGACCAAGCCATGAATTTTTCAAATGTGATTGTGTGCATTAGGTGATTAGCTAAGGAGTCTTAGACCCTAGTACAAAAAATTTACAAATGTGATATATAATATTCAAAAAGTGTTTGCACCCTTCTAGCATCGGATTCTTTTTCCTAAATTTGCAACTTGTGTAACAAACCTTCTTAGTTTGACCAAACTCAAGGACGAACAAACCATAGTTTGACCAAACTCAAGGACGAAGGAAAAGTATCTTAGACTTTTTCCTTAGTACAATAGTCTTTACTTAGATGTGAAACTAGTAGAATATGCTCTTGGGTTGACTCTCAATTGAGAAGTTCTCCTAAGATAGTTTTAAAAAATTTGAAACAATCCATGAATTTTGGGACTATCCATATGTTTACTAATAAAGACTAGTAACCTTAATTATTTGTTAATTAACTATAAAGTTATTTAGTGGAGCGGCCGGGTAGCTCTTACCTTACCAAAACATGTGTCATGGAAACTTCAACAAAGAGTCGCCCAAGGCAGCTCCCCTTTATGGGTGTTCTAGCCCATCATTCGGTTCTTCACTTCATTGTCACACTAGAGAGTTCCATAGCCAATGGGGTATGAAGACTTGTTGGTCTGCTTTGATGCAAGCAAGAGAAGGTCCCTAAACTTGGTTCTTTACTCACTCTAGAGGTAGATAAGAGAAAGGAAACTCATGCAAGCAAGAACCCAAGACCATTAAGCAAGCTTCCATCTACATTCAAGTCGAGAGCTTAAAAGCCTTAGCCATGCTGAAGCATGTGTTGTTGGGTCTTGCCTTAGAGCCGCAATCTACAACTTCCCTATATGGGTGTGTTAGCTCGTTCCTCGTGTCCTCACTCTATTATCACCTCGGGGGTACACTCTTAAGAAGATCTACATATAATGTGCATTCAAAGGGTATTAAAAATACCCTTTTCTATGAGTTTTGAGTTACAAAAATGACCCCCTTTTTCTTAATAAATTTTTGGGTTTTTTTTCAAAGTGCTATTTAAAACCCCCTTATATAAATAGATTTATGTAAATTTCTTTCAAAATCTTGGTTTAGAATACCCCTCCTTTTGAACCCTTGTAGTAGACTTACATATTTTTAGGTGAACCCCCCTAGGTTGTCACACTAGAATGCACCTTCATCAATGGGGTGAAGGTAAATCTCTCAATGCCTAGATGGAGCTCAAAAGAGATGGTCCTTCATGAACGATGGTTCTCTCTCACAAAAGTCAAGGGAAGAAGAAGCTAATGGAAGAGGAGAACCTATAATCATACCCATTCAACAAGCGTCTGTCATCTAGCATGTAAGAATCCAATAGCATGCAAGCAAGTAAGAAGATGGAAAATAGGGAGCTCACAAGAAAACTATTGCAAGAGAGAATTATTGTGTCCTGCTTATTGTGAAAAATGACTTATATACAAATGACTAGTTTTTACACTAGGTCGACCAAACTTAAAAATGGTCTAGACTCTATTATTAGTCTTAAGCAAGCACTATCTTCTTACAAAAGATAAGTGCATGTTTGCTGGGGGGGTAAGATGATAAAGTGCCTTATGGTAGATCGCGCATGTGAAACCATGTTAACCTATGGAGTGGCTAATATACCCCTCCTTCTAACGACGATCGTGTCCTCATGTCACCTAAGTTGGTGGTGAAGTAGCTGCTGTGGTGAAAAGGTGTAGATGGTCCAAGATATGCCATGGAGTTGGCAAAAGAACCTGATTTCTATTGAACAAATGGTTGAGCAAGGTTTGTAAGCGAGGTTTAATCCTCAAGGATGTCTTATGGAAGACTTCAAAAATTAATGTCGCTTGGTTGCAAAGGGTAACAGAAATGGTAGAATGTTTACTTTGGATGTGAACATGCATGAGGTAAAGGCAACCGTGTTTGTGCATGGAACATGTGGTGTCATTGTAGATATTGACATATGGCACAAGCGCATTGGTCATGTGAATATACAATGAAGTTTATGTAGGCCCAAAATATTATTGTAAGTTTGCCAAAGTTTAAGGTTGATGGTATGCATAAAGTATGTGAAGCATGCCATCTTAGTAAGTAGGCCAAACATGCTTTCCCACATGAAAAGCATGTCAATGCAAGGCCATTAGATATTATACATTCAGATGTATGGGAACTGACCAAGATTGCAATAATTGCAAGTTGTAAATATTATGTTACATTCATTGATGACCACACCAAGAAAGTATGGGTTCACTTCATGAAGGAGAAAAGTGAGGTGTTACCTCACTTTCAAAGATTTAAAGTCTTGGTCGAGAAGGAAAAAGGCACGCAAATATGGTGGGGGAGAGTATTTCTCCAATAAGTATAGCAATTTCTTGAGAAATAAGGGAATCAAGAGAGAGTTTACATGCATGTACACTCTGGAGCAGAATAGCCACATTGCAGAAGTGACACGTGCCTTGATGGCTGAAAAGAATATGCCACATTATTTTTGGGAAGAAGCAGTAGCCAACTCTTATGTACATTATGAACATGACACCCAATGTAGAGCTATTCATGGTATGATGCCTGAACAGAAGTTTACATGCGTAAGATCGGATTTGTTTCACTTGAAAGTGTTTACGTGTATTGCATATGTGCACGTTCCTTATGAAGTAAGAACAAAGTTGGATCTAAAGGTAGAGAAATGCATCTTTATTGGTTATGCTACGGAGTAGAAAGGTTATAGATGTTATAACCCTACCACTCGTGATATGTGAGTAAACAAAGATGTTGTCTTTGACGGGATGAGTAGTTGGTATGCACCAGCAGTGAAGGCAAAAGAAGATGTAGATGTAAGAAGTATTGATGCTACACCACATGTAGAGTAACAATCTCATAGGTGCTTAATGGATGTGGAGAGTCCTCTAGCAGTGGATCTAATGTTAGTCCATGGTCAGGCAAGTTGAGGACACACATGTAGGTACACATGTATCATGCAAAAGGAAGGAAAAGGTAGATCAATCTTTTGTGCATGATCTCTCAGCAGGTCACGCATATAACTCTAGCAGTTCTAAGTAGAGCCTTGATGAGGAGATTGGCATTATGTCTATGGTTACTCCTATGGAACCGAACATTGTATGCTATTATAGGAGAGTACTTTCCCTTTATGTATGTACTCTTATCTTTTAGTTATATGGTTGTAGAGAAGAGAAGAAGATAGAAGAAAATTCAGCCACTCTCTCTCGTGTGTATGTGTTATCTTGCAAGGAACTCAAGCTCTCCCTCTCCCCCAACTTCCATGCAAATCCTATATAGAGATACAAAAACTTCTCTATGATTCCACATAGAGCATGGAGGATGCAAATGTGGGCCCTTTTAAGAGGAATGTTAAGCTTATGCTTAAAGTCAGGATCGTGAAATACTTCATGTTCATGACTTTAGAGCTTATATACAATATATGCATGAGATTTTGCATTACTTTCTTTAGACACATTTTACATGTCTTCAAATCTCCTACCCCATGTGCCACTCCACATTGAATTCTCCTATTCTATCTATATGAAGTTTTTTACTATTTGTTTGATTTGATATTATAGTGGGGATGAAAGTATGATGAAAAATCCAGTATAAGATATCAAAGTCTTCACTATTTACCTATTAAAGAATATACTTTTAGGATAAGATTTTAATATTCATTATGTTAGATAATTGTATTGATAAACACAAAACTCAAATTTAAAGAAATGTTTTTGCATAATTATGTTAGATAATTGTATTTAAAATTATGTTAGATAATTGTATTGATAAACACAAAACTTAAATTTAAAGAAATGTTTTAAATCCTGCTAACCACCAAATGTTGTTCTTTGATTGCACATTAAAGTAAGGTGGAGTCTGAATTTGTTATAAAGAGATCAAGAGGGGTTCATGAGTGTCACTAAGACATGCTCTTGTTTCTTTCCTTTGACAATTTCACATTCATCAAGCTTGATCACAAAATTTAAGCACACCTTTGGTTTCATCGAGAGTAATATCAAAATATTTACCACAAGATCAAAGAATATATTATTGGACTTATTGAAAATAAGATCTTTCTTCTTTCCATGATAGATATCCTCTATATGATAAAGCTCTCCAAGATATTGCATCAATTCACTGCTCATTGTATCCTCTATATGATATAGCTCTCCAAGATATTGTATCAGTTCATTGTATGGCGTTCTTATCTTACAAATGTAGGCTTAGGTAGAATATTTACTGTTGTAAGTCTAAAAGGATGTAATGCTTTTTGAATAATACACACACACACACACACACACACACACATATATATATAGGTCCCAAAAAAAGAATATTTACTTTGATATTATTGTCTCTTAGTGTGCCTTCTAATTTTTTGTAAACTTGAGAATATCCGTCACGGCTTATACCCACATTATCAAGTGTTGCTTGAATTAAATTTGTGTCTATGGTATTTGTTTGTAAAAACTCTTCAATGAACTTGTTCTTAAGTTTTTTGTACTATTTTTTCTCACACATATTTTGCATAATAGAAGCATCAATAAGCTTACTAAATCCATTAATACCTTTACATGGATCAATGTTTTCTTTATCTGGATGAAGTATTCTCCTGTAATAAAAAATATAATTTATTTAAAGAGATTGTAAATAAATTTAAAGGAAAATTAACAAATAGTTAATATTGAAGAATACCTAGCTTCTTGAACTCTTTTTTTAGGCTTCCACCACACTAATTAAGAGATTCTCTATATAATTGAGTTTCGTCTTCCTTAAATGAACACCAAGTATAGTATTCTTTCTCCTTGCTTCAATAAGGTTCTTTTCTAATGTGGCGATTGTTTTTGTGTTTGACCTTGGATTTTGTATAAGATTATCATTCTCTTCCATTAATCTTTGGAATTTTGATATATTAAGATGTTTCTCAAAATTTAGGACTTTATTTTATGTGTGAAGATGCATCATATATCCATGGAGACGATCTATTACATCACCTATAAATCGAAGAAGACTTGTGACATTCAAGAACGGAGCTGTAGAATTTGTAATAGGATCCTTTGGATAAATCCTTCCATCTATCCATAGATCCATGTTCTTCTTTCCTTAGATTTTCATATTGGTTACCTCTAATAGAGTCAAAGCACTTACCTTGTTTCGTTTTTTAAGTGGCTCATATTCTCTATCAATCTTTATATGATAATTATATAAATCTCTTCTATTTCTCACTATAGATTCTATGTTTCTACTTTTGAAAATGAGACTTAGATACTATGAAGAAAATAAAAAGAAGATGATTGGCATAAAAGTTTGTACTTTTCTCACCATAGTTTTTATGTTTCTACTTTTTGAAATGAGACTTAGATACTATGTAGAAAATACAAAGAAGATGATTGGCGTGAAAATTTGTACTTCAAAGAAAAATCATCTTATAGTGACTGATACAAAGAATATAACTAAATTTATAATGACTTATTCTATGTACGTCCTTATTCTGAATTTATAACGACTTATTCTATATACGTCCTTGAAAACTGATATATTAATGACAACCATTCTTTGATACTAACTATTTTGTAAAAGGTTATAAGAATTATATAATTTTGATTTCTTTATTATTATTTATATATTTATATTAGTGTTCTTTACTATTTTTTATTTTTCACATAGTCTCTCTCTATGCTGAGTTAGGCTTTCTTACATGACCCAAAAGTGACCTCCCAATTTAGGACTCTAATGCTAAAAGTGCAGTTAAGGAGGTCTTAACATTTTCTTTATAGCCATGAGAAAAGTAAATGTCTAACTCATTACAAGTTACATATTTTTGTATTATTATCTATATTGGTCCAGACTACAAGCCCCTACTTGAGAGTCCTACGAATCCCCAATATGTGAGGCACCAGACTTACATTGTCCTCGTCTTGTGACTCCTATCTAAGTCTCATGTAGATGTCCTTTGGAATGGAACACTTACCTTGAGTTGTAAAGTATAATGTCACTACTTTGGCCTTCACAAATGCCTTCTTTTAATATTGATTATAGATGTGGGTTTAGCAACAATGTAGCACTTGGCTCATGAGCCTTGTATGTTCTAGCCTTCTTGCCATCACAATCCCAAGAGTTCCCAATGATTTTCCACTTGTCAAGGAGATTGATTTCATTAATTGTCATGAACTTTATCTTCTTGGCCTTCCATCATTCCAATCTAATCCTTTATCTTTCCAATCTTTGTTGTCAAAGTTGTTGAGGATAAGGTTTTCTTGGTCAAGCTAAGCCCTAGCTATCTTGACAATAAGATAAGCTTTTCACATTCTTTGCTATTGATTAATTGAATCCTTGGGCTTGTGTTGAGCCTGTTGCCATGTTTTGACCCATTTGCACTATGGTGCAATTGCCCAACCTTACTAACACCAGCTTGATTTGCAATGGTTCGTGTCCCCTCCACCTTTTGCAAACTTGTTTAGGTTCCTTTTACCTTCATGTCTTGATAAACCTTTTTATGCTTGTGGGCACAAAGGCCTGTGCTTACTTATGCTTGTGGTGGGCACAAAGGCATGTGCTTACTCTAGCCTTCATGACACCATGTCGACCTTTACACGATCTCTCACCTTTACAAACTTCAACCTTGTATACATGTGAGCCTTGATGCTCAAATTTGTATTAGGTCCATTTTCCTCGTGAGTCTCCATGCTCGGATATAGAAGTTGTGGACACAAGTACCCTAGTAAGTTAGTCCCAAGTTACCTACTTGATGCTCAAAACAGTATTGTGTCAATTGTCCTTGTTTGAGCCTCCATGCTTAGATGTAAAAGTTGTGGACACAAGTACCTTAGTAAGCTAATCCCAAGTTACCTACTTGAGTTATCTTCCAGATTTGAGTTCTTGTTATTACATCATGTCTACCCTTTGTGGTTGGCTAAGTATAGATGCTTCCATAAAAAACCAAATCTTGCCTTGGACTTCAATGAACACTGTGCCACTAAGCATTCAACGAAACATAACACAATTTCCACCTTATGTACATGTTGTTTCCATCTTGAACCTAGCCCAAGTCTCACCATATGACTTTCATAAGAGCAATTTCCACCTTGCTACCACCATCCAACTAGAGGCAATCGATAAATCGAGTGATTGAAATCAAGTGACATTGCACTTCAAAGAGCGAGCAAGACTGTTGAGTAACCCTATATATTTAGAGATTATTGACCCACTTTTGTGCCCTTCATATTATTATATTCTCTGTAGAGTCATGATTTCTCATGGATTCTACAATTCCTTATTATTAACTACATTATGTCATATTGAAAGCTTATTGCCATACATGTGTTGATAAAAAAATAGTTACACTCCCCCAAGAAATTAAATTATGTCATATTGAAAGCTTACTACCATGCATGTATCGATCACAAATTGTTATAATCCCTCAAGAAATTAAATCTAACATTAATTAATAATAATTGGAACACCAATCGATAGACATAGTATAAATAAAATTGTATCTTTTTGAAGTTACATAACTCATGGTTAGTAAGCAATTGTAATCACATCTAATCGTCTTCACACTCATCATTTATAAGGTACTCCTTTTTTGATGTCGATCTCCATTCCATGCATTATATATCTTGTATGCACACATTTCTTTGGACATGTTTTCAATGTTCATTTCTTACACAATTCTTGAGAGATTCTTATTTGCAAGCCAAACTTTAAGTAATATAGCAACATACAAAATATGTCCATAAACAGAGTGTCCAAATAGTGAGTGTAGAAAAGGTGTATCTCACTATCAGAAGGGCTCACAATGGACATCTTTTTGTAGTATACATCCCCCTCTTCCACATGTCACTCCTCAACTCTTGCCCTCTTACTAGCTGAAGCCTACACAAGAGAGATAACCAAGGCATCATCGATGGTATGATCTGATGCTTGTCAAATAGATCCCCATTATTTGTAATAAACAAGGTGGACCTCTCTTTGTAACCTTTCACAAAAATCAACTACAAAGCATGCAACTATATAGAGTAAACATAACAATGTCTCAGTTCTCATGTATTCATGAATAAATCATCACTAGCTTCATTATAGTGCTTGGTAGTGAGACCGAATCCAAATAATAGCAAAAGTAATTCCAAACACTCATGCAAAATATGTTTTAGATAAACCAATGTTTATGCAAAATATTTTTCAGATAAACCAATGTTTAATATCTAGGGTTCTTCCTGTCAGTTCTCTTTAATGTGTGTATCCATAAGGGATCTTCTTATGCATGATAGCTCGCCTAACCACCTCAAGGTCCTACACTCTAATGTAGCGCTCCACCCAAGTAAGGCAAGGGCCTATAAGACAACACTACATAATTTTTAGTTGGAAGCATCGTGACCCCCGGGCTCGTCGGGCTGGTGGCGTCATGCTCGCGGGAAGAAGGAGCCGCTCCCCATGAGGCATGTTTTAATCCTCACCAAATAAAGGACATAAAAGACCCAACCACTCCCTGTGTCTACCAAGCTCACTACCATTCTTAACATGCTCCTTGCTTAATCTATTCCATGGTGGAATGCCTCCTCTAGTCTGCATGCTTTCACCACGTGGGAAGTCTAGCATAACAAAATCTATTGCACCCACTTCACCCTTCTCCCCATCGTAACATAGACACAATCATAGAGAAATCACACACCATCTCATTATAGTCTCCCACTACACAACCATATCTAATGGGAGATCCACGATGATATACAACAATTGGAGATGGTGGATAGGAATAAACATAATGGACCTCAACCTTTGCCAAGGCTATACTATCTACACAAACTAATGTAACATGGGAATCACACAAATCTTTAGCCCATACAACCAATAAAATGTCAACTCAAGGCTACTAATACACAACTTTGTTTGAAAACACATACCATCACCTTTCCCATGGATCTCTTTAGTAGAACCTACTGATGTTGTGGGTTGATGTGTGAAGGGTGATGGCAAGTCATCCTCATCCTCAATAACTATACATGATAAATAAATGCAGCATTCTTCACCACATTTAGTGTATGCAACATAAATCTAAGTAACTACCTAGGTTTATTATAAGGCATGCACACAATACCTTCTATCATGTCTTTGTTTGTTGGCTCCTTCCCCCCTTTTGTTACTATGGTCTTCTCTTGAGTTTCTACCAAGGCTCATTTCTTTGTAGCATACATGTACATGTCCCTCTCCCTTGTGTAAGAACCTATCTTAGGGGTAAAGTCTAGCACACCAACGTCAATTGACCAACTCCCATTGCGAGAGACCATGGATGCTCTTAGGATACACATAAGTCAAAGTCTAAGAGATGGCTTTCCACCCCATGCATTGCTTTGACATCTCCAAAATCCATTTTTCTTTCAACAAGTGAGAGAGGTACCTTCCATTAACAAAAAGACAACTTAAGACAAATCAACCCATAGATTCATTCATGCATATTAGAGCCATATTTCATAGTAGTAATCATCATGGTTCATTATGATGATGTATGTTTTGGATGCACTCAATCTAGATATTTTTGATCTGGATGGTCTTGGTGTTCTTTCTTTTCATCCGGATCTAGATTCTTTTCCTATGGATGGCATTACTGATTCGGATATTCATGTGGGTGTTCGTCTTGATCTAGAGTTTCTAGATATTCATATCTTTCTAGATTCATCTAGTGTTTGTCTTAATCTGGAGTTTTCAAATGTGGTTCATACGGATGGTCTTGTCCATGTGATGCAAATGGTGATGTATATAGTACTCATGATGATTATTCTATATGATTTTGTGTTCCTGATGTTGATTATCTTGATGGTGTTTGGCTGTACAATGGAAAGCACTATTACATCCTCTATCATGCCACTCTGTAGGTAGTTTCTTTATAGTCAAACACTTAAATGAGTGATCTGGCTACCCTAGCCCTATATAACCCATATGCCTTGACCCTGCCATTGCCACACCTTGAACATCCACCGGATTTGTGTCTCCCCCAAATGATATTAGCTAGTTAGGTTACTCGTCAAACTGGCCGGATGCAACTAGCCGAATGACATCATTAGCACTACCTCCCTCCTCCTCCTCCAATCTATTGCCCAAGTCCTTTCTAATGCAATACATTAAGGATCAAAGCTTAGGATTGGACAACATGCAAAGATTTAAAAAAAATCCCCACTATAGCCTATTGGGGATTTTTTAATACTTTTATTGCATTGCTAAGTGTGTATACCTTTGCTCTATCGAAACCCTAAACACACATGATTCAATGTAATAAAATATGCACCCGACTCCCCTCACCCTCTCGACATCGACTTGCCAACCTTCAAACATTAAATTCAAAGAAACATGTAAGCTTACACAACATCAACTTGCTAATCTTCAAACATTAAGTTCAAATAAATTGCACGGGGGGTTCGCCTCAAAAAATGTTAGTGTACCACGTGAGTTCAGCAGGAGGGGTTTTTTAATTAGATACATTGAGAAAAATTAACATAATTACATTAACATGAGGGGTTTTTTAATTCAACTTTAGAAAAAAATCCGTTAGTTCATAAGTAAAAAGGGGTTGTTTTATTGGGGGAAAAATTTTAGTTTAGAGGTTTTTTAAATACCTCTTGAACGCACATGATACCAAGGGTTTTCTAGTAGTGCACCCCTCGAGATAAATTGTAAGCTTGCACAAAATGCAAATCTTTTAAAAAAATGCCTAATAGGCTATACTCGATCATGATTTAATGTAATCAAATATGCACCTGGCTCTCCTCACCCTCTCGACATCGACTTGCCCAAGGCTAAGTTACATGCAATTCTTTAAAAAATGGCCCCAGTAGGTGCCCCAATCATTTGATCTAGATGTTCTAGATGCACCCAATCCAAATATTTTTGATCTGGAAGAATAGGGTGTAGTTTCTTTTGATCCAGATCCGGATTCTTTTCCGATGGTGGATGGCATTGATGATTTGGATATTCATGTGGGTGTTTGTCTTAATCTGGAGTTTCTAGAACTTCATAAGGCTTTTTCGATGTTCATCTTCATTTGGTGTTCGTCTTAATCGAGAGTGTGGGTATTCATCTTCATCCAATATATATTCATCTTTTGATTTGGAGTTTTTGGATGTGGTTATTGTAGGTAGCGTTATGGTCGAATACTCGAACAAGTGATCTGGCATGTGTGGCCCTACACGACCCACACATCCCGACCCTGCCTATACCCCACCAGATCTATGTCTCCCCCCCAAATGATATTAGTCTCGGCGGTCAGATTAACCCATCAACTAGCTAGATGATGTCATCATCATCGCCTCCAATCGACTACACACCAGGTCCGTTCTAATTGGCTGGATGATGTCACGTTTTCTCCTGTAGCCTTTTGGGGATTTTTTTAATTCTTTGATTGCATTGCTAAGTGTGTAAGCCTTTGCTATGAAAAACCCTAACCACACATGATTCAATGCACTCAAAGGATAAAAAAGCATATGCACCCAACTTCTCTTAAACATGGTGCCTTTCTCCACTCTTTCCCTTAGCTTCTCCATATCAACATCCTTCCCCTTAGCTTCACCCTTTCGACATAGGCTTGAAAACCTTCAAACAATAAGGTTGAAGCAATTGTAATTCTGCAAAACATGCAATTCTTTTTCAAACAAGACCTAGCAAGCTAGAGGGGCAAACACGATGTCATGTTTATCCCTGCACCCTAATGGGGTGCTTTTTTTAAATGCATTGATTGCATTGCCAAGGGTATAATCTTGTGCTATGTAAGCTTGCCCTTGCACCCTTTTCGTCGTATGAAAGGCAATACATGCTAAGGAAAACCTATAAAAAACCCTACATGCTTTCCATTACCATGACAAGCAAAAAGGGAGGAAAAGACCTGTCTACCTTTGGATTACTATGCCAAGAGCTTAAGGGGGAGAATTTGCTAACCGAGTGAGGTTAAGGAGCTTGAGGGATGCTCTATTTGCGAGGAGACCCAAAAAGGAAGCAATGTTGAGTTATCCTAATAAAATTTCCTTCAAATGAAATGAAACAAAATGAAAATTATAAATGTAATGCAATAACTAGATGTTAACTGCATTAACTCAACTAATCGTTTAGGCATCAAAAGTATTCTTAGACGGCTATAAATAACTTTATGTTAGGACAAGAATTTTTATTTAATTCTTCATTAAAAACTAATTTTCCTTTAATTCTTAGCTATATCAAATATTATAAGAAGATTTGATTCTCCACTGAAAATTGGTTTATCTTTAATTCTTAGCTATCAAATATTAAAAGAAGATTACAAGATATTATAATAACATTGTAATTTAATTTTATTAAAACAATGAGATTATATACTACCAATCATTTTTTATTATTTACTCACTTAAATTTAGTTGGTAAATATAATACTAACACAAAATATAAGATAGAGTATTTAGTTGATTAAATTATGATAAGAACATTAATATAATACTAACACAAAATATAAGATAGAGTATTTAGTTGATTAAATTATTATTTATGATAAGAATATAAATGGCTAGAAATGTATTTACCTATACATGCATACAATGTGCTAGCCTATACACTAACTAATTATTAATAGTACAATATTTTTAGTAAAATAATCATGGTTTGAAAACATTTATTACTCTCAATTATATGATTTTAGGCTCAAGTATCAACTTTTGTTTGGTGTTATTTGCATTTTTACTTGCCTTCCTTGTTATTTTTAGGATGTCTTCTACTGTATCAGATATAGGAGGGACATGTGTTTGTCAATTAGTTATGACACATAGTTGTGTGAGATTAACGTTTTACACTTATTTGGATATGGTTCTCCAACAAGAAATCGGCAAGGAAGATATTGTAATTATGATGCCTATAGTTTCTCTTGGAGATGGTGAAGATGGTTTCAAGTTGGATGGGAGACTGCATCAAATATTCACACTAATTGCAACACTAAAAACGAGAAGTAGGAGACAAACAACAATAGATGTATATGTAAATGAGGGAAGTATTATTTCATACAACTATTGCCATTGCACAATTCTCTTTATGTGGGATTGGTTTTAGTTGAGTCAATTGAGAGAGTGTCAAAATTATCTATGAGTTACAATCGATCCATTATTTTTAAGATGCCTCCCTCACAAAGGGGTCTCCTATACTGGGAATGGATAAAACATTTAATGTAGTGATGACCATGTGTGGATAGAATACACAACATGTTCAATGGACACATTCAATAGGGTAGAATGCCTCACAAAGGGGTCTCCTATATTGGGAATGGATAAAACATTTAATGTAGTGATGACCATGTGTGGATAGAATACACAACATGTTCAATGGACACATTCAATAGGGTAGAATGGTAGATGTGGTGGTTACCTAAGGTGCATCAATGTTGAATGTTCATTTCTTGAACTAAGAGGGTTGGTAAGTGAAACTAATTGGAAGGGAAATCTAAGGAGAATGTGCTCTGTAGAACTAATTACATATTAATACAGTTCTCTTGTATATTTCCACTATGGTGAAATGCCTGAGTGTGTTATGTCATGCCCCGCATTGATATATTATTGTATTACTAATGAGAGAGAGCACACTATAAGATGTGCTATACATTTGGATGTCCACCATGACAACCCTAGAAACATAGGTATCTCAAGGGAAGGAGGGAAGCAAGTAAATGATATATTGTCAAGACAGGATAGACTAAACCCATATGCTACTGCTAAAAACATTGAGGTGGATGTTATAAAGGACTTCGTGTGATGGAGGTGTTACTCGCCAACAAGGGTGATACGTTGGAGGAGCTGAATGACACTCATCTTCAAGAGGTGCTTGAATCAGCTACACATTTAGCTAAAAGAAGAAGGCTACAAAGGTCTGTGCAATTTACAAGAAGGAAAATACAAGGGGGTACATACGTATGGATGCATTGCTTAAGTTGGATAGAAGGTGCAAGTATCCTTTATTATTACAGAGCATACTATTTCTTGGGCAATTAGGAGATGACAACCAACCCCACAATGGTAGCCCACGTGTATGATCCTTTCATTAGGGGACTTCTTACAATTGCAACATGTGAGTTTAAATGTGAACACAAAAAGTCACAGTTAGAATTTTGGAGAACACTAGATGCACAGATGTTGATCCAATACTAGAATTCAGAGGGTTCGTTAGGGGGCTGCTGATGAGACATTAGTGATAACTAGCTTGCATTTAGAACTGTCTACAATGGCAGCCCATGAAATAATTTCGTTAGAAAAGAGAGATCATGTGGGATTCAATGGGAAATGAGCATGGTGGATCATACAAAAAGATGTATCAAACCTAAGTTTCAAGAGGATCATGCATCTTTAGAAGCCTCTGTAGATATATGTAAGGGAGATCTTAGAATGTGGTTGAATAAAAAACAAGTGAAGAAAGGTAAATTACCAGCCCTCTAAACATGGTTAGCTTGGTGGGATGTGAGTATCACATTGGGGTGTATGTTCTTACAACAAGCAGAGAATGCAGGCTTTGTTCTTGTAGTGAATCTTTGTGAAAAAGACACTCTAGCATGAGAGTAGGCCATGGTCATTTGAATTATATCTCATTGTATGAATCATTGACATCAGATTGGTAATGTTATAAAGTGCCCATTACAATGCATTTCTGATAGGGAAACACCTTGGAACAAGGCCAATCTTGGACAAACTTCGAGAGAATTCTAGAAAGAGAATCAAATGCAACCATAAATAAGAAGTTGGGTGACTTGACTCATATAGTTATTGAAGAGGTAAGTATAAAATAACCTAAAATGAATCGGCCATTAATAGAAGAGAGAAGTGTGAGATGAAAAAGAGATCTAGTTAACCCGCATGTTAATCTAGAAAATAATAAGCCAAAGTATGTAACTGTTACAACAAAGATAAATAAAAGAGGCAAGAAAGGATATTCAAGGGGATTGGCTAATGACATTGTTACTTGCAACAACAAGTATAAGTTACATGAACCAAATTGGACCAGAAGAAGAACAGAACCACATAGTGTGGTGGAGACATGCTTTGGTTTCATATCATCAATAAGATTACGTTATAGATCTCTAGTGAATGATTTAGGGAAGAGTTCCACAAAAGGAGTGCTAGCTCCATGCTTTAAAGGTAGGAGGCAGCACCAAAATGGGATTTGTGAACAATTTATTTATTTTGTTGTATAATAACATAATTTCGCACACTTGGAGTGTAGATCAATATTCCTAGGGATGTACATGGGGTATGGAAGATTGTTGAAGGGACCTCGATAACAAAGAAGGACAAGGCTTGGAAGTTATTCTTATTCAGCTTCTCACTCACAACCTATGACAAGCTATCAGACATCTTTACTTGGAAGTTATTCTTATTCAGCTTCTCACTCACAACCTATGACAAGGCTTGGAAGTTATTCTTATTCAGCTTCTCACTCACAACCTATGACAAGCTATCAGACATCTTTACTTGCAACAATTTACCAAATAGTGCTTACAAAAAACTATCTGATGCGATCTTATAGCCGTACTGTAAACTTTTTATAATGCTCTAGTGTATGTGAACAAATCACATATACATACATACACCAATACTTGTAACACTTTGATTCTCTACACAGATTGTCCTACAACCAAATTTATATTGCAACTTTGCTTTGGCCAAAAGGTAGATGTATACAATCAAAATCAACACTCTCATAGAGTGCCTATAGAAATCTTGTAGAGAAAAAACGAGGCCTAAAATATGCCCGAATCACACCGAAATACACCCGAATCACACCAAAATGCACCCGAATCATGTAAAAACATGTAAAAATTCAATTAACATAGTCAACTATACACATAATATGGTCTTCTTCCCCGAGGGATTCACTCTTAGAAAACTTATGATATCACACGTGAGTGTACAAGAGGGGGAGTTTTTGAAATGAGGCATAAGCTTATAAGGTAGGGGTAAGGTCATGTATTTAGGTGAATACTAAATCTTAAATTTAAGTTAGGGGGAGGGGGCCTCGAGGGTGAGGGGGGAGGGAATGGGGAGGGGTATAGCAATATTAAGGATATGTCATAAGTACGTTTGATGAACATAGTTTTACAAAATTCTTGCAATGTCATGGTTTCACATCACTTTCATGGTGCATGTATGGTAATGATCCAATGATATCAAGAAATGATCACAACATGCTTCAATTAACGATTCAAGTAGGTTATGTGGTGATGATTTCCTAGTACTTAACATCTATTTCATGGTAGCATGCATGAAGTAGTCATGTTCGCTCAATAAGGTTCAAAGTAACATACATTTATCTAAGGAGAGGGGTGTGTAAATGCTAGAGAAAAAAAAACATAGCCTTATAAGGAAGGGAGGTGACATAGTCATTTTTAAAGGTATCCTTAAGCTTAAATAAGGGGGTGTTATTATCTCATGAGCATCATATATAGGGGGTTTTCTTGAGGTTCATGCATGCAGGTGACGTCCCCCTTTATTGTGAGTGAATCCCTTGGGTCTTCTTCCTTCACCCAGGAGGATATATCAATCTTAGTGACTTCCATGTTTACTTGTGTCTCTCACACAACTATCAAAGGTATTGCTCCAAAATCAAAGAGGGCCCTTACCTATGTGTACCGCTTCCTTACTTGCCTTGTTATTTTCTCTTGATTTCCTCCTTAGCACTCACAAAAAATTGGCTCTAATACCATAAAGAGAATGTGGAGGGAGAGAGAGAGCTTGAGTTCCTTGCAAGCAAAAACACACACACACACACACACAAGGGAGATGGATGGATGAATTTTCTTCTATCTTCTTCTCTTCTCTGCAAACCATTAACATAAAGAGATAAGAGTACATACTATAAGGTAAATTAATCTCCTACTATAGCATATAAGGTTGGTCATAGTGTGAATCTAATTATATAAGCTGGCACTATAATTATGGCATACTCTAATAATCCAAATGTGGTTGCACATAGCCTGCCATCTCACACTAGATCAACCATAATCTCACCAACCATGTGGCATAAGTGTGGAAGATATCACTCAAGCAAGTCATCAATGTCTACAGCACTAACTGAGCTTCATATCTCAACAAGTTACTTACATTCTTGGGTAAAGTAAGATACTTTAAATGGTTCATTCCTCATTTACATATCCTAGTAGTTCCCTTACTGGGAGTTGCTCATATTCTTAATAAAGTAAGATCCTATAAGTGATTCATCCCTCTTTTCCATATCCTAGTAGTTCCCTTACAGAAGTCTCAAAGAAGAAAGAATTTTGGTTTCTAATTTCCTACCAAATTTCTTATTGGTTACTTGTAGCTTCTTTAGATGGACCTTTATTTGGATTGATAAAATACCTCTTGAAACTAGGAGATTGTTGGAAGGTGGTTTATAGTTATAGTGTTTGCCTTGATAGAAAGAAGATAGTGAAGAAAGAAGACGATCAAGACTCTACTTCCTTAGAGATAAGTAAGAAGAAAAAGTGGATTCTTTCGGCTTATTTATGAGAATTTGAATATGATAATGATAATCCCAATTATTTATAAGAATTTAAATATGACAATGATAATACCAATGACTTTCTAATAATCTAATTAGCTAATTATGTAAGAGAATATAACGTGTGATGTATACAAGAGAACACTCACAATAGTAGGATCTTTCACAGAACAAAACTTTAAAACTCAAATTACATAATACAAAATACAGAAAAGAATATTGTATTACTAAAGTGATATAATAGATAGCAAAGCCCCATAAACATGTTCTCCTATGAAAGGAACTTTAGTGGGCTGATTTGAAACCATTAAGATAGAGGTTGTATGCTAGTAGAAGCTAGGGAGTAAACTCATAGTGATGACTAATGAACTGTGTGGAGAAAGGGTTAGCCATGTAGCTTTATAGGCATGTATACATAGGGAAACCTAAGATATGATTGAATAGATCCATGGTCATAATCGGTGCCAGTATCTATGGTATCAAATGCGCCCATAAAGATATACCAGAAGTTAAGTAGTAGTTTTCCCTACATTCCACGGCCATTTACGCTTATCTTGGGACTTGTTTGGGGCTCCACAATGTCAAAATAGGGTGTCTAAGAGTAAACTCTACCTATTTCATGTGTGGACCATCCTGGTGGTTTTAATGGTCCATGTAGCATGTAGCCCATTTAACAGTGTACCAAATCTAATCCATGTAGCATGTAGCATGTAGCATGTAGCCCATTTAACAGTGTACCAAATCTAATCCAAGATATCTATAAACCATCTAGCCTCATAGGTCATCTTTCCATGTGAATACAAAATGAGCACCTAGGCTACTCAAACCATGGATACTCCTCATAATGGGGTTCGTTACAAACATGAGCTAGTCATGCCAAATGCCTTGAGTATCTCACTTGCATATTTCTGCAAAGAGATGAAAATTTTATTTGGCTTTTGCCAAACCTCAATCCCTAAATAATATTATATGAGCCCAATATTTTTCATCTCAAACTTTGTACTAAGCATCTGTTGTGTTTGTGAGACCTTTTTTTAGTGATCCTCTGTTCAAGATACGATCATCTACATAGAGAACAATGATTATATACTTCCCCTGGTCACAAAAGATATACAAATTTACATCTAAAGGACTACATAAGATAGCAATACTCATAAAGTAAGCATTAATCCTCTTATACCATACGAGTACCATACTCGTGGGACCTCTTTCATCCCTAGTGTGCTTTCCATAAATTACAAACTTTGCTTTCAAAATCTAGAGCCACGAACCCAAGTGGTTGTTCCATGTATAACTCCCCCTCAAGGTTTCCATTGAGAAAAGTAAATTTTATATCTATTTGAAAAACAATCCCCATAACCCTTGCACTATCAATGCAAGAGAGATATGAATCGTGGTTTAACTTGGCTATAGTGTTGAGAAATGCAATGTATGAGGGTGCAACATGAGTAGAGAAAGGGGAGGATCATGCACATTAGAAAAGGATAGACTAAGGGTACATTGGCAAAGGTTGATTTGTATGGTCATTTTTAAAAGGTGAAGTCAAAGGTAAAAAAGGTAGCACATGGAAAGTGCAAGAAGGCACATGTAGTGTGAGAATTTATGGACACATGGATGGCACAAGGATGCACGTATCTTGTGAGATGGGAGCTCCATGAGAGCTATAAAAGGATGTACTTGGATCAACTCTAATGCAATGAGGTTATTGAGTTTATGTCCTTATGATTATGTGATTTCTTAATCTCTAGCATAATCTTATACTAGTATTTTTCTTAAGCTTCACCATGGATTTGATTGCGTGCTATGAGCCTCCCTAGATCCTTTTTTCTCAACTTATAGGAGTAAAAGTTCCTTGAAAGTTAAAACGTTCAACTTGTGCAAAACCTTTGGTGAGACCATCCGTGCCTTGTACTTTTCCAAAGTACCATCAGATCTATGTTTTTCTTTCTAAAACCACCTTATAGTGCTAAGTATCTTATGCCTTGGAGGATAGTCTCTATAATGTCCCAAGTGTGGTTTTCCAAGATGGAGTTATATTTTGCTTGCATGGCTGTGATCCACTTTGGATCCTCTTGTTGCACTTCAACAAAGGTTGTCGACTCCTAAATCTTGAGTACCTCTACCTTTGAGGACAATCTTCAAGGTCCCAAGTGTGGTTTTTCAAGATGGAGGCATATTTTTCTTGCATTATTGTGATCCACTTTGGATTTTTTCAAGATGGAGTCATATTTTTCTTGCATTATTGTGATCCACTTTGGATCCTCTTGTGCTTCAACAAAGGTGGTCTCGGCTCTTGAATCTTGACCTTTGTTACAAGAGAAAAATTCACAAGTTCACCCTATTTTGCTCCTCTAACCTTTTGGATCTATAAATATATTGAAGTGCATCCTCAATGGCAAGAGGTTTTGATCCATACTACAAAATTTTCTTGTACCATGGAATGGATTATCTTTTTGTGGCATACCATGCCCTTGTTCTTGAGGTGTATCCTCAATGCTTGTACCACGTAGAGAATGGCTTATCTTTTTATGGCATATCATCTTCATTAAACATCAACACCAAATGACAATGTCCCAAAGCTCATAGGAGAAAAGAATAATCTTAAGCTTGAACTTTCTAAGAGGATAATTGGTGCCGTTTAGCTTTCCGTTACACTTAGAAAATGTCTTATCTTTTTATGGCATATCATGCTCATGTTTTTCATTAAACATCAACACCAATGATGATGTCCCAAGTCTTATAGGAGGGACTTTCCAAGAGGATAATTGGTGCTCTTTAGCTTTCTTTCAACATCGAATGGTGGTGGGCGACGTCTTGTAGAAGATGCCATTTATCTAAGTAAATATTAGATAGTAATTAGAAAAGAAGATTTGTACCAAGCCAGAGCTCTGATACCATGTAAGAGAATACAATGTGGTGTATATAAAAGAATACTCACAAGAAGTAGGATCTTTCACAAAAAAAAAAAGCTTTAAAAAATTCACAATAACAAATATAGAGAAGATTAATGTATTAATAAAGTGATAATAGATGGAAAATCCCCACACCCGTGCACTCCTATCACTACAGCACATCGGGGGCATAGCAGCGTTTTCTAGCAACGTTTCAGCAGTGTTTATTTTGTCGGGATGTCGAGGATTTCACTCATTGCCCCATAGTGAAATAGTGTCGTCAAAAATTTTACTGTGTTGAGCAGCGCCTATAGCAGTGAATTTACACTATTTAACAACACTCATAGCAGTGCTTTTTTACTGCTGAGCAATGCCTATAGCAACGTAATTTTGCTTCTATACTGTGATTTCACTGCTATGCAGCAAAAATAGCAATAAGAATGCGCTACTATTTTCATTGCATAGAATTCTAGAGAGTTGTTGGATGCTGAATTTAAGTTATACATGTCATATATACACACAAAAAATTATTTATAGTTTTAAAAAAAACATCCATTAGAACCCTTGGAGCCATGTTTCGAGAAAAACAAAAGATAGTTGAAAACTTTTGAGAAGCGAAACAATGTCAAGATCATGAATCTATCCCATCTTGTAATAAATCCATGTGTTGCTTCATCAATGTCTATATCTAATGGAAGCTCAATGAAAATATGGGGTTCCATATCAATACCAATATCACTATCATGATCCAATGAAGCATTGTCATGATTGATAGGTGACTCATCATCTTCTTCAGATTGATATTCCTTATGCTCTTGATCGCCCCCCTCCAAAATGTTCTCTTCATCGTCTTCTTCCAATGAGCCGATTTGAGGTCGTACTTGCACCTCATCTAGAGATTTGACCTCCACATCTTGATCTTAAAAGATATGTTTTGAATGAGGGAAAACTTTTATAACATACCACCACTTTTTTAAATTCTATGAATATTTGATAAATGAATAATTAAATACTCTAAGAGAGAAATTTTTATCATTTTATATTCACACGGATTGTAAAAAAGAAAATTCAGAAAATTTATCGAGATCAAAATATTCAGATAAATGATTAATTTATTCCTCATTGGAATTCGTAACTAATTTAGAAATGAGTTAAGTGAATATTCAAGAAAGAAATTCAGTAAAATAATAACTAAATTACCAAACCTTTTCGAGAAAGATAGTTCAGGAAAAATCTTATCTGACTCGAACCTTGAATTAGACTATGACCAAGACCAAACTCTTTCGTCAGTTTTTGAGGAAAGAAAGTGTGACCAGTTTAGCAAAATACACTCAAAACTCTAGCCAAATCTGAAACTAAGTTTGAGGCCCTTCGAATTGATCTATGGATCAAGGTTATAGAATTTGAGGAATTCTAGTATGAAGACAAATTTAGGGATTTTGGGAATTATTCGAGTCCCATTTCTTATAGGATTTGTTGGAAACTTGATATTTTTGTGTAGTTTGAGCTAACGTCTATTTGTTGGTGCACTCTTTGTGCCATTAGATTATATCTTGACACAAATATTTGGCGTATTTGTTTGTAGTTGTATAGATACATATGTCAATGCAACAATATTGGAAGGACAAGGGAAACATGACACTAAACTTAATTGAGATTATACAACACCTTTCATATGAAGAAGATAATGTTAAATACTATCTCCACTTTGAGACATTGAAATAAAAACATGGGCTTTATTTAATTTGCCAAAAGAATCCTAAATATCATTTAAAAAGGAACCTTATAAATGAGAGATCTCTAAAGGGTGTGGTGTTAGAAACAACAAAACAAAAAGTAAATCTCAATGACAGTAACAATGTGCTAAGTTTACGATTGATCCACAAATAAAAACCCATCTTAGACACTATATCAAGATTATAAATCATGATATATATGCTTAAATTTGAGGGACATTGAAGTAAAAACATGGGATAATAATGCCAAAGAATACTTGGAAAAGGAACCTTAGAATTGAGGGATCTCCAAAGAGTGTGGTGTTCAGAAACACCATAAGCAATCAAATTTCAATGAGATTGTTACATTCAAGTTTACAATTCATCCGAAGACAAAAACCCTTCATAGAAACTTTGTCAAGATAATAATTGAGTACAAATTGTATCTCAAACATAGCGTTTTCTCATGTATTGCTCCAATACATACAAAGTTTCTCTATCATAAACTGCTTCATTTACTAAAGTGTTGCAAGTATACTCCCGTTTGTTCTTTGCATAAATCCAACCAAGTAACCATGCGCCCATTGTTGTCTCCAAAAAACTTTGAAGCTCCTCTATATTTTGATTCCACATCTTTGGAAAAATCAAGTAGGTTCCGAGCATATTCCACATTACATTGTAGAGGTAATCATCAAAAATTAGCGTGTTATTTCCATCCAGGTCATGAAAAATTCTCCATGCTACATCCAAGTTTTTGTGGTATACAAATCGATATCCGAGATGGAATCTCCATTGAAGATCAGCAAGATCAACCAACAGATCCATATTAAAGAGCCATGGACTCATCCGTTGAGGACCAGCAAGGTCAATCAACCAGATCCATGCCCGGTTTCAGAAAACAACTCTTATTCCTTGTTCCAATATCTTCCACGAGGCACGTGTGGGTATCTTCGGCGACCCAGAGCCCGAGCACCGTATGGTCAGCACCCTCTAGGATCCTTCACAGGTCACCTAGCGCTTCACTCATAGGCCGCTTCCTTGGTCCCTCATCCACTGTACCGGAAGCTCACCATTTAAATCGAACCGAGGCTGGTCAAGACCTCGGCCGACCTTGCTACGCGAGACGTCCTCCATTAACTCTCCGTCCGCAGTTGCAGCTTTATTAGTTAGGTCTCCCCACGACCTTAATCACAAGATGGTCAAAATGCTTCCCCGACATTCTTGACATAAAATAGTCATTTACAAATAGGTCACAAATACAGTTTCTATATTGAACTCTCGTCTTTCCACATTATTCCACATCAATCCATATTACTTAATCCAATTCCAATTCATATGTGTATCCATTCTTGACCATATACATCATTTTCCATCCCATCACATCAGATTCATTCACTTCACATAAAATCCATTCCTATCTTTCTTAATTTACATTACGTCTCATCACATTCATTTCTCATTATATCTCATTCGTTCAGATCTTATATTATTCATTCACATTCTGATTCACATGACATCTCATCTCATCCATTCGCTCATATCGACTTCATATCCATTCACATTCATATTTGCATTCATTATTCCACACACACATCCACATTCGTACATCCACATTCACATCTATATCCATACATCCATTTTCACATCCACATTCATACATCCACATCCACATCCACATTCATACATCCACATCCACATCTACATTCATACATCCACATCCATACATCCATACCCACATTTCACATTCATACATCTATATCCACATCCACATTCATGCATCCACATCCACATCCACATCTACATTCATACATCCACATTCACATTCACATTCACATCCATACATCCATACACCCACATTCCATATTTATACATCCATAGCCACATTCCACATTCATACATCCACATCCACATCCACATTCACATTCACATCCATACATCCATATCCACATTCCACATCCTCATTCACATTCACATACATCCACATCCACATTCCATATCTACATCCATATCCCCATTCACACATCCACATTCACATTCACATACATCCATATCCACATTCACATACATCCATTCTTTCACATACATACATCTCCATCTATTCCTCGTTCATTTTCATCTATTTGATTCGTTTCACGTCCTCATATCTATTTATAGAAGACAAGAGAATTCTTATTTTTGATATAAGATTTCTTTACGCATCTATTTATGCATAAATTCCATTTTAAGGAGACTAACACTTTCGAAATAAAAATCAATCTTTTATGCATCTTCCTGTACATAAATTCATTTTAAATGAGAATGACACTTTTGAATTAAAAATCAATCTTTTATGCATCTTCCTATGCATAAATTCATTTTAAATCAATCTTTTATGCAATTCATTTTAAATCAATCTTTTATGCAATTCATTTTAAATGAGAATGACACTTTTGAATTATAAATCAATCTTTTATGCATCTTCCTATGCATAAATTCATTTTAAATGAGAATGACACTTTTGAATTAAAAATCAATCTTTTATGCATCTTCCTATGCATAAAATCAAAATTGACGAAAATAACTCTTTTGAACTAAAAATAGGTTTCTTTATGCATCTTTCTATGCATAAAATCAAAATTGATGAGAATAACTCTTTTGAACTAAAAATAGATTTCTTTATGCATCTTTCTATGCATAAAATCAAAATTGATTAGAATAACTCTTTTGAACTAAAAATAGATTTCTTTATGCATCTTTCTATGCATAAAATCAAAATTGATGAGAATAACTCTTTTGGGTTAAAATAAATTCTTTATGCATCTTTCCATGCATAAATCCAATTTAGTAGGAATTACACTTTTAGAATAAAAGAATTTTTCTTATGCATCTTATTTATGCATAAAATCATTTATGATGAAAATCACACTTTTAATATAAAAAAATATCTTTTATGCATATGGTTATGCATACAATCATTTATGATGAAAATCACTCTTTTAATATAAAAGAATTTCTTTTATGCATCTAATTTATACATAAAATCATTTATGATGAAAGTAACACTTTTATAATAAAAAAATAATCTTTTATGCATACTTTTATGCATAAAAATCAAATATGATAAAAGTAACACTTTTATAATAAAAAATAATCTTTTATATATACTTTTATGCATAAAAATCAAATATGATAAAAGTAACACTTTTATAATAATAAAAATAATCTTTTATGTATACTTCTATGCATGAAAATCAAATATGATAAAAGTAACACTTTTATAATAAAAATAATAATCTTTTATGCATACTTTTATGTATAAAAATCAATAATAAGGAAAGTAATACTTTTGTAATAAAACTAAATTTCTTTTATAAAAATAATCAAAATGCATCTTCTATGCATGAAAATGACACTTTAGAATATAGAAATCATAAGGATTACTCTTTTAGAATAATGAAAGATAATACTTATTTCTAAATTTTTAAAAAATTCACCATAACCTCCTTTGTATGGCTGACCATTTTTCAATTTTAAGTCTCTAAAATTAATTAGAAATGCATCAAGAGTATTTAAATCATTCTAAAGTAACATTTTTCTACTTATTTAAGAGAAACATTATGAAAAACTTGATTTTATTTATTAATAATTCACCTAGGATAAAGAATGGTTGGATTTACTAGAGAAGAGAGGGGAATGCCTTTTGTAATGAGGCATAACATCACTTGCAATTTTAGAGACGACAAAAAGCATAAAAACCATAAAAACTATAAAATAAATGGAAAAGAGAAGAATCACCAACTTACTAATGAATTTGAGAGCTTTACTTTGGCTTGATGTTTGAGGGTTCAACTCTTGTTTGAGACAAGAGTGGCCACCAATCTTTTGGAAGAGGGAAGGTCAAAAACTAATGAATTATGAATAAAATTCATTGTTTTTGGCACTTAGGAGAGGCAGGGTAACAATGCAAGAACACTATTAAGTTTCAACAAAGAGGAGGGCTTCTATTTATAGGAAAAAGTGAGCCTCTAACCAAGCAAACTGATTCTAGAATTTTCCAGATCAATTTGGTCAATTTTTGACCATTTTTAGGTCAGTTTTGCTCACTTTTTGGATCTAGTTGAAACAAGAGAGAGGAGAGATAAAAATATCTCATTATTTGGAAGTTTAAAACTCATTCAAGCATGTGAAATAGGCGCCTCCTTCATGAGGGAAATTCCCCCATGCAGAGGTGTCAAAAATGCATCATTACTTCTAAATATCTCCCTTTTTTTAACTATTAACCTTGTCCTTAGTCGACTCTTCATCTTATGTGAGTATTTACTCATTTTTGGGAGATTTTCCTTTTATTTCTTCATTTATCTCCTCCCTACATTTGGATGAATCTTATTGGTCCATAGGAACCTTAATTTAAAATTTCGAAAAAATCTTCACCCCCAGGATAATGCCTCTTGAACAGATTATACTTAATTTCTAATGCACCTTCTGGAAATCTTTTTGAACTTCTGTTTCAGGGGAACTTATTTTAATAAGATGAGGTGTTTTTCTATCTCTCTAGAATATTTTCTCTCTCTAGGCCAAAACAGGTAGAAACAAGATCTTTTATATTTTTGAAGAGGGAAATGATTACAGGGGAAGATACTGGACATCCTGAGAGACTGGGGGAGGAATCTTATAAATATCATCACCTTCGTCTTTCTCCTATGTACTTGGCGGGTCGTCAATGTGAAGATTTTGAAGGTTCTCTTTTTTTGCATCATCTAGTGTTTACTTTTTTGTGCCGCCACTTGCACCACACCAAGGACGGGTGACCATCTAAAAGAGCAGAGCACTTTGATTCTAATGCCATCACTTCCAAATCATCTTTGCATAAAGCAATACATCGTCTCTTCTTTAGCAAGCTCTCCTCTAGCACAACTCCACCACAATATATCTCTACAACATAGCTGTGTTCAGGACAAAACCCTGTGATGAGACCGTCAATAAAGCCTTTGTCGAGATGAATTCTCTATTTTGGCCACTAGAGCCTGAGATAAATACATTTTTTGTGAGAACCTTATCAATGGCCTCAAACTTGTCAACCTTGCTGTGATGAAAAGAATAACAGTTGCAATCTCAACTGTTCCAGATGTCCAGGCAGCATCTTTTTGTGTGTAGATCACGCCAAATTCATAGTGCACCTTTGTTGACTGGCTAGAAATCCCTTCGATAAGCATTCCAATGGTGATGAAATCAACAAAACACACAAGAATATATTCATATTGTGAGTTTAGTGTGTTCAAAGCAAGTGCCAACTTGGAGAAAAATTCTGATGAGAGCTGCTCCTTTGTACCATGTAGGTCCATGATTGCCAGTTGAAATGGTATATGCTCTTCACTACAAAAGGCTATAATCTTTGTCATATCAAAACCCACCCCCCTAATTGTCCAAGGAATAGACTCTTGTTGAGATACAATACCCATAGATGCTCTATATAGGTGATTGAGTTGAGTTACTACACTTTTTGGAAGTGAAGGATTTTTTTTGAACGATTGAGAGAGTCCCTAACAAGGACTGGCTGTAGCTCCTCAATTGATTATACTCATACTCCCCTAGATTATATGTCTCACACACCTATTCCCAAGTTATCTTTTCCCTTGTCAGATCAAAATAGAAGGCAGTTATTGCATCTTTGAGCACTCAATCTGTTTTTAGCTTCCAAGCCATCTCCTCCATATCCATTCTTTGATGGGTTTGCTTTCCCTTCTTAAGCAATATTCTCTTGTCAAGAAGTGCTGTTTAAATGTCCAAAACTTCACTCTTTTGAAGGCCTAAAATGCACCTAAACAACGTTGGGCCTAGCATGACTGTTCCTGGTGCCTGATGAATTTGCCCACTCTTCAAAGTTGGAAGTTTACGATTTTGATCAAGACCTTTAGTTTGAGTTTCACCCTTTGTATTTGGTAGCAAGCCTTTTGCATATAGCCTCATGATCTTAACCCAATTCTGCCATACATCATCATCACATAGAAGCAAGTGTAAATCATTTTTGAGAAAATTCTTATGTAGCGTGTGCTCCGTGGTCTCCACAAAGGCCTGCAAAGTTGCAAAGTAAGAAGTTAGCCCCCTTACTATGGATATCACAAAATATTAGGAGGAATCATGCATCTATGGATTTTCAATCATTTGGAGCTTATGCTCAAACTTGAGTTTGAGCCTCACTTGCCAGTGCTAAACTAGTATATAATGGTGATGCTCGATCTTAGGTTTGAGCGTCACATCCGTATGCAAATCTAGCACTTGCAAGTGAGGCTCCAACTTAAGTTCGAGCCACAATTAGATATGCAACTTTTACACCATCACAGAGAGGTGAGGCTTGAAGTTCAATTTCAAACCAAACTATTAAGTTTATGCAGTTTGAGAAGAAGCCTCACATGCATCTTTCTTATGCTACTGCTACACTTGAAACTATAGATCCGTAAAAGATATTATGAAAAGTAAAGAAGAAGTAATGTATGTCTATGATTTACCAAGATATAGCAAAGAATCAAAAGAGTAACTTCCAAGACTCGTCCATCTTGGGTTGATTAACACCAGGCAAAGGTTTACTACTAGGACAATCGTTTGCATGCCATTGTGCTCGAGCTTGTAGAAGTTGATCGAGGAATGGCTCCTTTTGCATTGACTTTGCAACAGATAAATTTGCATCCTTGGAAATGTCACGAGAAATCTTGGGCAGGCAATTTACAATTATCTTTGATCTCCTGAACCTAAATTGCTGACGTAGTTGAGGGGTCACTTTAGCCATATTTAGAGCCTCTAAGCTTTTTGCAACACTAGTGGAGTGTTGACCAGAGATAATCCAATATTCAACTTTATGAATATATTCTTTTGCAAGTTTATTAAGGGGTTGTTTCGTAGCACGATTATAGGGCATCAAAATTGCAAGTATCTCCTCTTGCTTTGGGTCCTCAATAAAGTCTTGGGTCAAAATACGAACCCAATCCTTATTTAACCTTCTATACACATAGTTTGAAGGAGCAGGATAACATTTCATCATATCAATGCTGAAGACCTCATTTAGACCAAAGAGATAATATCCCTTCTTTATTTTTAATGAGATCATGGCTTTGTTGCCCTTGTTTGGAGTCGCAACCTCCATTAGCTCGTCATCGGACGCATCTATCTCCTTTGAACCACTTGTTGGTTTTGTCCTTTGCCTCTTTGAAGAGATTTCTTGAACCTTTGTAGAGTGCTTTGCCTTTCTCTTCTTTGCAAGTGCTTGCTCCTCTTCTTGCACCTGAGAGCCTGCCATGTCTTCAGCTGCTATTGTGCTTACATCAAGGACCTTTTTTTTGTCACACCCTCCTTTTTATGTTTTGAAGTTTTTATGTTTTGAAGAAGTTGCACCAATATTTCTAGATGCTTCAAGTGCACTCTTCACTATGGCCCTGCCTTTTTTCTCCACAATTTTCCTAACTTGAGTGGTTGTTGTCTTCTTTTTAGGTATGGACTTTTTTCGTGAATCTAAAGACTTCTTTGCATGCCTCACCGCTTTCACCAGGTCCTCCACATTATCCACCCCTGAGTCTTCTTGATTAGAAAAGTCAATGATCTTCAATCCTAGCTTTACAATAGAATTGTCCTTTCCTAGTTTATTGCCAGTCATGTCTGCTGGGTGAAAAGTATCCAATGATAAGCAAAACTTATTTGCTTTTGTAGTTTCTCCTTCTGGCAATACATTGCATGTGAAGCATGGGTTTGCTCTTACATCCACATCATCCTTAGCACTTATCACAATCCCCATATCTCCATATGATGTATCACCTTGAGATAGAAACAAATGGAGGACTCCTTTGAAGTTTGCACTAGCATCGTAGCTATCCACAAACCATTTTACTCCTTCTTTGTTACTCAATTCGAAGGTTTTATCCACCTTAATTCTAGGAGTGACACTTTTAGCTTGAGTTGTTGTTTCGAGAGCATCCAGAGTAAAGATTGGTGCACCATGTGGTTGCAAAGTAGCAGGCGCTTTGCTAGCTTCCATTCCTGTGAAGCACAAAAAAAGTTTCAAAACCTTAGAAAAAAATGGATTTAAATGCTACATATCAAATCAAAACCTATCAAACTTAAGAAACTTAATGCATGCTACAATTATTGATGCTTCACTTAGTTTTCTTGAATAGAGGGGGCCTCACTTGCATTTACTTAATCCATACAGAAGCTCGACTTAAGCTGGAGCCTAGATCCAAGTTGTGCACTCATATGCTAGGGGTATGCTAGCATAGAGAGGCAAGGCTCAAACTCAAGTTTGAGCCTTAAGGCAAAGTTCCATGTATGGGAGGCTTGAACTTAAGCTAGAGTCTAGATCCAAGTTGTGCACTCATATGCTAGGGGTACACTAGTATATTGGAGCCTTAAGGCCAAGTTCCATATAGGGGAAACCCGAACTTAAGCTAGAGCCTAGATCCAAGTTGTGCACTCATATGACAGGGGTACACCAGCATATAGAGACAAGGCTCAAGCTCAAGTTCGAGCCTTAAGGCCAAGTTTTATGTAGGAGAGGCTCGAACTTAAGCTGGAGCCTAGATAGGGATATGCTAGCATAGATAGGCAAGGCTCGAACTCAAGCTGGAGCCTTAAGGCCAAGTTCCATGTAAAGTTAAGCATGGAGAATGAGCCTGAACACATAAGTTCCATGTAGGGGAGGTTCGATCTTAAGGTGGGGTCTATATCCAAGTTGTGCACTCAAATGCTAGGGGTGCACTAGCATGGAGAGCAAAGGCTCAAACTCAAGTTCGAGCCTTGAGGCAGGGCCGGAGTACACTAGCATGGAAAACAAAGGCTCAATCTGAAGTTCGAGCCTTAAGGCCAGTGTACACTAGCATCGAGAGCAAAGGCTCCAACTCAAGTTCGAGCCTTAAGGCCGGGGTGTACTAGCATGGAGAACAAAGGCTCAATCTGAAGGTCGAGCCTTAACACCGGGGTGTACTAGCATGGAAAGCAAAGGCTCAAACTCAAGTTCGAGCCTTAAGGCCGGGGTACACTAGCATGGAGAACAAAGGCTCAATCTGAAGGTCGAGCCTTAACACCGGGGTGTACTAGCATGGAAAGCAAAGGCTCAAACTCAAGTTTGAGCCTTAAGGCCGGGGTACACTAGCATGGAGGATGAAGGCTCTATCTGAAGATCGAGCCTTAAGACCGGGGTGCACTAGCATGGAGAGCAAAGGCTCAAACTCAAGTTCGAGACTTAAGGCCGGGGTACACTGGCATGGAGAACAAAGGCTCGATCTAAAGTTCGAGCCTTAAGGCACCGGGGTACACTAGCATGCAGAAGCAAAGGCTCAAACTCAAGTTCGAGCCTTAAGGCCGGGATACACTAGCATGGAGAACGAAGGCTCCATCTGAAGTTCGAGCCTTAAGGCCGGGGTGAGAGCAAAGGCTCAAACTCAAGTTCGAGCCTTAAGATCGGGGTGCACTAGCATGGAGAGCAAAGGATCAAACTCAAGTTCGAGCCTTAAGGCCGCGGGTACACTTGCATGGAGAACGAAGGCTCAATCTGAAGTTCGAGCCTTAAGGCCGGGGTGCACTAGCATGGAGAGTAAAGGCTCAAACTCAAGTTTGAGCCTTAAGACCGGGGTACACTAGCATGGAGAGCAAAGGCTCAATCTGAAGTTCGAGCCTTAAGGCCGGGGTGCACTAGCATGGAGAGCAAAGGCTCAAACTCAAGTTCGAGCCTTAAGACTGGGGTGCACTAGCATGGAGAGCAAAGGCTCAAACTCAAGTTCGAGCCTTAAGGCCGGGGTGCACTAGCATGGAGAACAAAGGCTCAATCTGAAGTTTGAGCATTAAGGCCGGGGTGCACTAGCATGGAGAACGAAGGCTCAATCTGAAGTTTTGAGCGTTAAGGCCAGGGTGCACTAGCATGGAGAGCAAAGGCTCAAACTCAAGTTCGAGCCTTAAGACCGGGGTGCACTAGCATGGAGAGCAAAGGAGCAAAGGCTCAAACTCAAGTTCGAGCCTTAAGGCCGGGGTGCACTAGAATGGAGAGCAAAGACTCAAACTCAAGTTCGAGCCTTAAGGCCAGGGTACACTAACATGGAGAACAAAGACTCAATCTAGGTCGAGCGTTCTAACACATCAATTCTATGTAAGGGAGGCTCGAACTTAAGGTGGAGTCTATATCCAAGTTGTGCACTCAGATATGTGACACATATACCATGTTTATATAGGGAACCCTTGTCATTTAGATTATATAATGTGCACAAAGATCAGTTTTACAAGTTCTCGACATATGTGAAGATACAAAAGAGAGCAGCAACACCACGAAGTGCAAACAATCTACAATGAGCAACGATTGACAAATGGCACACTTAGCGTGCAATCAAGTAAGGGTTTATATTGATTACTGTAATCAATTAAAGAAGGACTTACTTGTTGCATAAAGTATTCAATTATATGAGAGAACACACGAAACGCAGATGGGTGCACGAAAGTCTCCGATGTCGCACAGACGTGACGGATACCTAAAGTCTCCGATGGCATGTGGGCGGAATGGTTTGCAAGAAATAGAGGTCGGAACCAACGCAGACGTGTCGATTGTGGAAGGAAAAGAAACTGTTTAAAACGTAGGAGGACGCAGGGCTGAACGAGTACTTCAGAGATAGGAAACAGAGATGATTATTGCATACGATGGCATGCGCGATGGCGATTACAATGACGATGACGAGCACTGTATGCTCACCACACAAAATCGCTTTAGGTGCAGAATCGCGTTTAGGGTTCGTAGGTCATTTGGTTTGGTTCAAACGTGAGGTCGAACACTTTGTTTCTAATTAAGGCGAGACATTCTTTTTTTACATGGATGGGACGTGTCCACGGTGTGGGAACACGGCTAGTACGGTTGGGGGGAAGGGGGAACATGGATGGGACGTGTCTTCACGGTGTGGGAACACAGCTAGTGCGGTTGAGGGGAAGGGGGAAATTTGAAATTTGAATTTCAAACGAGAGGGGCGGGGCAGCAAGCGGCGCCTCGTGCAGTGTGCGGTCGGGAGCCGTGCGGCGCGGGCGTCGAGCAGCCGCCGCTGCTCTACCGAGCAATGCACACGACTGCCGTGAGACACACTTGGTCGAGCAACCGCTGCTCTGCCTTACGCCTCGAGCAACGTGAGCACGCTTAGTCAAGCTCTGCTTCGGGAGCGCGAGGAGGACGAGTGCGGGTGTGGCAAAAAGAAGGTTCCGGTTTCGGTTTCTTCCCCCAAGCCCAAGCCCAAGCCCAGGCCCAGATCCCAGGTCTTTTGATTATAGTTAGTTTCACTTTTGTTTATATACCCTTCTTCACCCACACCCCACTTGTTCTCTAGGATTATCCTAGCTTCCCTCTCTATTCCTACTTGCTTGTGTAATAGACAAGGCTCAAACTCAAGTTTGAGCCTTGAGCTTGAGATTTCTTCTTTTCTTCCCTCTTTCCCCATACACCCAAATATAATTATAAACTATGCGATTAAAAATTCAACTAAAATCTATATAATGCACAATGGCTCAAACATGAGTTTGAGCCTCACGAAGGAGAAGAGTCTCAAATCCAATGTCCATTTGCTCATTTCCATGTCACATTCTCTTCACTAGCATATTGTTTCTCTCTATTGCTTTCTCTTTGCCTTTGCTGTTGTTGTAACCACTCACCTTTGCCTTTTGTACCTATGAAACATTGATGGCTGATTGACACCATACCTTGACTCAATATCCCAATGAAACGGTGTGGCCAGATGCAAAGGGTGATGAGGCCTACCTCTTGGGAAACTAGCATATACATGAGGTGAAAATTATCACTTCAATTGGGACCTCTTAATAGCAAACTAGCATATGAAGGTGAGGCTCAACTTCGGTTAGAGCCTCCAAGCAAACTAGCATCTGTGGGTGAGGTTCAAACTTTACTTTCAGCTTCCTAGAAGCGAACTAGCATCCGCAGGTGAGGCTCAAACTTTTGTTGGAGGAGCCTACCCTTCTAGCTAACATATGCAAACTAATATATTATGCAAGTGAGGATGATAACTTTAACTAGAGCCTCCTAGCAAACTAACATATGATGGTGAGGCTTATGGAGCCTCCTACTAACAAGCTAGCATATGCAAGCAAGGCTCAAGCTTTAGATGGAGCCTAGCCTCCTAGCAAACTAGCATTGATAGGTGAGATTCAAACTTTGTTTGGAGCCTGAACTCATGTTAAGATTGAATTACATTTATAGTTTTGTGTACTACCGTAAAAACATCACTTCAATCTTTCTTATTGAGATCTTGATTTTCTCAGGGATTGCAGGGTCTAAAACAAGGTGCTTCAATGTTTTTCATTAATGGTTCTGCAAGGAAGGCACGCGGGGTTATTCATTCCATTGATGCATCTCAAACATGTGGTTTTCAATTCATTGGTGAGACATGTGCAACAATACATGTTTAACAAAGCTTTGATGACACATTTCTCAATTCCATTTGCCACAATGGATGCAAGAACAATGTCTCAAGCAGATGGAAGCATCATCAAATGGCCATTGGTCAACCTTGTTATGGATAAAGACATTACTAATACCAAAGAGGATAATTTTGCGGAACTTCTTGTTGATCAAGAAGATCACTTTATAGATAGGGAGAGCTGGAAAGAGAAAAGTGTCATCCTCTGGGATGACAACAAATCTACAAAACTTGGCAATGGAGTATAATTGCTGGTCCACCCATACGAGGCTATAAATTGTAGAGAACTAGGGGAGAGTAGCTTGGGTGTCATTATAGAAGGATCTTTGCATCCAAGTTCAACTTGTGTTTCAGGTCTGAATTTGGTTAGTTGGCCGATCAGGCAACTCACATTTGAGAATGGTGAACCATTAGTGAGGGACACAGAATCTTCTTCTATTGATGAGAGGGTATTCAAGATCACTTCATGCAAAAAAATATTGACAGCCTAAACAATTCAAGTGATGAAAAAGAGGATGATGATGTAGAGGGCAATGATGGCGATAGTTTTGATGACAGACACCATGATGCCATGATCACTAACTATGATATCATTGAAGGGACAAATAAGAAAAGAAGCTATGTCCATAGGGTAAGGGTAATGAAAAATTACGATAAAACCCATGGAGCTAGCAAAACATGTGATGTTGCAAACATTCACAACAATGTTGCAACCATTGATTGTTAGCGAGAAGCGATGTTGTCAATTTGGAGATGGATCCAAAATCATGCAAGCTAGGGTACACTTTTGGGGACAGAGCTATAGTACACGATACACATTTGTACTGGATTGCATGGGCATGGCCTATAGACAAGGTCAAGATGACGAGTGCTTTGAGTTCACATTTGATGGGAAGAAGGTTTGTAGTAAAGCATGGTATGTAATGCATGGCATTGGTAAGTCAACGTTCTATAGGCTCAAAAAGAAGTTCTTGAATGGTGCATGTAATGTCAGTCATGGCAATAGTGGGATAATACGGAAGGGCATGACACATGTTGAGATGGCAAAATCAATCATACAGGGCTTCATAGATAATAATGCTGATCAAATGCCACATAGGTCAAGGACAACTATGCATGGAGCCCGCGAGACCCAATGTGTTCTACCAGCAATGTACAAATAGGTGGACATATTGCGTGAAGTGAATGACACACTTGTCTCATTCGAATACCAGCCACTGTCACAACCATCATTCTCAAGATTGTGGAACATAGTTAGTTCAAGACATATTGCGTGAAGTGAATGACACACTTGTCTCATTCGAATACCGGCCACTGTCACAACCATCATTCTCAAGATTGTGGAACACAGAGTTCAAGACAGTTAGTTTATCAAAAACCAACACCTTCTCAAAATGCGACATTTGTACGGCAATCAAGGTCAAGTTGGAATCAACAAAAAATCAAGAGGAGCGTGCCAGATACATGGCACAAAGAAGGGCACACATGTTGCAGCAAATGAGTTGTAGAAATCTATACTATGCTTGAAGGAGCTCTTCCGAAATGAACCCAAATAGGTATTTGTGTATTATACATGATAAGATGGACTGCCATACCGCAAATTAAACCAATTCCTGATACTTCCTTGGAATTGAAGTGGTGAAAGATCATGCAGGTACTTGGTTAGCACAGCGCCAATATGCATTGGATATGTTGGCAAAGTATGGCATGACAGGGTGTAAGCCTATGAGTACACCATTGGAGCAAAATGTGAAGTTGCGGGCTGATTATGGCGAGGAATTGGATGATCCTTCTATGTACAGGAAGATGGTTGGTAGTCTCATATATATGACTATCACACGCCCGGATTTGAGTTATGCTGTGGGGCTAGTCAGCCAGTTTATGCAGAGCCCCAGGAAACCACATTTGGATGCAGTGAGACGCATCATGAGATATGTGAAAACCACAGCACATTATGGTCTATTTTATGAGAGTGGTAAAAGCTTGGACATACATGGCTACACAGATGCTGATTGGGCAGGTAGCGCATATGACAGAAGGTCTACTAGTGGATATGCTTTTACACTTGGAAGTGCTGTGGTGAGTTGGAGTAGCAAGAAGCAACCTACAGTTGCTTTATCCAGTACAGAGGCTGAGTACAGGGGTGCAGCCATTGCTACTTGTGAGGCTATATGGTTAAAGAGTCTCTTGGCAGATTTATGTGAGCCTCTTGATGGGAAAGTTGTCATTCATTGTGACAACATGAGCAGTATACAGTTGGCAAAGAATCCAGTGCAAAATGCAGCGTTCTGCGTTTCCAAAGGATGGTTCTGTGTGGGCCACTCGCAAATTGCAGCTTGTACATAGTGATGTATGTGGGCCGATGCAAACTCTGTCATTTGGTAAACACTTGTACTTCGTGACTTTCATTGATGATTACTCAAGGCATGCATGGGTATATCCACTGAAGGCAAAGTCCGAAGTGTTTTTGTGCTTCAAATAGTTTTTTCTTATCGTTGAAAATGTATCCAATTGTACTGTGGGCACCCTCCGTACTGATCGAGGGGGGGAGTACATGTCTAAAGAGTTTGATGCATTTCTGGCTAGTCGTGGGATAAAACACCAATGTACAGTGCCGTATACCCCTCAGCAAAATGGTGTTGCTGAGAGGAAGAACAGGTCACTTATGGAGATGGCACGATGTATGGTCAAGAGCCAAGCTTTGCCACATGCGTTTTGGCTTGAGGCTGTCATGTGTGCTACATATGTACTCAACAGGTGTCCCACTAAGGCCTTGCAGTCTATTACTCCATACGAAGCTTGGCATGGCAGGAAGCCTTCTATTGGTCACTTGCGTGTATTTGGTTGCTTGGCCTATGCTTTAGTGCATGTGCAACAATGCAAAAAATTGGATGATAAGGCTGTCAAATGCATTTTTGTTGGTTATAGTGCTGAAAGCAAGGGTTACAGATTGTATCATCCGCAGTCAAAGCGTATCTTGATTAGTCGAGATGTTGTTTTTGTGGAAGATGCTGTGCAACCCTTGTTATCATGTACCAAAGAGACAAGTGTGAGCTCACGGGATGTATTTGATACGTTGTTGCCTCTCTTTACAGGTGGGAATTCAAATGTAAGTCCTAATGAGGCAAATATTCAGCCTATGCAGATTTCAAACGACATCATAGATCAGCCTATTTCTGATGCAGATTTACAGGATGTAATTCATGACGATAGGGCTGAAAGTGAGCAGGCTAGAGGTATGCCTAAATGGCTGGTGCAAACCTTGCGTGATAGTAAGATTGATGCACCTATGACTAGTCGTACTCGTTCAGGTTTTCAGCATGCCTCTTATGCATTAGATTGTTATGCTTTGGCTGTGTCTAGTATGTGTGAAGAGGAAGAACCTCTTTCATTTGATGAGGCACAAAATTTAGAAAATTGGTTGGCTGCAATGCAAAGTGAATATGATGCTATAATGAAGAATGGTACATGGCCTTTGTGTGATTTGCCTATTGGTAAAAAGGCCATTGGATGTAAGTGGGTTTTTAAATTGAAACGAAAGCCAGATGGTAGTGTTGATCGCTATAAGGCTAGACTTGTTGCAAAGGGTTATGCTCAAGAAAAGGGCATTGATTTTGATGAGACCTTTGCTCCCACTTGTCGTATGACTACCATTCGTAGCATTTGTGCATTGGCAGCTCATAATGGTTGGAATGTACATCAGTTGGACATAAAGATTGCGTTCTTGAATGGAGATTTGCATGAGGAGGTGTATGTATCGCAGCCTCGTGGTTTTATTCAAAGAGGGCAAGAAAAGCAAGCTCCACGAGCTTGGTATGAAAAGATACATGCATATTTGACTGCACATGGGTTTCAGAATAGTCCAACAGAAAGCACTTTGTATGTTGAACGTGTGGATGGTGTACATCTAATCATTGCTCTCTATGTCGATGACATGCTGCTCACAGGACCAAATGAGAGTCATATTGCTGATTTTAAGGCTGATTTGAATGCCTCTTTTGAGATGTCAGATTTGGGGCATTTGCATCATTATTTGGGGATACAATTTAAGCAGTGTGATGGAGGTATTGCTTTGTGTCAGACAAAGTATATTGAGACATTGTTGCGGAGATTTGTCCTTGAAGACTGCAAGCCTATTGCTACTCCAATGGAGACAGGTTTGAAGTTGAGTCTTCATGATGCTGGAGATCACTTTGATGTCACACTCTATCAGACAGCTGTTGGTTGCCTCATTTATGTATGCATTACAAGGCCGGACATTCAGTTTGCAATCTCACAGGTGAGCAGGTTTATGCATAGCCCAGGGTCTCAGCATTGGAAGGCAGTTAAACGCATCTTTCGCTACTTGAGTGGCACCATACATCTTGGGTTGTTTTATCCCAAGGGGGGATCGTTGCCGCCAGATTTACATGCTTTTTCGGACTCAGATTGGGTTGGTTGCTATGACACAAGAGTGTCCACCACAAGTGGTTTTTGTTTCATGCTCGGTAGCTCATGCATATCTTGGTTGAGCAAGAAGCAACCTATTGTGGCCACTTCTAGTTGTGAAGCTGAGTACAGGGCAGCTTTCACAGCTACGGTTGAGAGTGTGTGGCTCAGACGGCTTATGGCTGATTTGGGTGTTGGACAGGAGTCTGCCACCTCTATCTACACTGACAGTCAGAGTGCATTGGCAGTTGCGAGAAACCCAGTTTTTCATGCTCGCACAAAGCACATTGAGGTGCATTATCACTATGTCAAGGAGAGCCTCTCAGCAGGAGAGATCAGCTTGGCCTATGTGCCAACACAGGACAACCTCGCCGATCTTTTCACAAAGGCGCTTCCTCGTGAGAAGTTCGAAGCTTTCCGCAAAGCTTTGGGCTTCCTCCCCTTTGTGGATTGATCTACTTCGGGCAGTGATGTGTGTGAACACACTTAGGACCATCGGGGCACTTTTTCCCTCTTTAGGAGGTTTTTTCCCCCGGCTTGTATATACGCCCATCATTCTAGGGCTAACTTATCTTTTGTACATTGACACAATCTAATACACTTTGTGTTGTGTGCATTCTTGCTTCTTCTTCTCCAAGCTTTGTGTGCTTTCCTGCAACCCTAATTCCAACAAATACATGTGCCTCTTCACATAAGCAAATGACATGCCTTATACCATTGAATCAAGCATGATTAATGGCATTAATATTCATTCCATAAGCATGTAATGGTGTCCAATGTTCAACCCTCATGTAATGAAGCCCACAAGGCATGTAGATATGAGAAAAGATAAGCCAAGAAGCTCAAATTCCATGAAAATTCCCAACCTTATTTGAATCAAAGCCATGTGGAAGAGCTCCATTCAAGCATGAAAGAATCAAGAAACCCTATTTTTCATGGAAATCCCAAAATTTTGTAAGAGGAAATAGCTATGATCATTATGCATATATCCCTTGGTTTAATGGAACATTAACATTATCATTTAAAAATTATGGTAACTAGGAAGCTTAACCCTCATGAAAATCCCCAAACTTGATGCAAGAAAAGATGATTCAACCCAAAGTTGATGAAATTAGTGAATGAGAGCATCAACAAAGAGAGGATATGACATTAGTGAGCTTCAACTAAGCATTCAATCTCCCATGAAACCCTAAATGCAGTCAACGTAGTCCATTTTCCTTAATGTGGCCAAAATCGTGCTAATGACAATCAAATTATGTATTCTGCCTTGTAAGCCATTAATCATGAAGAAACAACATAGGAAATAAAGCTTTAGGGGTTGTGCTGGTGGTTAAGGCTTAAGAAATAACCTAAAACGCAAGCGGTGATAGCTCGCGAGCAGCCACCCAGCAATAGGCGGCATAATTTTTCATCATTGAAGCATCAAAAAATTGCCAAATATCTTCACGGTGCCTTCCTAAGCCTCCAAGATGAACAAGATAGCTCCAAATCCACCATATAACCAAAAACGTGAGGGAGAGATGAAGGGAAAGAAAGGAAGAAGATGTGTAGGTCCACACCTCCAAACTTTGCCTGCCCTAATCTAAACTGTGCCCGATCACCAATATTTCCTCCAAAATTGATGCAAATTTTTAGGCTAAAATCTTGACCAAGCTCCATGATCCTCATGCCCATTAATCCATGTATAATCAACTTGAACATGAAACAAGATTTCCAAGAAAAAATCTGGGGAAATTTCAAGAAAATCAAGAACTTTTAGAATCCCACTTTTTTTTTGTTGTAAAAAGTGAATTGAAATGAAGAAGAAGATGGATCAAGAGCTAGGCTCTGATACCAATGCAAGAAAGGTTACCACTCAATGGGGATGGAGTGCACATATCCTAGCATTCATTGCCTGGAATGCACACATGAGTAGTCTTACCACCACGAAAGCTTGAGCTAATAGCTTCAAGAAGACTATATATTCCAAAAGTTAGTAAATGAACATGTCCATGGCCTTATATACTTCCTCCCTTCCACACTACACTTACTAATGTCCCTTTTACACTTGTCCATGGCCTTTGCGCCCATACCATTATTTACATGGCATTAATAACACATATAAAGGTGGGTAATTCATGATATTGATAATGGATGTATATTAGGTCCATGATCATCATATTAATTTCCAATCACATGGTTATATTGGATGGTAAACATGACCATTAGTTTTTTTTATAGTAAGTTGTTTACTACGGGAGCCATGTTCTCAATAGAAGTTCATTGCACATCAAATTCAACCATTTGATTGAGTTGAAATAAAGAGATGGGATGAAGATTGGAAGTGTTTTACCTTCTAACTATTGGATTTAATTGAAATAAAGAGGAGGAATGGATGTCACAAGGGTTCTAATTTCTCATACTAGGGTTTTCAAGTTCATCAAAATATTAATATTCCTATCTTGCAAGACTATTTTTAGGTTTCTATGCATGATAATCTCTACCTCTCAGGTGCAACTTCCCTATAGAATTACACCATTGGATGCAAACATTGTCTTTTATACATTTCTGGAGAAAGGTATGGAAAAGATTGTGACCGTGGGGATCTTCATAATTCATTGAGGAGCCGAGATCATGGAGTGGTTTATAGGCACCTAAATCGAAACAAAGTAGCTTAGTGATAGTTGAACATACTTTATAAGCACGATGATCATGTGAAATGTGACACATGAAAATAGATTATTGGATTATTGGGCTTATTAGTCCTTTAGCAGTGGGACTGCTCCCTTATAATTTCATATTGTATCAATTTCTTAGAGCATTTCAACATTGCATTTCATTACATGCAATTTATAGCTTTAGCGAGATTTTACTCATTGTATTAGCTTTATTGTAAATTCAATCTTTAATATGTTTGTGTTTTTGACTTGTTTGTGAGTTCATCCTTACTCCCTAGACTTGAACATGAAGATCCATTTGTATAAGGTGTAGGGTATGCATCCCTATTAGGTATATTTACAATTTTTAGACTTTCCTTACATTCATAGGAGGTGTATCATTTATAAGAGATGTATCATTTATAAGAGGTGTATCATTTATAAGAGATGTATCATTCACTAGCTACTAATGTATATGAATTATGATGGTGGTATTAAATAGTCATCTTAAAAGAATGTATGTATACATGAAATGATGTTTATATTCATCGAAACCATGTACATGTTTTTTGATACCCTCACATGCATAGGAGTTGGGCCCTTGAGGTTCTTACATTTTCAAAAACAAAAAAATTAAACTTGACATGAGTGTTGTAAGAACTTTAAACAAAATATGATGTCGAAAGATGACCTAAAAGAAGTTTCATGGAAATGAGATGGACACGACATGCTCGTTAAAAAATATGGAAGTAATCTAGAAGCTTATGAATCTATGATATTGTAAAGGTTAAATCATGGAATGTGGAGGAAAGTTGTGAAAGTACATTGGAAGCTTGTGCATTTCACTTTTTGAAGGACAAAAATGAGAAAAAAAAGGAGCTTTTAATCTTTTCATCCACATGGAAGATTTTGCATGAAAGATGGAGATGGACCTAAGAGAACAAAGAAGTGAATTTGCTAATAATGTGGGACATGTGACCTAACTAAACAAATAGAATTGTGTGGACTTAATGAATGCATCCTATGAGTTTTTGGTACAAAACTTTGTTATAAGCATAGAGTGAAGAAAAGTGCATAATGTGTTTTAATATCTTGACCTAATGACTTGTTGAACATACATTACTTCTTTCCCCCACCATTAATACTCACATGCTTTCATGCACATGCGATAATACATGAGATTATAATTTGAGTGATAAGTTTTGATTAGTTATTTTAATGTGGCTAGAGGATATTTTTAGGAGGAGTTGTTTTATAGGAGGATACTTATATGAGTTGTTTTAAAGGAGGATTCTTATATGAGTTGTTTAATATAAGGTTATTTTTAGGAGTTGTTGTTTATAGGAGAATACTTGTATGAGTTGTTTTATATAAGGTTATTTTAGGAGTTGTTTTATATAAGGTTATTTTTAGGAGGAGTTGTTTATAGGAGGATACATACATGAGTTGTTTCATATCAGGTTATTTTTAGGAGGATACATATAATGAACAAAAGGCTCCCTAACTAAACTTTTTCTTTCCCCCAACTAAACTTTCTCTTAAACATGGAGTTATAAGCTAGTTTGTAATTTGATTGATAACTTTTATATACTTATTGGCAAGAGCATCTCTTTTATACATATAGTGAATATAAGTAGAATCATTTAATTTTTGGCAATATCATCTATCTTATTACCAAGAGCATCTCTCTTATGCATATAGTGAATATAAGTAGAATCATTTAATTTTTGGCAAGATCATCTCTCATATTGGCAAGAGAATCTCTCTTATGCATATAGTGAATATAAGTAGAATCGTTTAATTTCTGGCTGTACACAAAAAGTCTTTCAAATATGAACAATTGATACATTACATTAGAAAGGTCAAAATGAGGAGAAGTGTCTTCTACATCCATGATGCTAAGGTGAACATGCACTCATTTTAAAAGAAGGCTATCTCCTAGCTTCAATTAGATGATGAATCTCAAGAAGATTCCCTTTATAAGCAATCTTTTTATCATGATTTAAGCCTGACTTTGACATATGACTTCCAACTCTAAGCATGGATGACACTCGTTTTGTGACCATGAAATGAGTGTCCATGTATTGAAAGATGAGGCAAGTCTCAAAGTTTATGAATTTGTATCCCTTAAAGTGCGCAAGGAAGAGGTAGCCTATTGTCAAGCCCTCAAGTGAGTGTTGTCTTTCTCATCTTTTAACTCAACACATAGGGTGTGAGTGGAACACTTGTCTTGATTGCTCATACCAATTCTAGATCACAATCTACTAAAAAATTAACTTTTATTGATAATCTACATGTTTCTCCAAAAGCTTGTTAATGATATGGATATGTAAATGGCCTATGTGTTATGCCATCATATTGACATTCTTGTTTCTCCCACACTTAACTATTCGGCACATTGATAGTAGGTAGCATATACTTTTACTTGTGGAAGGAGCTTAGGCCTAACTTATATCCCATGCAAAAAAACTTCTTGCAAAAGTCTACATATTTTAATTGATGTCAATCATTGAAAGATCTCTATATCTTCAATTGGGTCAAAAAATAATATACTCTAGAGATATTTCCATAATTTACGTTCTCATTCTAGAGTGAGCTAAAAATTGGATTGTGATTAGGATGGCTATCTTATAAATAATTACATGCTATTTGCAATTGTAGAGGTTCATAATCAACTTCATATAAAGGAGGATTTAGAGAGCCAACTTTTTAAGGTAGAGCATTAATACAACACCAAAATGGTTTTTTTTTGCATTTCCATTAAATATATTCTGTGAGATTTTCAAGAATAAGATTGTTTTTCTAAGTTTCATTTTAGTATGTAATGAGTAATACTTGAAAAGGTCAACCAAATGATGACCCTCCATATCCTCTCTATTTAAGGCAATGAAATGATGACACCTGAAAGAGAGAAGATTTGGGAGATTTGCTTACGACACCTGGGAGATTTGATTTGATTTATTTCTTTCTACGTGGCCTTCATGTCGAGCGAAGGCTTTGTTTGTCGCCTCTCTCAGCGATCTAAACTTTGCCTCTGTCCACTTTCTTAGTGATCTAGTGTCTCCCTCTCTCAGTGATCTAAGCTTTGTTTCTCTCTGGTTTAGCACCATGGCATCGAGTCTCACCGGTCCAAGCAAATGAAGGGGAGGGCTCCTTCGTTTGTGCTGACAGCAACCAAGGAGAGGGTGCCTTCATTTGTGCTCTCTCCACTGTGAGAGCAAGGAGAGGGCTGAACTCAAATTTAGAGATGAATATAGTAGTGCCATATTTATATTTAATGGAAATGCAAAACAACATTTGGGTGCCAATATATTATTATTTGAATGAATTTAGAGATGAGAGGATCTTGCCGCGTTTTCGGTTTTAACCAATCGAGAGTGACACCTGATAAATGTCAGAGGACGGTGGTCTGCCTGACAGCCGTCGGATGCTTAAAGCTGCCATCTGGGCCGTTGAAGGGTCTCTCAGGGATGCCGGCTAGCTGCAGACAAGACATGCTTCCTGCATGTTCTGGAGCTTGCACCTTTTTTTGGGTCATCGCTGTCGATTGACTCCTCTCCACACCCTACTCTTCCGCATCACAGAAAAAACGCCGGATTAGGGTTTCCTGTTAGCGTCGGACCTTTCCGACCAGCAGGCTTCATGGCGAACTTCGGTCGGGGTTTCCATCTCTACCACGAACTTCGCTCGGCCATTCCAACATCGCCAGCAGGTAAGGGCTTCTTCTTTCAGGGTTTTGTTATGGCTACCTCGTATCTTCAACAGGCCATGCTTTCTTCTTTTTGTCGGCTAGCTGCCTGACAGGCCAGGGTTTTTTAAAAAAATAAAATAAAATGGCGGACTAGCAGCGTTAACTTTTGCTATGGCCGTCTTAGATCGCCAATCCGCATTGTTTCCGTGTGCATTTGTTTATGCGGTTCCCGTAGACTAGCATCAAGGTCAATTTCTGTTATTAAAATCTGCATGCTTCAGACCGCAAAACCCTTTTATGGAACTTTCAAGGAAGTCATGGAACTCAACGTCAAATGGATTTTTTCTCACAAATAGTTGAGAAATCACAAAGCTCAGGGAATGTGTGAATCTCATTGTTTTGTTAGCTCCACCATCAGCCTGGGTTTGTACTTGTTTTTGCATGGCAGAAGAAGATGGTTTTGGGAGACCCAACAGATAGCTGGTTTGGCAGAGCAGCAATATGAGTGTGTGGAGTTGGAAGCCTAGAGTGTCAACACACATCGGGCCGGCCAAACAGCAAGCAATCGAATGGATTTGAACAGATAGAGTGGACATCATGTGGGCCACTGGGCAGGCTAGACGCAGTCCTTGGATATGGTGGGCACTAAAGCATTGCCAGGGGCCTTAAGGATCCGGCCATAAGTGAGCTGGTTGTTTGGTGAAGTTTCATAAACGTTTCAAACAGGGGGGCAAAATATGCCAGATTTGGCACTCATGCTTGGAAAAACTGTTGAATGTAAAAAACATACATTGCAGTCTTTAAACTAGTACACACCATGCATACCTTAAAATCTTCACACAACTTGTGGTGTGTAAGGGATTCTTGCGGACAGAATCCTTCCAAGATCTCCTAAATACAAGACAAGCACTAGATTAATCCAGATCAAGGTTCCATAGGCTAGCTTACCATCCAACTATAGATCCTGTACAACACAAGATCTCCCTTGAGCATAGGGGCTAAAGCTTCATCCATTCAGACACACAGTGTCCCGTATCTCTAGCCCTAAGGGACCATCGGTGGACCGTTTGCCTCGAGAATGGACAATCGGGAGTGGATTGCATCCGTGATCTAGACATAGACCATTTTGTCATAAGACAATACAATAATAATCATGCATTCATCATGTAAATTTTGTATGCTTATACTATGCAAAGAGACGGCCACAGCAAAAGATATAGCCCGGCTCTTTCTCCGTCATTGGTATTCAGCATGTGGTTTGCCACGAACCATTACTTTAGATCGGGATCCCTCGTTTGCATCTCACTTCTGGCGAGCTCTGTTTGGCAACTTTGGTACCAAATTGCAATTGTCCAATGCATTCCATCCCAAGACTGATGGCCAAACAGAGATTTACAATCAGTTGGCTTTCGATGTGCTTAAAGCGTACTACCATGATCAGCAGTCGAAGTGGGAGCTTCATCTCCGGTTGGTGCATGCGATTCTGAATGACACACTCATCCAGTGTTGGTAGAACTCCGTACGAGGCAGCCTTCAAAGAATGTGGTTGTCAAAGGACAATGGTAAGGTCTGGGTCGCACCATGAGAACTACTAGTGTCGTGCATGCCAAGTTGGGTTGTCATCTACTATCACCAATTTTTTTTGTCCATAGGAGGACACAACAGATGGGGCCACTACAATAGTGATGAGGGGTACATCATCTCGTCCCTTGAGTGGAGTTGCCTTGCTTTGTGCCATCGCACTTTGGAGAGCCAGATGGCCTCACCCTCTCGGAGCTCGAGCACCCCAGGCTCACCAATCCCAGATTGATGAGATCCTCCCCTGCTACTACTGAGCATCCGTAGCTGCTACCTTATTTGTAACTATTTGGCCCTCCTAGATCTATTTCACATGATGAAACCTATGCCTGGAAACCAGACATGTGGAAGAAGACATGGGGATAGGGTCCATAAGGTTTGATGAAGAAAAAGCACCATTCTTGGTCAAAAAGTAGGAAAAAAGCAAAAAGTCAAACAAGGTTGATTGTGAGCCAAGGGCACCATTGGAAAGAGGAGACTGAGCCGGACCAAAAAGCTAAAAGTCGCTTTTTCAAAAAGCAGCTCTAGGGCCAAAAAGCAAGGCCTTGAAGCTAGAAAAGCAAAACAAGAACTTTTGATTAAAGTTGAGTAATATTTTACTATTAAAAAGGCAAAAGCAAAGTCAAAGCATCACTTTTTGGCAAAAAACAAGGCTTTCCCAAGTATAAAAGAAGCATGAGTCTCTCTTGAGCATCAAGTTGAAGAAGAACCTCTTCATTGCGTTGCCATCTTCGTTGAAGCATGGAGATTATCTTCTCCATCATCATCTATGAACCAAATCATGGAGTTTTTCATTGTTGCCCGCTGATTTCAGAGCGCTTTCATATTTTGCAGTGTCGCGTCATCATCTGTTCATATGACTGTACGGATTTGAACAGCTGTACGGAAATGTATGGACAGAATCCTAAGAATTTCAAAAACCTTAAAACTGCACCAAAAACCCTAAAAATTGCTTTTTGGAGGTTTTTTATCACACGAAAACCATTAAAACAGGTTTTATATCAGTTTTCTTACCAGAAAGAGCTTTTCCATGGTTTTCTTCATCAATAAGGCTATAGGAGTTGTGGAGATTACTCATGGGATGAGCAAGTGTTCCTTGGACTTAGATTTGGATCTCTAACTTGGACTTGGATATGAACTTGGACTTGGACATTTGATTGGGACTTGGACTTGGATTCATTGGATTTGGATTTGGATATTGGATTTGGTACTAGCCTAGTGAGAGATACTTATGGGCATCTCCGTGGTGTGCTTGGCATCAGAGATCTTGTGCCTGGACATTGACATCAATATCGACTTGGATATCCTACATTGGCATATTTGTTTGTTTTGGATTCATTGATTGTATTGATCCTGCCCCAGCGTGCCCGTGGATTGTTCGTGAATAAATTCGTGAAAGGGGCACGTTGGCCAGGATCAATATTGTGCAAGTTTTCTATTTCCTTCTCTCTCTCTCTCTCTCTCTCTCTCTCTCTCTCTCTCTCTCTCTCTCTCTCTCTCCCCCCCCCCCCCTCCCTCTCTATATCTTTATCTCTTGGACACATGGTTGAGTCTGTCATTGCTCGCCCCGCTGGGCTTACAGTGGTATCAGAGCAGTATTTCTCTTGAAAAAACTTTCTTGGGGTGACAGAGCCATGTCAAGAGAGCAGAGGGAAACCAAGGGCTTAATGAAGGAAAAAACTATGAGTTCAATCCAAGACTTCAAGATGGGAACCAAGGCACAATCTTTCTCATGAGACCACGACCATGACATCAGAAGAGTACCATGACTTTCAGTAGTTCAGACGACCTCTTAGAGACCAAGAATTTCTTTCTTGAAGAACCAAGAGAGAACAAGACCAAAGAAGGGCTCAAGGATCCAGTCATTGAAGCCAAAGGAGTTGAAGCTGCTAAAGCCTATCTTTGGGCCAAAGGAGTCACCATTGCAAAAGAATCTAGAGCTACCCATTCTATTTCTTATGGAGGAGACAAGGAAGCTACTCCTAGGCATACTCTCTCAGGTGCAGCTTTCTCAGGACAAGTAAGGGAAAGGAAGGCAAAGAAGCCAGAGAGATCGGAAGATCATCAAATTGACATCATGCCAAGAAGTTCGACAAGTGGTTTGCAATGGTTTTTAGCCCATTTCATGTTTTGACAAATAAAGCTGTGGAATCTTTGTGGACCAAAGGTGAAACAAAACCCTTTTGAAGCATTGAGACTTTATGCTAGCAAAGGACAGGTGTTGGTTATTCTAGACCTTTTTGTGGTTGAACATGATGAGATTGCATTGGAGCAGTCTTGAACCAAGCAGGCCATGTTGTGGCCTATGAATGTCAAAGACAACAAGGAAGCAGATGCATTATCTCGGAGACCCTTGAGCCATGCGGTTTCTATGGGTTACCATATGGATTTCACTTTGATGAAAGATCCTTAAGCTACCAAAGAGGATTTCAAAGATGTTTTGGAATAGATTGCAAATTAGAGATTTGGTGACTTTTTTATGTCATCAAGTAGGGTTTTCTTATGATGCAAACCCGTTTATGTGTAACAAAGGACTTGAAGACCAAAAGTGTCTACAACTCAAGCTTGGGAGAAGCTAGTACAATGACCTAGCAGAAAGGACATTGAACTTTATGATTCAAGAATGTTTGGTTTGTTAGAAGGTCAAGTTTGATCGACAAACACCAGCAGGATTATTGCACCCATTGCATGTTCTATGGGAGAGTATTGCTATAGATTTTATCTTTGGATTGCCTAAGTCAGGGAATAATGGTATATAGACCTTTTAGATTAACAAGAAGATCAACCATGTATGTCATCGGTTGGACCTTTCAGATCATTGGAGGATATATTATGCCTTCCATGATAGTTTATGGAAACCATGTATAGGAGGAGCCTGTATTGAAGGATCCACCAAGGGAGGAAGACCAGAATAGATTGAGTTTCATTCTTTGAGAAAGCTCCTCTTGGAATTCGAGAATTTTTCGCTATTAAATGCTAGAGAAGTATCAAGGACTATGCAGATATACTTTGAGTTTATGAGGAAGTGGTTGGTTTAGATATATTTGAAATATCGACGTCTTGCAATCAAGATAGATTCAAGAGGGAGGGATTGTACCTCTAGTCCTCTTCATTGTATATATATTGGACTGGAATTGATCATTATTCTACTTATATAATGATTATTTGGACATGCTTTAGTTTGTGTGGCAATGATGCAAGAACGAGATTTGTATATGGGAGGCAACGATGCCAGATGATGACCCATTGGACGGCAACAATGCCAGATATATTAGACTTCGCAGTTGGGCAGTCATTGCGACCAGATGGCCTATATGACTATATTGGATTTCGCAGCCGAGCGATCATTGCGACTAGATGGCCCATATGATTGTATTGGATTTCGTAGCCGAGCGGTCATTGCGACTAGATGGCCTAGATGATTGTATTGGATTTCCCAGCCGGGCGGTCATTGCGACTAGATGGCCTAGATGATTGTATTGGATTTCCCAATCGGGCGGTCATTACGACGAGATGGTCCAGATGACTGTATTGGATCTCATAGTCGGGCGGTCAATGCGACTAGATGGCCCAGATGACTATGGAAGAATGCTTAGGCGGTCATAGTGACGAGATGGCTTACTTGTGCACTGCATATTGATGTATGTTTGAATTTCTTTGACTTTGTGTGCTATTTTTGATGTGTGGACCATTTAGATTTATGACATGTGATAGTCCACTGGGCTCCAGACTACTTGGCCAATACTTGGAATACCCAGTGGACGCGAATGATACATACTTGTTTGTTTACTAGCTTGTGTCTAGTTTTTGCAGAAGGTGAGTATGCATTTATATCTTACACGGCCATGAAGATGTACCATCAAGAACAAGGACATCGGACAAAGAAAAGGCATAGAGATGTTGCTAGACGGGCAGAAGGCACCACATATATGGGAAAGACTAGATGCACAAGCTCACCATATGGGGCTAGTACCTTGAAAACATATGGAAGTACTTGATGTACTTGGAACACATGGATATATATGGAACATATGGATATGCTTGGAACACTTGCAGTCCGTAGTTGAGGACATTTGTGATATAAGAGGGAGGGGATGTAACTATTTGGCCCTCTTAGCTCTATTTCACATAATGAAACCCATGCTCGGACACCAGACAGGTGGAAGAAGACATGGGGACAGGGTCCATAAGGTTTGATTAAGAAAAAGCACCATTCTTGGTCAAAAAGTAGTGTCGCATCATCATTTGTCCGTACAACTGTATGGATTTTATAGCCATAGGGAAATGTAAGGACAGAAAGTTTCAAACCCTAAAAATTTCAAAAATCCTAAATTTGCTCCAAAAAATGCTTTTTGGAGGTTTTTATTGCCCAAAACCATTAAAATAGGTTTTATATCAGTTTTCTTGCCATAAAGAGCTTTTCCATGGTTTTCTTCATTGACAAGGCTATGGGAGTTGTGGAGATTACTCATGGGATGAGCGAATGTTTCCCGGACTTGGACTTGGATTTGGATCTAGAACTTGGACTTGGATATAAACTTGGACTTGGACATTGGATTGGGACTTGGACTTGGATTCATTGGATTTGGATATTGGATATTGGATATCTGGTACTAGCCCGATGAGAGATACTTGTGGGTCATCCTCGTGGTGTGCTCAGCATCAGAGATCTTGTGCCTTGACATTGACATTGGATATCCTACATCGGCATATCTGTCTGTTTTGGATTCATCGATTGTATTGATCTTGGCCAGCGTGCTCGTGGATTGTTCATGAATAAATTCTTGAAAGGGGGCGGGGCTTGTTCACCAGTCAGTGTTGTGTATTGTGCAAGATCTCTATTCCCTTCTCGCTCTATATCTTTATCTCTTGGATACATGGTTGAGTCTGTCATTGTGCATGCCCTGCTGGGCTTACATCATCATCCCAGCTTCTCCTCAACCCTATAGATAAGGGGTCCTCCTCACCCCCTCGCCGATGTTGGACATTCTTTATGGACCCCTACTACACATCGATGGATAGCTCCCTCTCCACACTCAGATCCCCAATATTCTCCACACCCACTTTGTATCCACGATGATGAGGATGGTGATCCTCCATGATGGGGATGACCATGATGATCCATACATATCTACATTTACCTAGGAATTAGCGTTAGTTCTTTTTGTTATGTTGTCTTTTTTCCCATGATGAGATTCCATGGACACATTGTACACCTTTTGTCTCATAGACCTGTTGGGTTTTTTGCAAGACGTTAATATATCTTCTTCTTCTCTCTACCTGTGAGCAATAGGAGCCCTAGCTCAGGCAGTTTGCCAGCGCCTAACCCAGAGCACCCATCAGTGAGGGGTCACCATTGAGAGAGCATGCTAAATCCGACAGGCTCGATGTCCACACCCACCCAGGTGGTGCAGACCCTCGACACAGCAGCTCTAGATCCGGGACATACTTGAGTGGTGTCGAAGTCCCCCCCCCCCCCCCCCCCCAAACAGTGGATGTGTCTCACCTCATAGATGTAAATGTGGATGGCATGGACACACTAGCTACATGATGTACACATGGCCCAATGCCCAAAGCCTTGGGTTTTAGCTAAGCAGCATTATTTTGTCTTTTTCATCCGTTTACAAGTTTTTGGTAACACATAATCTTTGTAATCCCTTAGGTCTCATAGGCCTTATGGTCTTTTGAAGACATTTAATATCTCTCTCTCTCTCTCTCTCTCTCTCTCTCTTCTCTCTCGCACTCTTAACTCTGCCACATTGTGCAATCGTCAAGAACCAGGGTGCTGAATATTTCTTGTTAAAGTATAATCCTGTTTGTAAGCCTCCGCATGTTATATGCGGAGGCTTTGGGTAGTCTTTTTTCAGCCCTAAGTACTGCGTAGGAACTCTTGATGCAAGAACAATCAACATAGACAGAGAAGAGAGAGAGAGAGAGAGAGATGGCTGTGTATTCAGTATATTCATACAGTACAAAAAGGTATGTGTATTCTAGCTGCCTTAGCAACCCCAAGAAGTCCTATCTAGCTGACCAAACTCCACTTGGGAGAGAGATGCCGAACAATGAGCAACAAGGTGCCTTTTATAGGCCTTTTGGAAGAATAATCAACTGGCCGAGTTGCGGTCGGCTAGTTCAATGGACACTAATAAATCTTCATGGTGCTGATTGGAAGTACAAGCCCTCCTAAGATTGGCCGACAAGGTTTTGGTCTACCTTTGGCCCTCCTCAAGCTTGTGACAGAATATACTACTCAAATCTTGATGTTTATTTGCTGCAAATCAGGGATTAGCCTGGGATTAAGCATGTCCATGTGCATGCTCATGACACCCCTTTTTCTAAACTTGATGTTCACTGAAAACCTTGCCCTATCTTCGATTCCACTACAAATCTAAAGTAGAGATTTGTGCATCTGTTCCACTTTGTCCCCTTGCTTTCTTGCCGTGTCCCAAAACACAAACATGAATCCAACTGGTCCTGGCACCCTTGGCTCCACCCCTTGGATGAACTTCATCCCTTGGAGTGCTCCATAAAAGCTTATGGGGCAGCCCCAACTTGCTACCAACTCTCATGAAACCCTCCCCTTGGGTTTTGCGTGACACAACTAGCTTTTGGGGGACTTGAAACATGCTGAGTTTCTCCTTGGACGTGTGCACTTCTTCTGGGACACCAACAGGAGTTAGCATAGCCGAGTTTGATGCTCTGATACCACTGTAACATGTGGAAGCTTTGGGTAGTCTTCTTTCAGCCCTAAATACTACATAGGAACTCTTGATGCAAGAACATTCAACAAGACAGAGAATAGAGAGAGAGAGAGAGAGATGGTTGCGTATTTAGTATATTCATATAGTACAAAAAGGTACATGTATTTTGGCTGCCTTAGCAATCCCAAAAAGTGTTGGAGGGGTCATCTCCATTGTTCGGGGTGCTTCCCCGTTGTTTTTGCACCTCCGGAGGACATCCCCCCAGCCCTGTAAATTTTTCCCACATTTTTGGCACCTTTTTTTGGCATGTTCCATTTTATGCTCCAGTCGGCTTGCTTTATGCTGGTGGATTGGGCTCTCTAGGTGCTATATAAGCATGGGCTTTGCCTCGAGTTGTATCATCTCATTTTTCGCATATTCTGGGATCTTGGCTGCACCCAAGGTAGTTTCAAACGTACGAAACTTACGAAACGGTACGAGTTTAAAACGTGGTATAGAATGTTGCCGACTGATAAAGTACGTAAAAAACGTTACGTACTTTTCAATGTTAAAATCATACGTGTGTGTGTATGTGTGTTTGAAAGCTCAAAGTCTAGACACTATATCTAATATCCTTTGATAGAGAGGAAGTGATGTGTGAACACATATCACATTCTAGCATTTCACCCTATCTAAGAGTTTCAAATTTAGCACTCACAACATAAACAATGTCTAGACATACCGAAATACCTTGTGTCTATGGAGCTCTAGAAGAAAAAGTCCCAGGCATCTTTGATTCGGGAAGTCCATGATGCTGGAAAGTGGTCTGAACCCAGCTCAGAAGAGGTAGTGGAACCTCCCCCGAATCTCATAGTATACAAGGCATCGGCATATGTTATGGTCCTCTGTCTCGGGCTCTGTGTGACAGAGGTGGCATATCCTGTCCTCTGGTGTGGCTGCCCTAGGCCCATATCTCGCAGTCTCCACTCTCAGCTGGTGGGACGAGGTGCGGATCTACATCTCACTCCAAAGGATAGGTGTATGTCCATGTAGCGTGGACGGATGATGAACCCATCCTCTGTCAGGCATAGGAGGTGATCTTTGTAGAAGGCCATCTTCGTCCCCAGTGGACGACTAGGTGAACTCCATGTCCTCTGATTATCCAGTCTGACAATGTCCTTCCTGATAACCCTGTTCCGCTCTTTGCGGCTGAGAGCAAATGACGGGGCCTCTATGCTGTACTGGAAGAGAGAGAAAGAAAGAAAGAAAGAAAGATTTTATTAACGTCTTCCAAAAGACCGAACTCGGCCTATGAGACAAATCGGAGTACCTGTATGGGGAGAGAGAGAGGAGAGGAGAGGAGAGGAGAGGGAGAAGCAGTCGAAGAGAGAGAGAGAGGACTCAAGAGAGTGACGGTGAGACAGACAACGACCTTTATCTTTTTTTTAAAGGTTTCAAAGCAACATTCATAACGTTTTTAATATTAAAAATGTACAAAACGTTTCCTATGTGCAGTACTATTACTTTCGAAAAAACCACCAAACACAAGTGCCCGGAGTTTCAAATGTTAAGAAACATTCCCAAGTACAAAACGTTTTGAATAATAAAAAACGCGTTCTAAATGCAACTTGGCTGCACCTACGTTGTGCCTCGTGCTGCCTACTCCAGCTTTGTAACCACCTTTTGGCGTATATGATCTTCCTTCAGTTCCTATGCATTGTATTTGTGAAGTTCAGTTCTCTTTCATTGTTTGGCACTTTGTCATGGTATCAGAGTGGGTTCAGGACTGAGGATTTGCTGGACAGCACCTATATCTGTTTCTTCCCAGAGGAGGTGGGCTGCGTTTTTCATCTACAGGCTGCATTTTCTTTTGGAGAGCTTCCTCCCTACCCCGGACTAACTAGAACGTCAAGTTCTAGTTGCCACTCCCACCCAACCTTCATCGCGCATTGGGAGGCACTCCCGACTTCACCCCTCTACTTTTACCTCAGCTTATGCTTTGGCTAGTGGTGGTAGGTTTTTGGCTGTGTTCTCATCTACAGGCATATCTTCTACCATTTTCTTCCCACTCTTTCCCTCCCTCTTGCTTCTGAATCCTCTCTCTCTTTCCTGTCTTCTCAGATCTGCAGGCTACATTTTCTTACGCTTTAGAGGAGTTTTCATGTAGTGCTGCATAGAAATGCGTTTCTTACCTGGTGGAAACGTACGAAACGTTTCGTACTGTATGAAACACGTTTTTTTTTTTGCAGCCCGATTTTAATAATGCCTTGGATCACATTGCATTCATTTCGTACGTTTTCTCTGTGCACGTTTTCCAGAGGCTGCACGTTTCTCGACGGTATGTGTACTAGCTAGCTAGTGATAGTGCGCTTGTGAAAGCCCTGTGTGCTCCTTGGTGTCCTTGGGCCTTGTGGAGGTCTATTTGAGGGGTAATTTTCTTTTGTGCTTTATGTACGTTTTCTTTGCAGAGCTCAGAAAGAAGCACGCTTTTACTCTGTGCTCAATATTTCTTGCATATCTTCCTCCCCTTGCTCTATTCAGGCCTAAGGCCACCTGCCTTGGGCAATATAGAGCATAGTAACATAAAAACCCGTTTTGCCCTCTCGAAACAGCATGAAACGTTTCGAAACAAAACGAAACCTGTCCATCAAAACGGTGTTTCGCCCAAATGTAAAGTGAGGTTAAAAAAAAGGGCAGAAGGTTTTTTTTTGCAAATGCGATTTTTGCCGTCGTTCCCGTCCTTGTTTGCTGCCCATTCGCCACTTCACGCATCCGACGCTTCATCTTGGCTGCAATTTGTTGCTCCGCCTCTTCTCCTCGTACATAGACAATTTTCTACTCCCCACACGCCTCAGCGGAACAGGGTAGTAGAATGGAAGAACATGATCGTGGTTGAGATGGCTCGATCTCTTCTTTCTCATTCTCAGCTTCCTTAAAAGTTTTGGGCTGAAGCAATTAACACTATTGTGTACATTATCAACCGTTCCCCCACAAAGGTGGTTGATGGGAAGACTCCAAAGGAGGCATATTCTGGGAGAAAGCCACTAGTTTCTCATTTCCATGTCTTTGGATGTGATGCTCATGTTCATGTTCCTGATTCTCATGAGACGAAGTTTGACTCCAAATCCGCCAAAATGATTTTCGTCGGCTACAATGAACACTCCAAAGCCTTTCGGCTTTGGGATCCTAACAAAGAGAAAGTTATATTATCTCGAGACGTGCGTGTTGATGAAACCCCGGAGACTTCCAAATCCCCGGAATCACCTGGAGCTTCATCAACACCTTCCTTGGTTCCACCCTCACCATTGGTTCTTACATCTCCTCCGCCTCCGCTGAGTACCTCTCTCCCTCAACGGTGGCCCGCATTCTACATTGCGGGATTCTCACGACCATTTATTAGTGTGGGATTGCTCCATCTGGATTGAGGAGATTTGTAAGATTACTACCTCAGAGTGCTGGCATGCTTACAATTAATTTTGCATTGATGACTTCCTTGATGCATCATGCGGAGCCTTCTACACCAAAGGAGGCCTTACAAATTCTTGAGTGGCGGCTTGCGATGGAGGTGGAAATGGATGCCATTAATAGAAATCACACATGGGAACTTGTTCCCCGTCCTTCTCATAGGAAGGTTATTGGTGTCAAATGGACTTATAAAGTGAAATTTCTTGCTGATGGTTCACTTGACAAATATAAAGCCTGCTTTGTGGCTAAGGGCTATGCCCAAAAGGAAGGCGAGGACTTCTCGGAGACTTTTGCTCCCATTGCCAGGTATACCACCATTCGCACTGTTCTTGCCATTGCTGCCCACTTCTCTTGGCCCATCTTTTAGATGGGTGTCAAGTCCGCCTTTCTCAACGGGGACCTTTAGGAGGAAATATATGTTGAACAATTCCCTGGCTTCATCTGCCATGCTTTCGAGGACCATGTTTATCTTCTGCTGCGAAAAGCTCTTTATGGCCTTAAATAAGGTCCATGGTACCAAAAGATCGATGCTTTCTTTCTCTCATGGATGCAGCTGGAGCACAGAAGATTATGCATGCCGAAGATCAAAGCGGCACGCAAAGAAGGGAAGAAGGCACATTATAGGGATGGTCACATCTACATTCATGGGAAGAGGGTCGAATAGCGCCATCTGGCCTATGAGACACGGAGGAAACAACATGAAGACAAAGAGATACACATAGCAGTTTGGAACTGTAATGGAGTCCTATGGTATGGACACATCCAGGGAGACTTGAGGAGGTGATGGAGGGCCGGGATATCATCTTGATGATGACAGAGACACATGAGAGCCCGGAGAGGGGCTTACCACGGGTTGAGGGTTATCAGTGGGAGTTAGCTCACCGACAGGGGATGAGACAGGCCACCTCCCGAGGTTCAGGAGGTACTGCAGTGCTTTTCAGACATGGGTTACATGAGCATGTTCGAGTCGTAGCTCGAGACTTGGAGGCGAGATACATGTGGATTAGCTTACGCCTCTCGGAGACCAGATGGATTTATATCGCCCTTTGCTACTTTCCTCCGAAGGGGTCGTGGTTTGCCACCACCGAGGAGCCGGGTGGAGGAGAGGCTAGTGAGTCTCCATACTCTGTCTTATCTGAGGAGATCTCACACTATTCGACACTGAGAGAAGTCTTCTTGATGGGGGACTTTAGTGCACGGACTCAGAGCAGACAGTGCGAGATCTATGACTTTGAGGATCCCTTGAGACTAGAGCCGCTAGCTACAGAGGATACAGGGACCACTCGGATCTCCGCTGACGGAGGAGCTGTCAGCACTGGATATGGGCAACATTTGCTGGAGCTTGGGGCCCGACACCATCTCGTTATTTATAACAGGATGACTCAGTGGCCAGATTCAGGTGGGTTGACTTGCTTTCGAGTGGGAGGCAGCAGTAGTACAGTGGACTATGTGAACTATGTGATGGGATCCCGGGAGGCAGCAGATATGGTGTCTCACTTCACCGTACCACCATGCCCCATTGGGGCGGATCATACATACCTATCCCTCACTTTCAGGAGCTTACTAGAGACCCACCCATCATACAGCCACCACGCGCTATTTTCCACTTCACTCAGGACCTAGCCGATGTGTACGACTATCATGTTCATGATCAACTATTTGCCTTAGATCCATCGGCACCCATGGCTATGCTCACCTCCCAGCTCTCACATGTACTGCACTCCGCAGCCGCGAGGAGTTTCCCATACCACATACAGACAGGACAGCCACCTACATCTGGGAGCATGCCCCAGAACCGATGGTATGATGATGAGTGCAGAAACCTTTACCGCAGTCTCCGAGTGCAGAGGGCTCGCGGGGAGATCACCCAGAGGCAGGCAGGCAAGAGGATGCATACTCTCACCCGCCGTACTTATGAGGAGGCTCAGTACTGGGACACACATCACATGCTCATGAGCAGAGATGTTGCTGCTGCTTGGAGGAGACTCAGAGAGCCCCGTCCTCCCACACCTATTACCGATCCTCAGACCTGGCAGACATATGCAGAGAGACTTTATGATGTGCCTGCACAGCCTTCTATACCACAGCCCACAGAGCCATGCTCCACAGTCTCCACCTTCACCCCACCTATGGTTAGGAGGGCCATATGCCGACTCCAACATGGACGGGTGACAGATCATACAGGATTCCAGGGAGAGCATCTCATCTATGCTATTGATACATTGGCACCATTTCTTGCTCATCTCTTCAACAGAGCTCTGTCAGAGGGGTTTCCGGCTGAGTGGACGATGCACACTATTGTGCCGATCCATAAAGCGGGAGATGTACTACAGGACCATCATGATTGGCCATATATTGGCCAAACTATATGGGGCAGTTTTGGAGGCAGAGCTGAGCACTCATGCAGAGGTTGGGGGATTGAGAGCAGCAGGCCAGGCAGGCTTCCGTCGAGCCTTCTCGACCATCGACCGCATTTTTACATTCAGGTGCCTAATTGATCAGGCCAAGGCATGGAGGGAACGGCTCTATTGTTGCTTTGTGGATTTTCGCAAGGCATTTGATACTGTGCCCAGAGAGCGCCTCTTTCGGCGACTACACTAGGCATACCTTCAGACATGATGTGGGGCATATACAGGCTATATGAGCAGGTCTTTGGGAGAGTCCGATGCCCAGGAGGCTTGTCCGACACAGTTGCTAGCACCATTGGTGTGAAGCAGGGGTGCCCGCTCTCCCCCACGCTCTTTGGGCTCTATATTGATGAGGTGGTCGATTACATCACACAGGGAGGAGGCTCTGGGGTTGAGCTATCAGGTATTACTGTCCATGTTATGCTTTATGCTAATGACATCGTCTTGGTATCCGACACGCAGGTTGGGCTGTTGAGATATCGAGCTTGTCTAGTGAGGCGGTGGCCACTGATGACCCGCCTAGGGGATAGGTCCCACACTTACACCACTGGCATGGTTGGTGAGATCATGGGAGATATGCGGCCAGTGGGATGACAGGCTGTGTGACAGCCATTCCAGAGACTGGCATAGTTATAGCGCCAGCTCAATTAGTCGGGTTCACACTATAGAGAACCCGTGTATGTATTGGTTGAGTACCTTTCATATTATGTGTACTCTTATTCTTGTATATGGTGTGTTGAGTGTTGTGTAGAGAAGAAGAAGATTTTCAGCCTCTCACCTTGTGTGTTCTCTATTAGGGTTTTGTGAGTGTGTGTGTGTGCTTGCAAGAGCTCAAGCTCTCTTCCCCCCTGCATCTTTTCATGGTATCAGAGCCTGGTTCGTGCTAAGGGCTGAGCTGCAAGCAAGAGAACCACAGGAAGCGGTACGAGGGTAAGAGCTTCAACTACTCTTCCCTATTTGTGTTGGTGACTACACCCTTGTCGGGAGCTCTACGGGAGGCATCGGCAACGATCTCTGATTGAGGAGGGCGCGTCTGGACCTCCGTTTTTCAGAAAGCAGGCGATTTCGAGCACTGCGGGTAAGTCATCGATTCTCTGCAGAACTTTGTTTTAAGAACTGCAGGAAGACAGATTGACTGTGCAGACACTGTGGGTGCTGCAAAGAGGTCTACAGTTGCCATTGGGTGTATGTATGCACATTGAAGTCACTGGTTGTGACATTTGAGAGTACTACAGTATCGCTGCAGAAAATACAGCAATTGTGCAAGAAAAACCAAAGTGCAGATTCTGGTAAAATTGTGTGTTTGGCAAGATGTCTAATGATGGCATAACACAGATTGTGGCTGAGAAGCTGGATAAGAATAACTTCCATGCTTGGAGGTTCAGGTTAACGAATTTCCTGATGGGAAAAGGCCATTGGGACTACATAGAAGGTGAGCATGAAGAGGCACCGAAGATACCGGATATAAATCCGACTGCTGCAGATGTGAAAGAGTTTAAAGACTGGAACCAAGGAGCCAGGAAGGTTATGTATTGGCTATCCATTAGTATACAGGACACCATGATTGGGCACATTCAGGATGCCAAGTCACCCAAGGAGGCGTGGGACACCTTGGTAAAGCTTTATGAAACAAATACCAAGGCACGCAAGATACAGTTGAAGAATGAACTTCATATTGTGGAGAAAAAGAGCATGTCTGTGAATGACTATGCGCCGAAGATAAAGGGTATTGTGGAATCCCTTGCATCTATTGGTGTGTCAGTAGATGATGATGACAAAGTGGAAGTCTGTCTACGTGGTCTCGGGCCACAATACAAGGCGTTTAAGACGTCTATTCAGACTCGGGAAAACATTCCCAACTTTACAGATTTGGTGTCTATGCTGATTATCGAAGAGAAGAGCTTGGGTGAAGACCAACAGTCTTCACAGAGCAAAAACAGTTCAGAGCAACAGGCCTTCTACACGAGTTGAGGAAGAGGACGAGGTAGAGGAGGCCGTGGACGCGGTCAAGGAGGTGGCCGAACAGGTAATCAGAATTATGACCAGCAGCAGCAGCAGCAACAACAGTCCCAGAATCATCAACAACAACAACAACACGCAGGTGGAAGAGGCAAATTCAGAGGCAGGGGGAGTCAAAGAGGCTGTGGAAATTGGCAAAGGCAATATAATGATGCACGTGAATGCTATTATTGTGGTAAGCCTGGACATGTGCAGGCAGAATGTTATAAGAAGCAGGCTGACATGCAAAATGGAAAAGTGCAGCAAAACAACTATGCATCCTCAAGCAGAAATAATGAGGATAATGAAAGGTTGTTTGTTATGCAGCATGTCGTGAATGCCATGTCTGAAAATGTTGATGCAGCACAAAAAGATAATGTATGGTATGTGGATTCAGGCGCTTCGAACCACATGACGAGTCATGGGGAGTGGTTCAAGGAGATGAAACAGGGGATGACAAGGAAAACAGGTTTTGTGGAAACAGGGGATGACACTGCTCATCCAATTGCCCACGTTGGAGATGTGCCATTGTCTATGCAGGATGACAAAGTGAAGTACCTTGCAGATGTACTTCATATACCGAACATAACAAAGAATCTGGTTTCAGTTCGCCAAATGATTGAGCAGGGTTTGCAGGTTCGATTTAACCCTGATGGTTGTTATGTTGAAGATTTTAAAGACAGGTGCAGGTTGGTTGCAAAAGGCAACAGAGTGGGCAGAATGTTTACATTGAATGTAGACATGCCTGAAATGAGTGCTGCGATGTTTGCAAATGGTTCAGGAATCGTTGCAGACACAGACATTTGGCATAAAAGGATTGGACATGTAAATGTGCAGAGATTGAAGTCTATGCAGACAAAAGGAATTGTGACAGGGCTGCCAAAATTTAAAGTGGAAGGTATGCAGAAAATATATGAAGCATGCCAATTTGGGAAGCAAACAAAGCATGTGTTTCCACGTAACAGATATGTGAGCAGAAATGCACTAGATGTTGTGCATTCAGATGTATGGGGCATAGTCACATGGGAACGCCGTTCCATTGGTGTGGAACGGGGGAACGTGGAGTAATGGAAGAAGGGAACGGCGGAACGTGGAGGAACGCTTTTTAATTTTTTTTTCCATGATTAGCGAAGCGGCACCCTTACGTTTTTTTTTCCACGTCAGAGATCCGCCGGCAGCGTAATAGCGCATGGTTCTATTTCTTTTTTTTTGACAAGTTGGGTTACGGGTGCCCAAAACGTTTTGGGCACCCTTTAAAAAAGGCCCAAAATTTGGGCCTTTTTTAAAGGGTGCCCAAAACGTTTGGGCCTTTTTTAAAGGGTGCCCAAAACGTTTTGGGCACCCTTTGTATTAAAAAAAAAAAAAACGGATACCTGCAAGTAGCGCCGCCGTCGACCCCTGAAAAAAAACATGGGAAAAAAAAAAGATTATGCAACGTTTTTTTTAAACGTTGAAAGAAGACCTGCCAGGCTGCCCTGCAACGTTCAAAAAAAACGTCAATATCAACGTTTTAAAAAAAACGTCAATATCAACGTTTTAAAAAAAACGTACATCTCTTCTCTGAGAACTTTAAAAAACTCACAGAGTGCACTTGCAGTGTGCATAGCCAAGTACAATCTCTCTCTCTCATTATTCATAGCCAAGTACATTGTACAATCTCTCTCTCTCTCTCTCTCATAAGAGAACCAAGACAGCTTTCTCTCTCTCATAGCCAAGTACAATCTCCCTCTGAAAGCCAAGTACAATCTCTCTCTCTCTCTCTCTCTCTCTCTCTCTTTCTCTCTCTCTCATATAATGCCTCCTAAGGGAACCAAGAGAGCCAAGAAGAACGAAGCATGGTCATGGTGGGATGAGGTGGATATTCTTGAGGCCAATCAAGGCGGAGGAGCTAGGAAGTGGAAATGTCGCTATTGTGGCAGCACCAAACATGGGGGAGTCAACCGAGTTCGAGGTCACCTAATCCATGAGCCGGGACAAGAAATCCAACCATGCTTGTCAATCTCAGCTGAGAAAAAGAGAGAGCTAGAAGCTAGGCATAATGAAGTGATTTTTCGTGCTCCTCCTCCAAGAGCTATGGCTGCGAACCCATCATTCTTTACAACTCCTTCAAGCAACTTCTCCACATCCGTAGGCTCTTCTTCCGTGCATCAACCACCACCCCCCAAAGGCACGCAAAGAACTCTTGCGGGTTCTTGGAATCCACGCAAACGAGAAGCCGTGGATGCAGCTATTGCAAGGTTCTTCTACCATGACCACATCGCTTTCAATGTGGCAAGGTCCCCTTATTTTCGGGAAATGGTTCGTCTCATTGCTGAATTTGGACCAACCTACACTCCCCCTTCTTCGGAGAGCCTTCGAACCACGCTTTTGGCAAAGGAAAAGGAAGCTGTTGAGCAAGCCATGCAAAACGTCAAGGAAGGGTGGCAACGCAACGGTGTCTCCATCATTAGTGATGGATGGAGTGATAGCCAATCTCGCTCCATCCATGGCATCATCGCATACTCTCGAGGGAACACATTTTTTGTGTCTTCCCATGATGCCTCTCCAACGGGCAAGTATGCCGACGTCATCGTGGAGGAATGGGCAGAGGCAATTGAGCAAGTGGGTCCTCAAGATGTGATCCAGGTCATTGGTGATGGGGAGGCCTCAAATCGAGCTGCAGGCGACCTTCTTTTGGCAAGGTATCCACACATCACATTCACTCCATGCATTGCACATGGCTTGAATAATCTTCTAAAAGACATTGATGGTCTTTCATGGGTAGCACCATGCATAGCAAAGGGAAAAGACATAGTTTCATTCATCACTCGGCACACATTTAGCCTCTCCGAGTTTAGGAAAAGATCCCCAAACTTGGATCTTAAAAAATATTCGGAAACTCGTTTTGCATATAATTTTATTATGCTAGAGAGGCTAGTTGCACTCCATAACATTCTCAAGCAGCTTGTAGTGAGTGATGAGTGGAGCACGTGGCCCACTGCCCGTAGCACACAAGGAACAACTTGTTACACCCACATCATGGATGCTCCTTTGTGGGTGAAGATTGAGCATGTTGTCAACATTACGAAGCCCATTATCTACATGCTGCGTATGGTGGATGGGAAAAAACCTTGCATTGGCAAAGTTTATGAGGGCATGGACAAGATGGTGGAGCGTATCCTTTCTTTGGAGCCCGACACAACAAAGAAGGCAGAACTTCAAAGTTTGTGTCAAGCAAGGTGGGACCGATATCACTCACCAATGCATGCAGCTGCATTTGTGATTGATCCAGAGTTTCAAGGCAAAGGCCAGGAATCGGATGAAGAAGTCACAAATGGCTGGGACAAAATCCTTGCCAGATTGGTGCCTGATGCTACGATGAGAAGCAAGATTAGAATTGATTTGGGAAAGTACAGAGCAAAGACAGGTAATTTTGGTTCAGCAGATGCCCAGCAAGATAGGACACTTATGGGAGGTGCTCTTTGGTGGGAGAACTACGGATCGGGTACTCCAGAGCTACAACGGCTTGCAATGCGCATTCTCAGTCAGAATGCAAGTTCTTCTCCAATTGAGCAACTATGGAGTGTTTTTAGCCATGTTGCCTCGAAGAAGAGAAATCGGCTACTCACTACCAGAACAAATGACCTTGTGTATGTGTCAGCCAACTTGCGACTATTAGCCCAGGTTGCTAGTGGTGACTTTGACCATGAGAGCTTCATAGATATGGAGCCACAGTCTGAGTCGGATGATGACGACCCTCCACCTCCACCTCCACCTCCACCTCCACCTGCATCGATGCATGATGCATCTATGGATGATCTAGCTGACATCTTTGCACCTATTTGATATCACCTAGGACTTTAGGTTTCTTTGTTCTTAGCTATCTAGATTCTAGCTTTCACTATGTGGCTGTACATTGTACAAGCTATTGTACTTCTGGTTTTCTAAATATGAACAAGGTCATTGAGTTTGCTATCAAATTCTTGTCTTTTTTTGTCTACTTTCAATTGTATATTTGTCTCTTTTTACCTGCTTTTAATTGTATATTTGTCTACTCATGTGTATTGAAATATGATAACGTGTCGTTCCGGATCCCGTTCCGGATTGCAAGGGGTCCCGTTCCCGTTCCGGATTGGCCCCTCGTTCCCATATCCGTTCCCGTTCCTTGGTGACTATGGTATGGGGTCCTACGAAGACCATATCTATGGGAGGCTGCAGGTATTATGTGACTTTCATTGATGACCACACAAGGAAAGTGTGGGTATATTTTATGAAGGAGAAGAGTGAGGTGTTCACTCACTTTCAGAATTTCAGAGTTTTGGTTGAAAAGCAAACAGGGAAATATGTAAAGTGCCTAAGGTCAGATGGAGGGGGAGAGTACTCCTCCAATGAGTTCTCTGAATTTTTGAAGAAGAATGGTATTCGGAGACAGTTTACATGCAGATACACTCCGCAGCAAAATGGAGTTGTTGAACGGAAAAACAGGCACATTGCTGAGATTGCCGAGCATTGATGGAAGAGAAGAATATGTCACATTGCTATTGGGCTGAGGCTGTTTCTACAGCAGTATACATCATGAAGAGGACTCCAACTGCAGCCATACATGATGTAACTCCAGAGGAGAGGTTTACTGGCAGAAAACCAAATTTGTCTCATCTGAAAGTCTTTGGATGCATTGCATATGTGCATGTATCAGATGAGCTGAGAACTAAGCTGGATCCGAAAGCTGAAAAATGTGTGTTTATTGGATATTCCCTTGAGCAAAAGGGATACAGGTGTTATAACCCTGCTACACGTGAGTTGAGGGTAAGCAGGGATGTTGTTTTTGATGAGATGAGCAGCTGGTATGCTGCTGAAAAAGAAGCTGTTGGGGCTGATGTGAGTGGAAGTGTGGTTGCACAGAATGCAGGTCAGCAATCACAGTCTTTGAGTGGACCAGGAGAGTCCTCATCTAGTGGGTCTATTGATAGACCATGGAGTGGCAGGCTACGTCATAATACCAGTCCTGCAAATGTGATTAGTACATCACGTAAAGGAAAAGAGAAAGTGGTTGAGCCCCTTGGTATGCCTGACATTTCTGCAGGGCATTCTCATGTTGATGGAGAGTGTAGTGGCTCAGATATGAGCCTTGATGAGGAGCTTGGGATTCCAGCTATGAGAACACCTGGTGTAAAGAAGGCTATGGAAGCCATGAATGAAAAGCTGCGAAGATCAGGGAGAGTGAAGAACCCTGTGCAGAGATTTACATATGATGGTTATGTGGCACATCACTATGCATATATGGCAAAGGTTGTGCAGGTTGTAGAGCCCACATGCATTGATGAGGCTGTTGGAAATGTGTGTTGGGAGAAAGCTATGGATGAGGAGATGGATGCACTATATGGAAATGAAACTTGGGATTTAGTGCAATTGCCTGAAGGCAAGAAAGCCATTGGATGCAAGTGGGTGTACAAAGTTAAACATAACAGTGATGGAAGCATAAACAGGTACAAGGCTAGATTGGTAGCCAAAGGATATGCGCAGACATATGGGATTGATTATGAGGAAACTTTCAGCCCAGTTGCCAAGATGGCAACGGTGAGAGTTGTGATAGCAGTGGCTGCGTCAAAGCAATGGTCTTTACATCAGATGGATGTAAAGAATGTATTCTTGCATGGGGATTTGCAAGAAGAGGTGTATATGTTGCAACCACCTGGATATGAGGACGTGGGTCACCTTGAGCATGTTTGCAGGTTGAAGAAAGCCTTGTATGGCTTAAAGCAAGCACCAAGAGCATGGTCTGACAACATTTCTGAATATCTTGTCACTATTGGCTTTCATGTAGCCAATGCAGATTTCTCGTTGTATGTGAGACATGGTGATAGAGGAGTTGTGCTTGTTGTCATCTATGTAGATGACTTGATCATTATGGAGGACCATGATGCAGAGATCTTTGATGTAAAGATCTTGCTTAGACAGAAATTTGAGATGAAGGATCTGGGGGAGCTCAGATATTTCTTGGGCATTGAGGTGATTAGGTCACCACATGGTATTGGATTACTGCAGAGACAGTATGGCTTGGACATGTTGTCCAAGTATGGTATGATAGGCTGTAAGCCTATTTCCGTGCCATTAGATCAGAATGGCAAGTTGAGTGCAGATTCAGGAGAGATCTTGGAGGATCCTACTATGTACAGACGCATAGTAGGAAGTTTGATCTACATGACGATCACCAGACCAGATTTGAGCTATGCTGTTGGGTTGGTGAGTCAGTTTATGCAGGTTCCACGGAAACCGCATTTGGATGCAGTGAAACGCATACTGAGGTATGTGAAGTCTACTTTGCATTGTGGACTATTCTATGAGACTGGGACAGAGATATGTGTACATGGGTACACAGATGCTGATTGGGTTGGTAGTATCTCAGATAGAAGATCTACCAGTGGATTCATGTTTTCTTTGGGGAGTGCTGCTGTGACTTGGAGCAGCAAGAAGCAGCCTACGGTTGCTCTATCTAGTACAGAGGCCGAGTACAGAGGAGCTGCTATGGCAGCATGTGAGGTAGCTTGGTTGAGAAAGCTACTTGCAGATTTGGGTCTATCAGTGGATAGACAAGTTGTCATTTTCTGTGACAACATTAGCAGTAAACAGTTGGCCAGGAACCCAGTCTTTCATGCTCGTACGAAGCACATAGAGGTCCACTACCACTTTGTCAGAGAGAAGGTCTTGGCAGGAGACCTTGACCTTGTTTATGTCAGCACAGAGGATGAGGTAGCTGACATCTTCACCAAAGCATTGGGTACAGAGAAGCTCCGCAGATTCAGGGCTTCGCTTGGTGTACATGAGATGGAGTTGAGCTCGAGGGGGAGTGTTGAGATATCGAGCTCGTCTAGTGAGGCGGTGGCCACTGATGACCCGCCTGGGGGATAGGCCCCACACTTACACCACTGGCATGGTTGGTGAGATCATGGGAGATATGCGGCCAGTGGGATGACAGGCTGTGTGACAGCCATTCCAGAGACTGGCATAGTTATAGCGCCAGCTCAATTAGTCGGGTTCACACTATAGAGAACCCGTGTATGTATTGGTTGAGTACCTTTCATATTATGTGTACTCTTATTCTTGTATATGGTGTGTTGAGTGTTGTGTAGAGAAGAAGAAGATTTTCAGCCTCTCACCTTGTGTGTTCTCTATTAGGGTTTTGTGAGTGTGTGTGTGTGCTTGCAAGAGCTCAAGCTCTCTTCCCCCCTGCATCTTTTCATGGGCTTCAAAGACACCTTGTGGCTCTTGATGACTTCCCTGCACAGCAGGGTCTCATAGTGAACCTTGGGAAAACCAAGGTTATGATCTTCCACACCTCACCCGCAGTCAGGAGCCACACTACTCTCACATTAGCAGGAGGGCGGGTCGAGGTGGTGAGCTCTTATGTTTACCTTGGCAGCACATACTAGCTCAGCTGGACGCTTCTCCATGGCTCAGGCAGTCCGAGACAGAGTGACCCGGGGGTATGCAGCTCTTGTTGGCCTTGAGCGTCAGTGTCATTATGAGCATCTCAGGGGATGGGTTTATACATCCACCGCAGTACATGGATGTATACATGCCACACAGCTCTCGCGTTGCTATTGGACAGCTACGAGTCTCATCACATCAGCTAGAGATAGAGGCTGGGAGAGCGGCACGGGTTCCCAGAGCTGAGCGGATATGCAGATTATGTCGCGAGGAGGTGGAGACTGAGGATCACTTTGTATGTAGATGTAGAGCCCACCAGGGGGTCAGAGATAGATATGCAGGATTGTTTGAGGAGCACTCTTCACTACATCAGTTGATGGAGGCCTCGGACTAGCGACAGCTTGGCAGACTACTACTAGAGCTTCATAGTTCTCGAGAGAAGACTCCTCCAGACACCCGCTCCCACTAGGGGTGGGAGACAGTCCCAGCTCACAGATTTCTTCCAGAGAGCTATGCCAGTGCCAGCTGATGTACCACGTGGGGTGACCGCACAGAGAGCAGAGGAATTGAGAGCCAGGAGGAGACCTAGACAGACTGGACATAGAGCACCCCGACTCCGTCACCGAGAGATAGCAGCTATCCGAATGAGACACCAGATGGAGACACAGGAGAGGGTAGCTCGCTTTCATTCAGACTCAGGGTACATGTTCACGTCATTCACAGCCTCAGCATCGGCGATGTATGGTATCTTATATCCCTCTTATGGCACTGGATGGAGTTAGACATAGATCTGCATAGCATGCTTGTACTACCCCTTCAACATATAGAGATGCATCTTGCCTTAGCACTCCATCCACATCCCCACCCCCCCTTATATTGTTTGTATATGGGCTCCACCGATCCATGATGATTCATAGTTGTATCCAAACACACGCACACTTTTTCTTTTCTTTCTTTTCTTCCGATGACCGAAAGAACACAGTTATATTATTTTTTTTGTCTCATAGGCCGACTTTGGCCTCTCGTAGACGTTAGTATATCTTTCTTTCTTTCTTTCTCTCATTCCTTTGAGAGAACTCCTGCAGATAGTAACCTTTATGTTTTGATTGAGGAGGATCACATTGTGATTATCATTTTGTATGTTGATGATCTTATTCTCACTGGATCCGACCCTGACTGCGCTGCTATGATTATGGATACTTTAGAGTCATACCTTTGAGATGACTTATCTTGGTCTACTTCAGTACTTTCTTGGCATGGAGGTCTGGCAATGCTCACATGGGATATTTCTCTCTCAACAAAAGTATGCCTCTCAGATTTTCGAGAGGTTTGGTGTCACGATTGTGACGTATGTATGTATCACATCCTCTCTTCATTGCTGATTCCTGTTGCAGATGCAAAGAGTAACCAGCCAAGGGAACCCCTACTCTCGACTGGTTGCGACTCTTCGCCAAAGGATGTACCTCTTCATCGAATAGCCACATCCCTTCGACAAATGGTTGTATCCCTTGATGAATGGTTGTGACTCTACATCGAATAGACACGTCCCTTAGCCTAAAGTTGTATCCTTTCGTCTATGGTCATGTCCTTTCGTCAAAGGACATGCCTCTTCAAATGTGTCTCTTCATCTTCTATATAAGAGACCTATTGTACTTAGTTTAATCAATTCAATTCAATCTTCTCTCAAGTGTTCTCTTGAAGTCTTTTGTTCTCTAAGTTAAGTACTTAAGTAGTAATTAGTACACAATATGAGGGATTAACAACATAATCCTCACAGTGGTCAACATAATCCTCACAGTGGTCTCAGAGCAAAATTTTTTCCTACCCGTGGGTTGTGAAGCCCTCACCCTCTTCGCGGCACTCCCTCGTCCATCCCTCTTCTCGGTGTTGTATGGAAGCAGTGGAGTGATGGTGGACTTGGCATAAATCTTTGCCCATGGTGATGTAAATTTTAAAAAAATAAAAAAAATCTGCACCCATACACATGCACCGTGTGTGTTTCAGAGAGGGAACCCTTGCTGCATACCTGGATTACCCCCCTCCCTGTTGCCGGTGGTGGTAGTCGTTCGTTGCATGTCAGGTACCCCCTCCCTCTTTGCTGAGTATGGAGCACCCCCCCTCCCTCCTCGCTTCGTTCGCTGCAGGCCGTGAGCCCCTTGCTCACTTTGTGCAGCTGCCGGCCTTGAGCCCCCTCGCCGCCGAATATCGACCGCCCTCCCCCGCTTCGCATAGTAGCTGGCAGCGCCTTTTTGAAGCGGCGCACCCCCTCTTCCGGTCGAGTACGTGATCCAGGCCAACGTCACCTTTAAGCCATTAAAAAAATAAAATAAAATTTGGGCACGCTACGTGGCATTTGGGCATCTTAAAAAAAAAAGGGTGTGTGCCAGTGTGAAGCGCCCCCCCTCCTTCCGTTGGCGATTCGACGCGAGTGTGAGGCGCCCCACCTTCCGTTGGCGATTCGGCGACCATCCCCCTCCCGGCTGTCAGGATGCCGCCAACTACACATACGCCTTCATCCCCTCTCTCGGCTCTGCCCACGCCACACTGCGTGTGCGCTCTCACCATCCACGTGCATGCTTCATGGACAATTTTCTGGAGGAGCCCTACATGCACATCCCCTACCTGAGTTACATCGACAAGATCCCCGAGGCTCTCCTTCCCGAACACAGCCCTCTTCGTGCCCCCACTCCGGACCCGGTGCCACTTTCCGCCGATGCTGGGTGGATTCCAAGTCTCCCGGACTCTCCTATCTCAGTAGCCCCGGCCTCACAGGTGTACCGCATACATGTCAGCAGCCCGCATGTAACCGAACTCGACACTTGGGCGATCTGGACTATTTTCCTCACCTGCAAGCCTTGCTCATTTCGAGTACTTTCTGTCACGGTACCCTCCGTTGGCACACTTTCTTCCAAAGTGCAGTGTGGATGGGCTCCGCAATATCTCCTCCACGCGCCCTCCTGTGACATTCTACTGCGAGATCTTCGTCCCCGATTATACTCCATTATCTCCGGTGCCCAGCTCTTTGGCGGAACAAACGAGGAAGTGGAAGCAGACGAAGTAACCTCCGAGGACGATCGCGAGGAAGTGGAGGACCCCGACTTCGAGTACGAGGATCCCGTTACTGCCTCTCCAGCAGCTGTTCCTTCCATCCTACATTTCGGCTGCATCTTTCTTGCTTCACCTCAGTACTCTCTCTCAGTTCTCCAGATGACGACTTCGCACGACAACGTGCCACCCGCTGATCCTCAGATGGAGGCCTTGCAGATGACCACTCTTCAACAACAGATGGAGGACTTGCAAAGGGGCCTTTTCGACGGTATGGCATCAATGCGATCACAAATGAAAGACATGCAACAACGGCACCAACACCAGCGCGAGGGATCCAAGAAGTCACAGCGAGCGCGTCGATTGCGTTCACCGACTTCATCATCATCCTCGGTGGGCTAGCAGGACAGTCCCTCAACTCCTCCCGATTCGACCGCTGAGGTGGACAATGTTGAACTCAAACTTTTGTATAAATTAATGACCACAGCACAGATAAGAAAGATGGATATCAAGTTACCTGAGCCCTACAATGGCCGCCGCGATAAGCGGTTAATTGATTGCTGGCTCTACAAGATGGAGGTTTATTTCTCAAATACCGAATTGCCCGAAAATAAAAAGGTGGCATTGGCCAGTACCCTCTTGAAAGATACCGCCTTCCTTTTGTGGCGACGTAGGATTTCAGATGGTAAGTCTTTTCCGACGTGGGATAAATTTCGGCGTGCTCTTTGCAAGGCTTTTGAGCTTGCCAATGCGAACTTTCATGCCAGGTCTTCTCTCTGCCGCCTGAGTCAAACTGGCTCCGTGGCCGCGTACATCTCAGAGTTTCAAAAACTGGCTCTCGAGATAGAGACACTCAGCCCCTCTGACCAGCTTCACAGCTTCATTGACGGGCTTGAACCCACGATCCAAGACGAAGTCCATAAGTACAATCCTGCCACCCTGGATGAAGCAATCTCGTATGTCGAGTGCATTAGTGATTACAGGCGTCCTCTCAGGAACTTTCCCTCTGGCGCCCGTTCTTACCAACGGAATCGACCCAATGGGACTAGCCAACCCCAGCGTCCCAATCCTGGACAACCCAACTCTCGGCGACCATATTCTGGACAACAGTCCTTCTGGTCGTGCTTCTCCGGGCAAGCTCCCGCGTTAAATGCAGGATCCTCTCAGACCGAATCCTCTGGCAGCAGAAATCAAATCGGTCGCGACAGGACCGTTGCAGCAATGATCGGCGCAACTTCAAGCGGAAAACCTCTTCAAGACAGCAAACCTCTTCGTCGCCTGCCACTTCATCCCAATCTAGTCGTCAAGGCTTGTGTACAATTTGTTCTGGCGATCACCGGTGGTATGAGTGCCCTAAACCCTCCAACACTCGGCGCAATTCTCAGGTGGACAGTTGCCACCATGCTGATCATGACCCGCCTCGTGTGAAAGACAAAAACAAACAAATAGCTTGCTCTGTTCGCGTTTTTGAAGTTGTCAGTACCTTGATGCTTAATGGCCAAAGTACCAACCCTGTTCCGGTGAATCTTTCTAAGCAGGTCCTTAGTCTTCTGGGTTTCATTGGCGACCATCCCATCAATGTGCTGGTGGACAGTGGCTGTTCCACTAATTTTGTAGGCACTTCTTTGGTTCACAAGCTTCGTCTACAGACCCGACATTTTGTGGATGCTTTTCAAGTAGAGCTTGCTGATGATTCCTTCCTTAATTGTAACAAAAAGGTGCAACAACTTCAGTTCGAGATTCAAGATTACCGAGATCACCTTAATTTTTCAGTGATGCCGTTGTCACATTATGACATGATACTGGGACATTCTTGGCTGTATCGATATGATCCAGTGATCAGCTTTCGTTCTCATTCAATCCAGTTATACCATGATGGTCGAGAGCTGGAACTTCGTGGCCTTTTCAGTGCCAAACCCATCACTGTTGTTTCTGCCCTGCAAGTCAAACGCCTCGTCCGCAAACGTGATTGTATAACATCCTTGGTCATGTTACGGGAGATTGAAGTAGAAACTAGTTAGCAATCTCAAGCCTCGTCATCAACAACTGCTTACTTCGAGTAACCATTCTTCAAGCCTTTTCAGGATCTGTTTCCGAATGATCTTTCGACGACATTGCCTCCTCGTCGTCCTGTGGATCACCCGATTGATCTTATCCCAGGTCAACCTCCTCCAACCCGAGCTTCATACCGTGTTTCTTACTCTGAATCTCAGGAGATACAAAGGCAATTACAGGAGTTGCTGGACAAAGGTCACATCGGTCCCAGTAAAAGTCCCTTTGGAGCCCCGGTTTTGCTCGTCAAAAAGAAGGATTGTTCAATGCGGCTTTGCATTGATTACCGTGCTCTCAACAAGCTGACAATCAACAACAAATTCCCTTTGCCTCACATCGATGAGTTGTTCGACCAACTGCTTGGTGCAAAGGTGTTTTCCAAGATTGATTTGAAGTCCGGCTATCATCAAATTCGTATCCGTAATGGTGATAAATACAAGACAGCCTTTCGGACAAAATATGGCCATTATGAATTCCTGGTCATACCTTTTGGGTTAACCAATGCCCTTGTCACTTTCATGACCCTGATGAATGAAATTTTTGGGCCATACTTGGACAAGTTTGTGATCGTTTATCTCGATCATATTCTGGTTTTTAGCCGATCTATGGCCGATCACAAAGAGCATTTACAGATTGTCTTTGAAGTACTACGCACCAATGTGCTGTACATCAACAAGAAGAAGAACGATTTTTTCAAGAACCATGTGGAATATCTTGGTCACATCATTTCTGCTAATGGGATTGCAGTAGATCCTAAGAAGATTCAGACAATTGTGGATTGGCCTTTGCTTCTCACCATTTCAGATGTTCGATCTTTCTTGGGATTTGCTAACTTTTATCACAACAAGGTGCATAGGTTTTCAGAGATTGCTGCCCCTTCGACAGAATTGACAAAGCTAGACAAACTTCAGTGGTCTTCTGAAGCTGAGCAATCCTTCAATGATCTCAAGCATGCCTTGACGACAACCCCGGTCTTGGCCATTGCAGATCCCACCTAGCCCTTTGATGTAATGATAGATGCCTCAGATCGTGCTTCTGGTGGAGTTTTGATGCAGAATGATCGTGTCATTGCTTTTGACAGCAGGAAGTTTTCAGCCATTCAAAGCAAGTATCCTGTGTATGATAAGGAGTTTTTGGCAATCGTGCATGCTTATCGGACTTGGAGACATTATCTTCTTGGAGCAGATTCAGTTGTACGTACAGATCATCAATCTCTGACGTACATTTTCACTCAGCCTGAAACCGGCCTCTGGTAGAAACCAAAGTGCGGTAGACTAGCAGTCACCCATCCACTTGTAGTCTAGATATGAAAACAAAATAGATTGGAGCTAGAGTGCCCCAAATCTGAAAATAAAGCAACACCTGTTGGTCCCAAAGCTTGGCGCCCCTTGCGGTATTTCTTTATTCAAATTCAAAAATATGTAAGGCCGTCCAATCTGACAGCCCACAATACCTCTTAGCACAGAGGATTCACGCACACAGATCTGTGTCTCAAAGCAACACTCTGTGCCTCCCTCTGATCAGCCAAGACCATTTAGCAGGGCAGTCATGAGCATACATCTGGCATATCTCATGCACATGATTCAACATCTCAGCACAAACATACATTCACTATTCAATCTCTGTCTCCACCCTTTTCAATCTGCCATACCCCTCCTCTCACAAGGGGCCAGATACCTCAAATCTGCAACAGACATAAGGCAATAGAAAGAGAGATAGATGAACAAATTCAGAGCTTACCAAAATCAGCTCGTGGATCTGCACCGGAGGAAGCAGTTGTACCAGTCTGTACTTGTACACTTGTTTCAACAACTCTGCTTCACACGTGTGGGTGTACGTGTCTATACCTTCCTCTGCATCCACCTCAGTGCTGTACCTGACTGTAAAGACTTGAAAATCTGTATTGCACCAATCCGTACAGCTTCTGCACACTTGTCAAAGTCCGTCCGTACAGAACTGTACGGGCAGTTCTGCTGTCGCCTGAGGGTACTGGTGCGCTTGCTCCTGTTGTACCCGACTGTACCTGCTGTACAGTTCTGTACCTGTAGTACAGCCACCTGATAGCAGTCGTACAATTGTACGTGCTGTACGGTTTCTGTCAGAACCCAGAGTTCCTGTGCCTGCACCTGCTCAGCCTGTCAGCGCCGCCTGCACCAACAGTGTAACCTGCAGCAGAATAGACAGCGGCCAGTCCTGCAGCAGCCGTACACATGCACACGTAGACTGTACGGGCAGGCCTGCACAGTAAACAGCAGCAAGAACCAACAAAAACAGCAATCGACTTGTTCCTCCTTGCTCTCCACGCTTGCAACCAGCCCGTATGCTACACGCCTTTCCAAAAAGAAGAGAGAGAGAGAGAAGAGAGAGAGGCATGCACTCCAAAAGTGGAGTTGCCCCCTCCCCATATTAATCCTAGGGCAGTTATTAAAGTTCCCTAGGGGCCACTAAGGCCTAGGGGCAACCACACATATAACATTAAAATATTAATGTTCTAGTTCCCCCCTTCACACCTAGGGATGTCCACACATCATTATCTCTGTCCGGGCACCCCACATGTGAATCATTCAATATTTTGACTCAGCAACCACCATGCCCACACTTGTGCTGTTCCATTTTCACAGGGCCATGACATAACCCCCCTCTTGAAAAATGGCAAGCGTCCTCAATTGCATTCTGGTGAGACAGCAAAATATTCAAAGTGAAATATACAATATGGCAAGATCAGCGTCCCAATCTCTCTAAGCCATGCACATGTATCAACATTCACTGCAAACCAATGGCGTAGTAATAGTCCAAGTTGTATACCACTGTGAACCATACACAACCACATCATCCCATGTGACTAGTACACATATATCATAGAAGTCCCATAAACAAATGTACTGTCAGCCATCAGTACCTTCGGGTGAGATAAAAACTGCACCAAGCGACCTCTAGATGTCATCTGAGCCTGTCTGTATCAAGGGAGTGGAGGTGCTACCCCCCTCTTGAGCATCAGGTAATGCTCCAGACGCATGCTCTGCTGAACTTGAATGAGCCACAACAAGAGTCGGCTCTAACTCAAAGGCATCGAGATAAAGCTGCAAAACCTGAGGTGAATCTGTTAAGTCACCTTCCTCCATCCACTTCGCATCCATCGGTGAATAGTTCTTGAACTTCACAAGATAGCGACGGGAAACTTTACCTCGTACCTTTCTTTCCTTATGTGCCAGTATCTGCTCTGGAATAAGAACCTCATCAAGTTCCTCAACTTCCGGCTGAGCCTCATCTGATGCATCCTCAGGCACATCCCCACTGAAAGGTCTAAGGAGACTCACGTGAAAAGCATTGTGAATCCTCCAGTGATCTGGTAGCTTCAAACGATAGGCTACCTCACCAATCTTTTCCAATACCTGAAAAGGCCCATAATAACGCATGCTCAACTTAGGGAATAAGCGCTCTTTACCCTTCATCTTCTTGAGTCTAGCCTTTTCAAAGCGCAAAAGAACCCAATCACCCAATGCAAACTCTAAATCACGTCTGTGACGGTCTGCGGCTTTCTTTTGTTTCTGCTGAGTTTTCTGGAGTGCCAACTTAACTCTCCGATAAGCTTCATCCATACTCTGCACATACTGATCAGCCTCAAAGATCTTATCCTTTGTGTGCAAAATGGGTGGTACCTTCTTCCCTCCTTCCACAATCTCAAAAGGCGCCTTGCCTATCGAGGTATGTACAGTGTTGTTATATGCAAACTCCACCAAAGGAAGATACTTTTCCCATTGTTGCTTGTGCTCTGACACATAACATTTAAGAAGATCCAACACTGTAGAGTTAGCCTCTTCCGAGTGACCATCGGTTTGTGGATGAAATGACGATGAAAACTTGAGAGTTGTACCCATGTTGTCAAACAACCCTCTCCAAAACAAACTCGTCATCCGTGGATCACGGTCACTAATGATAGACGTAGGCAAGCCATGATACTTGAAGATGTTCGCCATGAACAACTTCACCATATGATCCACTTTGATCGTTTTACGCACGGGAATGAAATGAGCCTGCTTACTGAACCAACATATGATAGTCCAAATGCCATCATTGCCCGTTTGTGTCCGTGGAAGATCAAATATAAAATCCATGGCAATGCTCTCCCAAGGTCTATCTGGAATAGGTAAAGGCTGTAGTAACCCTGGTGTCTTTTGACAGTCAAACTTAATCCTAGAAAGCTGCGTACATCATGCACGGTCCTCAAATCTGGCCAATTAAGAATTGCTTCCACCTTTGCTGGATCCATACGGACTCCATGCTTAGATACAATATGCCCCAAGAAATGTATCTCTTGCAAAAAGAACTCACTCTTTCATTAACAACCAGCCTATGGTTCCTGAGTTCTGCAAACACAATGGCCAAATGCCTTCTATGCTCTTCCTCAGTTTGTGAATGCACAATCATATCATCAAAGAATGTGCCCACAAACGCTCTATGAGGCCTGAAAATCCTGTCCATCATTCTGTTAAATGTGGCAGGTGCATTTGTCAAACCAAAGGGCATAACCAAAAACTCATACAACCCAAACGTGGTTCGGAATGCTGTCTTATGCACATCCTCGGGTCTAATACATATCTGATGATACTCGCTTTTCAAGTCAATATGACTAAAGACTGTGGAGCCTTGTAAGCGGTCCAAAATGTCATCGATCCTCGGTATGGGGAATCGATTCTTGATGGTATTCTTGTTCAGTGCCCTGTAGTCAATACACATGCGCCAAGAACCATCCTTCTTTTGCACTAAGAGTACAGTTGAGCAAAAGGGTGATGAGCTAGGCTGTATCAACCCTTTATTCAAAAGCTCCTACACCTGACTCATAATCTCTTCCTGTTGGGCTGCACTAACACGGTACGGTGGTCTATTTGGTGGAGTACTACCAGGAAGTAAATCAATGGCATGATCTTCTGACCTCTCAGGAGGAAGTTCTCCTGGCAATGACTCGGAAAAACAATCTTGGAACCCACATAAGAAATCAGTCCTGTCCTTATCTAACATAGACAAATTAGACTTAGACTCATCATCTTGTGCATCCTTTACATAAATCAAGTACGCAGAAAGATGCTTTTTCATTACTGATGAAATTGCCGAAGCAGATACAATAGGAACAAATTCCCCTTTAAGTTTCACATCCAATACATGTTCTTTCCCTCTATGAGTCAGAGTGATTTTCCTATTGTATGTATCCACCACCGCATGTACTCTGGGGATACCCAACAAAACATCACAGCCATCTAGAGGCATGATGAAAAACTCTTCGCTGTCCACATAACCCTGCAAATGAAGCCGAAGCTTCCCAATGATAGGAGTAACGGGTTCTGCATACCTTGGACAAGCCATGTTAGCCTCATGTAACGGCCCCATCTCCTCTGCACGAATCCCCAATCGGCCAGCCAAATCTGGTGAAATGAAGTTGGCTCTAGCACCTGTGTCAAAGAATATCAAGGCATTCTGATCTCTCACTTTGCCCCATGCCCTACACAACTCTGTCTCCTCACCACTTGGCTGTTCCCCCACAAGATCAGGAACTAACCCTGCAGAAGGTTTTGGTTTCTTTGACTTGGGCTCTCCTTTATTGTTAGAGTCCTTTTGGGACTTTCTCTTGGGACAATTAAATGACATATGTCCCTCTTCAGTGCAGTAAAAACATTTCCGAGCATCTCTCAAAGCCTGTCTTTCCTCAGAAGTTCTCTTGGGCATTGGCAACTTCTTATACCTCGTCTTTGAAGACCCTTTAGCATCACGAGAAGCATGCCCAGATTTTTCAGCTTTCTTACTCGAGTTCTTACTTCCTTTAAACCCAGATGATCCTCCAGTGAGTAACGCATTAGCTGTCATAGCATTTTCAATCATCTGTGACATGTTCGTTACTCAAGTCTTGATACAATAATCACGCACCTCTTTGGGCAGCCCACAACAATATTTCTCTGCCTGCTCAGACAAAGGCACTGCACGGTAAGAAGTCACTGGGAGTAAAGCTTCCCAAAACTTCTTGTTATAATCTTCCAAATTCTCACATTTTGAAGCATCCAACTTGTGCCATGCGGTCATAACATCCACCTCAAATGTAGATGTGAGCCATACGGAAGAGAAGACTTGTTTAAATTGTACCTAAGTAGTGGGTGCTATGCCCTGCAAAAGAAGAGTATACCACCATTGCAAAGCATTGCCCTTGAGAAAAGTGGCAGCTTTCCTCACCTTAGAGGACTCTGTGTAATTCCCACCAGAAAAAGCAGCATCAAACTGCTGTAAAAAGGTAAGTGCTTTCAATTTATCTTTGGCTCCACTGAATGTATCAAACTTCACTACAGCTCCCCCTTCCTTATAATCCTTCGCCTTTCCCATAGGCGTTAGATTATCATATGGAAGTAGCTTCTTAAGATTGCTGCCCCCAACATTCATGCCCATCATTGGGTCAACATTTCCCATTCCCACACCTGGCATGCCATACATTCCAGCCATGTTTCCAAACATTCCGTTATGCATACCTGGCTGCATGCCACCATACATATTTGCTTGCATTCCAGGTTGCATGCCCCCAATCATATTTCCTTGCATACCGGACTGCATACCACCATACATATTCCCCTGCATACCAGGTTGAAAATTTGCTCCAAAAGGCCTTGGCATACCCATGCCTCCCTGAGGGTAACCCCCAGTCATGGATTGGAACACAGAGCCACCACCAAAATAACCTGGATGCATAGTCTGCTGAGGAATGGATGGCCGTCCAAAGAAGGAACTCTGAGAGTTAGCACCATAAGCATGCTGCATGTTCGGAAACTGGCCAAAAGATGGATCCTGTGGGATGGCACCACTATGACCTTGAGGAAGGTTCTTAGATCGCACCTTCTTCTTTTTCTTTTCGGGCTCTGTACGGGATCTCATAAATTCAGCAAACTTCTCACTTTGAGTGAGCTGCATAAACACATCCATAACACCAGCCAAACGATCTTTAAACCGAGCATCATCATCCTCTTTACCAAGTACATCTTCTGGCTGTGTTACATCCTCATAAGGCTCATCATCTGCAACCTGTTCTCCTGCATGAATATCCTTCGATACATCTCTCTCCGGAGAGGTCTCTTGCTCTTCCTCTTCATGATAGAAGTACTCATCCTCTGTATCACACATGCTGCTGAATTTTTCAGCAATGGCTTTCTTCGAGGCAACCACGAGCTCACCCCCTTAAGAAAGTTGATGATTGGTCCCGGGGACGGAACCTTGAAACCGGCCTCTGGTAGAAACCAAAGTGCGGTAGACTAGCAGTCACCCAAACACTTGTAGTCTAGATATGAAAACAAAATAGATTGGAGCTAGAGTGCCCCAAATTTGAAAATAAAGCGACACCTGTTGGCCCCAAAGCTTGGCGCCCCTTGCGGTATTTCTTTATTCAAATTCAAAAATATGTAAGGCCGAGTACAACAAAATCAGCCAAGAGAATACACCTGTATGTCCAATCTGACAGCCCACAATACCTCTTAGCACAGAGGATTCACGCACACAGATCTGTGTCTCAAAGCAACACTCTGTGCCTCCCTCTGATCAGCCAAGACCATTTAGCAGGGCAGCCATGAGCATACATCTGGCATATCTCATGCACATGATTCAACATCTCAGCACAAACATACATTCACTGTTCAATCTCTGTCTCCACCCTTTTCAATCTGCCATACCCCTCCTCTCACAAGGGGCCAGATACCTCAAATCTGCAACAAACATAAGGCACTAGAAAGAGAGATAGATGAACAAATTCAGAGCTTACCAAAATCAGCTCGTGGATCTGCACCGGAGGAAGCAGTTGTACCAGTCTGTACTTGTACACTTGTTTCAACAACTCTGCTTCACACGTGTGGGTGTACCTGTCTATACCTTCCTCTCTGCATCCACCTCAGTGCTGTACCTGACTGTACAGACCTGAAAATCTATACTGCACCAATCTGTACAGCTTCTGCACACTTGTCAAAGTCTGTCCGTACAGAACTGTACGGGCAGTTCTGCTGTCGCCTGAGGGTACTGGTGCGCTTGCTCCTGTTGTACCCGACTGTACCCGCTGTACAGTTCTGTACCTGCAGTACAGCCACCTGACAGCAGTCGTACAATTGTACCTGCTGTACGGTTTCTGTCAGAACCCACAGCTCCTGTGCCTGCACCTGCTCAGCCTGTCACAGCGCCGCCTGCACCAACAGTGTAACATGCAGCAGAATAGACAGCCGCCAGTCCTGCAGCAGCCGTACACATGCACACGTGGACTGTACGGGCAGGCCTGCACAGTAAAACAGCAACAAGAACCAGCAAAAACAGCAATCGACTTGTTCCCCCTTGCCCTCCACGCTTGCAACCAGCCCGTATGCTACACGCCTTTCCAAAAAGAAGAGAGAGAGAGAAGAGAGAGAGGCATGCACTCCAAAAGTGGAGTTGCCCCCTCCCCATATTAATCCTAGGGCAGTTATTAAAGTTCCCTAGGGGCCACTAAGGCCTAGGGGCAACCACACATATAACATTAAAATATTAATGTTCTAGTTCCCCCCTTCACACCTAGGGATGTCCACACATCATTATCTCTGTCCGGGCACCCCACATGTGAATCATTCAATATTTTGACTCAGCAACCACCATGCCCACACTTGTGCTGTTCCATTTTCACAGGGCCATGACACAGCCTGTAATGAACTCTCGACAAGGCCGATGGGTTGAATTCTTGGCTAATTTCCACATGATTATCCAGAATGTGGTTGCAGATGCTTTGAGCCGCATGCCTTCAGCCACTAATTTTGCCATCACAGATGTACAAATGGAAATCCCTGCTTGTTTAAAAAATGAGTATTTGACTGATAGAGATTTTGGAGATGCGTTCCGTGCTCTCAAATCTTCTAATCCCAGTCCTGCAGAAATGAACATGTTTGCAGCCTACACCATCATAGATGAATTGCTGTTCTTTTCTGATCGCAGTTGTGTACCTCACAATACTTCATTGTGGAAGATTCTCATTCAAGATTATCATGAAGTTTCTTATGCTGCTCATCCTGGTATCAACAAGACATATCGGCTTTTGTCTGCTACATACTTCTGGCCTCAGATGCAGCAAGATGTTATCAAATTTGTCAAAGCTTGTCATTCGTGTCAGATAATGAAAGCCTCTCGACAACTTCCTCAAGGGTTACTTCAACCGTTGCCAGTTCCCAATGAGAGATGGAAAAGTATTAGTATGGATTTTATTACCACTTTGTCTCGTTCATCCAAAGGCAATGCTCAGATTCTTGTGGTGGTTGATTGATTTTCCAAAATGGCGCATTTCATTCCTTGCAAGAAAGCTGCTTCAGCCCCAGATGTGGCGTCATTGTTCGTGCAACATGTCTTCAAATTGCATGGTTTGCTGAAGACCATCATCTCTGACAGAGATCCAAAGTTCACTGGACATTTTTGGACGTCTTTGTTCAAATCTCTTGGCACGAATTTGTTGTTCAGTTCAGCCTATAGTCCTCAAACAGATGGACAGAATGAAAGGGTCAATCAGATTTTGAAAGAAATGATTCGACATTACATTCAATCCCGTTTGGCATAATGGGAAGATTATTTTCCACTCGTGGTATTTGCTTATAATAATTCCCATCATTTAGCAATTGGATTAACTCCATTTCAAGCAGCATATGGGCATACTCCTCTTGTGCCTACAAACTTTGTTTTACAACACAAAGTGGCGTTGGCAGATCAGTTGGTTCAGGAGATGCAAGATGTGCTTGTGCAAGTTCGAGATAAATTGGTCCATGTGCAACAAAAATAACAAAAATATAAAAAACATGCCAACAAGCATCGTCGACATGCAGATTTTCAAGAAGGAGATTTGGTCTTGTTGTATGTGGCACCTCATCGCTACAAAACAGTGAAGTCAGTTTTTCCAAAGTTGCGACCTCGCTTCTATGGGCCTTTCAAGTTTCTTGAGAAAAATTTAGTTGACAGTTACAAGTTGGAACTTCCACCTTCATGGGGAAAGGTTCATCCGACTTTTCACAGTTGTTGGCTCAAGTAATTCTTGACGTGCGACAGAAGGAAACAAGAAGAAAGTTGACTACAGAATTTCTTGTGAAGTGGATGGATTTGGATGAGTCTGATTCCACTTGGCAAACAGATGAAGACATGCAGCAGTACCCTAATCTTCTTCAAGAATTCTTTGACAAACGGATGTCTTTCATTTGACACATGGGTTTTATTTTAAATGGGAGGGAATGTCACGATTGTGACGTATGTATGTATCAGATCCTCTCTTCATTGTTGATTCTTGTTGCAAATGCAAAGAGTAACCAGCCAAGGGAACCCCTACCCTCGACTGGTTGCGACTCTTCGCCAAAGGATGTACCTCTTCATCGAATAGCCACATCCCTTCAACGAATGGTTGTATCCCTTGATGAATGGTTGTGCCTCTACATCGAATAGACACATCCCTTAGCCTAAAGTTGTATCCTTTCGTCTATGGTCATGTTCTTTCGTCAAAGGACATGCCTCTTCAAATGTGTCTCTTCATCTCCTATGTAAGAGACCTATTGTACTCAGTTTAATCAATTCAATTCAATCTTCTCTTAAGTGTTCTCCTGAAGTCTTTTGTTCTCTAACTTAAGTACTTAAGTAGTAATTAGTACACAATATGAGGGATTAACAACATAATCCTCACATTTGGTATGAGGGACTGTTGTTCATTATCTTGCCCTATGGACCCAAGTTAGAAGTTGAGTAAAAACGATGACTCTCCACCCTATCATGACCCTACTCAGTATAGAGAGCTTGTTGGCTTGCTTATTCATCTCACCATTACTAGGCCTGATCTTGCTTACAACGTTAGTGTACTAAGTCAGTTCCTCTCATCATCACATACTACTTATTGGCAGGCTGCTGTTCGTGTTTTGAGATATGTACAGGACACCTTGACAGATGGGATTTCATATGGCTCTAGTCTTGATTTGGTTGGATATTTAGATTCTGATTGGGGAGGTGATCCAGATACCCGGAGGTCTACTATGGGCTATTGTTACTTACTTGGTACCAGACTCGTTTCTTGGCAAACGAAGAAGCAGCTTACAGTTGCCGGTTCTTCAACAGAAGCAGAATATCATACTTACTTTGAAATAGTCAAAGAGCTTCTGTGGCTTCATCAAGTGCTTGATCATCTTCATGTCCCTCCTCCGAATCCCGATGCCTACCGTGGCTCTTGCACGGGACCCGGTCTTCCACTCGAAGTCCAAGCACATTGCTGGTCATTATCATATGGTTCGTGACTACTTGGCACTCGGTACCTTAACACTGGGAGTACTGTCCTACCAAGGACTATGTGGCGGACATCTTCGCCAAGGCACTTTCTAGACCAGCTTTGGATCACTTACTTCCATGTGCCGGTATCGGTGCTCTCAGTGGAGCTGAAGAGGAGGCGTTGGAGGGGTCATGTCTAGTGTTATGGGTGCTTTCGCGTTGTTTCTGCACCTCTCTCCCATCAATGAAGGTATTTAGTTAAGGATTGTTTGCTAGCATGCTCTCTCGTTGGCTGTCTCTCTCTCTCTCTCTCTCTCTCCTAGCCTGGGAAAATTTCCCATATTTTTTTGGATTTTTTTCCACATTTTTGGCACATTTTTCTGGCATGTTCCATTTTATGCTCCAATCGGCTTGCTTTATGCTGGCCGACTGGGCTCTCTAGGTGCTATATAAGCATGGGCTCTGCCCCAGCTTTGTAACCATCTTTTGGTGTATATGATCTTCCTTCAGTTCCTGTGCATCCTGTATTTGTGAAGTTCAGTTCTCTTTCATTGTTTGGCACTTTGTCAAAAAGTCCTATCTAACTGACCAATCTCCACTTGGGAGAGAGATGCCTAACTATGAGTAACAAGGTGCCTTTTATAGGCCTTTTGGAAGAATAATGAACTGGCCAACCTGTTGTCGGCCAGTTCCATGGACACTAATAAATCTTCATGCTGCTGACTGGAAGTACTCGCCCTCCTAAGACCGGCCGATAGGGTTCTGGTCCATCTTTAGCCCTCCTCCAGCTTGTGAGTCTCGACTCTCATGTTGCTGTACAAAAGGTAAGATTGTCGATAACATTAACATGTTTTTGAAATCTAGGATTGAAGGTGTAGCATGATCACGGAGGCCGGCCTTTTTTTGTGTGCCTTAATACTGACTAAATCACAGCTTTGAAATCATTTTCCATTTGAAGCTCACTAACGTGAACTAACAAATTTTTTTTTTTTTTTGGGGGGGGGGTGATGTTCCTTGAAGAGGTCTCTGATATTGAGTCATTTTCCTTTGAAGCTCACTGACGAGAAGAGATTTGTGTTGTAAGTGAATTCACTTCCCATAACTGATCTATTCTGCTATGTGATTGTAATTTCAGTAGATTGGATATAGTACCAGTGAAGACAGATCACTTGGTCGTGCACATAAATTCCTTGTCACTTATATATCGGACAGCATCTTCTCAAAGTGACTTTACATGCTTTTGAAAGTGTTTCAATTTTTCCCTATTTGGACAAAATGATTGAGGACCTTACAGCAAGCTCACAAGAAGGTAATGGAAATGGTTCCACCAGCCATAGAGCAGATGCAGATGCTAGCTTGGAATTTGTGAATGGGTGTAAAGAAAGAAGTGAGCCCATTCGACACCAGGAGGCATGTGAGGTTATCTTGCCTAGTAGCCATGGCTCTCTGTTTACACAAGTAGAGCAACAGGAGGCTGCTGAAGTGTGTCGAGTTTGTCAATGCGCTGATCCAGACAAAAATGGAGAAGCTGCTCTCAATTCTTTAGGCATTTCTTTTCCGTCTCATTCTGGTAACCAAAGAACAAGTGGGCAGGTTCACCATTCTAGTGGAGGAAAGGATAAGGTAGCAGTTGATATTATTCAGGATGCTCAGTCAAGCATTCCGACACCTGGCTGTAAAATTGACTTGGAAGCAGGAACATGCACTAGCTCTGTTGACTCTCTAATTGAACTGGGCTGTGCCTGCAGAAGTGATCTTGCATTGGCTCATTATGCATGTGCGTTACGTTGGTTTGTGAGCAGGGGCTCCATTGTATGTGAAATATGCGGAACACCTGCTTTAAATGTGAGAATTGCAGATCGTGATAAGGTTATTTCCATGCTTAAGGAGAGATCTTTGCTTCATCGCTCAGTAATTAGTGGAGAATCTAGCTCCCATGATTGCACAGCAAATCACCATGCTGCCTTTCCAACCTCAACTAGTGGGGGGGTCGCGTTAGAGGCGGTGTCTTGGTTTGATCCACATGGCAATATAGTATCTGATTTTTCCAGGGATGCTTCAGACCCAGTAGTTGACATTCTGGAAGAGGGGCTTCTCAATTCTGTGAGTCCAGCAACCAAGTGGGCAGTGGAAGGAACAGGAATTTTAATTGCTACTGGCTTGCTAACTGTCACAATAACGTGGCTCCTTGCTCCCCGAGTAAATAAGGTGTGTGCTTTAACCTTTCTATATTGGTATCATTTTTGCTACAGCTATAACCATGGGCATTTTGTAAAGTCATTAAACGAACGATAATTGTATTCAAGAATCTCGATGATCGGTACAATTTGAATGTGCTATTTGCTTGCTTCTTTGAAGTTCTATTCTGGGGTCTGGACTTCAATGTACTGTTCTTTAAAGTGAATGAAAGGTGTTAGCAGACAGGGTGTCTGCTGTAGATGTCAAAATTTAGGGCAAACTTGAATCTTTTGAAAAAGACAAAATGGAAAACGAAAATGGATCCCAATGCCACACTACCATGAAAATCGTTGGTTGGAGTTTGCAAATTATTGCTCTCGACTTCGTATTGTCTTTACTTCGAAGAGACCCACCTTGTATCGGCATTAGTTCTAATAAGAGATCTGCTATCTTCAGCAACTTGATTGGTGAAAGGTGTTTTCTAAGCAAATCTACTATGAAATGGTGAGGATTTTCCAATGCCTTTGGGCATGGCTTTGTGAGGGGCTAATGTGGGTGAGGATCATGGGTCTTGAAATGACCAATTTGAGCATGCCTGATGCCAATTTTTGACAAGAGTATGGTGCACAGAGCGAGGAGAAATTGACAAGGTGTAGCAATCGGTTAACCCACTATGACAGGCTTGACAAGAGCATTTTTTACAAAATTCAAACTAAGGCCGTCTTTTTGATCCCAGGACTTAACCTAATTGTGTTTATAACAGTTTAACAAGTAACATGAAAGATGTCTTCTCCTTTAACCTTGCAGTCATTCAAGATCCTTTGAAGAAAATCGCTGAAGAAGCGTGTTTAGTCCTCATTAAAACTTCCTCCTTGCTGGTGATGCCGTGTGTGTGCATTCCTTTAACCTTAGGCTGCACACACCCTCTTGGGTGTTTCTTAGGCCAAAACCTTATCAATGCCTTGGGATTGGGCCGCAACCCAATTCCGTGAGCCACTTGATGCCAACATTAAGAAGCCACTGAAGATGGCCATGTTGGACAATCATTATTGGGTCGAATACATTTTTTCGTGAATGGAAGGTATCACCTGTAGGCATTACACATTGATTGGGTAGATAACATGTAACATGTTTGTTCAAATGGAAGGTATCACCTTCAGGCATTACGTGGCACTGGCTGTAGCAGCAGGGACAGGAGATAGAATGGACCACAGGAGGATGACCATCAAGCAAGAAGAACTTGTGAGTAACTAAGTAGCACTTGGGATATTTGCAAGGCTTTTAAGTCTCAGCTTTTGCAGAGCAGCTTCTAGCATGGAAACGTCATTTATAGAGTTGCTGTGTTTTAAGGCAGCAGCAGTGCCCTGACCCCCGCATCATTCCTTGCTCACTCTAAACTGGAAGCAGTACAGTCATGCGGTCATGTCCATGAAGGTGTAGATGCAGCGGTGCCTCAGATCCAGCAGCCCTAGCTATCCAACAGCTGTCAAATGGCACTTGGGTGAAAGAGTTAGGTGTGGTCAAAGATCTCTTTGAGTGGGTTCGAGCTGCCTACTGCATTCTATTAACTTTGATTATTTCCTGACCTCTCTCATGTATGTAGGTGTAACAACACCCTTTTCGAGAATGAATTGTACCTTTTCTGGTGACTCTTTTCTAGCTAGGTCTCGGAGAAAAGGGATGGCACTTTTACGGTTCAAGCGAGCCTAAGGGAGCTAACTATTACCATCTTATGTGAGACTTCTTGTGCCTAGTGCAGCAGTCACATTGTGACCTGTTCTATTAGTTACAGTCTTGGCAAAGAGCTGTGACTACGCTCAACTTCTAGATGATCACTGAGGTGCTGATGGCTGGCTCTGGAGATGTCTGCACGCTTGTGTAGAGTACTTGTGCTTTTGTGCAAGTGTTAACTGAGAGGAGTGCAGCGGAACTCAAACACAAGCACAAACACAAGTAAACCCTAAACCCTACTGTATGTATTATGTACAATGAAAAGGTTTACAATTGAATTTCAATAAAAAAAAGGTGATTTCTGATCTCAGCCGTAATGTTGCGTTAGATGCTACTGCTCAGCCCAATGCCTTGCTGCAGCTTTGTCTCCAGCATCTCTAATCAGCCCTCAGATGGTTTCTCTGTTGCTCCTGAAAAATTAGATGAACCAATCCCCCTTCTGTAGGAAAAAAAAAATTCAGATCGGCCATCCCTTTTTAATTCCGAATGATTTTTTTTTTTTTGGGGGTGCCCAAAGACTGTCCCATCCATGAGTACCTTGCCTGGGCACATTTGGGCTGCAAAATGGGCCCTAAATCGGCCCCAAACCTGTCTGACCACACAACCCACAAAAGTTGTCCATGGCCTACTTGGCAAGGGTGTCACAGCTGGAATTAGCCATTTCATGCTATTGTACAATCCATAAGTTAGATGTTCTGTGAGGTGCAAATTGCTGACTTTATAGCTGTATACTTCGTATTTTTGCTGAAGGCAGCAATTTCTTGATCACATCATCTGATATATTCACGATTTCTTTAGCGATGTATTGCACCATCAATCTGTGGACTTGAAGTGTCAAGTAAATCCTTGAAATTTGATGCCACATGCACTTCCTTCTCGGGGTGGTTATAATCTGGGCATCGTTGGTTTTTACTTTATTCTTGATTATTTGTGATCGGGGATTGGTGCAGGGAGTTGCAAGAAAAGGCCTCAATATTCTGCTAGGTGGACTGTGCGCGCTTGCAATCGTGGTGTTTCTTCGCTTTGTGAGATGTCTTACATTCTTTCTTCAAGTTCTTTTCATCTCTTTCTTTAAAAAAAAGGACAAGCCTTTCTGATGTGGTTAATGATTCTGAACTATGCATAATGTTGATATGATTCTTGTGCAGGGTGTGTTGCCAAGGATTAAGTATGGCCCAGCACGATACTGGGCAATACTTGTGGTATTTTGGTTCCTAATATTTGGTGTTTGGGCATCAAGTACTAGAAGTACCCGCACAAATACCTGAAGTGTGTACACAACAGTCTAGTCCATGTCTATATTTAATCTTAGTTGCATATTTGCTTTCTTTATAGGGTGTTGTGGTCCCTTACCGTTCCAATTTATTATGCCGCATTTGTATCAGTAATGACGAGCAACCTCAAGTGTATTCGTTATATGATTTTACAATAAGATTTGATGGTAATAACTGTTTTGAGAAGACCCAGCAACAGGCTATATTACCTTCATTTGTCTTTTTGAAACATTATTCACCTCGTAATGCCAAGAGGCAATGTGTTGTATTGTTTGCAGTGTGTGATCCTTTTTTGGCTGAGTGAGAAGGCAGCTTGTATCGTTGTAAATGGGTTTTACAAAATTTTCTTGTTGGTATGCTTGAATGGCGAGTTTTCTCGACAAAAGGGTCTATCAAGACTTGATGATGTCTCTGTTGGTATGATAGATTGTTTGCACCTGCATGTTTTTGCAGAAAAAGGTGAAGTTTGAATGCTAACCCTTAGCAACATTACGCCAACCACCCAATTGGGATTGACCTTGGCTAGAACTCTACTTTTGCCTTGTTGAACTGGAGATACTAGCTTAAGAGCAGTTGAGGTCTCGACCTAGGATCTTTCATCGACATACCGGGATACCAACACCTGTAGGTGCTAATCAGAAAAAAGGTAAGAGGTTTACCCTCTTCTTAACTTGTCAATGACCCATTAGGTTTTGCTGCAACAGCCTTCACTTCTCTCTCTTCTTTCCATTTAAGTGTTCTACTTGATCCTTTGAGGGTTTTGTCCTCTTTCCATTGGGCAGGATCTGATGTAGGCACTCCACTTTCGACAGCCAGCAGCTCCTTTAACTAGCTGTCTCCTGTTACATTTGATGAACCTTGACCTTCCACTCGTCTCAATGTTTTGCTTCACCTATAAGGAATTTTAGCCAGCAAAATGTTGACTCACTTTCAACAGCAAATGCTTATTTGTCCTTACCATCTCCTGTTACACTTAATTGGCCCCGTGACCCTTTTCCAAAACTTGTCGAACACGCTCCCTTGGGTCTACTTGCAACAGCTTTCTTCTTTGCATTGGTCAGCATTTGATGCGCACACCTCATTCTCAACAGCCAGCAACTGTTTTAACTCTTGCGTCTTTTGACTGAACTTAGTCTTACACTAAGATAAAGTATATTTATTCTTTTTGCTCACTGCTTTTACTACTTGAGCTTCTCGAGCTTTCTCTTGTCATTTTGCTCTTGTTAAATCCATTAGTTTAAGCTATTTACCCTCTTATCTAGTCACCAGGTCATCTATTATTTGGTGCATAGAATGGAGGCCTTTTATTATCAGGTACTCTCTTTGCGTCATGAGCACTCGAGCTTGCTCTTGTTCCAAGATTGATGGACTCTTGTCAGGCTCTTGCTTGGTTTCCCTTGCCTTTAAAGTGTGTTCTTGCAAAAGCTTTTCTACTAGTGAGCCAAACTTACCTAATCGATTCATCATAATGGAAGGAAACTAAACAGTGACTAGTGTGGCACACCCTAGTTATATTCATGTGTATTAATGATCCTTTTAGACTTTGCAATCATCAACAAAATGAGTTCCAGTAGGCAAGTACTTCAAAATTTTTGAATTAAGAAATTCTCATCCTTTGTTGTGAGGCTATCTCACATTTATATTCCATATGTGATGGGCTTTCTTACATTTATATTCCATACGTGCGACACATTGGACATTTCCAAATAGGGTCAACAACGAGGGTGTCCATTAACTATCATAGCTCTCAAGAACAAAGTCCAGATGAAACGAAACTAGTTTGCTTTTCGTATGGATCGGACTTGGTGAGAATCGAGCACAAGGTCAGCAGCTTGAGACTTCCAACGCTACACACTTGATTATCATTCGTATCATCCCATCTCCACGAACCGTGGCATTTATATCATGGGCCAATGTTTCACTTCCTCTTGTTTGTCAACTATTTTTGTCCTTGTTATGGGCATGTGGCTTAGTGCCAACCTTAGGTTTCAAGGGACTTCACAATAGACCCTACAATAAGAGGGGTGCTTATTTTATTCCCCGTAGCTGGCCTTCTTGAGATGCCAATACTTTTCAAAACTATCAAGAACATGTTGTGCTCTTCTTTGTGGTGGTGCTCCACTTCTCATGATTTAAAGAGGACATCCCAGATGTCCCTTCATAAACTCAGTCTAGATATTTTAACCATAATGAGATATTAACACTCATCAAAATTGAGCAACATACAATAGAGAAGGACAGAGAGACCTTATTTAATGTATATTTTTGTTGTAGTAGCTCAACATTGTAGCCATTTGTATAGTAGTAATGTGTGGAGCTAGGCTAATAATGGGTTGGGGTACTTTTTCTCTCATTTGTGGTTATCTTGGCTGTGCTTTTGTGATGTTTGAGCAATAATACAATAAGCTGGTAAAATAAATTTTTGTTGCATGTAGCTCATAAAACAAAGAGTACAGACTATTCCATTCGGCTATAAGTCAGATTTTGGTGAGTGTTGGTACAATGTTGGTGGACAGCCATATGTGGAGCAAATGGATGCTCAACAAGGTGCTATAAATGTACTCAAATTTCAGGCTAACCTATCAACAAAGCAATTGTAGATGAGGAAAGGGAAGCCATACATGTGTCCAAGATGATGCTGAAATGGTTGGTGTGCAAACATTGTAGAATAGCAAATGTTAATCCTTGGGGTTAACACCTAGGCCGACATTGAGCTTCATTCTCCACTCTAGGTGCATGTGCACATGATTTGTTCACCTAGTATTATTTATTTGATGCACATAGTCTAAGGTATTTGCCTTGGGTAATGGGGATGATGGGCTTGTTCACACCTCATTGGTTGTATTTTGTGTGACTCCCCTCTGCATATGGATAGCCTTGTTTTTGCTATATAATAAGAGCATGGGTGAGGGAGATCTCATTCCCCTTTACCCTAGAGTTGGAATCCACTCTCGTGTCTTGTCCTTGTTGTCCTTGAGTGAGAGTGTGAACTTGCTCTTGTGCAAAGTCTCCTCTTGTTCCCCTTGCACTTTTGGTAGTGCTCGTGTGAGTGTTGGTGTGTGAGTGAGATCTCTTGCCTTCCAACTCTTGCCATGTCTTGCTAGAGAGGTGTGAGATTGTGTTGCAAGAGGGAGGCTTGTGTGCTTGAGAGTTTGTATCTTGCTTGGGGAGGAGGATGGTAGAGTGCTATGTTCTTCTCTTGGGTTCATTGCATGTGGGATGGTGAGAGCATAGAAGCATACTATATTACAATTATCAATTAGGATTATGATCACTAAACATACTTCATCAAGTCCAAAAATCACAAAACCATAAAAAACCAAACCAAACCAGCTCTCGGGTAGGAGATGTGAGCGCACAAAAATCATAAAACCATAAAAAACCAAGCCAAACCAACTCTCGGGTAGGAGATGTGAGTGCACATTCCCATGCAAAAAGGCATAAACTTGTATACGTAAGCCTACATTTGTGAGCTTGGAGACGTGAGCCTACAATTGTGAGCTTGGAGACGTGAGCCATGAGTCGGGAGACATGTAAGCTATGAGTCTTAAGTACGTGAGCCGTGAGCCGTGAGCCGTGAGCCTCGACATGTGTGAACCTATAGAATGTGAGCCTGGAGCTGTGAGGCTAGAGATGTGTATACCTAATATAGTACCAACCAATTATTACAGTGATAAAGACCTATACAAATATGCCTACCTATGTCCTTGGAAGATTTTCTTATCATATAACCTATACCACCAGCTACAAATTCCAAGAAAAACTCTTGTCCTTCACAATTATTTGGGAATGTAAGTATATTTATTACCCAATACTTACACACCAACCTGTCATAGGACTAGTTCCTAGATTTTTGTGTCCCAAATAGGCTTATTTCATACAAGGGAAGTCCCTGAACCAAGTTCATATAAAAAGGCGTGAGCATGTAGACGTGAGCCCATACATGAACCTACATACGTTAGCCCAGATACCTGAATCTGTAGACACTAGCTTAGATATGTGAGCCTCGATACGTGAACTTACGGACATGAGTTTAGAGGCATGAGAACTAACACATGACCCTAGTAGTAGTTTAAAAAAAAAACATGTGAAACTTCTTAGATTTGAACTAGAAACACTAGGGACCTTTGATGATGTGAACTCAATCTGGACTAATTGTTGGAAATGATAATAGAGTTAGTTGATCCTAGTAAACAATTAGCACTCTCATCAGAGGAGAGTGCTCTCCACTTAATAAGGCTAGACTTCTTTAGGATCTACCTCAAGCAAGGAGCTTTGGGAAGAAATTAGCCAATGAATCAGAGATGTGAGTGGAGGAGCAATGGGACACCTAGAAATGGGAGCCACCAACGGTCCTCCAGACTCCGGATTCACAACTAGTTCTGTAAACAACTATTTAAATTTTATGAAGGCAATCAACCACCCTATCTTTGGACATAGCTCTAGTGAAGGAGTGGGAGCAGGACCAAGAACCTTAAGGTTCTTGGGTGAACCTCAAGGTGTGCTCCCATATAGCAAGCATTTAAACCATGTCTAATGCCACAATGTTTCAAACATTTGGTGTCAATTCTGAGCTCGGGTTATCCTAAGCTAACCATGACCAGCAACAACCCAATAATTATAGTTACGACCCAACATTTGGAGTCGATCCTGAGATGGGGATATCCCAAGATGACCATGACAAACAAACAATCCAACAGTTGTAGTTTACAACAAACGGGATACACGTCTCTTTTTTTATACCCTGAGGGACATGTATTCCACAATACACCCAACATTAAGCACACAACCTGCTCTGCTGCTGCAAGCAAGAGTCCCATTCTCCACAAGAGCCCATTATAGAAGTGCCTTTACTACTACGAAACTAAGTTTATAGAAGTGCCTTTACTACGAAACTAAGTTTTAGTTCTTCTCAGTTAGACGAGGAACAAGGAACCAAGTTCTAGTTCTTCTTCGTTTGGATCAGGAGGAATAAGGAATCCAGGGAGAGGTAAAGAGACAATGACAGGGGACTACCTCAACACAAAGGGATTCACATGAGCATTCACAGAACGTCTTCTCAGCTATGCAATGAGCTTGAAGACTCAAAGCTGGGTTAGTGGAGGACAAGTTCCATTGGAAACCGTGCATCCCAACAACGTAGGGCAAGAAATCCCAAACCCTAAAACATAGGGATTTATGCAACCACTCCCTTACATTCTACTATCACATGACTATGCAAAAGACATGCTTACGATAGAGTTTGAAAAGGGAAGGGGGTTGCAACCAACATAGCCACCTAGTGGTTCAAAGTTGGGAAAAACCAATCCAATTCACATCTCAAGGATGATGACTAAACTTGATGGAATTGAAGATTCCATTTAGTACCGAGAGAAGTACGATCAAATTTTTGAGGCCATGGGACATATTGATGATCCCACCAAGATATACTCATTCTGACTTTGCCTTGAAGACAAAGCAAGCCAGTGGTTTAGGTTACTAAACCTAAACCTACTTGAAAAGGCCAATGAGGAGGTCTTGAGACACACTTTCATAGTGGGATTCTTGCCCAATTGAGCCAGATGGAGCCTAATTGAACATATCTATAACCTTAAATAGGAGGAGGGAGAAACCATGTGGGACCACATTGCTAGAACGAAGTATCTTCACATGAGATGCAACACCCATTGTGAAAGATTGGATGATATACGTGCTCATCAATCTTAAGAGCAAGACGCTTCATGACCATCTCCATAGGTCTAGGCATTATAGTTTTAATGAGTGTTGTCCCGTGAGGCAGTAGATAACCTACAAGACAAGGATGTAGAAGTCGTCCACCCAAACCAAGAGTAGAAGTCATCCACCCAAAGCAAGAGATAGAAGACGCATCATCCAAAGCCTCATTATCAGGCCAAGGGCTCCCAACTAGCACAAGCTAGAGTCTTAGTCAAGGACACAAGCATGGACGAGTTGGCAAAAAATCACCTCAACTTTAGGCCAACAGTGGTGCCAAGGGCAACGCCAGCCAACACCTCAAGCAAGGCACCCACACCAATTCCTAAGAAGGGATATGGTTTGGTGTGCAATCTATCATCAAAATCATATAAGTACAAAGTGTCTGATGCTGAGGCCTAGACAACAACAATATTGTGCTCATTTCTAGTGCCACAAGAACCATGACACAACTCATTATTGATACTAAGGAAACCTGGCACCACAACCTATGCTCATGGTGCCACAAAGCAACCACTAGCCCTACTGCTTATACGAAATGCTTCTCAACCGCGCTGACACATAGTCTAATGCCCAATTATCAAAATCCTATACCGGGAGGTATGTACATACTGCCACCAATCCCAAATCCACCTTCAGTGTGTTCCCACCATAACCAACTCCTTCGGTGTGTTACCACCCTGACCGGTTCCTTCTATACAAGTACACCAATACTTGGTGGATATCCAAAGCAACCCAAGCCATTGACTATACCTCTTTGTTCAAATCCATGGTGCAACAAAAAGCGAGGGACCTTAACAATAATATGACACACAAGCCAACTCTTCAGTGTTTCCATTGCAAGGGTCTGCATCATGTTCATGAGTGTCCTCATAGAACCATTGCACCTAGTGCCCTAAGTCTATTTCTGAATCCAGTGCCAAATCCCAATGTTATTTCATGTAAAGGTACATGTTACAAGTGGATGCAAGGATTGTTCTAATAGAGTGACAATCACCACAGTGGCAAGAGTATCATCCACTTCGATGAGCTTTTAACTTGTTAAGTATACAAGGAGGAATTATTCATATAGTCTCTCTTAATGCCATCACAAGGCTACTAGAGGCACAAGCCCCAAAGGCTGCAAAAAGGCAAATGAACCACTCCATAAGAAAGAAGACCTCAAAGAGCATGAAAACACAATGCACAATTAGTTGTTAAGGGTGATAGCTCCAAATTTTTCTCCTTTACAAAGATAACAAGTGATCTCTTGTTCAAGCCATCTTCTTAGAAGCCCATTGACTATGAAAACCTTCCAAAGAAACTTAAGGAGTATCCTCAACCCGTGTTGGGGAAAGAGCAAATGAAACAAGCCCAAGAGCTTATTGTCACAAGAAGGCGCATGCTGAACTAGAGGTAGCAATTGAGCAAGTAGTCGACTATGAACCATTGACTCTACTTGAGGAGATCCCAAAACCCATCCCATAGCCCACCATAGAACCAAGGGGACCTCAATGCTTGCCAAAGGCCTTGAACAAAATCTTAACCATTCTTAAGAGGATGGAAAAAGAGCTAGCTTTGGAGCCTCTTCGTCTAGAACCAATCTGATTAGATTTAACATTGCTAGATGTAGTGAAGGAGGACTCAGTGGGAGGTGAAAGTTAGCCTTCCATGGGTTATCATAGTCACCATAATATTTTCTCTAATGATGTAATAGGTGATGACTTCATTTTGACCCCATCAGAGGCACCATCCCCTACACATTAGTAAGTGCAAGCACACCTCTGAGTGTGAGTATGAGCTAAGTGAGCACGAATATTGCATGAGGGACATAGAAGGTCTTATAGCCTTCTTATCCTTAGAAGTTTGAGTCATGATAAGTTCTCTTTTACAAGAAAATTCTCAACTTTGGAGAGACTTATCCACTTGGATGAATGGGAATTTAAGCCCACACAGTTGAACTTGAGCCTAACAAGGAGGAGGATAAGTCGTGCCACAGTCAACGCCCTCCCTCCATACCCAAGATGAAAGGATAGCCAAATGATTCCAGGAATAAGTTGGGGCGGTGAAATGAACACCGTGTTACCTATCGTTTATAAAGGAAAGAAGGTCTCCGTAATCTTGGATGGTGGTGCTAGTCTTAGCATAATCACCAAAGATTACTGGGAGGCCTGGAGAAGCCCACCACTCATGTGCACAAGCCTTGAGGTCAAGTTTGCCGAGACAGGAACACCCCTAAACCCTTGGGTGTCCTTCAAGGATACAAAGATTAAGACCTTTGGGCTAAGCTTCCACCACACATTCATGGTGATGGATTTTTAGAGAAGAGGGTCATACACCATGATCCTTGGAAGGCCTTACATGAGAGACACAAGGTTGGTTCATGATTGGAAAACCAATCACATTTATAAAAAGCACTATCCCAGCACTTGATACTATGTTGGATCCTAACAAAACTGCTAGAAGCACAAGGCTAGTTCATGATTGGAAAACCAATCACATTTATATAGAACCATCCTAGCACTCGATACTATGTTGGATCCTGACACAAAACTACTAGAAGCACAAGTATTGTAGGAAGGAACCCCCCACATGGTGCCAAGATAAAAGAGCCTGTGACCTAGACCCCCAGAAAGACACCGTGGTCACGCGAATGTCCAATACAAGTGGTTGTGGAGACCCAAAGCCATGCCTGCAATGCCAACTCCAAAGTTTAAGTAGGAATGAAGAGTAGTGGCTTCCGCCTTGGCTTTTGACACCACGTTCAAAAAAGTCAAAAGAGCCCGTGGACTCCGAGAAGTAAAAGAAAACCCCTCGCCCATGTGCAGTGGCCCTAACCATCCTTGTTCCCATCGAAGAAGAGTTGCCCATGTGCAGTGGCCCTAACTATCCTTGTCCCCATCAACGAAGAGCTACCCATATGAAATCTACCTAGCCGTCCTTGTTTCCATCAAAGAATAGCCGCCCATGGTGTCGAACCCCAAGGGCAACTATGTACACTTCTGTGGAACCATCGACCTAGGGCTCAAAAAGATCATCACGACCCCATAACACTTGTAAAAAAATGGACCTCAAGCTTGCATGGCTATGGTGTGCTTAAGCCTAATTATTATGATTATGGAATACTAATCTTATGGTGGATGTAGACTAATTAAAAACACAATGATAATAAAAAGATTATGCTAACTAAGCTTAAGACTCAAGCACAATTAGGTTACAAGATTAAGAATTCTACTCATAAAGAGGCTTGAGACCTTGCTTGTCTTCATTGTTTGAAAATGACCCCTTTTATATGAGGAGGGTACACCTCTTACAAAATGTGCTCATGTGGAATAATTTCCCAATGTGATGTTTTTGCATGCTCCTGATCCTGGTCCTTTACTCATACCCTGCCCTCAATGGCACCATAAATTTCAACACCCCCCCTTGGTGCCATGATGTAGAGGCTACTGCAAGGTGGTTAGATGTGAATTACAGAAGATCCATCACTTCCCCTTAGTCTAACATGCTACTTAATGAGGGATTTTTTTTAATGATCATTTCCAACAAGCACTTTTTTAGAATTGGGTGAGTGGATTCCAAAAATATTTCCCCCCCTCCATCAAGAGAGAGAGAGAGAGAGAGAGAGAGAGAGAGAGAGAGAGAGAGAGAGAGAGAGAGAGAGAGAGAGAGAGTGATTGTCAGTAGAAGTGGAAGGCCGATATGGAGCCAAAGGAGGCTCAATGGATTCAACATTGGTACCAAATATTGGCATGAAGATGTAAGCACAATGGATAAGTTGTCAAGGTCCACTAAATGCCAATACATCAACAAAGGAACCTTAGTCAATGGTTAAGCGGAAAAGGTCCACTAAATGCCAATACATCAACAAATGAACCTTAGTCAATGGTCAAGCCGACAAGGTAATAATCAGCAATGGGAAAGGGTTGATGTAACAAATCTATCAAGTGGGGCAACAAGGCATACATCGGGCCATTACTATGAGAGTATAAGGCAACCTCTTAGTAACAACAAGCACAGTGGTGTGTATGGAAAAATAAAATAGATGTGTAATCCCACACAGATTGATGTAAAGAAACCCTGAATTATGCATAGTGACAAGGCGACCAAACCCTAAACAAAGGGGAGGCAACTGGAACATGAAGGAAGGAAAGAAAGTAATACATCTCAGCAAGTAAGCATCACTGCATAAAGGTATATCTCGAAGACATAGCACAATTGAGAGTTCAAATGCATAATTGACCAAGGGCATCACTAATAGCAATACATTCATAATATGTGCCCCCTCAAATGCAACAACCATAGAGACAACTAAGGTGATAATTTCTATAAAGCATAATCACCAAAGTATAGATCATGACCATAATCTATGACTGGCAGAGTAACATCATGTAAGGAAGTTGTAGTGACTAAGGCACAATCATCTCGTGAGCCCAATTAGCCTCTTCCACTACATCAGATGAACCAACACCACCTGACAATTCTGCAACTGTATCAAAGTACCAATATCAATTCTGCCTTGATCAGAATGCAATGTTAGGAGCTTATGGCTATAAGAGAAATTGACATGGGAAAGCTGAAAAGGCATCCGATTTGGCTTTCAGACACCATACACCCAACAGAAACAGGTGTAGTCACATCAATGAAATCATAAAGTACAGATGTCCTACAAAAGATGATTCCCTCATACATAAAGCACTATGTACAAGTTGCAATGGCCGAGTAGCTCGCACAGTGCCATCTTTCAAAAAGGACTGATGGTGTATCTTTCCCAATATACATCCCGTGTATACATGCTTGTGTGGGAGCTGCATAGGTGGCAACTCTTGAACCATAAACTGATGCTGTAATCGCATAAGAGAAAGGAAGTTAAGGTGACCAAAATGAGTGTGCTATAGCTCAGTATCATGCATAACCTATGATGTGGAAGCAATCATAGCATCAACATGAGAATCACTACTCCTGTCATACATGCCAAGCCTATAAGGGCCATTTTGCGATGTACCAAAAAGTAGAAATGCATTGGAATCAATTCTGCCATAAATGGAGCAGTAACAATGATAAGAGTATATGTGTTCCCACTACATGATGTTAGTTCCACACATTGTGAATGCCTTAATGGCTTAGGATACATTATTAGCACACAAAATTGTACCACCTCTGTGTGACGGAGCATCTCTCAAGGTGGCAAATAGCTTCTTGCATGAAATGATGTGCTTTGTAGCACTTGAATTAAAGTACCAATCAGCATTTGACACCGACAAACAAGAAGACTGATTACTGCATATGTGACTGTTAAGGCATAGCGATCATGTGCAAAGTTTGCTTTCTCGACATTGCCAAACAAGTCATTAGTGTTTCTAAACATTATACAAAATAGCTTAATGTGCAAGCAGAAGTAAATCTGACACATGCAGTAGCTGCAGATGACTTAGAGTACCTTAAATGTCTGCTTAATGCATGTGTAAACTCACCAAACCAGCAATCTACAATTTGAAATCTGCAAACAAAATTGTCATGTATGGGAAAGAATCGGTTGCTGTGGAATCATGTTGACATGGAATTAGTAGATCCAAAGTTGACGTGGCATCAGTAGGTTGGAAGCTGACATGGAATCAATAGGTCGGAAGCTAACGTGGAATTAGTAGGTCAAAATTAGCTGAAGGATGGACGTAGAACCAACTGATGGACGGACGTTGAACCAGCTGATAGATGGAATCTAAACCAGCTACTGCATGGATGCTGAATTGACTGATGGTGGGGACAAGCATCGAATCAGTTGATAGATGGAATCTGAATTGGCTAACTGAATCTGATTCAACTATGACGGAAGCTGAAACCCAAATGCTGAATTCTGAATGTGAAAGTCCAAAATCTGAAGGCCGAATGCAGAGTGTCAAATGCGAAAAGCCAACTACTGAATGGGTAAACTTGGTCAACTACTGAATGCCAAAAGTCAAGACCTGAAAGTTGACTATTGTTGTGAAAACGGAAAGCTAACCTAGAAAAACCGATGCACATACAACTAAATGACTGATTAAGCGAAACTGAAGCTAAATGTTGAATGTGTGAATGCTAAATGAGGAAAGCCAACGGTTGAATTGGTGACCAAGCAAAGATGCTAGCAGACGCAGCTGAATGGATGATTGAGCAAAATCGACGGACATAGAAGTCCAATGCTAAAAGTTGAGAGCTGGGGAACGCAGACAACAGAGCATCAACAATAGAAACAACAAAATTGGATACTGAAATCCGATGCTAAAAGCTGTGTGCAGTGATAGTGTGTGAGGTTGTCCAGAATGTTTGGCAGCATAAATGGATGACACCAATGTACAGAAGGAGGCATAAACCCTAGATCTATGGAAAGTGTGAGAGATTACCCAAAATGTACGGCGGTGAAGATTAATAACACCAGCAAAGTACATAAGGACGTAAGCATACCCGAGATGTACAATGGCGTAGATTAATGAATCGTCATCAGCAAGAATAACGGCATGGATCTGTTGGCTCTGAAACCAAGCTCTACACAAGTTCTGAGGCCTATGCACTGAAACCTAAGCTCTGATAACACACCTTTGATGCCAATGTTGGATGAGGGAGTAGATGCTTTGCACACACAAATATACACACATAGTCGTTATCAAGCACAAAGTGCGAGAGAGAGAGAGAGCGAGAGAGAGAGAGAGAGAGAGAGAGAGAGAGAGAGAGCAAATAATTGATTTCCCTTTCTGTAGTTCCAAAAACAAAAAGCTGCAGAGAATCAAAACTTATCCACAATGCGAACTCAAAAACGGAGGTCACGATGCACCCGAAATGCGTTTTCGCCCACAAAAATGTCATCTAAAGGAAAGTATAGTTGCCTTGTAGATCCACTCCAATGAAGATAGCTCCTCAATCAGAGTTCGTTTTTCGGTGCCTCTCGAAGAGCTCTCGAGCCAACACAAAGGGGGAAGAGTAGGTGAAGCTTTTACCCTCATACCACTTCCTATGCTTCTCTTGCTTGTTGCTCACCTTCTTAGCATGAACCAGGTTCTGATACCATGAAAATATGTAGGGAGGAAGAGAGCTTGAGCTCTTACAAGCACACACACACACACTCACACAGACCCTAGAAGAGAACACACAAGATGAGAGGCTAAAAATTGTTATTGTTCTCTTCTCAACAAAAGGGTTCTACTAAAAGGATGAGGGAAATACAACATAAGTACTAAAGTACTATGTACATGTGGTCCATAATGTGAATATGCTAAGTGAGTGAGTTGGCAAGATAAGTATGCCATAACTCAATGGTGGACTAGGAACTGGTGTAGTCCAATTGTAGAATCACTGATGAAGAGCTATCATGTCAGCATCCTACCAAACACGCTAGTGATGTAATTGGCGAAAATGGTCACCTAGGCATATCATAAGTGTCAGCTCATGTTAAGTTTGACATATTAACACCTTTGGTCTTATAAATGCCCTTTGTTCTTCCTTGTAATGTCTATACTATATATTGAAGAAGGTGATCTTTGGAAATTAAAGGTGGTCTTTTAATATTGTATTCAATATAATGTATGGACATTAGTAAAGCCCTTTAGTGTTACAAATTATCCTTAAACTTTTAATCAAATGATGCAAGAAATTTTTAAGGGATATTTAGATGACTTTGGTCTTGTGTTCTTTGATGACATTTTGGTTTATTGGAAGAATATTGCTGAACATGAGAAGCATGTTCGTAAGGTTTTGGAGATCCTAAGAAATCATAGGCTCGTTGCTAAAAAGAGTAGATGAACCTTCTTTACCAACTACATTGAATATTTGGGATTCATTGTTTCAAAGGATGAAATCTCAGCTGATCTAGCTAAAGTAATTGGCCAAAGCCAAACTTTGTGAAAGAATTTTGAGGGTTTATTGAATTGACACGATAGTACTGTATATTTATTCAAAGATACACCAAGATTTCCTCCCCCACTGACATCACTTTTTAAGAAGGATGCGCCTTTCAAATGGACTCCAACAAACTCAAAATTACCTTGGTAACTAACCCAATGCTGAAATTGCAAGAGTTTGGTAAACCCTTTGAGGTTATTATGCGTTATTACTGATGCAAGTGGATTTATTGAATTGACACGATAGTACTGTATATTTATTCAAAGATACACCAAGATTTCCTCCCCCACCACTGACATCACTTTTGAGGGTTTATTGAATTGACACGATAGTACTGTATATTTATTCAAAGATACACCAAGATTTCCTCCCCCACTGACATCACTTTTTCAAAAGGATGCACCTTTCCAATGGACTCCAAAGTGCCTTTAACAAACTCAAAATTACCTTGGTAACTAACCCAATGCTAAAATTGCAAGAGTTTGGTAAACCCTTTGAGGTTATTATGCATTATTACTGATGCAAGTGGATTTAAAATTGGAGGAATATAGATTAACTTTTTTCACTTTATAGTTCAAAAATCTTTAAATCAGAGGCTACTCAACAGTCAACAAATCTAATCAATTTTGATTTTATATAAACTTTTATTCTGTCCTAATGCCTTATGCCTCTACTCTTTGAAAAAAATAATCTCTCTCAATTTAGAACGAGGAAGATAGAATTGCACAAAGAAATATAATGTAATTTTGTGGATGTTGACTTCATTGTGAGTCTCATCACCTTCACTTCCTATATTAATCTTTCTCATTTTCTTTCTCTTTTCTAGGTCTATACGTTTGCTTTTGATCTATTATTTCAATTGTTTCTTTTGTAGTTTTGTTCACATTCTCTATTATTTCGTCAAATTCACATACTTTGTTCTCACTTCTTTTCCACCTACTGCCTGGTAAATCAATCTAAGCTTTAATGTGAAGCAAAATTTTGATTATTAATAATATTATCATAGATATCGTTCATTGTTGTTATGGATGGATATACCATTATCCCTCGAGGGGTTCACCTAAAAATATGTAAGTACACTATGTGAGTTCAAATGAAGGGGTTTTTTAATTCAAAAGTTATAGAAATACATTTACAAAAGGCCCATTTTTAAAATCGACTTTGAAAAAAAACTTATAAGTCCATAAAGAAAAGGGGTCATTTTATTTATAAAAAATTCACAAATAAGGGGGTTTTTTTAATACCCCTTGAACACATGTGATACATAGGGTTTCTTAGTAGTGCACCCCTCGAGCATTATTCTCCATTAAGTATCAATTTTTCTTAGCTCCATTCCTTTGTCTTGGTATGGTATTATTGTTGAAATGAGTGATGCTAGAGTGCCAAGTCACCTAGTCAAAAAAGTTATCCCACATGAGCTATCAAAGCCTTGTACTTCCCTCATATAAAAGGAGTCACTTTCAAGAAATGGAATCAAGCAAGCTCCCAGGCCTCTATGAGTACATTGTGATTGATTCTAAAGCTTAATTAGTTTAGTTTATTCATCATGATTGTGTTTAGGTATCATCCACCCTAGCTTGGCTTAGTACTAATCACATTGTTAATTAGTATAGGATAAAGTCCACCCTAGTTTGGCTTAGCACTATTCACATTTTTAATTAGTATCGGATAAAGTCCACCCTAGCTTGGCTTAGCACTAATCACATTGTTAATTAGTATAGGATAAAGTCACCCTCATCGTCACCATCTCCATGGGAGCTTGGATCCACAATTTTCAAAATGCTATCAGAGCAAGGCTTAAGCTCCCCATTAGCTTAGCTTTAGCTTTCCCAACTCGATTTCAATTATTAATCACCATTAAGCTTCACTAATCTCATCTTATCCATTCACTTTACTAGTGGATCAAATTCGTCGAGCTTGGCATTGGTGGTTCCTTAACCATTTCTAAAATCCTTTTAAGGGGATATTCTTAGCTCATTGCTAAGAGGCTCACCAAAGGAATTAGACAGCATCGTTACTGCCAGATTTTCACGCTGCAAGCCATGTTACTATTTTTTCCCATTTTCACTCTTTTCTTACAATAATTGAGCTAAGCCCTCTTAGGATCTTGCTAATCATCATTCAAGAAACCCATGGCCCAAAACTAAGCAAGTTTGGTGCATTGCAGCAGCAACCGCAAGAATCAAAAAATCCAGTCAAGAAAAATTACCCAAAATTTGTGATTCTGCGCTTGGGGTTGGTGTTCTTTTTGGTTGGGGCTTTTCTCATTATAAAGGCAACTTAGACATCATCAACCCCAGGCGATTCTGTGCATGGGGTTAGTGTTCTTTTGGGTTGGGGCTTTGCTCATCAATCAAGGCAACCTAGCCATCCTAAAATTCCCATTAAATTCGCTATCCATAAGCTCAATTCCATCCTCCAATTTATTTTCCTCTCTAATTACCATGATTAAGCATTAATTATTATTATTAATTATGATATTTATTAGATTAGAGCTTTAAGTCTGAAAAATTAGTGCTGATTTAAGCCTTGAGTATTTGTCATTGCCATTTAAACCCTTTTCACTCTCTTGCATTGAATTTTAACCCAAAAAGGGGGAAAGATTTGGTCCATCAATTGTAAGAGAGTAAAGACATTGCCATGAGATTTGTCCACAAGCTCATGGTAAGACCCTCTCATCATCGAGCATGTAAGTAGAAGTTGTCTCAAGATTTAATGGTGATGGGTTTTTGACATGGCAAAGTAATACCATGACCTAATTGAGGATGAACAAGCGGAGATTGAGCCACTTCAAAACAATAAAGCATTGGACCTTATTGCTTAAAACCTTGGTGTGATGATATGATTAGTCAAATTACTAGCATCAAGGATGCCAAATTGGCATGGCAGGAGCTTATTAAAAGATTTTATAGAATCGACTCAAAGAGCTCAAAGATCAACCTTCTCATGTAGTTTTATAAGCTCGACAAGAAGGACACTGAGACCACAGCACAACACATCAGCAAGTTCATATGTATCAAGCAACAACTTAGTGCTTGTTGTTGGTGGCCAGTCAGCCCATCTTGCCACCACCCAAAGTTCCTTTTAGTAACAAACTAATCATATGACAAGTCTTCTTGTTTTGTAACCGTACCTAGTAAGGCTTCTTGTTAAATAGGTAGTACCCGAATGGATGTAAGGAGTGAAAGGGAAATTTTCCAGAGATCAGTAGTAGATGCCGAATTGATGTATGTTTTGAGGGTCTGAGCTAATGTTCAAGAATGTCTTCTAGGTTGTTCTCTCTCTTATTGACCTTGCATTACATGATCATGTCTACTCTGTATCACTTGCATATTTATCTATGTGTTAACTACTATTAGAAAACATGAACTGATATAGGAACTAACCTGCATATAGTCATGATTAACTCCCCTAAACATGAGAAGTCTGGTAGCTCAATGCCTCGCGTGGCTTGTCGCATTGGGCATAGTTGAGATAGTTGTTGCTCTCTAAGAGTTGACTAGGTGGTCCGGAACCACTGAAATGTTGTGTCTTGACCAGACAGTGACACTTTTGGTGATCTTGCTTGGGAATGGTACACCAGGAAGGGGAGTAGGAAGGTAGAGGTTAGTTCTACATAGGAAGCTTGACATGCATGTTGTCGTGGAGCTAGTTGGGGTAGATCATGAGAGGAAGTGTGCATGTCGTTGTGTCGAGGCATGTTCATGAGGGAGTAATTTTAGTGCAATGGATAGTGCATGGAGAATGAGGGAAATTCAAAAAAAGCAATGTGGTACTGATGTAGGCAATCTTAGAGGCCGTAGGAAAAGAAGTGCAGCTATATCGTGCAGAAAGATTTCCGAAAGGGGCTCCGCCGTCGGCAGCAAGAGAAAGATCAATAGAATCAAGAACCTCTAGGAGATCAAGAGTGAGAGCAAGAACACTAGGAGCTTTGAAATAGGAGGCAGGGAAATCAAGAAGAAGAAGAACTAGTAGCCGTGGGGAAGGATGTCTCTGAAATACCCAAAGTTCAAGGGAAAAAGTGAGGAGGATCCAAATGCTCATGTCTTTGCCTTCAAGACCACCTTCTTTCACCAAAGCCCCATTGCCACAAAAGATAGATTAATTTGCAACAACTCTAGGTGGAAAGGCCACCAGTTGGTACGCTCAATATGGTCTGGAGCACTTCCACACGTTCGAGGAGCTGAAGAGAGCTTTCTTGAAAAGCTTCCACAAGACCACCACATTGGAAAGTTGCAAAGGTTGACTCACAAGAAGAGGCCAACAGAAGATTATGAAAAAAAATTTAGAGCATTATTAATGCATTTGGACCAGCTAAACAAACCTGTAGGCACCCACACTGAGTCAGTGGTTCGTGAGAGGATTGAGGGAGAAGCTCAGACAGCAGTAGCCTCATGATTTGGAGACCCTCACATTTGAACAAGTGGTAGCAGGAGCAAACAGAGCCGAAGGGATCTTGAAGTAAGCAAAGACCCCAAGAAGAAAAAGAAAGGAGCTGACAAAGGAAAAAGAAGGAAGAAGAGACTTCTGAATTGGATTCAAGTGAAGACACCTCAGAATTAGAATCCAGTCAAGATTTGGATGCCAAAGAGCAGAAGCCCTGGAAGAAGAAAGATAGGAAGCAAGCAGTGGATGTTCAAGAAAAACTGAAGGTCTCCCTAGCCAAGCTTACTAGAGGACACACACGATCTGGACTGAGACCAGACGTTTGGTACACTAAGTGTAATAACCAGGGTCATATAAAAGAAGAGTTTCAGATGAATACCAAACAGCAACCATGTGCTATCTGCAACATAAGAGCAACCACACCACTGACACATGCTTTTACAACACTTGGAATAGGAATCCAAGAGTAGTGGAAAGACATCGTCATCAGCAAAAACAATATGTTTGAGTTGTCAATTAAGTTGCCACCGAGACTCAAAACAACAGACCTTATGAAAGAGGAGGTGGAAGATTTGGACAAAGAGGAACTAGATTGATATGCTATGATTGCAGTGCCCCTCGGCATAGAAAAAATGATTGTCCCATACTACATTGCCATCAGCAGGAACTACAAGAGGAAAGGCTGCCAAGAGAGGCAAACCCAACAGGAGCCAATGTAATGGTGAACATGGTGAAAGTGGATCAATGGGTAGTAAAACAACAAGAGAATCCACCAGTAGTGATGGCAGTGGACAAGGTCGCAAGGATTTGTCAAGACAGTGATGACATGTAAAAACGTTGATCCAGAAAAAGAATAGAAGAAGCTAAAATAGTGGGTAGGGCAATAGAGCGTCCGGGAACAAATCAGTAAACTTGTGCAGAGTGAACAAGGAATGGTGCAGGAAAGCCCGCTCTTGAATGAGCATGCTGACAATAATCCAAATAGGACTAGAGTGATCAGGAAGAGAGAGGACATTGTAGCAGGCAAAAGGCCACTAAGCAGTGCAAAGATGACTGAAGAAAGGATGCAGGAGTGCTAACTGTAGCCTAAAATAGCCCAGAGTAGTAAAAGCATCACGGAAAAGGAACTGGAAAAGAATTCGGAGCAAGTCTGGATAAAAGAACTGACAACAAGGGAAGGTCAAGAGAAGGAAAAGGAAGCTAGTAAGGAAATAAGAATTAGCAACCCTAAAGGGGAGTATGACTTGTGGGAGGATATCAGCAAAATGAAGCTGAACATAACACTGGATCAAATGCTGAATTTGGTACCAAACTACAGGCAAACATTGCTCTAGGAAATAGTGCCGAATGAAAAATTGGTGCAAGTGTCCACTCAGGAAATTGAAAATGCGATTGTAGAATGCAGAAATGTGGAAACAATCCAAGATTGCAACACAGATAATCCTAAAGTAACCATAAAAATAAGAGGGCAAACATTGCTCTAGGAAATAGTGCCGAATGAAAAACTGGTGCAAGTGTCCACTCAGGAAATTGAAAATGCGATTGTAGAATGCAGAAATGTGGAAACAATCCAAGACTGCAACACAGATAATCCTAAAGTAACCATAAAAATAAGAGGGCAGACGGTATTACGATTCATCCTAGATGGAGGATCGGGAGTCGCTATAATATCATATAGTTTGGCGAAGAAGCTAGGAATTGTAGAAATGCAGCCTGCTCCATTCCAGATCCGGATGGCTAATCAAAGAATGGTTTGGACAGTTGGAATCATCAAGGGAGAGAAAATTGAAGTGGTTGGATGTATGTTCACTACTGTATTTATAGTCCTAAAGATGATTGAGATAGCAGGTGCATATCCCATGCTATTGGGAAAAATCGTGACTCAAAATTGGAAGAATCAAACCAAACTAGGAAACTGATGAGATTACAATCCAGAAGGAAAAAAGAAGGTATGCATCTTAGTTACATGGAAGTACAAGTTAAGTAAGGCCAGCCAACCATTGCATGTAGAAGGTATAAACTACTTGGAAGGCATGGAAGATGACGAGGAATCCTGAGAGATTCCGGATCTACAATCACTCTTCAAAGTAGACATAGAGCGGGTTGTCCCCAGAGGTACAATCCAGAAGTCATAGTCACACAACCTGAGGTGCTAATAAATAAAGAAAATAAAAAATAAGATGAAGAAGACAATCAAGACACGATAACAAAGATGCAGGTGAGTAGGAGAAGGCCATGTTTCCTCTCAAGCAAGAAGATGAAGAAGACAATCAAGACACGATAACAAAGATGCAGGTGAGTAGGAGAAGGCCATGTTTCCTCTCAAGCAAGAAGAAGAGAGACTAAAGAGACATAATATTAGAGTGCAAGAAGATGATCTTGAGGAGATAAAAGGAGATGATCAAGAGCCCAGAATAGTTAAGGCTAGTGCAAAACCGAGTCAAGAATTCAAAGAAAAACTCTTGGAGCTGTTGAGATCCTACAAGGATGTATTTGCATGAAACTAATCTGACATGAAAGAAATTGGTCTCAGAGCTTCTATCAACACAAAATCAATCTATAGGAGGATGCAATTCCTATAAGGTAAAGTAGGTACATGATGAATCCTAACTACGCCAAGAGGGTTAAAGAAGAGATAAATAAGCTATTGAGAGTGGGATTCATCTATCCAATAGACAGAGTAGAATGGGCATCACCCTTAGTCATTGTCCCCAAGAAGAATGGGAAGCTCAGAGTCTGTATAGACTACAGAAAATTGAATGCCTCCACAATATCAGATCCATTTCCTCTACCATTCATAGATTCACTACTGGATGCTATAGAGCAGGACATAAGGTACACTCATTTTTGGATGGATTCAGTGGTCACAACAAAGTCTGCATGGCTATAGAGAATAAGGAGAAAATAACCTTTATGGCTGAATGGGGGGCTTTTGCCTCAAATGTGATGACCTTCAGACTGAAGAAATCTCTAGCCACGTTCTAGAGAATAATACTAGAAATATTCTATGAATATTTGACCACATTCATGAGGGTTTTTGTACACGACTTTAGTGTGTTTGGGAGAAAGGAAGACCATATAAAGCACCTAATGATGTGTCTAGAAAAATGGAGAATAGCCAAACTAAGTCTCAACCTAGCTAAGTGTGCCTTTTCTATCACAAGCGGATCCCTATTGGGACACATAGTGTTTGCAGAAGGACTAGCAGTGGACCCAACAGAAGTCGAGATCATAGTAAAGCTGCCAACTGCCTAAGAATACCAAGTAGTTAGCTAGATTCTTGGATTGATCAAGTGTCACAACAGGTTCATGAGGTTCTTGGCAAACATGGCAATACCCCTTTACAGTTTAATGAAGGATGTAGAATATGTCTGGTCGGGAGCATGTTAGGAAGCATTTCGGAATCTGAAATGGATGTTATCATCAGCACCAATTCTCTAGCAACCAAATTTTGAGTTGGTGTTCCATGTGTTTGTGGATGCTTCTAACTTTGCCATAGGAAGTGCTTTGATGCAGGAGTCACATGAAGGCTGGTTCCAACCGGTATATTATGCAAGTAGAAGATTGTCAAAGCCAAAGAGGAATTATTCCACCACATGAGAAAGGAATCACTGGGAATGATCTACTCAATCAAAAAATTCAGGCATTATCTATTGGGTAATGTTTTCGAATTTCATGTGGACCATAAGGCATTATCTATTAGGTAATGTTTTCAAATTTCATGTGGACCACAAGGCACTCTTATACCTAGTAAACAAACTAGACCTGGCAGGAAAGCTAGCCAAATGGATGCTATTGTTGTAGGAGTTTGAGTTCACCATTAAGCACATCCCAGGGAAGAAACGTGTAGTGGTAGATTTCCTGTCAAGACTGGAGTCAAGAGAAACCCCAGATGGGGTTGAGGATGATTTCTCACATGCACACCTCTTCATCATAGATAGAGAGAGCAAGTTGGTATAATGAGATGCTCCAATTTCTTTCTGAATTGTCTTTGCCAACCAGAGTACATGTCAAGAGATTAGAGGAAAAAGCTGACTCTCTCGAGCAAGTTGTTCATGGTGGTGGTGGTAGGACAATTATATAAGATGTACATAGACCAAATTCTGAGAAGGTGTGCTCTTGAGCATGAATAGCAAGTTGTGCTAGCAAAGGCACATCAAGGGATCAGTGAAGGTCACTTTTTGAAGAAATCAGGGGGGGAATTTGTTCTAAGCAGGACTGTGGTGGCTAATAGCATTGAAAGATGCCCACAAGTTTGTAAAAGAGTGTGACATGTGCCAAAGGCTAGGTAGCCAAATGATTCAGACAGAATGCCTCACACCCCGATACTACAACTTGAGCCATTCCAAAAATGGGGTTTAGACTTTGTAGGCCCATTCAAGCCAGCAGCTTAGACAACAAGAAACAAATAATACTCTGCACAAAGTGGGTAGAAGGAAAAGCTATGAAAGACTACAATGCATCATCGGTGGGGGCAAACTTTTTGTATAAAGCAATCATGATAAGATTCGGATGCCCGAGTGAGATAGTCAGAGATAAGGAAGCCACTTCCTCAATGAAGTGATCAAGAAGCTGACATAGCAACAAATGATTATGCACAGAAAATCGACAGTCTACTACCCACAGGCTAATGGACAAGTGGAATCCACAAATAGAATCCTAAAAGGAATTGGGGAATTCTAATCGACAGTCAGTGAAAAAAGGACAGATTGAGACACAAAGCTACATTCTGTATTATGGGCCTTCAAAACAACTTACCTGAATGCAACGCGACTTACACCATTCAGTATGGTGTATGGACTAGAAGCAGTAGTGCCCCCATGGAATTCCTCATGCAAAGTCTCAAGATAGCCATGACAGAGAGATTATTTCTAAAAGAGTCAAAAGTTCACAAAATTGAGAAACTCCTCAAATTGGATGAAAAAAGACTATTTAGTGTATGGACAAGTGAGATTGTGCAAAAAAGAAGAAAGCTCCAAGAGGACAGGAACACTAAATTCATAATCTTCGAGGAAGGAGACATAGTCCTGCTATTCTCCTCAAGAATGGGACCTCACCCAACAGGAAAGCTGAAGATCAGATGAACATGTCATTCAGAATCATCGGGAAAATGGAAACGAGAACCTTCGAATTAGCAAGGTGGCTGGATGGAGAAAGGTTAAAGAAACTAGTGACGGATATAGGCTGAAGCTATATCATGGAAGGATTCCAGAATAAGAAAGGACTCAAGCAGGACAAGCGCGTCAATTTTATTCTTTAACTCATTTGCACCATGCTGCATGTAAATTTTAAATTTTAAAGCAATATCCTTCGCACTAATAATATACGAAACATTCTTATTGAGGCTTATCTAGATCTGTTATGTAATAACCACTGATCCCATGAAATGTGTGCATGTTCTTATGCTTTAAATCTCTACACATTATAATTCAACCAAAGGACCTTGCTTATCCCATCTGAGATACTTCTTGATGAGTTTCTTACCTGTAATGATTGACTTTGCATGATTTCTAATAACCATTTTTTATAGTGTAGATGGAAAATTGTAGTACGTCCTCATTCCAATGAACAACAGCCACAACAAGACATTCTTTTGTGCGAAATTCGTTGAGATTAAAGTATGGGCACATGATTACAGTATTTCAACCATCACCATGGTACATCAACTAGTAGCAAGCTTGTATACAGGCTCAAGGCTAGCTAATATGACAGCCAATGAGTAGCCCCAACACGACACCATTTGAGGGACTGCTCTAGAGCTAGGAGGGTATTAAGCATCCTCTGTAGTCCTTGGATTTGTCTTTGTCATCATGAGCAAAGTCATCAAAGAAGATGACCACGAGACACACACAGCACACACACTTGGCCGGTTCGGAGAATCGTGCAAGCTCAAGTGCAAATTCAAAGAAGAGAACATATACCTTGGCAACATCATCTATGAGTGGAGAAGGGTGTAGAAGATGAGTTTAGCAATCAGTACATCTATGGTTGGATGGATCAAGCTTCATTTTCCATTCTCAAATTTGTGTGTGTTGTAAGGAACCTAAGACCTTCATCAATCCATTAGTATTTACATTAATATCGGTGAATCATATGCGTTATATAGCCCGTTAGATAACTTAGGAGTAGATTGACAACTTTAATTTTTACTTCATTATATCATTAGACTTGAAAAAATTCATCTCTCTCAATTTAGAAAGAGGAATTCAAAAATAAAACCATAGATATTTTTTATTTAAGATGACAAAAATTCACATGGATTCAAATTTGAGAAAAAAAAACATTTTCTAATCAGCTACAACATTGCTAAATAAATTTGGGTTTCTGAGTGTGGTGACTAGCGAGTGTGGTGACTAGGCTGATGGGCGTGGTCTAACACTACTTCATGTCATTGCCTATGGTGCGGGGCATTTAGCTCTCTCAAGGGCTTTCCTTTGTGATCACCATAGTGAAGTATGTGATGAAGAATCACGATTTTGTAAAGGATAATCCTCAAGGGAACAAGGAGTGGTTAGGGTTGAATGGGTTGCTACTATTGGCACTGATGGCATTCTGCATTATGAATGGGTTACACACGATTGAACAGCAAGCAGTGCTAGCAGAGGCACCTTAAGGAGTCAGTGTAGGCCACTTTTTTGAAAAAATCATAGGAAGAAAAGTGCACTACGCAGGACTATGATGGCCAATAGCATTCAAAGATGCCCACAAGTTTGCAAAAGAGTGTGACATGTGTCAAAGGCTAGGGCAGCCAAATGATTCATATAGAATGCCTAACACCCCGATACTACAACTTGAGCCATTCCAGAAATGGGGTTTGGACTTTGTAGGCCCATTCAAGCCAGCAACTTAGAGAACGGGAAACAAATAATACTCTGCACAAAGTGGGTAGAAGGAAAAGCTATGAAAGACTACAAGGCATCATCGGTGGCAAAGTTTCTGTATGAAACAATCATGACAAGATTTGGATACCCGATTGAGATAGTCAGACATCAAGGAAGCCACTTCCTCAATGAAGTGATCAAGAAGCTGACAAAGCAACACATGAGTATGCACAAGAAATCGACAGTCTACTACCCACAGGCTAATGGACAAGTGGAATCCACGAACAGAATCTTGAAAGAAATTGGGGATTCTGATCAAGACAGTCGATGAAAAAAAGACAGATTGGGACACAAAGCTGCATTCTGCATTATGGGCATTTAAGATAGCTTGCAAGAATGCAACGCGACTTACGCCATTCAACATGGTGTATGGACTAGGAGCAGTAGTGCCCATGGAATTTCTCACGCAAAGTCTCAAGATAGCCGTGGGGCAGAGATTATTTTCGGAAGAGTCGAAAGGTTACAAAATCGAGCAACTCCTCAAATTGGATGAAAAAAGACTCTTTAGTGTATGGACAACTGAGATTGTGCAGAAAAGTAGAAAGGTCCAAGAGGACAGGAACACTAAATTCATAATCTTTGAGGAAGGAGACATAGTCCTGCTATTCTCCTCAAGAATGGGACCTCACCCAGGAAAGCTAAAGATGAGATGGACATGCCATTCAAAATCATCGAAAAAATGGGAGCGAGAACCTTCGAACTAGCAAGCCTGGATGGAGAAAGGTTAAAGAAGCTAGTGAACGAATATAGACTGAAGCTATATCATGAAAGGATTCCAGAATAGGAAGGGACTCATGCAAGACAAGCACGTCAATTTTATTCTTTAACTCATTTGCACCATGCTGCATGTAAATTTTAATTTCTAAAGCAATTAGCTTCGCACTAATATTATGTGAAACATTCTTGTTGAGGCTTATCTGGATCTTTTTATGTAATAATCACTCATACCATGAAATGTGCTTATCCCATCCAAGATACTTCTTGATGAGTTTATTAACTGTAATGATTGACTTTGCATGAATTCTAATAACCATTTGATAGTGTAGATAGAAAATTGTAAGTCCTCGTTCCAATGAACAACAGCCACAACAAGACATTCTTTTGTGCGAAATTTATTGAGGTTAAAGTATGGGCAGGTGATTAGAGTAGTTCAACCATCATCATGGTACATCGACTAGTAGCAAGCCTGTATACAGGTTCAAGGCTAGCTAACATGACAGCCAACGAGCAGCCAGCACGACACCGTTTGAGAAAACTAAGCATCCTCTGTGGTCCTTGGATTTGTCTTTATCTTGGCATGAGCCGAGTCATCAAAGAAGACGACCACGAGACACACAACACACACGCTTGGCCGGTTCAGAGAATCATGCAAGCCGAAGTGCAAATTCAAAGAAGAGAACATCTACCTTCGCAACATCATCTATGAGTGGATGAATCAAACTTCATTTTGCATTCTCAATTTTGTGTGTGTTGCAAGGAACCTAAGACCTTCATGAATCCATTAGTATTTACATTAATATAGCCCATTAGATAACTTAGGAGTAGATTGACAACTTTAATTTTTACTTCATTATATCATTAGACTTAAAAAATTCATCTCTCAATTTAAAAACAAGAATTCAAAAATTAAACCATATATATATATATATATATATATATATATATATATATATATATATATATATATATATATATATATATAACCCCGAGCATGGCCCAAGAAATATCTGAGCTCTCCCAAATCCTTCATCTCAAACTTCTGTCTAAGCAAGATCTTTACATCAAAGATCTCTGCATCATGGTCCCCCGTAATGATCAGGTCATCTACATAGATGACAACAAGCACAACCCCTCTATTATTGTGTCTCACATACAGCGAAAAATCTGCATTAGCTACATGAAAACCAATACTGACAAGATATTCAGAAATCTTGTCAGACCATGCTCTTGGTGCTTGTTTTAAGCCATACAAGGCTTTCTTCAACTTGCAAACATGCTCGGAGTTATATATATACATATATATACATATATATACATATATATATACATGTTTGCAATATATATATATATATATATATATATATATATATATATATATATATTAGACAACAAAAATTCACATGGATTCAAAATTCAGGAAAAAATATTTTCTAATCGACTACAACAATGCTAAATAAATTTGGGTTTCTTATTGTGGTGAAGCTCTCTCAAGGGCTTTCCTTTGTGATCACCATAGTGAAGTATGTGATGAAGAATCAAATCACAATTTTTTAAAGGATAAGCCTCAAGGGTACAATGCCTTGTTCATCATCTGAACCATCCCAACAAATTCTATGGGATGACACATCTGAACACTCTTCGGCATTTTCATCTACATAGAAAAGCGATCTAATAAACATGCTAGGAATAAGAAGAAAATTTGCAAGAGGAACCGCATATGAAAACGTTTGATAAAAAGTTTTACTAAGATTGCCTTAATCGTCCATAGTAAAAACCTAACAAAGACCTTCTAAAATAATCCTAAAAACCTTTAAAAAAAAAAGAAAAAGGAAAAAAAAAAAGAGCATCGCCTTCACTAATTAATCAATTTTCATTATTCCCAGAGCAACTAAAGAATGAAAATCCAAAATAGTAGTTCCTTTCTTTCTTTCTTTCTTTTTTTTCGTGGCAAGAACACAAAGCACGTGGGATTCTTCATCCATTCTATACGAATCCTGAAAGTGAGACTCACATTTTTCCTTGAGGAATTAGTGCTAAAGAATCACACAGTGTTTGTTTCCAATCATGAGCTGAGTTGCCCAGAAATAATGCATTGAGTTTATACAAATCATGTACGTACCTATTTAGGTTTTCGAGAGAGTAGATCTGGGATTTTTAAAACAAAATTTTGACTTTGATTCGTTACATACTTCCAACCCTAGCATGTGAATACCAACTAAGGGTTAATGAACCTACAACTTTCCAATAGGCACATTTGTCCATTGATTCTGCTTCCTTGCTATCATGCGTCCCTTTTAAGAGTGACCATGGTGGAGAAGTGTCACCAATAGTCATTGAAGTGTCACCGATAGTAATGACTTACTTTGAAAGGCCCCCACTTAAACTTAACGAAACACGACAGTAGATAGTGTGTTGCCCTTCAATTCTTGAAATTTGCAGATGAGATTCCATACCTTGAATTGATAGCCTTTGAGATAACATTTTTGAGATGGCATTGGTGGCCTCATTGTAATTGAAAAACTGTACTTTGGTGGAAAAAGCAGCAGTAGAAAGAAAGACTGGCTAATGCAGGCAGATACAGCACTTGTTTAACAAGAATGCTTAGGATATCCTTATGAAGTTTTCATAATCCTATGAAAACTGATACGAGATGCTCACAAATGTATTTGAGGGCATCATTGCAAGAAAAGAGGAAAACTTAAAACAAGACTCCTTCAGAGTAGAGGATCAACGAACTTCTAGGTTATAACAAGCCCTGTAAGTACTACGCAATGAAGCGTTGCGTTGTGTTGTCTATTGTACAAATGATCATTTTTCACTTTTAGGCATTGTGATGTTTGTTGTACACATGGTCAATTCTCGCTTGCTTAAAAGTGCAGAAAGAAATTATAAAGGCACTTTGAGACCCTCACCCCTAAAGAGAGAAGATGATACATACGAGCTTGTATGGTCAACTGCTAAAGTGGTGGATCCCCACACAAATCACTCACTCCCTCGCACATCTGTGCACTCTCTCGAGCTCATTCTACACTCGGGTATATCTGAGCGTGTCTTTGTTCTCAGCTTCTCGGTAAGGGTGTCTTTTCTGCTTCAGGTTATCCCCATGTACCATGGCGTTCATTCACTTTCACGGCAACAGAAACTGATTTCTGATCAGTGAAACATCAGAACCTCCAAAACTTTCAAGCATTTGAAATCATGAACATAATTTTTTGGATACGACTTTCTATGACCCATACATCCTTTGCCATCCTTGCCAGTGTTAGTATTTCAACTTCCTTGTCTCAATGGCAAACTTAAAGTAGCTCTATTAGCATCATTGGTTTCTGGTAACGTGGCAAGCAAGCAGGAGTCTCTTTCACCTATGTCAGGGACTGGCTGTGCGCTTTGGACAATGGTCCTTTATATGTATTTCAACTTCCTTGTCTCAATGGCAAACTTGAAGTAGCTCTATTAGCATCATTGGTTTCTGGTAACGTGGCAAGCAAGCAGGAATCTCTTTCACATATGTCAGGGACTGGCTGTGAGCTTTGGACAATGGTCCTTTATATGTAATCACCATACTTTTGTGCTTCTTAGACGCCAGCTTAGTTTCTCCTCGTCAAGGAGAAAAGAAAGACGAAGCCGTACTTCTTTTTGCAGAGGCAGCGGCTGTCGCGGGGGATCCTGCCTGATCAAGCCTGTGAAGAGCATGGCTTAGAAGCTCTTTCTTCATGGATGAAGGGTGGTATAGTAGGCCTCTCCGCAATCTGTGAGTGTCCAGCCAGCAGTGTCACCACCCTCGACATGGAGGGTCTCAAGTTAGGAGCAGCCTGAGTGCATAGCAATGCCACGTGAACCACTCGTAAAACCTCCTGCAGCACTATACTGTTACCCATTTTAGAGTCTGCCAATTCCACGAGCCTTCGTTGCCCATACAGTCTCCATGCCTGCCGCCACAAACATTCATTAGTTTATTTGCTGCCACCAAAAACATGAAAGAAGAACGTGTTCACCTCCATAACTGCACCAAGGCATAGATGCATGTTGGAACATAGAAGGGCATCTGAAGATCATGTTGGAGCACAGTTGGTGCAAAAGAAGGGCATCAGAAGATAAGAACCCTACCACTTCTAAAAGCCGTTGATTATTTGATGCCAGCTGAAAATCAGTGTGCTTTCTCCCACTCACGATCTCGAGTGTTACCACACCAAAGCTGTAAACGTCTGCTTTCTCAGTGAGCTTCCCATTCATCGCATACTCGGGAGCAAGGTATCCACTTGATTACAAACAAGCACCTATATTTAGTCAGCAAAAAACTCCCTTTGCTGTAAATCCCTAAGGCACAACATTAGCTTTTTTTCATAGCTACTACTCCTCAAACTTCATGTTGTCTCAAAGCTGAGCCTTGAGAGAGGTGAAGCCTTACAAAGTCCCCACCACTCTAGTACTGGCATGTGTTTGTTCCAAGTTGAACAGCTTGGCAAGGCCGAAATCAGCAATCTTGGGGGAAAACTTGTCATCCAAGAGAATGTTGCTAGCTTTAAGGTCTCTGTGGATTATGCGCACCCGGGAATCTTCATGCAGATATGATAAACCCTTGGCTGTGCCCACAATGATCCCTCGCCGAATGGACCACTCTAAAAGTAGGCTGCCTTTTGATCCAGACCCTAGAAAACCCAGAATTCCATGTTCAAAAACCAGCTCTAGTTCAAAAATATATGGCTTTGCTTTCCATACATACCAAATAGAAACTTGTCAAGACTCATGTTTTGCAGGTACTCATACACCAGAAGTGTCTCGGATCCGTCGACACAGCACCCCAGAAGCCGAACCAGGTTGCGGTGCTGGATGGTGGTCAGGAGGTTGATTTCGTTGAGAAACTGTTCCTTGCCCTCGCGGCTTGCCCGAGAGAGCTGCTTCACAGCAACCTCGGTGCCGTCCACTAATACGCCCTAGAGGCATAAGAATAAGGGATTTTTCTCCTCAAAGTTTTCCATGGGATCACAAAAACCTAGACAAATCCTAACAAAGTCTGAAGACACCCTAGGTGGTCCTGAATAAAGCCTATTATGGGCTTAAATCTTAGACTTTTATGGTGATGAACAGAGGCCTCACACAGTTTAGGACGGGATTGAGCAAACCCTCGCATGGAATTGTAAAAAACCCTTACCTTGTAGACCGACCCAAACCCGCCCTCTCCAAGTTTGTTTCCAGCGTGGAAATTTTGTGTTGCTGTCTTAAGATCTTGCAAGGAGAAGATGCGGTAAGAGCCAACGGTGACTTCACAACCCTCTGCTGCTGCTGCAAGCATCATCTTCACAAAAAGCATAAGGATGATCGAATGCGCAGAAAAAGAAAAGATGGAAGAGAGTGTATAAACTCGCCTTGCAGATGACTGTGCTGGTGTTGTCCTCCTCTAAAACAGCAACTCAACAAGAACTCCAGCAGCATAGCCAAGAAATGGTGGAATCAAAAAGAGTGCTTTATCTCTTCTCTATATTATGTTAGGGAAGAGTTTTACAAACTTGCCACGTGGCAAGAATTTGGAGGTTTGGGAAGGGGAGGAGAAGGTTTGGGTAGAATTTGATTTTGGAAGCCTCAAAAGATGTGCGAAGCACGGGTTCCCAATAGTCATTCTAAAGACGACTCCTCTCCTTCCTGAACCTCTAAATTCTTGTTACGTGACAGCTTTGTGGAAGGTTCACAGTTATAGAGACAGCATATATGGACAAAAAGGTCTACAAAGAGTGAGGTGCAAAAAAGTAGCTTATCAATTGCCAAAAGTGTTGAAATTTAAAGGTTACATTGGGCTTCAAAGCCCATTTAAGCCTTGAAAAGATATGGGGTTTAAAAGAAAGCCACCCTAAGGAATTATGTGTAACTGGCTTGAAGGGTAAGTTAATGTGTGTAGTCCTTTATTGCTAAGTCCAAGATATGGTTGCAAATTTGAGTGTGTGTAGTCCTTTATTTGCTAAGTCCAAGGCTAGGTTGCAAATATTATCAATTATAGATTCTTGTAAAGGTAATGGAAGGAAAGCAACAAGAATGACACTACATATAAAGTTTCAATTATTTTTAGTAGAAAGAAAAACCGAAGCCATCCGCCAAAGTTTTCATTACAAGTGGTCAAACTCATAAACTTTTTTAAAATGCCCTAGTTGATTAACTACGAGCTTTATAATCACCAAAATTAGTGGATTAAATTTGTTCCTGAGGATATGTACATATTTCATTCAATTCCATAACTTGAAATTAAAAATCCATTAGGGGGTATTTGAGCATAAAAAGGGCCCTGTAAGGATCCCTAATTTTAAGGAATTAAGACTAATTTTATTGAGGCTTAAGGAGATAAAGCTCATAATGACGCCTACTTTTGGGCCTAAAAGTAGCGAATCTCTTTAATTAAGATTAATTTTAAGGAATTAAGACTAATTTTATTGAGGCTTAAGAAGATAAAGCTCATAATGACGCCTACTTTTGGGCCTAAAAGTAGGGGATCTCTTTAATTTTTGAACTAGGATTCTCTCTAGGATTCTCTTTCTAGCTATCAAAACCCCCTACTAGGATCACTGATATCTACACTTTCAATCTTATTTACTCCACTTTAATAGTAATATTTGAAATTTCCCCCACATTTCGTTTCTTTCAATCATTACTATTATTCATCACGTTTCCTACCAACCTCTGCAACTATCTCACTCCCTTTTTCCCAAGCTCTCTTCTCCTATGCGAATACAATAAGACATCCCTGAGTCTCTCTCTCTCTCTCTCTCTCTCTCTCTCCCTCTTCACAATAGAATAGCCCTATTGTGAATCCAACATGGAATCCTGTAATTCCATTCGAATTCAAGAATGTCCACTTTTGTACTTTGCATGCATTCATGGGTGTGTTTGATCGTCTGCTCAAGTGTCACGTTGATTATGTATTTACTATGCAAGGCAAGGCAAGGAAAGACAACATGAAGCTCTTAAAAAAGTAGAGGAACTACTCAACTCAATTGGGTGCCATGGCGGCAATGTAAAGATTACTATTAACAAGAAGACCACTGTTGGCATAAATCATGAAGTGGCCCAGCAGGTGTCAATGAGTGGATATAAGGCAAGACATTTTCTAGAGAGGCCAGAAAAAGTAAAGAACTCAAAGTCTTGGGACTTGTGGAAGGATTTATGTAAATGTACAACATTTGACTATACCAATCCAAGCCTTGTAGTTTTACGTGAAAAGGTTTGGTCAGACTTTGTTAATGATGTTGATTCTAGTAATTGATCCACCATAGCTCATCACATTGCTCTAATTTCAACATGGTATCAGAGCCATGCCTAGAATCCATCAGGTTTATGAGCCCATTATCTAATTAATTAAGATTAGTAGATAATTAGAAATTAATCAAAATTTTAGTTAGTTTTCAACTCACCTCTGTACCCCCAGCTGGTGGAGGAGCTCTAGCTCTTTGCACACTCAACCATTACCCAAACCCTTCTAGCCCAAGATAGCCAACCGATAGGAGCTCCAGCCAAGCCAATCACAAGCGCAAACTGCCAGCGCATGAGGAAGAAATCGCGATTTTTTGCAATGCAAGTTTTTCTGATGAATTTGCAGATCTTGTCCACTTCAAATCAAATTGACATAATTCCTCTTAGCCCCAGGGGTTTTCAAGCATGCTCTAGAAGCTGGTGAAGACAGAACTCAATTTCATGAAGTCTACAGAGATCCAAGCTCTTCATCAAATCTGCAGGTGACTTTGGTAAAACAGAGATTAAGCTTTCAATATTTGGTCAAATCTTGTGTTTCTTGGCTTAATCCTCTACTAGACTCATTGCTATTGATGGCCTTGAAAGAATTTGAGGTCATTTGAAGTCTAAGGCACCAGATCTGGACTCCCCGCATACTCTGTTTTTTGCACACAAAACAGTGGATTAATTTGCTAATCAGTGATTAATCAGTACTAATCACTGTATTTTGGTGCAATTGAGGGTTCAAATTAACTATTAGGTATCTGATACAGATCCCTATAACTTCAGATTGCAATTCGGAGTTGGTTTGATGCTCCAACCATTCCGTACAAATTGGTTACCCTTGATTTAATGTAATTTCTGGGAAAATTGTGCTGATAAATTTGTGATAATCATCATTTTGCATTTAACCCTTGGTTAATGCCTCTAAATCTCACTCAAATTCAAGATTATTCACAGCCAGAGTTGCATTTGGGAATGTGCATAAGAATGAATGCTATACGCATTATGTATTGGGCACATTATATCAGTGTAAAAATGGGATCAGACACTGCCCTTGTCCAGAATAAGGCAAGAGGTAAGACCTCCCTCATAGATTTGGGTTTGCATTGCATAATGACACAAGATAAATAGAAAAAGCCCAAAAGAACTGTCAACAAAATGTTTAAACATGTTGCTCACATGGAGCAACAAGACCTGACGGACAAGCTCATGGCCCCAGCCATGAAAGAAGAAGAACATCTCCTTCCAAGAAGAAGATCCACACCAAGAAGATCTAAAGGAAGACATGGACACGAGAAGAGAAGCTGCCCCAAGAAGACTGAAAGAAGAGACGGACGCATGGAGAGAAGCTGCCACGACAAGAAGACTGAATGTAAGGCTCCAAAGAGTGAGGAGCCATGTGAAAATCTCTGAGAGAGAGAGAGAGAGAGAGAGAGAGAGAGAGACCCCACAACCCAATGTAACCTGCCCCAACAAAGTAAAACCACCTCTGAGCCATCGATGATGTAGGCCACGTGGTAGATAGATGTATGTGTGAGCACTTTAGTCAAGGTCGCAGGCAACTATAGTAGCCTTGGACACATAGAGAGAGAGAGAGTGTCAAGGACTATGAGTTTAGGGACTTGAGGCACTGGTCGTCGCAGGCTATCAAGTAAGAGAGAAAGTTGGTATAGGGTCCAGGTGTGCTAAGATAACTTGAGGGGAGGTGTGCTAGACACTAGTCTCGCAGACTATCAAGTAAGGAGGGAAACTTGGTATAGGGTCTAGGTGTTCTAAGAGTATTCACTTGAGGGGAGGTGTTGAAATATACAAGTGAATAGGGTGTGTGCAGGAACAAGCCCTTGGTTAGAGGCTGTAAAAGAGGATGTGTAAATGTGAAAGAACTATGAAAAGGTGAGAAGAATCTACTGGGAGAGAATAAAGGGTAGCATGAGAATAAAGGGTAGCATGAGAAGATTTAGGAAGTGTGGAGATATTCTGGAAAAGTGAAGAGGTGGAGAGAATCAAGCAAAAGAGGTGGAGATATTCTGGGAGAGGTGGAGTGAATCAAGGAGAAATTAGTGGGATTTGATGCTTATATGTAAACTCTATAAATTGAGGCATTGGCCTAATGAGAATTTGTTGGTTTTTGATTATCCATGCCTACATTAAGCTATTTGCTAATTACATCTTAATTATTTACTAATCACTTTGTTAATGATATTGATTCTAGTATTTGATCCACCATAGCTCATCACATTGCTCTAATTTCAAGAAACATTATGCCCACTCTGTTGCCTTTTGCAACCAACCTGCACTTGTCTTTAAAGTCTTCAACATAACAACCATCAGGATTAAACCGAACCTGCAAACCCTGCTCAATCATCTGGCTAACTGAAACCAGATTCTTTGTTATGTTCGAAACATGAAGTACACCTGCAAGGTACCTCACTTTGCCATCCTGCATAGACAATGGCTCTCCAACATGGGCAATTGGATGAGCAGTGTCATTCCCTGTTTCCACAAAACCTGGTCTTTCAAGGTTTTTCATCTCCTTGAACCACTCCCCATGACTTGTCATGTGGTTTGAAGCACCTGAATCAACGTACCATACATAATCTTTATGTGCTGCTTCAACATTTCCAGACATGCTGCATAACAAACAACCTTTCATTATCCTCATTGTTTTTGCTCGAGGATGCATAGTTGTTTTGCTGCAACTTCCCATTTTACATGTTAGCCTGCTTCTTATAACAATCTGCCTGCACATGTCCAAGCACAATAAAAGCATCCATGTGTATTATTATACTGCCTTTGCCAATTTCCACGACCTCTTTGACTCCCCCTGCCTTTGAATTGGCCTCTTCCACCTGCGTGTTGTTGTTGTTGTGAATTCTGGGACTGTTGTTGTTGCTGCTACTGGCCATAATTCTGATTACCTATTCGGCCATCTCCTTGGATGCGTCCACGACCTCCTCTACCTTGTCCTATTTCTAAACTTGTGTAGAAGGCCTATTGCTCTGAGCTGTTTTTGTTTTGTGAAGACTGTTGGTCTTCACCCAAGCTCTTCTCTTCTATAATCAACATAGACACCAAATCTGTGAAATTGGGAATGTTTTCCCGAGTCTCAATAGACATTTTGAATGCCTTGTATTGTGGCTCGAAACCGCGTAGACAGACTTCCACCTTATCATCATCATCTATTGAAACGCCAATAGATGAAAGGGATTCCACAATACCCTTGATCTTCAATGCATAGTCATTCACAGACATACTCTTTTTCTCCATAGTATGAAGTTCATTCTTCAACTATATCTTTCGTGCCTTGATATTTGTTTCATAGAGCTTTACCAAGGTATCCCACGCCTCCTTGGGGGACTTGGCATCCTGTATGTGCCCAATCATGGTGTCCTCCTGTATACTGATAGAGAGCCAATACATAACTTTTCTGGATCCTTGGTTCCAATCCTTGAACTCTTTCACATCTATAGAGCAATCGGATTGATCTTCGGTATCTCCGGTGCCTCTTCATGCTCACCTTCTATGTAGTCCCAGTAATCCTTTCCCATCATGAAATTTGTCAACCTGAACCTCCAAGCATAGAAGTTGTTCTTATCAAGCTTCTTAGCAACAATCTAGTTTATGCCATCATTTGACATCTTGCCAGACATAAATTTACCAAAAACAGTACTCTGGTTTGTCTTGCACAAACTGATGTATTTTCTACAGCGGTACTGTACTACACTCAAATGTCATAACTAATGACCTCAATGTGCATACCTACACCCAATGACAACTGTTGACCTCCTTGCAGCACACACAATGTCTGCACAACCAATTTGTCTTCCTGCAGTTCTTAAAACAGAGTTCTGCATAGAATCGATGACTTACCCGCAGTCCTCGAAATCGCCTGCTTTCTGAAAAACGGAGGTCCTAACGCGCCCGAAACGCATTTTCGGCCCAGAAACTTTTGTCCAATAGGACTTTATAGTTGCCCTATAGCTTTACTCCCGCGAAGAAAGCTCCTCAATTAGAGATCGTTTGTCGGTGCCTCCCGTAGAGCTCCCGACAAGGGTGTAGTCCGCCAACACAAATAGGGAAGAGTAGATGAAGCTCTTACCCTCGTACCGCTTCCTGTGCTGCTCTTGCTTGCAGCTCAGTCCTTAGCATGAACCAGGCTCTGATACCATGAAAAGATGCAGGGGAGAAGAAAGCTTGGGCTCTTGCAAGCACACACACTCAAAAAACCCTAAAAGAGAACACACAAGGTGAGAGGCTGAAAATCTTCTTCTTCACACAACACTCAACACACAATTGATATGAAGAAGAAGACTTCCGACCTGGCATCCTATTTCAAGCCAATGAAAAATAAGAACATTTATTTTGTTGTTTTGCCATATGTAGAGGTTTGTCTCTAACTGATGATTCCTATGTGTTTAAATATTTGACATACAATATTCGCTTTCTTAAATATTTCTTTTACTTTTTTCCAGTGGACACTGGAGTGCTTGTGTTATTCATGTTCTAAGAAGGAGTGTTATTTTCATGAATAGCCTAACTGGCATACATGGGTAGATTAAGTTGTAAGTAGTTCTCCTTAATAACTTGAAGATTGAGCTTCATACTTTATTTTTCCTTATATTCAAATCTAAATTTTAATAGGGCATGTAAGAGAGCTATTGCGGCTATTGAAGATGAATATCCAAATTTGAAAAAAGAGGCAGAGTATAAGTTTCTGAATCAACCACCCCAACGGCTTTACACAAAAGATTCTACCACATGTGGATGGCATGTTATTGCCAATTTGTGAAAATATCTTTTGTCTAAATATACCAAGATTGATAGCAGTGTAGGTTAAGTTAAAAACCCACTATTTTTGCAATAAATCTTTACTTAAATTTTTAACTTATTTTCTATAGTTCTTGGTTCTTAAATCTGAGAAATTTTCTTAATTTGATAGACTCTTAGATCTCACGAGTTTTGGATGTGGAGTGTTCGTGCAAGAGCTATCAATATTATTTTGAATAATTCAATTACTCTGAATGATCCAGATTATCTACCATCCCCAAGGCAAGCCTCTCCATCTAAGAAGAAGAAAATGCATGTACATTCACCACTAAAGCATTTTATGTTTAAGCAAGGAACTCTACAAAAAGAAACCAAGGGTGCTCTCAACAAGGCACACATAAAGAAACCAAGGGTGCTCTCAACAAGGCACATATAAAGAAACCAAGGGTACTAAATCAGGAAGTACCTCAAAGAAAAGTGGTCCTCAAGTGGGTGCCAAGAAGGGTGTTGGCAAGAAAGCTAAAGAAGGAACTCAAGTTTGCATAACCAGAAACAGTCAAAGGATATGGACATGGAGACAAAGGAGGCCACAAAACCAGAGAAGACAAAGGAGGCCACAAAACCAGAGAATACAAAAAGGATATGGACATGGAGACAAAGGAGGCCACAAAACCAGAGAAGACAAAAAGGGACATAAAGACAAAACCAGAGGAGATGGAGACAAAATAGAAAGCTTAATTCTCCTCCATATTTATCATTGTAAATATTTGTAAATTTTCTTCTAATTTTATAATCTTTTTTGTAAAGATTGAGAAATTCTCTTCTCATTTTATGATATTTTTTACTCAAAACACATTTATACTTGAGTTTGTAATGGTTTTGAGATGTGCCATAATTGTCATCTCGTGACTCGAGTACATCTCTAAAAGGAAAATATTAGAACTCTTAAAGGGCTTCATAAAAACATCTCTAAATATTGTAATTCTAAAAGAACAATATAAAAAATTACAAAGGCACAACAATCATAAGACAACTTTTCATTGATGAATTACGTACGTAAATTTATAAAATCCCAAGAGTCAAAGGCAAATATTATAATTCTAAATAGACTTCATAAAAAAACTCCAAAGCTTTCTTATTAAGTCATGCTTATACAATAATATTCCCAATCAGCATCTACCAAGGTCTTTGACTCCATTCGCATTCGAATCTTTCTATTCTTCACCTTGAACTGTGTCCCACTTATATCCTCACTTCCCATGATATTGAGGTGCTCCATAATATTTAGGAGGCTCCAATACCTGCTTGTACTTACAATTTCCACCACACCATTGGGCAACCTAACGCATATGTCACAAGGAAAAACAACTTGTTGATCCGCTTCTTGGGACCCAACTACTATTTTTCTTCATCCACTGTTCGTAATAAAAGAAAATGTATAAGTTAGTAGCACGAGATTTAAGACACCAAAATGTAACTTTGGACTCTACTATTTTGCACTTGAATGTATCATCCTTATGCTGCCCCTCTACAATGTTCCACTGCTCTCCAAGCAAGGCAACCATGTCATCACCTAGTACTTTCTTGCACACAAACATGGTAAGTGTTTATGAGAAAGTAAATTGATTGAACATCTTAGCAAAAAGATCAATTGGGCATACCCAACTGAGACCCACAGATTGAGATGGCTTTGCAAACTTCAAAGATCCTTGTATGTCACAAAGCATCTTTGATTTCATGACCATAACCGTCCAAGCATCAGGAGTTGGCCATTCAACAGAAGAGAGGAGAGGAGATGTGTTGATCTCTAGCTTACCAAACCCACTGTCATGCATTGGCACCACATAGGAGTGCCAGTAAAAGAAGATCTTTTCCTTAAGAAGGTCTGCACTAGTTTTACAAGAAAACAGTGCCTCACCAATGTCTGCATAGAGTGCTTGAAATGTTCCGGTAAGGCTTCGTAAAATGGTTGCTCCTCTGCCAAGTTGGAAGGAAAAATATCTGCAACCCAAAAATAAGATCATTAAACATGAAAGATGTAGCTATCGTAATATTACATGCCTCCTTCCTTCCCTATAATACTTACAGTTGCATGGGAATCGTGTTTGTTTACGAAGATGTATATCTCGTGCCATGTACACATGTTGTACAATGGCCAGCAGGTCTCCATTTCTCGATTTTTTGAATCCCTCTAAATGACCCTTCCAATGAAGCTCCATCACATCTCTTCGTCGAACTTGGTGGTGCAGACCAATAACAATAGGCTATAGGAAAATCCAAGAACCCTTGCAAAATGCCTCTCTTACCCAAGCACCATCATTGTCCCTCTTGTTGTATAGTGAGATCTTCTCAATCTCATCTTTTGGTCTTCTTTGTGGTGCAGCCATATCAATTGTGAAGCTATAGTAGTGAGATTAGGGTTGGGTGAATGAGATAGAGAAAGAAAATGCAAAGATGTTATGCAGATTAGGGTTTCGGGCTTGATGGATATTAAAGAGATGGAAGAGGAAGGGAGGAAGGTTAACAAGAGTTTAATTTGGACGTTCAAGAGGGAAAGCAGACTTGAAAATGAAATTTTTGACTACAATGAAATTTGAGATGGGTTTTTGGAGGGAAAAGTGACTTTTGGGGAAATCTCAAAAATTTTAAGGATTTTTTGAGCCACAAAAATGGTGGGACCATACCTACCCTAATCCCCCTACTTTTTGAAAGGGACAAGTATAATTATTAGTACTGAAAGCCTAGTCCCCCTCCCTAGAGCCTAGTCTCCCTCCCTATATTCAAAGGAAACCAAATGTGCACAATCCTCTATTCCTGTTGGTCCATTGCTAATTACTTTCATTGCAAAAGGCCCACCAAAATATGTGCAAATTCCCCCTAAGGCTCGAGGCTCGAGGCTTAAGGCTCAAGGTGGCCTAAGGCTTAAGCCTCAAAGCTCAAGGTTCAAGGCTTAAGGACCAAGGCTCAAGGATCAAGGTGCAAGGCTTGAGGCTCAAGGCTTAAGGCTCAAGGCTCAAGGATCAAGGCTCAAGGATTAAGGTGCAAGGTGCAAGGTGTTGCGTGACGAGTGAAGATCAATGCAAGGATGCAACAAAAAAGACACTTAGGGCTCTTGTAAAGAGTTTCAAGTTGTAGATGAATGTGGGAGTGGGATTGACAATAATCCCACATGGGAACTTTTGGGAGTTTTAGAGTTTTTGTATAAAAAGTGGCTCATTTGAGAGCTTAGGGACACATTGGGCAAACTCATGTTTGAGCTCTCTTGAGACTAGCTCTCCCTCTTCTTCCATAGAGGTGCAAGCTCTTCTCTCTCCCCATCTACATTGTTGTAAGTTCTATGTTTGTTAATTCAATGCAATGAGTTGATATTTGTCTCTCTTCTCATGTTAATTCTGTAGTGTGCATGTTTCTTATTGATAGCTTCAAGGTTTGTGTGCATGCTAGGGAAATGAGTATTTGAGAATGAAGAATGCTTTGATCTTGTGCATGCAATAGCTAAGCTTTCTTCTTGTTTGGATGTATGGATGAGTGGAATGTGGAGTTGAGTGAGCAATAGCAAGATTGAGCTTGTGTGTATGTTAAGTCTATGTCAATAGTAGTAGTATTCCTAGCATTCTCTCCATCAAATGGATAAGCTTTTGTGCACCGGTACGGGTTGAATCCCTAGCTCCGAAAGGGATGCAAATCCCATTGGATTGAGCTACGTGTGGATCATACTACTCTTGCTTCTACAAGTGAGAGAGTTTTTCGTCTCTCCATTGGCGCCGCTGCTGCCGGGAGAAGACTCAAATCCGGTTGAGAATGTGTGGAAACCACCACTATTTCCTTTTTTGGTTGCAAAACCATTGAGTGATTAGGTTAAGTTTGGGTGTGCGATTCCGGTGTGAGTGGATAAGGTTAGGATAAGAAAAAAACCATTGAGTGGTTGAGGTTTCTCCCGCATTGTTTTTTTATGTTTTATTGCGTTTATTTCTTTTCAAGTACCGTCATTATGCTTACATTCATTGTTTTTTTGCCATTTCATGCTTTTATGCTTTTCGCTAACATGTGATTAGTAAAAAAAAAGAAAAAAAAAGAAAAGAGGTGCGTTGCTAAGCTCTTCCATAGCTTATGCAAGCTCCATAGACTCCCAAGCGTGAAGCCCGCTTAAGGAAGAGAGGGAAATAGAAGGGAGAAAAGAAAAGAAAAAAAAGCGTGGAGAGAGTTGCTAAGCGATGGGCATTCAGTCTTTCCTTTTCCACGTAGGCACCGACCTTTGCATTTTAAAAGTGCGTAATATATTAAGGCCTAGGCTTGTGTTCATGGTCTTATATAGTATATAGAGGCCTTAAAATATATATATATATATATATATATAATATATAATATATATATATATATATATATATACACTGAAGGCGTGGAAGAAGGCCCGCGTGTGGTGCCGTCGAAGAGAAGATCGAAGTGCAGGCTAGGTGGAGGAGCAGCAGCACGTGGAGGCGCAGAAGAGGGAGCGCCTGTTGTGAAGGCGGGCTGTGGGAGGTGTGTAGGTGGAGGCGCAGCAGCACGTGGAGGCGCAGAAGAGGGAGCGCCTACTGTGGCCAACGCAGGTAACCTTTGGAGGGTCGAAGTGGAGAGGCGAGTGCGTGGAGGCACGAAGGCGCCTCAGAGCGTGGACAGCAGCAGTACGGAAAGTTGAGAAGGAGAAGCTGAAGGCGACTGAAGCACTAGCAGTTGAAGGCGTGTGGGAGACGTGAAGGCGTGGAGTGAGTGGCTGTTGCCTGCAGCAGTGGAGGGTTGGCTCAGCAAGCAAAGCGAAGGAGGTGACGTGGAGGAAGCTGACTGTGTGGAAGCGTGCAAGCAAAGGTGTGAAGGGCCGGCTGTAGCAAGGTGGCGAAGCGAAACCACTGAAGGCAGCAGAGGCGAACACAAGCGTTGAAGCCGACTGCTACTGTAGACGTGCTAAGAAGCGTGGAGAGGCGAACGCAAGCGTTGAAGCCGACTGCTGCTGTAGACGTGCTAAGAAGCGTGGAGAGGCGACGGCTGGCAGAAGCAAACAAAGGCGAAGGTGGCGTGGCTGGGTTGAAGATGACAGTGTGAAGGCGGCCAAGCACCAATAGCAGAAGAGCGAGCAGTGGAGTTGAGAAGGAAGGGCTGCAGCAGTTGAAGGCGTGGCAGTAGGCGGTGTGCGTGGAGGCGCAGAAGAGGGAGCGCCTGTTGCGAAGGCCAGCTGTGAGGATCATCAAAGCCAGGCGCGTGGGTGCAGCGAGGAATCCGGCGAGGCGCGGAGCTGATAAGGTTAGTTCCTTTTTATTTTTTATTAATTTTTCATGTTTTGGTATTTTTTTAAAAATATAGTAATAAAAAAAACAACAAAACAATAAAAAAATATAATTTTTTAAAAAAAAGAAAAAAAGGAGAGAAAAGAAAAAAAAGAGAGAAAAGCAAAAAAAGAGAGAAAAGAAAAAAAAGGAGAGAATTTTTTTAAAAAAAAATATAAAAAACAAGAAAACAATTATTGTGTTTGTATTTTGAGTCCATTTTTCATTTCTTAATTTTCTGTAAAATTTTGCATAAGTAAAGTAACTTGCATTTTTTTTAGAATTTCTGTAATTTTGTGCATAATTAGTATTTTTTTAGTGTAATTCATATTTTTGTGTAATTAGTACGAAATTTATTAGTTTTTTTTTAAAAAAAGAGATTAAAAAAAGAAAGAAAAAAAGAAAAAAACCATAAAACAATAAATTTTTTTAAAAAAAAGAGAAGAAAAGAGAAGGAAAGAAAAGAAAAGAAATAAAAAAACAAAAAATTCTGTAAATTATGTATTTTTTAGGAGTCCATATTCTTTGCATATTTTACAAATTTTTACTTTTTTTAAAAAAATTTCTATAATTTCTTGCATAATTAGAGTACTTGCATTTTTTTTAAAAATTTTGGTAATTTTGTGCATAATTAGTATTTTTTTAGCGTAATTTATATTTTTGTGTAATTAGGAAAAAAGGGAAAAAAATAAGAGTAAAAAAAATAAAATCATTAAAAAAAATTAAAAAAAATAGGATAGATAGTTACACACATACTCATTTTAGTTGCATTTAGTGGTTAGGTAGGATAATATATATATATATATATATACATAAATATATACATATATATATATATATATATATATATATATAAAACAAAAACAAAAACAAAACAAAAAAGAAAAAAACACATAAAAAACCAAAAAAATTTGACCTTATGCACTTGCGGTCGGGACGTCTTATAGATTCTGCCATAGAGCCTAGGGCACCTTCTAGAGTACCTACGTAGGAAAGTGGGACCCAATCAGTAGGAAATTTGGCAGATATTGCTGAAACCTTTTCCGAATCCCAATCTGAGACCCTTTCCAGAACAACTAGCTCATTGTCCATGGACAATCTAGGGCCGTCAAATAGTCATCCCCTAGCCCCAAATAGGACACCCACAAGATCTTTTAATCCATTTGTTGAAGCCGACACCATGGGGTTAACACTCAATGTGAGACTCCAATATGTCTACACGAATGCTCAAGGAGCTGAGATCTTTAGGGATCCACAATAACGGTATCTTGTTAAGATCGCCGACTTTTTCTCAGAACTTGATAGAGCACCTCTAGTCAATAACCAGGGTAACATGTACATGGGTGGAGATGGTGTTCGCTACGAAGTCACCTACCATCCAGAAAATGTAGACAAATTAGGGGAGCTCTATAAAACCGAGTTCTTAGACTTATCAAAGCTTTCCAGAGCAAGGGAGTCTAGAGATGACTGGCTCATTGAGCCGGACATGCCTGGACCCTCCAATGCCCCGTCCTCAAAGCCATCCATAGATGATTTACTTCTTGTAGATCTAAATTCGGAAAGGGATAGGAAAGGCAAGAGCAAAATGGATCAGGGGGCTGAGAACCAATGGGAGTTTGTACGACAAATTCCAGTGACAAAGGTCTTACAGGACGACCCACTTCAAGAGGTCTATAAGGACTCTTTAGAGGGATATTATGCCACAACTAGATTGCCAGAGCTAGATCTTCCTCTAGCATTTGTGGTGGTAGTTGAGAAGCTTGCAGGACACATGAACCGAATAGTTGATAAATGGGCCAATGAATACCGAACCTTAGATTGGAAGGAGATTCAGGAGCTCACGTGGAAAGGACAACCATTATTCATGGAAGTGCTCTCAACAAATACAGCCAAACCAGGAGAGACAGCCTTTCTTGGAGAAACTGTGGCTCCTCCCCTACGAGAGTTCACTAGAGAGGGACCCTCAATATCAAAGTGGACCACTGCTAGTAGCCCAACTCTAGCACCAAGATATTGTCCTACACCAAAAGTGCGACCACAGGTCACACCACAACAACATTTCTCTTACTATGACAATCGGAGGGTAGGGGAGCCAACTCGGCCTCCCATAAATGCACCTCCTGAAATGCGGGTGACAAGATCTTTGGAGGGGTTTGGTGAGGCTGGTGATAGGAGACCCACACCAATTTGGGATGCATGTGGACCATCTTACCAAAGAGAGGAACAATTCCCACTGAGAGTGAGAGGCCGTAGGCCCTATGATGAGTATTCAAGACAAGTAAGGCCATTAACTCTTTAGAAACTGGTAAAGAAGTATGAAGGGTCGGGAGATCCATATGACCATGTAGCAGCATTTAGGCAAGCAGTTCGAGCTGAGCAAGTGGCTGACAAGCATACTCAAATTGAAGGATTTGGGCTCACTCTTGAGGGAAAGGCCCTTGCTTGGTTTCAGGCACTAGAGGCTTCAGACAAATCTTCTTTACGAGTTTTGGAAGAGAGATTCATTGCTACTTTTTCCTTGATGGGGATTCAACATGACACAGTAGCAAACATCTACTCTTTCAAGCAAGGTGAGAATGAGAGTGTTAGAGATTGTGTAAATAGGATGAAGCAGTACATTAATTGTTGCCCAGAAGATGAGAAGCCCGCCCAGAGTCAATTAATTTCTCTCTTCTTAAAAGGACTCAAAAATTCAACACTGCATACACATCTCTATGCAAAGAAGCATACGAATTTCAATGAGTGTTGCCATGATGCTATGGATTTCACCGATAACTTCAAATTCCAAGATGGTACTGGCCCTGAGGTGAAACCTAGAGATCAGTGGGGTGATGACCAAAGTTTTGGGTCTAGCACGCTAGTAAATCCAGACCAGATAGCTAACCTAGTACTAAGGAGATTGGGACAAACCTATCGCCCACCCATGCAGCCACAACAACAACAGCAGCGAATGAGGAGTGTACTACCTACAGGTCATCTTTGTGGAGTATGTGGTGGTAACCATAAAACTGAAGAATGTAATACCTTTTCTCCTCTAGTCACAAACCAACCCACAAAGAAGTGGTGCCAGGCCTGTGCTTGGAACTTTACCCATACCACACAAGAATGTACTCGCATTGCAAGAATGAGACAAGAGCGTGAGCAGCAAAGGGGTGGAGTGGCTCCACAAATGTATCAACAGTATACTAATTTTGAACGTAAGCCACCGATGGCACAAGAGCAAGCACGACCTGTTCTTGGAGCTCAACCTCCTGCTCCTAGGACTGCTCCTATGAGGGTTGTTGACTACGACAATTCAAATATGTGTAGAGACTTGGTAAACCCAGGCTATGTGGAGGAGGAATATGCATCATATTCATCCAAGGAAAATCTCTTTGAAAGTCCCGCATACCCAAGCCAAGCACTGGAGGCTCAACCCCAGGGGAACAAAATTCTTTGATGTTGCTAGGCGGCTATCAACCTAGGACTCTAGGCCCCTCAGGTCAATGGCAGCAAAGGAAAGTAGAAGCCAAACTAATGGGCCCCTGTTATGAGTGTGGAGAACCCCATTGGGCTCGTGATTGTCCACATCGCTCAAGGCAAACAGCTCGATCCAATACAACAGTACCACGGTTTCCACCAATTGAAAGATATTGTCTAGGGTGTTGTGTAGAACACTTCCCAAAGGATTGTTTGCTGAAACCACATGAGGAAGGCACCTCTCAACCAAAGGTCTCACTCAACCTTGTAGGGGCAGTTCCATCACCACCTTCATCTGAGAATGAGGATGTCGTGCCACTTAGAGTCATGACCAGATCACAGACACGAAATGCCGAAATGCAAACTGATGAGACACCTCGAACTAGGGATGCGAAGGCAAATCTAGTGGACAAGACCCTACATTCCAATAGAAAAAGGACCACTAGGAGGAAAAAGAACCGAAACAAGCGAACTAAAAGTGCATCCACTAGTTCTCAGGAAGCCTCTAAACAAAACATGAGGGATAAAACTTTTACATCCCAAGAAGTGCATGAGGAGCATCAACCTCAACCTTGGCCTAGTGCTAAACAAGATGAGGCTAGTACGACCGAGGATAGTTCTGGGGGTTCGATTTTTGTGGATAAGGTGAATGAGACTCTAGATGCCATCATTAATGCTTATAGAAGTCGCATTGCAGCTTTATCTGAGCTACCCAAGAAGCTTCAAGAATACCCAAACCCTCGTGAGGAGAAGATCAATCTAGTTGTACATCAGCAACTCATTCGGGATGCTCAATCAATACTTGAGGGACCACCACCACCTATTCCTCGGGGCCCAACCTCTCTTAAGCCAACATTAGAAACCATACCAGAAGTGTGATCAAGTCGGGAAATGAGAAGTGAGCTCATCTCACAAGCTCATAGCGAGAGGTCTGCACCAATTGACACCCCATTGAAAGAAGGAATTCTGCCACCACCTAGCCTTGTCTTCCCATGCAATGATGAAGTTATTGATGCTAACGAGGACATGGCAAATGAGATGTGGGCAGCAGTTCACGAGAAAGTTAATGAGAATATGTCCTCTATTAGTTTACCTCCATTCTCTGAGGTGGATTTTACCAGGGGCACAGAAAACAATTCTAGACGCCCAAGCATCCAGGAGGAAGTTCAAACAATTGTTTCTCCTAGAAGTAAGCATACAATGAAAACCTTACCATCATATTTGGGAGAATATGAGAACTGTTCTCAAACCTTGAGGATACCCTCCATGCATAAAAGGTTGACAAAGGAGATGGATATGGGTATTGTGCAAGCTATTTTGTCAGCACCAGTGGCCTGTACCTTACCTTTGCTTGATTTGATAAAGCTTCGACCTGAGTTGTGGAATGATATTGCCACATGTTTGTCAGAGCAGGTATTGCTACAAAAGAGTCACCATGAGTGTACTATACACCTTGAGACAAAGCATGTTTTGCCAATTCCTATCAACAAAGTAGGAAAATTTTGTGAGGACGATCAAGGAAATGCTACCCTCCCATTAGAAGTGCGAAAAGTAGCTTCAACTGCAATACTTGATAGTGGTGCAGGGGTGGGCATTGTGACAAGGTCCATTTGGGAAAAGTGGGGCAAACCAGCTATTAGGAGTACTACCAGGATGCGCTTGCAGCTAGCAGATGGAAGCTTAGAACATCCCCTCGGGCTGCTTGAGAACATATTGGTCACCACATGTGGGATTGAATATGAGCACACCTTTGCAGTAGTGGATTTTGGAAAACATCCAAACTATGAAGTGATATTGGGTAGACCATTCATGCGACAATTTCAAATGATTCAAGATTAGGGATACAATTATTTGTACTTCCGACATGATTCTGTCATCATAAGGGTCAACCTAAGGAATCACTCATATCGTGATGTAACAAGGTCTCCAATAGATGAGTTTGATTCTGCTTCATCTAAGGGCTCAAGAGTTACATTGTCAGACGGGCGAGAAGATCTGTGGATGTGTGGAGCCTCATGTAGGGATTTCAACACTAAGAGACTAAAGGGTAATCGAAGTGTATCAGACGAGGCATACATTCCACAACCCTTCCCTGAGCACTTAATTGTTGAAATATACAAGTGAATAGGGTGTGTGTGGGAACAAGCTCTTGGATAGAGGCTGTAAAAGAGGAGATGTAATTGTGAAAGAACCTGTGAAAAGGTGAGAAGAATCTACTGGGAGAGAATAATGGGTAGCATGAGAGAATGTAGGAGTGTGGAGTTATTCTGGGAGATAATCAGGGAAAAGAGAAGAGGTGGAGAGAATCAGGCAAAAGGTGGAGATATTCAGGGAGTGAATCATGGAGAAATCAATGGGATTAGATGCTTGATGTAAACTCTATAAATTGAGGCATAGCCCTAATGAGAATTTGCTGGTTTTTGAGTATCCATGCCTACATTAATCTATCTGCTAATTATTCACTAATTACGTCTTAATCATTTCTTAATCACTTTGTTAATCATGTTGATTCTAGTGTATGATCCACCCTAGCTCATCATTATGCTCAAATTTCAACATGGTATCAGAGCCATGCCTAGAATCAACCAGATTTATGAGCCCATTAGTGAATTAATTAGGATTAGTAGAAAATTAGCAAAATAATCAATTTTTAGTGAGTTTTTTCATTTCCCCTTCACCCCCAGTCAGTGGAGGGTCTCTAGCATCTAGCACACATCAAATTAGGGCAAAAGCTTCTAACCATAGCTAGCTAAGGTCCTTGGCTTCAAGCCCATCAAGAAAACGCAGCAAACCGCCGACGGGTTCAGGAGATCTTCACGTTTTTTCCAGCGCTGAATTTTCTGAGTAATTTGCAGATCTTGAGCTCATCAAATCAAATTGAGCTAATTCCTCTTAGCACAAAGGGTAATCAAGCATGCTCTACAATCTGGTGAAGACAGAATTGAGTTTCATCAAGTCTACATTGAGATCAAAGCTCTTCATCAAATCTGCAGGTGACTTTGGTAAAACAGAGATTAAGCTTTCATTATTTGGTCAAATCTTGTGTTTCTTGGCTTAATCCTCTACTAGACTCATTGCTATTGATGCCTTTGAAAGCATTTGAGCTCATTTGAAGTGGAAGGCATCAGATCTGGGCTCCCCGCATACTCTATTTTCTGCACACAAACCAGAGCATTAATTTGCTAATCAGTGATTAATCAGTGCTAATCACTATACTTTGGTGCAATTGAGGGTTCAAATTAACCATTAGGTATCTGATACAGATCCCTATAACTTCAGATTTCAAATCGGAGTTGGTTTGATACTCCAACCATCCCGTACAAATTGGTTACTCTTAATTTAGTGTAATTTCTGGTAAAATTGTGCTGATAAATTTGTGAAAATCATCATTTTGCATTTAACCCCTGGTTAATGCCTATAAATCTCACTCAAATTCAAGATTATTCACAGCCAGAGTTGCATTTGGAATGTGCATGAGAATGAATGCTATACGCATTATGTATTGGGCACATTTTATTAGTGTAAAAATGGGAACAGACACTGCCCTTGTCCAGATTAAGGCAAGAGGTAAGACCTCCCGCATAAATTTGGGTTTGCATTGCATAATGACAAAAGATAAACATAAAAAGCCCAAAGGAACTGTCAGCAAAACATTGAAACATGTTGCTCACATGGAGCAAAATGACCTGACGGACGAGCTCATGGCCCCAGCCATGAAAGAAGAAGAATATCTCTTCCCAAGAAGAGGATCCACACCGAGAAGAAGATCTGAAGGAAGACATGGACACGAGAAGAGAAGCTGCCACAAGAAGAGAAGCTGCCCCGAGAAGACTGAAAGAAGAGACGGACACGTGGAGAGATGCTGCCACGAGAAGAAGAGTGAAGACAAGAGAAGATGTGAGGCTCCAAAGAGTGAGGAGCCATGTGAAAATCTCTGAGAGAGAGAGAGAGAGAGACCCCACAACCCAATGTAACCTGCCCCAATAAAGTAAAACCACCTCTGAGCCACCGATGATGTAGGCCACGTGGTAGATGTATGTGTGAGCACTTTAGTCAAGGTCGCGGGCACTTATAGTAGCCTTGGACACATAGAGAGAGAGAGTGTCAAGGACTATGGAGTTTAGGGACTTGAGGCACTGGTCGCGGACTGTCAAGTAAGAGAGAAACTTGATACAGGGTCCAGGTGTGCTGAGAGAACTTGAGGGGAGGAGTAGACACTGGTCGCGGACTACCAAGTAATGGGTGGCAAACTTGGTATAGGGTCTAGGTGTACTAGGAGTATTCACTTGAGGGGAGGTGTTGAAATATACAAGTGAATAGGGTGTGTGTGGGAACAAGCTCTTGGATAGAGGCTGTAAAAGAGGAGATGTAATTGTGAAAGAACCTGTGAAAAGGTGAGAAGAATCTACTGGGAGAGAATAATGGGTAGCATGAGAGAATGTAGGAGTGTGGAGTTATTCTGGGAGATAATCAGGGAAAAGAGAAGAGGTGGAGAGAATCAGGCAAAAGGTGGAGATATTCAGGGAGTGAATCATGGAGAAATCAATGGGATTAGATGCTTGATGTAAACTCTATAAATTGAGGCATAGCCCTAATGAGAATTTGTTGGTTTTTGAGTATCCATGCCTACATTAATCTATCTGCTAATTATTCACTAATTACGTCTTAATCATTTCTTAATCACTTTGTTAATCATGTTGATTCTAGTGTATGATCCACCCTAGCTCATCATTATGCTCAAATTTCAACATTAATTGATCCACTAGAATGGAGTCATGTCCTTGCAACATTATCGACCTGTGCTTTACCTAAGCCAATTCAATTCTGTGACTCAGATGGATATGATATTATTCCTATACGAATGGTATAACCACGTGACCTTCTAGATGATTTGTACTATAGGGAAGCATCCACAACACCTCTGCAGGTAGAGGAAGTCTCAGTGGAGGATTTAACACTCGAATCTGCTAATGATGCTGATAAGGAAGATGGATGGGACTCTGATTTTGATAATAATGTGATAATCCCTGAGGAAGAGTTAGGAAAGACACTCCTACTCTTGAGAGGAAGGGAGGTTCAAGTAGAGATCCCTCGAAGCCGACCTAAACGTAAATGCTGTAAGATCCATAAGAGAACCCGTAAACAAGATGAGAGGGAACGACGTGAGAGACTACAAAAAGAAAAGGAGGAGTCTAAGAGTGAACACTCTCGACCACCACCTCACTTCTCAGGAAAGAACAGATATCTATACTATGTCCAAGCACAAGATAGTATCAAAGACCAAGTAAAACGATCAAATGGATTCCAAGCAGGAGAAAAGCTAAAAATTGTTAGCAAAAATCGTAAAAAAACGAAGAAACAAAAACCAAAACTCAAGTCTAAAACCGATTCAAAAGAGAGTGTCGGAAGTGCAAAGATAACGGTTGAACAAAAAAATCTGATGCAAGATGGCAAAGGAGAGCTCAAAACCACATGGTCTTCAATGAGTGATGACTCAAGTGGACAAGAACAAGGTCTCAATGTTCCCCCCAACTTCACACAGTACACTCTTCAAGATCGGAAGATTGTTCTTCAACAGCCCATGCGACAAAAACCAAGCGTGCCAGGGGTTTCATATGATGGTCCAGAAGATGCAAAAAAGATTGATATTGCTAAGCCAGGAGAAGAGCCTTGCTATATGTGGATTGCCACAGACTTTTCCTTAGATGAGGAGAAGTTATTAATTCAAACAATAAAGGAGTATCGCGATGTTTTTGCTTGGAGTTATAAAGACATCAAAGGAGTTGATCCAAGCATATGTCAGCATACAATTCCATTGTGAGAGGATGCAAAGCCTTCCAAGCAACGTCCTTACACTTACAATGAGAATTTTGCTCGAAAGATAAAGGAAGAAATAGACAAGCTCTTAGAGGCAGAATTTATCTATGAGATTGAACACACTGAATGGGTCTCCCCTATTGTAGTGGTGCCCAAGAAAAATGGAAAACTTTGAGTATGTGTAAACCTCAAGAAGGTAAATGCAGCTACTGTACGTGATCATTACCCACTTCCAATCACGGATCATGTTCTGGAACGAGTTGCAGGGAAAAAGGCATATAGTTTCTTGGATGGATTCTCCGGTTACAATCAAGTGTCAATTGATCCAAAGGATCAACACAAGACAGCCTTTGCTACTGAAGATGGCATCTTTGCCTATCGTGTTATGCCATTTGGTCTAACAAATGCACCAGCAACCTTTCAGCGGTTAATGAGTCATGTATTCAAGGAGTACCTTAGGCAATTTCTTGAGATCTTCATGGATGATTTATGTGTTCACTCACAAGAGCGTGATGATCATATAGAACACCTCAGACTTGTGTTTCAAAAGTGTCAACTTTATCGTATATGTTTGAATCCTGACAAGTGCAAATTCATGGTGAGACAAGGGAAAATCTTGGGCCATATTGTTTCTCGCAATGGGATTTCAACAGATATGGATAAAATTGATGTCATTGTCTCATTACCTCGACCTATCAACCCTAAAGGGGTACAAACATTCATAGGACATTGTGGCTATTATCGTCGATTCATCTACATGTACGCTGTCCTAGCCAGACCATTATATGCTCTTCTTGTAAAGTTTAATTGGACTGATGAGTGTGAGGAATCCTTTGAAAAGTTGAAGCAAGCATTAGTGACTGCACCCATCTTACGGGCACCAGATTGGAACCAAATCTTTCATGTCCATATTGATGCTTCAAACTTTGCAATTGGATGTATTTTGGCTCAATCGGGAGAACATAATAAGGATTTCCCAATCTCATATGCTAGTCGACAGTTGAACAATGCTGAGAAGAATTATACCACAACAGAAAGAGAAGGATTGTCCATGATATATGCGGTGAAAAAGTTTCGCCATTACCTTTTGGCAAACAAATTCATATTTTTTGTGGACCATCAAGCACTGCTATATTTGGTCAATAAGCCTTGTGCAACTGGAAGGATTGTGAGGTGGTTTATCATCCTTCTTGAGTTTGATTTTGAAGTGGCAGTTCGAAAAGGAACAACTCATCTTCGAGCAGATCATTTGTCTCGAATCACCTCGGGCGAAGCTCCTGTGTGGGTGTGGATGATGATATGCTAGATTCAACTTTTTTCCTTGTAGAGACAGCTCCTAGATGGTCTGAATCCATCTTAGAAATTTTGACAAGTGGGCAGATACAACTAGCGGGTCCTAATGTGGACCTATGGCGACCATTCAAGTTAATCTTAGGGAGATTATATCGTCAGGGTAATGATGGAGTGTTGAGGCTTATACTTAACCCTGATCAATATGAGGAAATCTTGGAATGGGCACATGCAGGTATAGATGGAATCCATGCATCAGCTACTACTTGTGTGCGACGTATATCTCAAGATGGGCAATGGTGGCCTACCATGCATGTGGATGCTGAAAAATTTGTTCGTAACTGTGCTTCATGTCAAATTCAACAGCCAATTCATAATGTCACATTATTCCAAATTTCAACTACACCAAGTTGGAGTAAGTATATTGTGGACTATCTTCAGCATGGTCATACTGATCAAAAAATTCCTAAACATCGAAAGCGTGCTATTAAAGTTGAAGCGGCCAACTATATGCTGATAGAGGGCCAACTCTACAAGAGGGGCAAGGATGGCAACTTACGCATGTGTGTATGTGAAGCTGACTACTTGAAAATCTTGACTCATGCACATGCAGGTGTTGGGGGTGGACACTTTTTGGAAAATACCACAGCTAAGTTGATTAGGTGGTCTGGGCTTTGGTGGCCAACCTTACAAATGGATGCCGAAGAATATGTGAAACGTTGTGACGATTGTCAAAGGACCAAACCTCCTATCACAAAGGACAATATGCCATTGCGGCCTATGTTAAGCACACGTGCTTTTGCAAAATGGGGTATTGATTTTGTCGGTCCCATTAAACCTCCAGCTCGACACACGCATGCAGAATATATTCGCAACTAACTATTTGACCAAATGGGTAGAGGCAAAGGCTACAGTCAAAAATGATGCCAGAACCACAGCCAAGTTCTTGTATGAGTACGTGTTTACACGCTATGGATTACCTATTGAAATCGTTAGTGATCAAGGTGTGCACTTTGTGAATGAGGTCATAGAGTTTTTGCTTCAAGAATTTATGGTGATTCACAAGCGTTCTGCACCCTATCACCCCCAGACCAATGGACAAGCTGAGAGTACTAACAAGATTCTCTGCACAGCACTCACCAAGATTGTTGAGGGACATAGGACTGATTGGGAGCAAAAGTTACACTCAGTTCTTTGGGCATATAGGACAGCCTATAAAACATCTGTGGGCACAACCCCATTTGAGCTTGCTTTTGGGCTAGATGCAATTCTTCCCATTGAATTTCTTGTACCTACTCTACGAGTTGCTAAACAATTTGATTGGACTGGTCATGAGCTTTCACAACGCATTGATAAATTGGAAAAGCTTGATGAGACCCGCTTATTGGCGGTAATGGGAATGTATGCCGAGAAGAGGAGACAGAAGCAATGGTATGATAGAAATGTAACAACTGGCCGATTCAAAAAAGGGGACCTTGTGCTCTTGTACACACTTAAGAAGCATAAGAGAAAGCTCAAGAAACGTGGCCTAGGACCATTTGTGATTAATGAGCTTACTCCAAGTGGTGTAGTGCGTTTAGAGACACTAGAAGGTGAGCAAATGCCTAACTTCATTAATGGAAGTCGTCTCAAGAAATACAATGAACCATTAACTGAAGCCATGCTTCAACAAATGCATGCTGCACAAACACGAAAAGAAGCACATGACCTACTTAAACGTCAGGCTCAAGAAGAGGCTGAAACTAGAGTTGCAACAGCTAAGGAGCGTCGCAAAGCTTCTATGTTGGCCTTACAGTTGGCTACTGATGAACCATATGTCGATCCATTCAATATTCAAGTGTGCCTTCATCTTCATGAGACTACCTACTTTGTCTCTGCCTTAATTGACTCTAGTGCAGATTATAATGTTCTCTCGTTTGACACATGGAAAGCCTTGGGACAACCAACACTTGCGCACATTCCTGTTGACTTACGAAGCTTCTCAGGTGAAGATAACCCTATAGAGGGAAAATGTGTCATTATGATGTCCATTCAGGATCACCAGATGTCAGTGCCCTTTTATGTGGCAAGTAAGTCCAAGGCAGTAGTAGAGGCTATTCTCGGTCGATCGTGGTTAAGTGCTACCAATTGCTCATTAGATTGGAAGAATAGACAATACAAGTTGCAAATTGATTCTGATTGCACTTGGGATCTGCTACTCCACGAGCTTTATCATGTCAAAAGGGTGGTGTTTCTACCCTACACAACCCACTTTCAAAATCTGCTCTTGAAGCTCCAACACAAATGATGTGGATAATTGATGAGTACTCAAGTGAGGGCCATGGCTGGCATGTTCCAACTACTTTAGTCACTGCTCAAAGAAGGCCAGGCAAGAAGGAATTATCAATTTGGCTACCCAAAGATGCGTACAAACTGGTACCATCTAGCCTAGTTGCTAAGCCTCCTAAAAAGCACATCTTTTCCAAGCCTAAACCTCGGATTATTACTCGTTGGGTCCCAAAGCATGTTCTTAAAGCACAAGGCTATTATGAGGGTGCAACAGCACTTTGGCTTCCCAATTGCCATGGTTTGCTAGGGGTAAAAGAGTGTATCAATAAGATTCCAAAAGCCACCCTCGGTTTTCCATATCAGTGGGTGCAAAAGAAATCAACACAACCTCTTCAAGATAGGATTGGTGGCTGTGATAGCACCTACAAATCTACTTGTGTTGATCTTCCTAAAACATGTATTGAAACACCAGTTGTCCTAATTTCTCCTTGTTACACAATTCCACCATCTACTTGTGTACCTAAGACAAGTCCAAATGAGTCTCATTTGAGCATAGATTCTAGCACTTCAATGCATAAATCTTCTTATCTTGCTCAAATTCCTCGACAATTGCTGAAATTCCCACCTCTTAAGAAGGACATACCCAAAACCAAAGATAAGGCATTAACACTACAATTGAAGCTCTTTGGTAGATCAGTGGTTGCATAATGTGGTTCCTTATGCCTTTAGAGGAGTGTGTTCTTTTTGAGATAATCTTGTTTTTGATTGGAATTGTAATGATGGATATGTGTGTTCTAAATTTCATTGTTCTACGTCCAGATAACTCTTGATGGATATTTGGCGAGATACATGTCCACCATGCATTGACCCTGATAGTACTCGACCTGATCATCGCGGGGGTTATAGTGCTCCTCCTTTTCAAACTCATTCCAGGTACTTCTATGCTCCCTTAGGTGAAAATTGCTGTGGGCATCACTTTGTCACATTATTCTATCAACAGCATCACCCATTTCCACATTGTAAAGAGTGTGCACGACTCATATTAGGAGAAGCTTCACACATTTGTTGGATATGCCGCTCTTACTTTAGACGATATGGCACGGGCTTAATGAAACAAATTGTGGGAATTACACCCCAACGCCATAATCTTCTTAATGTGAGAATACCAGAGAGAGGACCAAATCAACGTAGATTACCTGAGGAGGTTCAAGCACAACAATGGAGGGATACATGCTTAAATAACTTGCAACCACCGATCTTGCAAGCCCTCCTTCCCCAAGCCTCAACATGTCAATATTGGATCAATATGAGTACCTATATTGCGCAGTTCCAAAATCGAAATTGTCTGCTTAACCTTCCCATATAGAACCAATGCCATATTTTAGCGAGGAAGCACTCCTTCCTCTACCACCTTCTCCAGAGGCCGGTTTTTGTGAAGGGTTGTCTCTGCATCCTGAGGAAATTGATACCATCTTTCCAGCAGACGTGGACACGGATCCACCACCAGCGTAAGGATAAGCTCAGTGACTCCACAATAAGATTAACAAGCCAGGGCACTTTTCTCCCATTGGGTTTTTCCCCTCGGCTATATTCGGTGATTGGCACCAATAACAAATTTTATTCCTTTCTTTTCTTTTCTTGTTTGTTTATAAACATTTTGCAGAGATCTCAGCTAAACAAGAGCATACAAACACGCCCCAATAGTCCACCTACCGTGCACACAAATTAGGAAGGGGGGAGACATGCAATGCCTACAAGAAGCAAAAAGAAGCAATCAGCATCAGCAATGAATCAATGCGAACACACAACATCAACGAGCACTACAACAGGTGTATTCAAATCATAATCTTTTGTTCTTTATGTGCTTTTATCTTTTGGATATATGGTTTGCATGTTCACACACAGTTGGTTGGTTTAAGTTTTAGATTAGTTGTTAAAATGTGGTGTGATTTCTAGATTCTTAGAGGACTTAGTAGAATATATATATATTTAAAGACAGTGTAGGATATATACCAATGGAGTATACCAAGTTCTTATGCTCTCAAGGTATATTAGTTATCCCTAGTGGTAGCTATCTCTTAGGTATGAGCTAGGTGCTAGGATTAATAAAAAATTTACGAAAAAATATACCCTAAATAAATATATAAAGTGAATCGAGACATGACGTGTCTACAGCCATGTGGAATGCTTGATAGGACTTGGGGTTGTCTTAGCACCTTGGGGCCGATGCCTTGGTTTCCATGGGGTGAACACTGACGTCTAAAAAGCTTCAGAAAAAGATCTTCAAGGAATCTATCACCTTGATAGATGTTGGTAGGACTCTGGGGTACATTATGGGCCCTCGAGACCGATGCCCTCATCTTCATGGGATACTCCTTATGTCATAAAAGAAAGAAAAGGGTCTGTCATCCTTGAGATACTTAGTGGCTTTTAGATTCTCTTGGCGGAGGTCTCTTGGCCATTGCTTGGGTCTCATTGGGATGGAACCTTAATCTTTATCACCCTCTACACACATCAAAAAAAAAAAAGGTCCAATCACCATTGCTCATATTTAGGAGTAGGTTTGCCACTTAGGGATAACTTAAATACTTGTAGGACATTGAGACTGTGGTCATAACCTGTGGTGTGCAAGCACACTTGCCTTTGCATAGCACTATCTACCACTTAGTCTCATTTTGACTAGTCTTTACTCACCTATTTTAGTACTCTTTAAAACTCTAATCAGCCTTTCACTTGTATGCTCACGTGTGAAATTGTCATTGCTGGTTTTTTTCTTTCCTTTTCTTTTCTTTTTTTCAATAAAAGGCTTTACTTGTATCCATTGTTTTTTGCAGCTCTTGCTTCTACCGCACTCGAGGACGTGCGCAAAATAGGAAGGGGGGAGTGTTGCGTGACGAGTGAAGATCAATGCAAGGATGCAACAAAAAAGACACTTAGGGCTCTTGTAAAGAGTTTCAAGTTGTAGATGAATGTGGGAGTGGGCTTGACAATAATCCCACATGGGAACTTTTGGGAGTTTTAGAGTTTTTGTATAAAAAGTGGCTCATTTGAGAGCTTAGGGACACATTGGGCAAACTCATGTTTGAGCTCTCTTGAGACTAGCTCTCCCTCTTCTTCCATAGAGGTGCAAGCTCTTCTCTCTCCCCATCTACATTGTTGTAAGTTCTATGTTTGTTAATTCAATGCAATGAGTTGATATTTGTCTCTCTTCTCATGTTAATTTTGTAGTGTGCATGTTTCTTATTGATAGCTTCAAGGTTTGTGTGCATGCTAGGGAAATGAGTATTTGAGAATGAAGAATGCTTTGATCTTGTGCATGCAATAACTAAGCTTTCTTCTTGTTTGGATGCATGGATGAGTGGAATGTGAAGTTGAGTGAGCAATAGCAAGATTGAGCTTGTGTGTATGTTAAGTCTATGTCAATAGTAGTAGTATTCCTAGCATTCTCTCCATCAAATGGATAAGCTTTTGTGCACCGGTACAGGTTGAATCCCTAGCTCCGAAAGGGATGCAAATCCCATTGGATTGAGCTACGTGTGGATCATACTACTCTTGCTAACAAGTGAGAGAGTTTTCCACCTCTCCACAAGGCCCAAGGCTCAAGGCTCAAGATGTAAGGCCCAAGGCTCAAGGCTCAAGGCTCAAGGCTCAAGACTGAGGCTCAACGCCCAAGGTTCAAGGCGCAAGGCGTGAGATTGTTACTCTCACACAACCTCACTAAAATTTATTAAATAAGAGCTTAAAGTGAAGCTAAGACATAAACAATTGCAATGGAATAGACAAATCACAGAGAGACTTCATTATTAGAGCAAAGTATAGCATGAAGGATTAAAAAGAGTAAAGATAAGAGATTAGTTCATAGTTGTTAAACCACTTTGATTAACATGAAATGGACTTACTTTGTGTTTATTAAACCAAATGGGAAAGAGTTCGTGTATATACTTGCTTAATTCTAGACATAATGGCCATATACTATTTTTAAGTCATGGCAGCCAATGTTTAAATCAAGAGCCTACCCTAGCCTTGTTGAATCATGTGCCTGAATCAAGTGTCATTGGTGCTTACCTTAGAGCCGCAATTGTAACTTCCTAATGTGGGTGTGTTAGCTCATTTGTCACGTCCTCATTACAATTCTTAGCATTACCAAATCATGTGTTGTTGGGCCGTGCCTTAGAGAGATACAATTGCAACTTCTTGATGCACGTGTGCTGGCTTGTTTTTAGCATCCTCACCAGTATGCTCCTTTGTAGCTTCTTGTTGTCATACTAGAATGCTCATCATTTGATAATGGGGTAAAGGAAGAGCTCTCTTCACCTAGATGGAGGCAAATAGAGACTGTTCTTTGTAGTGGTTCTCTCTCACAAAAGGCAAGGGAAGAAGAAGAAGCTAATGTAAGAGGGAATCCTACAAGCAAACCTATTCGCAGGCATCCATCTAGCATAAATGAATCCAATACCATATAAGCAAGTAAGAATAAAGACCCAACAAGAGCTCACAAGACTTATTCTATTGCAAAGGAATGATTGTGTCTTTCTTAGTGTCAAAAATGACTTATATACAAGTGACTAGTTTTCACACTTAACCTAAAAATGGTTCGGTCACTATTGCTAGTCTTAAGCAAGTATGTATATATGAGAGCTTACAAGGCTTAATATTTTACAAGGAAATGATTATGTCATATATAACAAGCCTTGTAAGCTCTTGGGGTACCTAATACGCTATAAGATGGCAAATCCAAGTAGGTTAGGTAGGTGAAACTACGCTAACCTACAAAGTGGCTAACATAACCCCCTTCTTAATGGTGATGTCTTCCTTACGTCACCCAAACTAGTACACCCAAATTAGTGGTGAATCTACTACCTAGATGGAAGGGTGTGGATGGTCCATAATACGTTATAGGTTGGCATACGAGGTTAAGCGGTATAGTTCGAGATAGATCCACAGCCAAATACAAGGCATATTAGCGATAAGATTTTGGTAGCCATGGTGGGAGGTAGCTTGTTGAGGTTGAATGACAAGTATAGGTGATGTAGAAGCAAGACCTCCTTATGTTGTGGAAATGGCTTGGACACTTTAAAATTAGGCCCAAAGGTAGAAGCAGTCCACACCCTGTGATTTGCACCTTATGATTGGTGAAATGAGCACCATGACCCCTATGGAATGGTCTGCAAGGGTAGAGGGCATTCCGAATCCTCCTGGCGGTGTGATATGTGATATTATGTCCTAATCTCATAGTATGATGCCTAGAGATTGGGCTTCTTAGTGGTGGATATACAATGGCCAGGGTGAGGTTATGTGTTGAATTAAAGCCAAAGCAGAGGTTGCATGCATGAAGCTTTTTAGAGGTACCTGTAAAGTTGAGGGTTTCTAAAAATAGGTTGTACAGTGGATAGGCTTGCACCGCCATGGCTAGGTTAGTTACAGGTGCATGTTTTTGTGTGTGCCGTGAGATGCGAAAAAATTTTGTGATGTTCTTAGTGAAATATGTAGGTGACGTGCATGGGCAATTTGCAGAAGGTGTGCCCCAGTGTATGTTGTGATCCAACTTGAATATTTCTCCAACTCAATTGCTTTTTTCGACTCTCTTTATTGTTTTCTTTAATATTTACTCGACATCCATTTTCTTGGGGTTTCAAGATCATTAAATTGTCGATGCATGGTAGTGGGATTTGTTTATAGCTATAATGAAGCTGGGGTGGGTCTCTGTGGCTCGAGGGTTTTGGCATTATCAAGCACTAGGGATAGAGGTAAGGTGGATGAAGAGTTGGTGTGGTTGAAAATGAGGCTACAGGAGGTCCTTGCTGATTTGAGGAGGATCTAGGAGGCAATGGATCGTACCATTGTCCAAGCTTATGTCTACCATGGTCCCCCTTTCTAGAGATGTACCTAGAGGGTTAACAACAATGAGGTGTAAACATATGTTCTTGAGACATTAATGTGTATTCCTGTTAGGTGTGTCTATTAAATGTAGAGAAGGTGTATTCCTGCTAGGTGTGTCTATTAAATGTAGAGTAGGTGTCGTGCATGGGCATGGGGCTCAAGGTGTTCCCGTGTATGTTATGGCTCACCCTAGCCCTCCTTTTGAAACACATCCAACAAGAGATTACTTGGTGAACCACCAATTGTCGTGAGGATCTTTCCAATGGCCAAACTCATAACCCTTGAGGTCTCCAATCTCTACAACTCCTTGAGAAGCAATTCCACTACGCCTCTCACCTCACTTCACTCACACACACTCACTACTAGCATACTTTAGGGAGAGAGATTAGCAAGAGGATTAGCAAGAGCAAGACTCGATTGCACAATGGGAGAGTATGTTGTATTACGAGAGAAATTCACTTATATACATGGCCATAAGTGTTCACATTCACTTAAATTGTGGTCGGCTAGGAACTTTAGGCTCATAAGAGGCCTAATGCTATTACAATGACTACTCTCATAATATATCCATGAAGTACATCACTTAGGACTTCATCCTAACTTTCTACCACACGTTCTACACCATTACACCATTACGAGCGCCCGTCCAAGTTGTAGCTTTGGACACCCTTGCTTCATATCTTGAATGTATGACCCTTTGGTATATCTATCGTGACTCCTTGATGTAAGATAATGGTAGTAGATCTTGTTAACCCTAGGAATGGGTTAATATCCCCCCCTTCCTGCTGGCAATCGCATCCTCGTGATTGCATTGAAGACCTTTGTATGGGGAGAATGGACAAGCTTTGTTGATGGCTTTGATGTTGAGTGACGTTCAATGGTCTTTGTCCCTCCGGAAGGAATGAGAAAGGTTAGTTTAGTGAATGAAAAGGTTAGTGGTTTATTGGGAATTCCTAACGGGGTGGGAGGTGGGGTTTTTTGCAAATGATTGCATTTCTATATTTGTGTGAGCATTAAAAAAAAAGGGTTTGTTGCTCACATTGTTTTTGGTAATCATAAGCAATGTTACATGTGATTTGTGTTAGTAGGGACGCTAAGAGAAGTTAATAATGGGAGTGAAGAGAGGGAAGGATCCAAAGGAACGTAGACATAATTATCAGAACGAGATGGTGATTCTCAGTTCTTCATTTGATTCATTGAAGCGACATTTATCATTTGAAGAAATTGGCCTTCGATGATGTCCCTTTGTGTGGAAGGATTCTTGTCAAATTTCCAACTTGCTATCCTGCTGATGGTCCGCGCCACCAACCACATTTTCCATTCAGAGATGTATCTAGAAGTTGTCGATATGATGAGGATTTGGTGCAAATTTTCTCTACTGCATGTGTATGGTTATGTACTCATGGAGAAGCTGCTACATTAGCTTAGCCAAAATAATAGTATGCTATAAGCTTAACAGAATATAATGGCTATTGAAGATCCTTGGGAGTTGCCATAATATGCGTTACTCCCTTGTTTTTGTGTTTTTTTTAAACTACCATCTTATGAGCAACAGTTTCTTGTGGCTACTCTCCTTTTGAGAGAATAGATTCTTATGTCTACCGCATAGCTTTTACACTTATGCTTCATATCCAAAGGGGTAAAAGGAGCATTGTGAGTTTGTCTTTGATGCACTCATAAGCGCTCCATTGTAGACGTGGGAATTGATTCTTGAATGTTTGGCTCAAATGTTGTCGAGGTGGTAGGTAAGACTGCTGGTTGGTTACCATTGGGGTTGTTTGAACACACAAGCTCTTGTGTAGGTGCTGAATGCACGAGAGTGGTTGAGTGACTTGCTTGGTGTTGCTTGGGCCTCCATTCTTGTCAAACTTTAGGTGAAGTTGTTGGGGTTGAAGTTGGTTTGGTGAGGCTTTCTTCACATTGTTCGATTTTGGCAAACCATATGATGGGATTACCATCATAGTATCCTTGTTGTTGATGTACATGCACAAGTACCCATCTTTGATGAACATTATAAATTGGTGGCTGATGCACTTGGTGCTGAGGTTTCCTTCTTTGTGCAAGCTTAGGGGGCTTTGTGATGCGCTTGGGAATCAAAGTTTTGGTATTACTTTAGTAGTAACATTATGCTTGCAGTAAGCTTTTTGGTATCCACACTTAATGACTTGGTGGAGTTCTTTGAGGAATTTGCATAGGCTTTTGTGGACGATGTTGTAGAGTACTTTTCTTTTTCCTTTGGCCTATGAGTGCTACATTGAGGAAGAGGCTTTAACTGTCGAGGCACCCAAATTTGAATGGCACCTTTGTAGTAGCCTTGAGCTACAAGTAGCTGTTTCTCCATCCACATCTTGATACCATCAAGATACCTTGATTCTGGTTGTCTTGGTGGATTTTTCTTTTTGGTTGATGATGCGGAAGGTTTGGGGACCTCCTTCACATTGGGTTGGTGCTGAGGTTTTGCAGGTTTGAGACTCATGGGTATTTTTGACGATGAAGTTTGAGTCTCTTGCAGAGTGGCATTCGATGAGGAGACTTTTGAGCATGCGGTTGTCTCCTTTGGTGAGGTTTTTCGATGAAGAGGCATAGGCTATGGGGCTTTTCCTTTAAGTTCCTTGTTAGAGATAGATAGTTGTGTGGGGGGGACTTCTTCACGAATAGCTATTGATTGTGAGGTTTTGGCAGCATCAAACTTTGTTGGTGATGATGGGGTTGAAGGAGTAGATGCTTTATCGGAGTCAGTTGTTGATGGGCAGATGGTAGGTCATTGTGTAGAGGGGCTTCTATGGAAGAGGCTTGTAACCTTTTGCATTCAGCATTATAGAAATCCATTATAGTTGGATCCTCTTCCTTGTAATATGGTATTGTCGACTTTTTTTTGTTGACCATCATGATGACTCTATCGCTAGCAAAGCACACTGGTGCTTGGGCACAACAATAGTCCATTTATGTCCCAAGATCAAATCTGCTTCTAACACATACTCAACCACAAAAAACTTGCAAGTAAGGGGGTTAAATTCAATATACATTGTATGTTCAAAGTACCTCAAACATGGCATGTTCAAGCCTTATGCAAAGGGAATTCTTTCAGGATGAGCCATGAGTGTTGGTTGACGTAACAAATCCCATAACTCGAGGGTCATGAGATTGTGTTCTCATGTTGGATAAAGCTGTGCTTGAGCCATGGTGATTTTATTTGAAATTTCCAATCCAACCATAATCCTAGGAATCTTTTCAGTAGATATGTTGAAAGTCCCAGCTTCTCCCAGGGTCTCTTTCTCCCATAATAGCAATTGTACATTGCCTACAGGAAAGTTCAAGGTGACTGTTTGCATGGATTCATCAATTTAATACAACGAGTCACGTATCCAAGTTCAACCAAGGATGACATCATACTCAACGGAATCTAGGGTAACATGGAATGTAAATTCCACATCTCCACCGATTGTCTGAGTAGCATAGCTAAAAGAACCAGGAACTTCAATGTTTTGTCCATTGGCTCCTCTTGCAAGACCATTGTGTGTAGGGATGAGTTTAAGTTGTCCCAATGACACCCAAGTGTTTATTAACATGATGTTATGACTAGCTCGAGGGCTAATCAATGTGTGTTTGTGCTTAACATCATTGTCTGTAGGAAAATCTAACCATACCATGATAGAATCTTCAAGAGGAACCATGGATGTTTTAGTTTTTGTTTCAACTCTTCAGATCCCGTTTCTGTTTCATATTCCCATTCACTTTTATCCTCTTTTTAGCTCTCCACTTCTTCATCAAGAGTACCCAATGTGTACACTGGCACACTTGGTCCTTTGACAATTCTAAATGAGGTCTATTTGGAAACTTTTGCGAATCCTCACAGTCCTGTTCTATGGAGCTCCTTATATCTTCGTATAACTCATGTTGAGCTTTTAAAGGTGCAAATGATGATGTTATGCTGGCTTCACCCATGAGAGAAGAGCATTCCTCCATATGAGGTTTTGAGAGACTGCTTTAATTTTGTAAGGAAATTATCGAATTTCTCACGTGATTTCTCAACCACATAATTCGTGCAATCTGTTTTGAATGACTCTTCTGTAGAGAGAGTGTCTTCCTCTTAAAAGGGAAAGCGGTACTCCTCTGGGTTTTATATTTTGGTTTCTTTTTTAGGTTTGGCATTATGAGGCTCAATCACAATCGGTGATCTTGTAAGGCATTCAACCATGCTAAGCATGCTCTCATGAGCTTGCTTTTTGCATTCCGCATATGTCATATGATCATGATTTTCCATTTGGGGTGGTTGGGTGGGTTTTAGTTTCTTGATTGGTCTATGAGGTGCACTGAGTGATGAATCAGAACTTGTTTCATCCACACTTAATGGCATTCTAGAACTTGTTTCATTTTTTGACTTCCTTTGGATCGTCAGTTTTTCATTTTGCTTGGCCATGCGACGAGATTGAATACTCTTTTGGGCTTTTGTATCATCCTATGTCGCACATATGAGTTTTGTGGTTTGAGTGGTGGCCTTTGAGGTGGACGCTTCTATATCATGTGTAGCTTTTGGCTCTTTTGGATTTATGTCCTCTATAGGCTTCTTTTCCTTGTCCTTTAATTCAACCTTGGTTTCGATAGTTTGTTGTCCGTTGTTTTTTTTTGGTTTATAAGGCTTTGCTTTTCTTTTGGGTTCTGCTTTAAAGCATGTTCTTCTACCCATGTTGAGGTATTATCTTTTGCGTTCTTTTTAACCATCTCTCGTACCTTGGCTTGTAAGTGTGTAAGCACATTCAAGGGTACCGTGGACAATTTTCTATTTTGTACACTTAAGATGTTTAGAGTTGTATTTTGCGAGACAAGTTGCATTGAAGCAACTCGTCTTGGGTAATTTTGGAACATGTGATCAATGCCACATCGTTCACACATGGGTTGCAAAGTGCCAGTGACTATGGGCATGGAAGTATTCTAAACTGTGCAGTCTGCCACCTTGTGAGGTCCACGATAATAGAAACACTGAAGTGTTTGATTAACTACTTCTTTCTACCCTTTGGAATGTTTTTGTTTGGTGCATGGCAGATCGAGGTTTTGAGTCAATTGTGGATGAATTGGGACACTTTGTAATATCATGATCAAAGCATTTACAATATATGCAGTACAGAAAAATAGGTGCCTTGTATGCACAATGGGGATTGGGATGGTCGTAGTGATTGCACTTAACATAAGGCATTTCGCTTCTCACTTGTAGAGGGATTAAGGATGGTTGGTTTTGAAGGAGCTCATCTTCTCTAAGAGATGTTGATTGAAAGATTTTAAGCAAGACTGCATAGAATTCGGGGAATGACAATTCCAAGATCAGTCTTTCTTTTGCCATTGCTTCACTTGGTTTAGATGAGGAACGTCTCGTAGCATGATCATCTTCCAGCATGTTGTCATCTAAACTTACTGCTTCTTTACAACATTGATCGAATGTTTTTGGGTTGGATACAATGATCAAGTTGTGTAAGTTGTTTTTCTTTAAGCCCATCATGAAACATCTCTTCAATTGAAAATCGTTCAATTTTTCCCATGACTCACATCGTGAGTCCAAGAGTTTTATCCAAAGGATAAAGTCTCTAATGGATTCATTTGGTTTATGCTCAATTGAATAGAGTTCTTTTGTTGCACTCCACCGATTACCTTATCTGGAAAAGCCATGTAGAAAGGCGGACTTCAAGGTTTTGAAGTTGGTCTTGATCGCCAATTTGATGAACCATCGACTAGCCTTGCTGCCCTCTAAGCATAAGTTCAACGCATGTACCTTAGTGGGACAGTTTGGATTTCCAAAGGCTTCACATCTTTGTTCAAATATTTGAATGAATTGAATAGGGTTTGTTGTTCCGTCGTATTTGCCCATAATTTTAGAAATTTATACGATCATATTTCTGTATGAGTCACTGAGGTCATATATGAGTGCTCTTGTTGGGAGGGACTCGCTCAGTCCTTGGTCTACCCCCCTTCCTAGACGAGTTAGTATGTCCAAGGTGTGGGCATCCAGGAAAGGGTTGGTATCTATAGGATTTGTGGAGATGTTAGGTAAGGGACCAAAGCCCGGTGGGATTGAAGTGACAAGGGGGTGTAAAACCCGATGACATGTTTGTTATAGGCATGGCCAATGGTATTGGGAGGTGCATTTGCGGCATAGATCTCAATGGCTCGAAGATGTCAGCCATTGGGTTCAGCCCTTGTGTGATCCCTAGCAATCCCTCTATCGTTGCCATGTCTGATTGCCTATTTGCTCCTTAATGAGCAAATAGGTCCTTAATGAGCAAGCACACGTTTTTTTTTTTTTTTTGCTTTATATATTTTCTCATAGCCTATTACAGTCTTAAGAGGCCTAGAATTCTCCTCATTGGGTCAAACGAGTGTCCATTCGCCCCCTAATTAGCTTAGGTGCTATACGCACGTGAACAACCTCTTAGAGATATTTTTCTGAAAAAAGTGCATGCTAGTAATGTCCCAGATGGAAGAGGAGGTCCTCAAACCTATTTTCCATCGTCTCAAGACGAAAAAGTTTTTTAAATTTTTTTCCCTGTTTTGCGGTACGTTTTTGAGTGTGTTCCAAAAGGAAAAACTCTGTGTGAGAGAGTAGTAGTATTTTTGGAGTACTACAACTTTGTTTCCTTGAGTCGTTTGTGATTTTGTCGTTTAGACTCTCAAAAAGTAGCTAGAATATGGTTCGACGTCATTTTCACGTAGTTTTTTGTAATTTTTCGTGTGCTTCGGGTTATTTTTTACCTGATTTTTGGGTCGAATTTTGAGGCTGTTGGTTGGAGGCCAAAACGATCGATTTTGACTTCGGACGACTAAGACCGAAGTTGAAGGACTTGATGTCATCTTTCTAATGAGTCTTAGAACGCCTTTATTGAATTCACAGTTTAGGAGATACGAGCCTCCAAGCAGGGGTGTTTTTCAAACAGGTGTTTTTTTTATGGCTGACGGACCCCCTTTCACATTCACGTCGTGAAACCTTGGGGTTTCACGCCATGAACCGGACTTAACGGGAAAATTAAATTTGATTTTTTCTTTTGCGCGAACAAAGTCTTTCACGCTGTGAAACCTTAGGGTTTCATGCCGTGAATTGGATCCGCTTCACGAAAAAATTAAATTCCATTTTTTTTGGGCGTGAACGAAGTCTTTCACACCGTGAAACCTTAGGGGTTCACGCTGTGAACTGGACGTCATGAAAAAATTAAATTCATTTTTTTGGGAGGCGTGAACCTTCAGTCCACACCGTGAAACCTTAGGGTTTTCGGACTTCACAAAAAAATTAAATTTGATTTTTTTTTTTGTTGTGAACAAAGTCTTTCACTCCGTGAAACCTTAGGGTTTCACGTTGTGAACCAGACTTCATAGAAAAATTTTTGATTTTTTTTTCAGCGTGGATTCCTAGGGCATGAAACCTTAGGCCATGAAAGTGCAGAAATGGTTCATGGCATGAACCATTTTTTTGAAGTTTAGTGGGAAATATGAATATCTTTTTTTGGGGGGGGGTATTTTTTGAATTTAAAATTAAGGAGATATGGGCATTTTTCCAAAAAGATAAGTGGGAATCCAAAAAGTCAACCTTTTTATGACACCCCTTACACCCTTCATAAATGACCCCTAAAATGGACAATTCATAATAAGCATCTACTGATTGAATACTCATTAGCCTTAATGAGTTATGTAAAAAAGTGATTAAGAATTAATCAAAGATTAATCCTTTCACTAATCTTTTTCTCTTTTACACTAATCAAGGACTTTAATAAAACAGTAATCCCAGAAAAAGACCAGAAACATGCTTAGTTGGATGAATGTAAATACTTGTGATGACAGACTTATTCCAAGATTCCCTAGAAAAGAAATCTGGAATTCTTGAAAGGATCGAGGATCCAAAAGTGAACGAAAATTCAAAATGAATTACGTTGAGAAAAAATGATTATCTTTGACTAAGCCAAGTAATGACCGAGACTTAGAAAGTTCTGTTAGTATAAAAAGTAGAGTAACTGTACTCTTAACGTGGTTGATTGTGGAACAAAAATTTGGATAGCTAGATCAAAATCAAACCTGATTCGCTCAAAGCGAAAAGAGACCATCTTGTTTGTAGAAATCGGAATGATGTGAATTCATGTAGAGTGATGTGGAGTGATGTGTGGAATGATGTGGAGTGATGTGGAGTGATGTGTGGAATGATGTGGAATGTGTGGAATGATGTGGAGTGACGTGTGGAATGATGTGTGGAATGATGTGGAATGATGTGGAGTGATGTGTGGAATGATGTGGAATGTGCGGAATGATGTGGAGTGATGTGCGGAATGATGTGAAGTGATGTGGGGTGATGTGTGGAATGATGTGGAGTGATGTGGAATTATGTGGAGTGATGTGTGGCATGATGTGGAGTAATGTGGAATGCGTGGAATGATGTGTAGTGATGTGGGATGATGTGTGGAGTGATGTGGAATGATGTGGAGTGATGTGGAGTGATGTGTGGAATGATGTGGAGTGATGTGTGGAGTGATGTGAGGGATGATGTGTGGAGTGATGCAGAGTGATGTGAGAGATGATGTGGAGTGATGTGGAATGATGTGGAGTGATGTGGAATGATGTGAAATCAAGAATATGGGATGACTCACCCTAACGGATCGTTAAGAGAGTATCCAAAGAGAAATGATGAGGAATGATATGGGAAGACGTTTGCTCGAAAACTGTATTTGCATGTGAAACCTGTTTTTAAAAGATTGTTTTACGTCAAGAATGTTGGGGAAGCATTTTGACTATCTTATGAAATGAGGTCGTGGACCTAAGTGGAAAATGTTACAACAGCCAGATGGAGAGTCAAAGAAGGACGTCTCGTGTGGCAAGGTCGGCCAAGGTCTTGATCAGCCTCAGTTCGGTTAAAATGGTGAGCTTCTGGTACGGTGGATGAGGGGCCAAGGAAGTCACCTATGAGTGATGTGCTAGGTCACCTACGAAGGAGCCTAGAGGGTGCTGACCATACGGTGCTCGGGCTCTAGGTTGCCGAGGATGCCCATGCATGCGTTGAGGAAGAAATGAAACACTGAGTTGGAGTTGTTTTCTGAACACGGGCATAGATTTGGTTGGTTGACCTTGTTGTTCTTCAACGGATGAGTCCACGGCGCCTTTTTGGTAAATAGATCTTGTTGGTTGATCTAGCTGATCTTCAACAGAGAGTCCATATGGATTTTATGGAAAAAAGAGATTATACTCATGGGTACTATGAGTTAGGAATCATGAAATGGCCCCTGCGTGAAGGACTAGGTGAGCCTAGAGAGGGACTGACCAAGTGGTGGACGCTTTGGTTGCCAATGATGCCATAGGTATACTAAGGAAGGTATAATTGGAATTTAGATTTTATGGTTGGAAATTGGAAAAGTTGGAACTTGGACCCTGGAACTGGAATACTGAGGATTATGATGGAAACACTGTGGTTTTATTTGCAATTCTATCTTGAAAATAGTTGAATGAGAAAAGGCAATTTCATATTGGTGGGTGCGTAAGTGGTGTGTCTATTTAATTTTTGCATGAGGGCCAGCTAGGGGGCCTGGGAACTCTTTTCCCTAGTACTCGGGACAAAACATAACCAAATTTTTTTAAAGGATCCCATCAATACAGTGGTTGGGCGGTTGGCTAACCCATGGGATTAGATGGGGTTAGGCTGGATCGATGGATTCCTACAATAAAATTCAATTTTGTTCGTTATTACGATAGTTGAAGTAAGTCACGGGATAATTCTTGTTCCATGGAAAAGAATCAACGGCTGTGCCTCTTTGATGGGAAAAAAAGCGTTGGTCTCTATGAGCCAAGTGCAAGTTCCTCCTTTGATTCGGGCATGTGACCCACGGGTTTGGTCGGAATACAAAGGATAGTTAAGGCTCTTGACTACATTAGTAGATTTTCCTGGAGGAATCGCCTATGCATTTTGGGCGAGGAAAGTTTTTTTTGGGTTCGGTTTTGGAAGGGCCGCTGGACTAGTCCCTTGCCCAGACATTCGTGGGTGAGGCCCCGAGTGGGAAGCTCTGCCTGCACATGAGGTAGCTACTTATGCTGCTAGCACTCTAGAGTTCGATGCGTAGAGAGGGAAGGGGTCTCACACTTCACAAAGACCAAAAAGAAAGGAGACGTATAATTATATGGTCTCAAGGCACATGATTGGTACAAGATATTATAGGTATATAAATATTCGCTTATTCATTTTCTCTTTGTGGTACATAATTTGTAGCTCATATACTAACTTCCATTTTTTTCTATGCATAGTTTATTCTTCCAATTGCTATAGTTGGTTGTGGAGACAAGAAGGTGAGAGAGGCTATTTACAAAATGGGAAGCTTGGTAAGGTATGAATCTTCTCTTCAAGTTATATTTCTTATTTGGTATTCTCATGCGCTCACAAGTTATGTATTGGTAAATAGTACACATGATTGCTATGTATGTAGGTACACATCCTTAAAGGAGACAGATCCTACATTCATTGAGATGGCTCGTCTCAATGCTATTGAGGCAGTGTGTATGATTGAGGACAAATTTCCTAAAACAATTCTCACTAGCCAATTGCATCTTGTGGTGCATTTGGTTGATGAAGTGGCGTTGTGTAGTGTTGTTCATGTTCGATGGATTTTTTTCCTTGAAAGGTTCATGAAAACCTTAAAGGCCTTTGTGAGACAAAGAGAAAAACTAGAAGAAAGCATGGAAGAGGAGTGGTTGATGCAAGAGTCCCTTCTGTATATCTCAAAACATCTATCTCACATAGATCCTTCTATGCCATGATTGTGGAGCAATGAGGAGGATGACTGATTAATCACTAATGTGTCTCAGGGAAAAGGAAGGCAATGAAGATTGGATATGAAGCATTATGCCACAAAGTGATGTTATGGGCTACCACACCTCCAAGAGGGAACTCTACACATTCACCTAAAGGATGAGCAATAGATCACAACTGTCGTAGGGCACTTACCAATGCTTCGAACTTGAGTCCCTTGAGGCCTCCAAGCCCGCTTGTTAAGCTCCAACCTCCAAGCTCCACCTCCACGCTGTCACCATAGAGTCGCTCACACCATAGCATAAGGCAATCACACTCTCTCTCACTCTCTCACACAAGCATGAATACCAAACTCATAGTTCAATCATTATTCAGATTGTAAGGCTTTCTTAAGCTTTTAGATTTATGGTTCACCCATTGTTCAAGAATTTTGATTCAATACAGATGGTGATCTTTTTAATTCTATCACCTAGTCTTTCTTACAACTTAAAGTTACATTGAATATCCTTTCTTTGTTAAAGTTTCTATTTTTGATGGTGGTCAACTGGAGGCTATGTGATATAGACAAGCTTAATTCTTGGTGTGCATGTGTGTGTGTGTGTGCAGAGGTAAATTTACATCCCACCAACATCATATATACTTGTTACAAATGTACAATAGTACATAAATCATATCGCATTATTCAAATGCTTGTTGAGAACATCCAATAATAAATCTTGCATATCGCACAGTAAACATTGTATTGGATCTAACAAAGAATTGTCCCAAAATTGTGCATATTTTTTAAAATTCCTAAATTTGAGTTAATGAAATTCTGAATTCCGATCAAGAAGTTTTGGGGATACTGATTCAAGAAATACTCCTTGTATTCAAAAGAAAATCAAACTGAAAACTTGCTTAGAAACCCTGTTTTCTTAAAGGACCGTCTTACACTAGAATGCTGGAGGGAGCATTTGGTATATGTATTTCTAAGGAAAGTTCGATTGCAACAGCTGGCCGCTGGGAGTGTTGAAAGGACGGCTCATGCGGCAAAGCCTTGACCAGCCTCGGTATGGTTGAAAAATGGTGCACTTCCGGTACGATGGGCGAGGGCCGACGAAGCGGTCCCTGAGTGAAGTGCCAAGACACCTAAGGAGGATCCTGGAGGGTTCTGACCAGGAGATGTATGGGCTCGCGGTGCCTATGACACCCGTGCGTATGTCGTGGAAGATATGTATGATGGACGAAATGATTATTGTAATCTGTTACTGGATCTGGTTTGCTGACCAGATGGTCTCAACGGAGAGTCCATAGTGATACTATTTTTTTGAGAAACGAGGAACTAGATGAAATTTTTGAGTTATGACATGTGTAACCAATAACTGTTTGCCAATGGATTATTTTATATGTTAAAGTTTTAAAGAGGAGTGTGTGCGTATCTGTATTTGAAAGCAAAAGTTAAGAAAGGCATTCAATTATGGATGGGTGAGTAATTGTCTGGTTCTACCGATTCCAGTGGTTGGGTGGTGGCTAACCCATGGGGGGCCGGATGGAATCAGTGGAGTTTTAATAATTAAATTGAAATAATAGGAATACGCTTAGAATTCGAGTAGTTAAATAAAAACTTGAAGAATTTCTCAAATGAGTAGATCAATGGCTATGCGTGACTTTGGTTAGGAAAAAAGTGTTGATTTCCTCAAATGATTAGATCAACGGCTGTGCTGCCTGATTTCGGTTAGGAAAAAAGCGTTGATTTCTTCAAACTAAGTCAGTGATAGTTTTCCTTCTATCAGGTTTAATCAGGTGAAGGATAATTTAGTCTCTTGACCCCGTTAGAAAATTCGTTAAGAAAATAAAAAAGGTGGAATCGTCCCCGTCTTTCGAGCAAGGAAAATTTTCCCAGTTTCGGTTTCAGAATGACTACCAGTTTAGTCTCGTGTCCGGACATTCGAGGGCGAGGCCCCGAGTGGGAAACCCTACCCCGCGCAAGAGGAAACTACTTCCTCTGCTTCTAGCAATTGGGAATCCGGTGCGCGGAGGGGTAGAGGGGTCTCACAACTGGTATCAAAGCGCTATTGTAAACTTACAAAACAACAGTAGAAATTGCCTAAAATTTTAAAGTAAATATGGGAAATGATGTTTTCACTTGTTAAGATTATGTTTGAAATGAACTTCATAAATTGAAAACTCATAAATTGAACTGGATTTTTAGATGGATACCCCAAATCTGTCTAGCATTCCTGGACTCTCCCAGAGTCAGGATATGATCGCCTTTGTCTTCGAAAATCTCATCAACTCCACTACAACCCGAGAAAGCAGAGTCAGACTCACTCGTCACTTTGAGGATCTATACTTTCCTGATCCAGTAGAGCGACGTTAGCATATGTGGTTCTCTGGAGGGCGAAGTATTCGCGTCAATACCAATTAACGATGACAGAGACTCGGACAGAATATCTCGCTAGCCATGATCTTGATAAGGCTAGGAGTTGTTCAATATGTACAACTCTATAATCACTCACCCCGAAATTTTAGAATTTCTTATCGTATTTTTAGACTTCTTAGCCGCTTTATTCCTAGGAGAAGAATTACAGCACCATTATTAGTGATGAATCGTGTATATCATAGCATGTCTCCATCGTAATATCGCCTTTTTCGTACGTGATTGAGGCGGTGACTTTTGGAGCCGAGACACTCTATGTATACATCAAAAACTTTTGATAATAAAAGATGTTTTGCAAAAGATTCCAAATTGTTTTCAAGGTTATGAATTTTGGTTAATAAAATTATCAGAGTGAATCTTGTTTTCAAGAATTATGATGGAATATTTATTTGTTTAAGAAATAAATCTCAAAAATCAAATAGTCTAAATCTGATGACAAAGTTAAGTTGACAAAAATATCGTTTTCTCAAAATCATGAGGCGCACAGGCGGATCCTCTTACCGATGATGAAGAGTTAGATCCAGATGTTCGTACAGCCCTGCACCGATCCCAACCTAGTCCCTTCAAGGGTGAAGGGGAACAGTTAGGAGAAGTAGTGGAAAAATGGATCGAGGCAATGGAAGAGTATTTTGATGTAACCGGTTATAATAATGAGAAGAGCAAGATGGCTCTTGCTAGATTGAAAATTGTGGAAATGGCCAGGGTCGCATGGAGGAACCATTGCAAGACAAACCGTCTCGACCGAAATACCCAGACCTGGTCAGATCTTAAAGCTTACCTCAGGAAGAGGTTCTGTCCTCCTCCGGGCTTCCTGGAAACCAAAATGAATGAGTTCTTGGAACTGAAGCAGGATAGCCAGATGATTGAAGAATACCATCAGGCATTTGCCCTTCTCCTTAAATATTCTCCACTTTTGGATGAAGAACAGTTGATGGCCAGATTCATTCGAGGGATGAACGAGCCATTGGACACTTAAGTGAAAAATGCCAAACCAATCTCAATGGCAGAAGCTATCAGAATGGCAAAGGACTTTGCCAAAGCATTTGTTGTTATTAAGATCCCACCGAAGCCTGCACCCTCAAACTTTAAAAGGTTCCAAACCCTAAGGAGTGCTTCAAACTTTCCACCCCCAAAGAGGCATCAAGGCCCTAATTAGAATCAAGATGCTGGGAAATTCAAAAGTGAAGGAAGACCCTTCCCTTCAGAACACTTTCTCAGGAGCCCCACCTCTTTCAAGGATTCAGAGGGATGAGCTTAGAAGTGAGAACAGGTGTTTTGGGTGTCAAGGTTTTGGTCACCGACTTAAAGACTGCCCAACTCCTGCCATGTCAAGAGGTCAGGGAAGTCACGGACCTAGAATGCAGAGACCAACCCCTTCGTATCAGTTAAATCAAGGTCCGTCTCACCAAAATCAGCGCACTCCCAGGAGGACTCCAGCTCAACCATCTGCCTCTGTTCAGAGTAATCTCAAAACTCCCTCCTAGAACCGGGGAAACCAAAGAGAAAAAATTCCACCCCAATCTGCAGCAGCCAGAGCAGTTACAATAGCAGAAGTAGTGGAAGAGGAAAGAGGTCAGAGGTCAGATTTATGCCACGATTGAAAACCAAGGGCCAAATCGTCGATTCTCTGTCATCCATGCTCCAGCTGAGTATAAGGGTAAGCCATTTAAACTTTTGATTGATTCAAGCAGTACTCATTCATTTATTTCCCCAAGATGCTTGCGTAAGCTAGTCTTAGGACAGAAATCAGGGAAACCTATGCAAGTTGAATTGGCCAGTGGGAAGATTCTTTTCACTCACCATGAGACAAATCGTATTCAGTTTAATCTAGATGGGAATGTAACCGGCTGCTAGTTCAGAGTCTTACCTTTGGGAGTTTTTGATAGAATCCTTGGAATAGATTGGCTTCACAAAAATCAAGATGACATTCACTGTCACAATGGAACCATTTCCTTCCGTGACCTTCACGGGAACAAAGTTCAAGGAACTGGAATTTTTGGATCCTCAGATCTGCAATTAGTAAAAGCTTCTAGGTTACCAAAAGGACTTAGAAAGAAGCAGCTCATTTATGTTGTCAAAATGAATCCGGTAGACACAAAGTTAAAGGAGGCTAAAGAACAAGAATGGTTAAGTGAGTATGATGATTTATTCCCAGCAGAGCTAACTGAGATGCCTCCAATTCGGGAAGTAGATCATGAGATAGAATTAACCCCCAGAGCTCAATGAATAGCCCAGCGCCAATAGCCCAGCGCACTATGAAGCTACATTCAATCGCCTAATGCATGACATTCTCAGAGATACTTGGATGATTTTGTTCTTGTTTTCTTTGATGATATTCTGATTTACTCAAAGAATGCAGCTGACCATGAAGCTCACGTCCGTAAAGTTCTTGAGATTCTAAGGAAGCACCAACTCTCTGCAAAAAAGAGCAAATGCACTTTCTCTGTCGACCATGTTGAATACTTGGGCTTTCTGGTATCCAAAGACAGAATTTCTCCAGATTTCGCAGAAGTCCAAGCAGTCATAGATTGGCTTGAACCAAAGACAGTGAAAGAAGTCAAGGGATTCTTGGGATTAACTAGTTGGTATAGAATTTTTATACCTAAATATGCTCTCATAGCTTCCCCCCTGACTAATCTTCTCAAGAAGAATACCCCGTTTCAATGGTCTGCCAGGTGTTAGAGCACTTTTGATAAGCTGAAGACTGCCTTGGTAAAAATAACCAATCCCATTCTAAAGTTGTCAAATTTCTCTCTACCCTTTGAGGTAGTAAAATTGATGCCAGTGGTTTTGCCCTGGGAGGTGCGCTCATGCAGGAAGGTCATGCAATGGCCTATGAATCCCAAAAACTCAGAACGCATGAGATAAATTATGTTGTCCACGACCTGGAGCTACTTTCAGTAGTCTATGCCCTAAAGTTGTGGAGACATTACCTATTGGGTCAAAGATTCACTTTGATGAGACAAATCATCAGAGCTTAAAGTGGATCTTCACTCAGAAGGATCTCAACATGCGCCAAAGAAGGTGGATGCAGACCTTGCAAGAATTTGATTTTGAAATCAAGTACTGCCCAGGCAAAGAAAATGTGGTAGCAGATGCCCTCAGCAAAAAACCCTCCTTGCTTGCAATCACAATGGTATCAAATCCATTGATTAATGAAGTAAGAGATAAGATCATGTAGGATAGATTCTTTAGCCCTATTGCTACCCTACTTATGCAGGAAAGCAAAACTCCTCAGGAGTTGAACTGAGTTCAAGGGTACAGCCTGGATGAAGGAATTATTTATTATAATAGCAGGCTATGCATTCTCAATGATGAGAGAACTAAGGGTCAAATTTTGGATAAAGCCCACGATAGCCTTATAGCACGACATCTAGGTTTCATCAAGACCTACATGTCTGTAAAGAAAAGCTTCTTTTGGCCTGGACTAAAAAAGGATGTACTTAATCATGTACTTCAATGCTTGATATGTCAGAAAGTCAAAGCCGAGAGAGTAAAAATGCCTAGGAAGTTACATCCATCAGACATCCCCTAGATGAAGTGGGAATGTATCAGTATGAATTTTATTACTGGACTACCTTCAGTGCAATCAGGTTACAACTCCATCTTCATGGTAGTTGACAGACTAACTAAAGTTGCCCATCTGATTCCAGTAAAAGAAACCTACACTGCAGTGGATGTGGCCAGAGTGTTCCTCAAGGAAATCTTCAAATTGCATAAATACAACATTGCTAAAAGATTACCAAGCTAGTTGCCAAAATGCTAACAAATCATTCTTTCTCAACTGCATTGACGTGTGATGGTGCCTCACTTTCATGTTGATTCAATTGATTCAATTGATTATGTTTGGCCTTGAGTATTATAGCCTTTGGAATCTTGATTTTCTCTGGAAGTCGTCCACCCTTGGGCTTCAACTGCACTGACGTGTGATGCTGCCTCACTTTCATGTTGATTCAATTGATTCTGTTTGGCCTTGAGTATTATAGCCTTTGGAATCTTGATTTTCTCTGGAAGTCGTCCACCCTTGGGCTTCCATGCCCAAATGATGCAGCTAGTGTCTTCCCAGCGCTGAGGATCATTTCTGTTCTCTCGCCAATACTTGTTCCAGCAATCCTTATAAACCTCCACATCACTTGCATTCTTCTTCTTTGAAATTGGTGCCCAATATTGTATCTGAACTTGTAGGTGTTGAGATTCAAGCTCGATGTCAGTGTGAGCCAGCTATGCTATGTGCTGGCAGATTAGGTAGGAACATGTGTGAGACATAAATGACCGCGTGTCCAGCTGGTCATAGTGTGTGGACATTAGCTAGGGTTAGTAGAGTGTGGACACAACTCATTGTGTGTTGTGTGGATTATGGATTAGTGCATTATGCTTTGTGTGAGAGTGGACATGGCTTCCCTCTATGGTTAGGGTTTGTAATATACATTAGGGTTTGCTCCTGATTGTGTGTCTCCTCCTCCTCTACCGTTCTTTCAACATGGTATCAGAGCCTTGTGCTGTTTATTAGGGTTTAAACACCATATTGGGGAATATGGGAATTTCCCACAAGTTTGGGATGCGTGGTCAAAAGTTTGGATTAACCATAACTTGAACACCACTAATCCAAAATGAGCGCTTTATAGCTCTTTAGATTCCATTTTTCAAGCGCTTTCCAACGATAGGTCATATGATAGGGTTTTGAGAAACTTACAAACATGTTATCCATGTCCCCCTTTTTTAAGTATTCAAAAATGGGAATTGGGAAATTCCCAAATTCACTAATATGGTGTTTTTATGAGTGAGTGAGTGAAGAGGGAAGAGAAGAAGCTGTGAAAAGAAGTTGTGAAGCTTGCCATTGGAGCTGTGAAGCTTGGAGCACACCAAATACTATCACATCTGAGAGCTTGGCCTACCGGGTAAGGTCCTCTAAACATCCTTGAGCGGATTGCAGGTGATACAGGCAAAAGCAAAGCAAAATAGAGCAAATCAAAGCAAAGAAAAATTCTGGTTTTTGAAGCTTTCCATTAAAGCTTGGCAACATTGATGTATGGTGGAAATACATGTAAATTTGGCAAAGCAAACATGTATCTGACAATGAGGGATGTAATGGCAACGCTTATGCAAGCCCTATTGTGATTTTGGAGCATTTTGGAAGCATTTGAATGTGTGAAAATTCTGGTTTTTTGAGCTCTTACAAAACAGAGAGAAAGAAGCCCAAAATTGAAGCATTTGGAGCACATTTTTGGTAAAAATCAAAGCATTGATGGGTCACACACATGCCTAGGTGTCTTGGGGACTTATAACCATCTTCAATTAGCATCACAACTCCTCCCAAACCCCCCTACAGCAGGCGGCGCAGCCACCAACAGAGAAATAGAGTTATTTTCTGGTTTTTTTGACTACGAGGAGGTCCGATTCTCATTGGTTGGTTGATACCTTTCAAGTTTACTTTAGCAATTGGATGCTTTACACCTTGGAGAAGAGGGCTATGTGATTTGTTTGGTCAATGATGCCTAATTGTGCTGGGAATGAGCTTAAAACAGGTTGTCCACTGGTTGCAGAGAAACAGAGCATTTTTAATTGAGCAATTAATCCTTGGTGTTTTATAATTGGACAAATTCCTCTTACATGGAGTTGATGGACACTATTGCTAAGCCAATGAATGCCTGGTTGTCCAATTTGGACAAATATTGAAGGAATTAGAGCAAATTTTCTACTGGTTTTTCTGGTTTTTCCAAAAACAGAGAAAGGGGTTTTCAAAAATTGATAATTACACATGTCAGATGGAGTTGATACTCAACATTGAGGTTCATTAGGTGTCAATGCAAGTTGCCTAGACTTGATTGCACCATTACATTGCGATTTGGAGCCTTGGAAGGCGTGTCAATTCAGGGTATCCCGCACTGAGTGAGTCAGTTCATCTTGGATGATTACAGGTTGATTTTCTACATCAAATTTGGAGTTTGTTGGCTACCTTGGAGTATCTGGAACATTCATTGGAGTGTGGTTGAGCTGAGGAAGGCTCATTTACAGATTTGAAGTGTGCGGAAGGTGTATGCATTGAGCAACATGTCGGACAATCCAGTTCAGATTGTTGGTGAAAAGCTGGATAGGAAGAACTTCCAGGCATGGAAGTACAGGATAAAGAGTTTCTTGAAAGGGAAAGGATTTTGGAATCTCATTACAGGTGCTGAGCCTGAGCCTGAGCCTGAGCCTGAGCCTGAGCTACCTCGACAACCTACACAGCAGCAGCTTATTGCTTATAAGCAATGGTCAGAGAGAGCATTCAAAGTGCTGCATTATTTGTCTATATGTATATCTGATGCTATGCTCATACACATTCAGGATGCTGAGAATCCCAAAGATGCATGGGATACTTTGGTCAAGATGTTTGATACAGATACGAGTGCTCACAAGTCTTAGTTGCGACAGCAGATCCATAATGTGAAAAGGAATAAAGGGAGCATACATGATTATGTGCAAGAAATCAAGAAGTTTGCAGATGCATTGGCCACAATAAATGCCCCCATGCTTGATGATGATTTGGTGGATATTACCTTGCGTGGTCTTGGCAAGGAATACAAATCCTTTGATACATCTATCTCAGTGAGGAGTACAGGTTTACCCGACTTTGATGAGTTGGTTTCCCTCTTGTTGGTTGAGGAAATCAAGCTCAGTGATTCATTTCTGGATGCATCTACTAGCCATGATGATGGCAGAAATCAGGCTTTTTACTCGCAGAGAGGTTTTAGAGGCAGGGGGAGATTCGCATCACGTGGACGTGGTGGTAATGGTCGTGGATGGCAGGATAGGCCTCCACAACAGAATTTTCAGCCTTCATATGGTGCTCGAGGTGGTCGTGGATATGCACCTCAGCGAGGCAGAGGTACCCCCCGTGGTCGAGGACGTTGGCAAGGCCAACAAAATTCTATGCAAGATGTGGAATGCCATTATTGTGGCAAATATGGTCATATGGCAAGAGATTGTTTCCGCAAACAGAATGATTTGAGAGGGGGAAGAGCACAACGTGGTGGTCATTATGGTGGAAACTATGCACAACATGGTGGTAACTATGCATCAAGTAGCAATGATGGAACTGCAAATCATTTGTTTGCCATGAAGCATGTTGTGGGTTCTATGACAACAAATGCTGAGAATGATGATACATGGTATATGGACTCAGGAGCATCAAACCATATGACATGTCATGGAGAATGGTTTGAGCATATGAAGCCTATGGATGTAAAAGGCTATGTGGAAACAGGTGATGATACCCAGCATGTCATTACACATGTTGGAAGTGTACCATTGGTCATGCATAATGGTCAGACAAAGTCTATGTCAGATGTGCTGTATGTGCCTTCGATCACTAAAAGCTTGGCCTCAGTTGGTCAAATGGTGGAACAGGGATTACAGGTTCGCTTCAATGAGCATGGATGCTTCGTTGAAGATTTTAAACATGGATGTAGAGTGATTGCTAAAGGCAAGAAAGAAGGAAGATTGTTTAAGCTGGATGCTGGAATTCCTGAGCTAAAATCAGCCATGTTCTCAAAGAGCAGGAATGTGGTACAGGACATTGATATGTGGCACAAGAGGATTGGACATGTCAATATACAGAGATTAAAGAACATGCAAACAAGAGGCATTGTCAATGGATTGCCTAGGTTCAAATATGATGGACATATGCATGTTTGTGAAGCCTGTCAGTTTGGGAAGCAGGCAAGGTTGAGGTTTCCTAGAGAAGGAAATATGAGTAACAGGCCACTTGAGATAGTACACAGTGATGTATGGGGCCCTGCACAAAATCCATCTATCAAAGGAAGTCTAGACTATGTGACATTTATAGATGATTTCAGCAGAATGACATGGATATACTTTCTGAAAGAGAAGAGTGAAGTGTTGGAAAAATTCATGGATTTCAAAGCTTTTGCAGAAAAGCAGTATGGCTGTTGGATTAAATGTCTGAGGATAGATGGAGGTGGTGAATACACCTCAAAAGCTTTTGAGCATTTCTTGAGGAAGCATGGAATAAGAAGACAATTGACTTGCAGGTATACACCTCAGCAGAATGGTGTGGCTGAGAGGAAGAATAGAGTCATATGTGAAGTGGCAAGGGCAATGCTTAATGAAAAGAGCATGCCAGATTACTATTGGGCAGAAGCATGTGCTGCTGCAGTTTATATATTGAACAAAACACCTACAGCAGCCATTCATGGAAGCACGCCAGAGATGCGGCTCACAGGTTACAGGCCAGACATTGGACATCTTAAAGTTTTTGGATGCATAGCTTATGTGCATGTGCCTGATGAAAGAAGAAGGAAGTTGGATCCTAAGGCAGAGAAATGTATATTTGTTGGATATGCACAGGATCGAAAGGCCTACAAGTGTTATAATCCACAAACTAGACAAGTGGTCATCTCACGTGATGTGGTGTTTGATGAGCTTGCTAGTTGGTATAAAGCAAAAGATGAGGGTGTTATTGAGTCACTTGAGGCTGATGTACATGTGAACTTGCCACCACAAGCAAGTTCTAGTTCTACTACTATGTCTGGGCCAGCACAGCAGAAGCTGAGAGTAGCAGTGTACGTCCATGGTCAGGACGTTTGAGGCATGAGAGTGTAAGCACTGGGAGTAGTGCTATGGATAAAGGCAAAAAGAAAGTCGAAGGAATTGGAATCACAGGTTATGAGTCATCTAGTTCTGAGAGTTTGGATGAGGAGCTTGGCATACCTGTTTTACGCACACCTGGTGCTAGACAGGACAGATATGTGCCACCACATGCTAGAGTTACAGGTGTACAGAGTGACCCGCAGGCATTGCGGAGATCCCAGAGAGTCAAATATCCTGTTGACAGATTGACATATAGAGATTTTGCTATGCACTATGCATATATGACATCTATGGTGAAGCATGTGGAACCTACATGCTATACAGAGGCTATTGGAGAGCATGTATGGGAAAAAGCAATGGATGTGGAGATGGACGCATTGGTCCATAATGATACATGGGACTTGGTTTCACTACCAAAGGACAAGAACGTTATTGGATGTAAATGGGTTTACAAAGTGAAGTGCAAATCTGATGGTTCTATTGAAAGACATAAAGCTAGATTGGTAGCAAAGGGTTATGCACAGACCCAAGGATAGGATTATGATGAGACGTTTAGTCCAGTGGCTAAGATGGGCACAGTGAGAGCAGTCATTGCTATGGCTGCAGCTAATGGCTGGGAAATGCATCAGATGGATGTTAAGAATGCATTTCTGAATGGAGATCTACAAGAGGAAGTATACATGGCACAGCCAGAAGGGTATGTACACCCTAGATATCCCACTCATGTATGCAGGTTGAAAAAGGCATTGTATGGTCTGAAGCAAGCACCACGTGCTTGGAGTGATAAGATGAGCAGATATCTTATCTCACTTGGTTTTCAGATTTCTACAGCAGATTCTTCACTCTATGTGAAGAAGACACAGCATGGGATTGTTTTACTAGTCATCTATGTGGATGACTTGATTATAACAGGTGATCATGGTGCAGATGTGATGCATGTCAAGAAAGCTTTGAGTGGGCAATTTGACATGAAAGATCTTGGTGAGTGATCAACTGTACCATCCAGCACCTTCTCTCTGACAAAGTGATAATGGACCTCTATGTGTTTGGTCCTCGCATGAATATAAGCCCATGGACATGTTCATTTATTAACTTTTGGAATATATAATCTTCTTGAAGCTATTAGCTCAAGCTTTCATGGTGGTAAGACTACTCATGTGTGCATTCCATACAATGAATGCTAGGATGTGTGCACTCCATCCCCATTGAGTGCTAACCTTTCTTGCAATATGCTTGTTAAGAATGTTAAGTGATAAAGTTGAAACTTACATCCTCATCGACATCCGTCCTCAACCTAGCTATTACAAGATGCTACAAAGTGGGGGAAAGGATAACACGTATTGTGTTGAATCATCCCCCCTTTTAAGGGCAACATCCTTCCTTGAATAAAAGCCACGAGATTCCCTATGTTTTCAAATAATCTAATCTCAAAGATCTTGTGAAGATATATACTAAGTTATCCTTCTTATCCACATTTATATCCATACAATACATAATTATATCTCCCAAAAGTAATCTTTGCATTATAAAATGCTCCATTATGTCAATATGTTTCCTATTGACATGATGCTCCATTATGTCAATATGTTTCCTATTGACATGATGCGTCAGGTTATTTTCTAGAGCCCGTTTAGACATATTATCACAAAAGAGAGGCATAGGTTGTGTAACATCAATAAAACCAAGAGTAGAAAGTAGCCTAGATTTTTACTAAGTTTATGTAGATGATAAAGAAATAGTAGATTGTTTCTTAGAAATCCAAGAGATGTCTTTACTAGCCAGAAAAATGAATTTGATGAGTACTCCTCTTATCGTTGGGATCACCTACATAATCAAAATGTGAAAATCCATCTAAGCTCATCAAATTTCCACAATGTATGAGACCTAAGTCTCTTGTTCCATTGAGGTATTTAAGTACCCTCTTTGATGCATTCAAAAGGCGCCCTTTGGATTAGACATAAAATGAGCCAACACTCCCACAGTATTGTTTTTTAAAAATGTACCCATTGTCTCATTGTATATATAATTTACATGTGTCCGTTCAAATTTTTAAACATACTCACACACACAAATATGTACACATATGTCCATTCATTTTTTTTTAGCATACTCACACTAACACACACATACATACATAAAGATGTACACATATATTTAGATACAAATATTTTTACATATACCTCCTTGTGTCTATCTCTTCCATCTCGTAAGATCAACATGATTTGCAATACCTCCCATCTACACACCTATATTGCCACCTCCTCATTGCTTGATTGTTCTTGATGTATAACAGCTTGTACCTACTCAACCTCGTAGTCTCTTGGCACCATGAACACTTAGGCTTAAGGTAGAGGACATCTCCTCATCTTTGTAAAGGCTTAGAGAATAAGGATATACTCTACCTCTAACTCTAATACTGTTAAGGGAATCTTTCCATCTCAAGCTACACTCCAAGAGCTCCACACTTTCTTGGGTATCTGGTTTCATTGCTTTCTCCCATAAGATCATTATGACATAGCTGCATTGGACTAAATAAGCCTCGTCCCTCCTCTCACCTCACACTCTCACACGAGCTCACTAGCATGTGATTAAGAAGAATATTAGCAAGAGGGTTAGCAAGAGTAAGACTCAATTACACAATGGAATATTATATTGCATTATGAGAGAAACTGACTTATATACAAGGCCATAAGTGTTCTCACACAAAGAGTGGTTGGTTGGGTACCCATGGTTCATAAATGGCCTATCGATTTTATAATTCTTAATCTCATAATACATGCATGAAGTATAATCACATGGAATCCATCATAGCTTGCTACCATATGCTCTTGAAGCGGGAATCATAAGTATTTTGTCGGACCATTATAGGTGCCCATCTAAATAAACTCGAGGAGGATTTGTCCCTAGATTCTTCTTCCCATGTATCTGTTTTATCTTTTAAGTGCATTCTTCTTCCCATGTATTTGTTTTATCTTTTAAGTGTATTAGAGTGCTCTTACAAAAAATATATGTATAGTAAAGTGCATAAAATGAGACAAGTTAAAGTCAAGACCATTGGAAAGGCATGAAAAAATTGCATCGACTTTGTAAGGCTATTGAAAAAGTTCTTGAGAGTGATCCTTCATTCACCAAATGAAGGATGGTTCTCATAATATTTAATTGACCATTTTAATATTTGCTAATTCATATTCAAGAGAACAACCAAAAGAGAGTCACAGAAATGACACCCGGTGAATTTTGAGTATATTTGCTAGTTTCGTATTCAATAGAACAACTAAAAAGAGAGTCACAGAAAGGAAACCACTCCATATGAAAGAGATAAAGCCAAAAAAGGACTAATGGGAATGTCAATGTAGTATAAAAGCTCAATGCCATGGTTGTGCATTGAAATCTATAGTACATATTGAAGTAGACTTTTATATTCGCACACTTGGCTAATTTGGTTTGTACCTTTATTGGCTTTGCACCACCCACCTACATGGCAATCAAATCTTGTTGACTTGCAAAGCTTCTTAAGAAATTCCTTGATAGTGACACATGGGATTATCTTGACTTAGTGAATTAGTGTGGCACCTACTCTTCACATGCACTTCAATTATACGTCCTCACATTTGTATGGCTACACACTACATTGTAGTACATTATTGTTGATATATGTCTATTTGTGAGTGAGTTACACTATTCATGTGTAAGCGATAGGTCAGGTAACTTGCATTTTCTTCTATAGGAGCTTATCTTCATTCATTTGCAAGTGATTGTAGCTAGTCACTATATTCATTCTTTTTATAGTTTCATAACCATCCTCTCTAGGCTTGAGTTTCAATCTTCTTGCTTTGGTTTAGTTTCAATCTTCTTGTTTTAGTACCTTTTAGTATTATGGACACGACCAAACCGCATGTATGCATGAGACATTTGCATGAGGGGTGAAGCAAGTCCATCTCCATTTCCCTCTTCCTTGGGGTTTGATGCAACATACGGAGTAAATGAGGCATCTATGCAATATGATTCATGCACTCTCTCTCTCTCTCTCTCTCTCTTTGTCAACATAAGAACAGTGGAGGGTCGCTATTTACAAGGAATGTAGGCTTTATCTCTCATGGGACATAGTTGTGTGAAGCGAAGTTGGGTGACATAAGAGTACATGTGGCATAGTTAGGTGTTGTAAGCTGTTACTAATTCCCATCACAACTTTTAGTTCATGAGAATTAGGTGAAAAAGAAATTCCATCAGTGTGTGAAAATCGAAACATATGATCATAACAACTGATGTTCCAAAAGTGCTAAGAAACTTGTAAATGCCAAAAATGCTAAGAAACTTGTATATGCCAAAAACTATGAATCATCTAAAAACTAGAATCAACAACCATGTTTGCCTTTTTAAGTATATAATTAATCACCTAAAAACTAGAATCAACATCGTGGAAACTAGAATCACCTACACATGCAACAATGATATACGTTGCTTGACTTGACTTGACTGCTGCGAGAGAGAGAGAGAGAGAGAGAGAGAGAGAGAGTTGTATATTTTCACTGTGCGCAGATATCAAACAATTCTCATACATACTATTCGACACAAACATTTTGAGTGCAAAAGTTTAGAATTCTACAAATTGGGATGTAGTTGATTTACTGATAGTGGATCTGATTTAGTTGGCTCAACCTTGTTTTACAAGCAAGCTAGACCACCTCAAATTTGATGGAAGTGGGTCTAAACCATTGATACCTTCATTTGGACAGAAAGCCTGCAAGAGAAAGCCCACAAGAAGACATGGCTGCTATGAACTCTATTAGAGTTGCCAGTGAAAAAAAGCTGGGAAGCAACCCGCACTTCCCAGATTTTTTTCACTTCATGGCAATGAGCTTGTCATGGCATCTATGTAACTATGAGCTTAGCTGCTCTACAGATAATGGTAGCTACCCCTCAAAATCCATCAAAATCATGCTAGCTTCTAATGGCCACGTGTGAGATAGAGTCGTCGATGAAGGTGGTTGAGATGATGCTGGAGTTTCCCAACCGAGCCGATGAAGGTGGCTGAGCTAATGTTGAAAGAGACAAATATTGTATTGTGCTTTTGCACGCAGATCATATTGACTTAGGTGCTTCTATCAAAAAGAGACAGCTCAAGTTTGATACTTCGTACAACTATCTGATTAGCCCCTTATCGGATTTGAACCGACCACTTACGCCTTACCATGGCAATACTCTACCCCACCGAGTTAAAAGGGCCTACAAATAAATGGTATACTTGAGGGAAATTCTACACCCCAACCACTTAGTAGTAGAATATGATCATGCATCTCATCACCCATTATCATCATCATGCGGGAAGCGCATCTCCCCCTTTCCCTACCGACCATGACACCAAGCTTTGCCGCATGTATATCTCCTTTCCATACACAGACTCGACACTTGCTTGTATTCTTGGCCATGGCCATGACACAGGCTGCTTCCCAATTTTTTTTTTGACTCCATGGCCATGGCCAAGCTCATAGCCATGGCCATGTGTGGTCATGCCACATGCCCATGGCCAAGAAACATACCCATGCCTACATTGAAGAATGCATCCATGGCCATGGCCAAACTCATAGCCATGGCCATGTGTGCATGATTGGCCATAACCATGGTAATGGATGCCCACTTTGGAGGATCAACCATGGCCATGGCCATGGATTGCAAAAAAAAATGGGAAGTATCCCGCGCCTGAAAGAAATCAAGGTGGGAAGAGATTTGAGCCATTCATAATATGAGAAATAACTTCATTGCTTCATTCATAATGTGAGTGCTACATGGGCTTTATATAGCCTTTGGATCCAGTCCTAGATGACATCACTGATGATGTAGATGAGCTAGATGCTTCTCCTAAATATGCTCCACGACCCCTTTGATGTAGGGATGCCCCTTGACATGTGGAGTGATGCTACATACTTGATTTGCCCTTAGGATAACACTACATACTATGCACATTTGTTTTATGGCTAAGGGACAAGTTGGGCTTATATTTCTAACCACCCCCTTAAGCCAAACTTGACACTCTAGTAAAAGTTTTGAGCCTAACAACATCCCCCCTTGATACATTAGAGTCTCAACCATACAATAACAAGGTTTGAGTACTCTTTATAAACAACAAGGAAAGAAAACAACTAACGCTTTTTTTACCATACAAGAGAGAGTGGACAGTGACGACCTTTTTACAAAGCATAGTTATCATCATCATCTCCAAGTCCAACAATACTGGAGACTTCTACAAAGTGATTTTCTTCAACAGTGTTGACCTTCTCTTTCTTCTTGTCCTTGAGATAGCATCTTTGTAATGGACGATTTGTCTTTCCACAATGCACACAAGGGTTGTTGGTGAAGCAATCCTTTGTTTGGTGATTAGTCCTCCTATAGGTTGCACATTTCTTCTTGTTGTTGATGGTGGAGATCGCATAGGCACCTTCTTGGAAGTCTGTGATTTGCTTTTTTTCTTCTTCCTGCAAAGAGTTTATCATACTTTCCAAAGAAGGAATAGGATCCTTCTCTTTAAGCACAGTGACAAGTTGATCAAATTTTGAAGGCATAGTCTTCAATAAGATGGTAACAGCATCTTCATTAGGTATAGGAGATTGGACATACACAAGTTGAGTCATAAGACTCTTTAACCTATTGATGAGTGAAGCCACACCTTTATTTGCTTCTATTGTGAGCCCATAGAGTTGCATTTTAAGACTAATCTTAGAATGCTTTGCTTTAGCACCAAAAATTTTCTCAAGTGTTTCCCAAGCTTGAGCCGCAGTGTTAGCATCATCTATATAATGTATAAAATTATCATTTAATGTTGTGATTATTATCCCTAAAGCTTGTTCATCCTTTGCTTGCAAAGCAACAATGGTAGCTCTAGTGACAACTCCTTCTCCCTCTCCTTCTACTTGTGGTTTAACAACTAAGCTCCACAAGTTCTTTCTCATTAAATGCCCTTCACTTTTGTTTGCCATGTGTGAAACCCTATGCCATTGAATTTATTAGGACTCTTAAAATTAGAATCCATGATTGATGTGGATGCTATAGATAGGGAGGTTTTGCCCCACTGAGAGGATATACTCGGGGCAGTGTCTATAATCCCTTTACAAGAGGTGGCTTTCAAGCTTCATAACCACTTACACACCTATTATCTATGTGGATAGAGATGTGATAATGCTTAATCAAAGACCTTTTGTGCATGAGATAACATTATTATGATCATTAAAAAAGGATTTAGCAAGATCATTACCACCAAGCATTAAAAATGCTTTATGTAGAAAATCTGTAGTAGAACCACCCTCTGCAAATCAGCTTGCCATTGGAGATTGGCTGCACCATTTGGCAAGCCCTCTTAGGAGAATCTACAACACATTGGGGCGCATGTATAGCTCAGAGGAACTGATGCAAATTTTCATTTTATGCATAGAAAGATGCATAAAGAATTTTATTTTTATTTCAAAAGAGTTATTCGTATCAATATTGATTTCATGCATAGAAAGATGCATAAAAGATTTATTTTTATTTCGAAAGTATTATTTTCATTGAAATTAAACTTATGCATAGTTAGATGCATAAAAGATTTATTTTTATTTTGAAAGTGGCAAAATAGCAAATAAGCGTTTCAATCCACTTCACTGATGTCGTATGTCCCCTACAGCTGACACAGTCCGATACTTGAATACTCTCCAAACCCCTCAAACCGATACATCTCACTCCTCTAGTTATCCTCCCGAGTTAGTCCTGGCCTCTAATGGCTCTGATATTCACTCCCAAGTCTTCAGTTGACCACCAATTGACCAAAAACACTCCCAATTGACACAAACCTCCCGAGTTAGTCCTGGCCTCTAATGGCTCTAATATTCACTCCCAAGTCTTTAGTTTACCTTAACTAACCACCAAAAACACTCCCAGCTTTGACACAAACTGATCTGTTGTTGCTGATTGAAATTTTGAATCAGACATTGGCTAGTGACCCCAGTCAGAAATACGTTTGCCAAGTTGGGCTTATATTTTTAACAGCGCCCACACGCGCTGCTTCCCAATTTTTTTTGCAATCCATGGCCAACGCGGGCTGCTTCCCAATTTTTTTGCGATACATGGCGATGGAAAAGCTCAATGCTATGGTCATGGATGCTCACTTTGAAGGATCAACTGTGGCCATGGATTCCTAGCTTGGAGGATCAACCATGGCCATGGCATTGAGCTTTGCCATGGCCATGGGATTGAGCCATGTGTGTATATGGGAAACCCTAAAGCACTCCTTATAGGAAGGCACTTGCGAACTAGTCTACAACTTAAGGGCATACGAGATAAGTTTTGCAGTGTGGAGGTTGCCACAACTTTTGGTAACAAGCTTGCTGATTCGGCTAATTAAATAATGAAAGAGGCACACATAAACTCTCTTGAGATGCAGCATGTTCACAACAAACAATGTAGCGTGCAACATAAACACCCCATGTTGAATACTCCTAGTGTTATTCTTGAGAGTGATAGTCATTGGTTGAAGTACGTGACCGCAAAGAATCAGCAAGAAATTTGCTTGTTTGTTGAGAAAGTTGTGCTCTGCTGGCTTCTTGAATTTAACACAGAAAATGCATGTTTTAAAATAATCATTGGGAAATCTGATTACTGGATTTTTTGCACTCGCTCAGAGATGTTTCCTGCTCGGTTTCGATTGCTTGGAGTGTGTTCATCCCCCTTAAGAAGGAGGTTTATATAAATTATATACTCTCGGATAACTCTATTAGGATGTTTCTTAGAGTTGTAACTCTTTAAATTTTAAGGCAATAGGCAAGGTTACGTGTTTTTTATGTTAATTAGAGCACAAGTAGGTGCTTGTGGCTTCTATGTTTTTTTAAGAGGGTTCTTGTGGTTTGCTCCATGGTACTTGGGCCTCCGCACCATTTGAAACTTTGTTGGTGATGCATTTTCCCTTTTTGATCGAAGTTGGTGATAAAGCTTGCCCTTTTTGATTACTTTAGGCACCCATATGATGGAGTTGCCAACATAAATATCAAGATGGGTGCATAAGAACCCATCTTTTGTGAATCTTGGGGCATAGAGATTTGTGCCTTTATTTGTTGAGGTGTCATCCTTTGTTTAGACGTAGCAATTTTGTTGGTTTCTTTGGAATCCACACTACTTCAACATTACCTTCGTAATATCCTTGAGCTTATAACAAGTGCCGTAGAACCATAATGTTTGGTTTAGTTGAGGTTTTTATTAGAGTTGTGTGGGTTTTTGTGGAAGAGGTGGTAGGGTATTTCTTTTTTTTGTATTATGAGTGCAGCCCCAGCTCTAGCAAGGTAGCCAAATTGAATTGTTACCCTCATAGTAGCTTTGACCAACTACTTTTCCACCCTTTTCTTGATGCCTTGAAGATACGTTGATGCCTTGAAGATACCTTGAAAAAATGGTCTACGTGGTGGATATACCTTCTTTTAGTAGAGCTAAAGTTTTGGGGGGACCCTTCTTCACACAAGGAGCTATGGAAGCACTAGGTTTTCTTGGTTTGGGAAATGTTGGTAATAATGAGGCTTGGCTGTATTGAGAACATAGGGGTTGCTTATGTTGAGATCATTTCAATGGACTTATCTCTTTGTCAGCTGATGTCAACCCATTTTGGGACTAATAAAAGTGCTCTCTACCACATACAATAGTTAGTAATAAGTGTCATGAAAAGGCACTATTAAAGTTATAATCATTATGAGAAAAGATGGACATGACCAATATTAAAGAGTTAGTTAGTTCCATAAGTTTGGGGTGTCCAAGGACCAATTTATATACAACATTTTCTCATAATGCAAAGATACAATCCCCCTTTTTGGTACTGATTGAGCTCTTGCCTTCTCTTTCTCTTTGCTCTTTTGTGGGAGAATTGAGAGGAGACACTTGATTGATCTTGGTACAATGTGCCTCTTTATGCTTTGTTTGATAGAGTGTAGAGAGTGAGAGGGGTGTGTCCTTGTACAGGAGGTGCAACAAACCTCTTGTTGATAGCAAGAGGGACTCTTGGAAGATTGGAGCTTGCTACCATTGGTGAATCTTGGAGGTCATGGAGATCTTGAGATTGAAGGCAAGATAATAAGTATGCCCACATGATGATTATTGCTTGTTTCCATTCCTATTTGAATGAGTTCTTTGCCAAAAATGTTATGGACCGTTTCTACCCCCTCAGGAACTCTTTCTCATTATAAGGAATGGAAATGGGCAACAGTCCGTCTCATGAAGATATTACCTTGCTTCCAAGCTCAGGATCTCCATGATCTCTTCACCATGGTAGGTAGCTCCAAATCTTCCAAGCCTCCCTCTTGCTGTCAACAAGAGGTTTGATGCACCCCATTAAAAAAACACACCTCTCACTCTCTACATTCTCTTACACAAATCATAAAAAGGCACGTGTCGAGATCAATCGAGTATCTCCTCTCAACTCTCCCTCTATCTCACATACATAAGAGAAAAGAGAAAGGAGAAGGATACTCAATTCATCAATTGTTGCATCTTGTAGATTCATAAAAGTGGTCTTGGTGCTTTTGGATTATAAAAAGGAAGCACTTGAGAATTATGATAAAGAGGACTCTTCTTCGACATGAACTGAGGGGTCTAGATGAGGAGCAAAGAATGTATTACTATCATTGTCTTCAGAATGAATAGAGGTCCAGATTAATAACCAAAACATAAAAAACACAAAAAGTAATGTTGTTTGAGTCTTGCTAAAGGTGCCATCATTTTAGCTTGGGTAAGAAGGTAGCACTTTCAAGCAGGGAAAAACAACTTTTGGTCCCCCAAAAGAGAAGATCTAAGGCCAAAATTGGTTTTTCACGATAGGTGAGTTTTTTCACGCCATGAATAACTTTGAGAAATTCACATCATAAAAAAATCCCTAAATCACGTCAAGATTTTAGAGATAGCTAAACTAAAATTAGAAAATCGTATTCTAAAAATCTCATCTTCTTATGTAAAAAGATTATTGGCATGAAAAACCAAAGAGAAATTCATGGGTGACTATCCCAAAGACATTCATATCGTGACTAACCTGAGAAAATCAGGCTAAAGTTTTTCATATATTGGTATTGTTAAGATGATTTAGTGTTAAAAATTGATTAAAGCTCACTAGGAGTGAATTTATACTTAAAAGGTCATAGTCCATTTGGTGTGAAAAACCAAACATGACTATCTAGGGTTTTTCATCTGTGACTATTCCAAAGGTATTCACCACCGTGATTATCTTCTAGACTAGCTCAATTGTGGATTGTGCTTGGTGAGAAAATCAATTGTGGGAACAATGCTAGTATATATTGCCACCTTAAAATTGAGGGTAAGCAAACAACTTACATGTGGAAACCCATAGTTATTTCCTTGCACCATGGTTCCCTTAGTTCTAGTCCGTGTGAATGCCTTTACATCTGCTAGAGTGACATTTTATTCAGGCAATTCTGGAGGCTCCTCATTGTCTCCTTTAACATAGTCCCAAAATCCTTTACCCACCATTAGGAAATTGGTCATTCTAAACTTCCAAGCATGGAAGATGTTCTTATCCAGCTTCTCGCTAACAATTTGATTGATTGCGTAAGACATTTTTGCCTCTAGTAACCAGAAACTTGCAAACAGATAATTTCTATATGCAACATGTGACACAACAATATCTTCTATGCCTGCCCACCAGCGGTACTTCAATACAACTTGTATGTCACCAGGTGTGACCAATGTACATGTACATACACCCAAGATATGCAATCCATATGCAAACATCGTCTGCACTCCTAAAGTGTACTACTATACTACAATAACCAGATTTTGAGAAAAGATAGTTCTCAACTAGAACTTCTCGGAACTACTCGAAAACACCTTGTAGTGATCGAACGGAGATCGAAATGTGCTCGAAATGCGAACATGTTTTTAAAACTATAGTACAAAGTACTGCACATCTTACAAGCACCTCTAAGCCTATGAAGAAATCTCCTTAATTGAAGATGTGTAGCTCTCGGAGCTACCCAGGGGTGTCATACCTAATCAAGAAGGGGAAGAGATGATGATTCTCTTACCTGTGTACCACTTCCTTTCTTGATTTGTTCTTGTCTCTTGCTTGCCTCCTTAGCTCTCACACAACCCAAAGCTCTGATACCATAAAGGGAATGCAGGGGAGAGGGAGAGCTTGAGTTCCTTGTTGCAAGCAAACACACACACACACACACACACAAGAGAGAGAAAGACATAAGAGAGATAGATGGCTGAGTTTTCTTCTATCTTCTTCTTTTCTCTACAACCATATAAGAGTATATATTGGTCAGTCCCCATAGTGTGAACTTGGCTATATGAGCTGACACTTTAACTATGCCATAACTCTAGTACTCCAAAGTGGCTATCACACAGCTTGACATCCACTGGTAGCATATCAACCATAATATCACCAACCATGACAATGGCATAAGTGCAGAAGGTATCACCTAAGCGGGTCATCAATGTCCCCAGCACTAGTTGAGCTTGATATCTCAACACAAGGCATGCTCAACATGGGGACGTAAGACACATGCACGAAGGCAAGGTAGCGCATGACATGCAAGGGTGCATGACACACAACATACACAAGCATAAGGGACAGAGGTTTAGGGTAGCGTATAGCATGAACAAGCACAATAGGCATGTAGGGCATGCAAGTGTAGGGCGCACATGCGTAGGTGACCAGGGTGCATGGGTGTGCGAATGGACATAGGGTGTACGTAGGCATGCATAAGTGTAGGTGCATGTAGCGCACACATGCACAAATGTGCATGTAAGTGCAAGTAACATGCGTGACTGTTCGCGTAGGTGTAAGTAGCAAGCTAAGTTGCATTATATGTTATACACGAATAAGGGCATATTTAGTCAAATACACTTAAAATACGATCGTATTATTCCATGCCACATTGGACATTAGTCGACTTAATGTTTTAGTCCCAGTAAATCCATCGTATGGTATTCGATCAAATGTCATACGATCGAACGACATGCGATTGAAAGGTATTCTATCGTATGGCTTTCGTTTGAATTCTATCGAAACAATTACTATTAGCCATATAAGCTTGCTTATGGGCCGCATTGTCATTGTACAATTCCCCGGGTTCCTACAAAAGGACCTCTTGCCACTTGTGGTAAGAAAAAAAAATCTAATTTAGTTAGAACTATTAATTTAGGCAATTTAGGTAGGTTGAGACCCTTGTATTTCAACATAGTTCACACTAGGGTTAGTGAGTCTAAGTAGTTAGAATCCCTTGTGTTTGAACATTGTTCACACTAGGGTTTAGATCAATTAAAGTAGCTAGAATCCCTTGTGTTGGAGGTCAATTAAAGTAGTTAGAATCGCTTGTGTTGGAACATTGTTCACACTAGGGCTTAGGTCAATTAAAGTAGCTAGAATTCCTTATGTTGGAACATGGTTCACACTAGGGTTTAGGTTAATTAAAGAAGCTAGAATCCCCTGTGTTGGAACATCGTTCACACTAGGGTTTATGTTACTTAAAGGAGCTAGAATCCCCTATGTTGGAACATAGTTCACATTGGGGTATAGGTTATTAAATTGCAAAAGCTATAATCCCTTGTGTTCGAACATAGTTCACACTCGGGTCTAAGGGGTGGGACATTGTTGATAGACCGTGTTAGAAGCTAGCTTCATAAATGGCATTGGGGTAGTAGGATTCAATAAGCGTGGATATTTGTTGTTATTTGTATTGCTTATTTGTTTGTGTATACAATTAATTTTCAATATGAATTTAGAATTAGAAATAGAAATTTTAAAGTGTAGAATGCATAATGGTAAATGTGTAGGTTATTTTATGGCATCAATGATCATTTATTGATGTAAAGTGTCTCATGAGTCATTTTGTGCTTTAAACAGCTTAAGATTACGATGGGTGGATCCCGAGGGCCTGAGTGGAACTATGTAGAAGAGTTGAAGCGTGGTAGATACACATCTCATGTTAAGTGTAAGTCTTGTGGCCATGAATTTCATGGGGGTAGTGCAACGAGGGTTAAGGAGCATCTATTCAGAGTCGATGTTAATGTTGAAGCTTGTTCTAATCTGCCACCTAACGTTAGCACTAAGTTATAGAAGTATGCTACAAAACTAAAAGCCAAAGCAGTATCCATGGCAACCAAAGGTAACAAATATTGCCACATATTACAGGAATCATGCTCTCAAGGATGTATTGGTTAGGACGAGGATGTGGTATGTCAACAAGTGAATGCGTCAGTTTAGCAAGAGAATACATCAGCTCAGCAACAAGAGAATTCTCCTTTGCAAATTGGGGAACCCTCCAACATGCACTCGACACCTCCTATGTGCACTGCTACCTCAAGACAAAGTAATGGTGTGAGCAAACAGTCTAGTCCACTATATTCTGCCTTTGATCAAACTACAACATTGGAGATGCATTTGAAGTGGACACAAGTGTTTGTTGCTTATGGGATATCATTTAATGTTATGCATAACCCTGTATTTCAAGATGCATTGTTTTGCACAGCAAAAGCAAGATCAAAATTTAATATTCCACCTTACAACAAAATGCGCACAGAGTACTTGGATAAAGTAAAGCATACAATAAAGCAAAGCCTTGCACGTACAGTGCTTGATTTTGTGCCAGGATGTACTATTGCATTGGATGGATGGACAAGTTGTCAAAAAAACCATTAATTAACATTATGTGTATATGTCCAAGGGGCACAGTTTTCCTAGACGCAATTGATACTTCACTTAAAGAGAAGGCAATTTCTTATCTTGCTAAACTGTACGAAAGGGATATTGCCCGTGTGGGTGGTCCAAAATATGTAACTGCAATATGCACTGATAATGCGTCAAACTTAAAAAATGCTCGTCATTTGATTCAGGAGAAATATCCTAAGATTACATGGGTGCCATGTGCTGCACATACATTGAATTTGTTGTTAAAAGATATTGGAAAGATGAGTTTTGTTCAGCCAACTCTTGTAGAAGCTAACCATATTGTGAAATTCATTCACCGCCGACAAGAACATCAATTTACTTATGGACTCTTTTGTACTAAGAGTGATAAGTGCTTGCAAATATTCTGTGCCACAAGATTCGCGAGACAAGCTATTATGTGTTAGAAAGGCTTCTATTGGTTCAAGTTGCTCTACATGAAACTATGGCAAATCAACGTTTTCAGGCGCGGACAAGCAAGCATGCCACCCATACTGTGGCTGCCACGATGTGTCAACTTAGTGACCTCGACTTCTTTTTGGAGTAAGGTACAAAAAATTCAAAGTGTGGCTAAACCATGTACTGGGGGCAGAGGTCTCATGCGCTCTTATGGTTCTCCTTAGCTCTTCGTCCTCTCTTCGCAAGGCTTCATAGTCTTGCATAGTTGTTGCGCTATCGTACCTTGAGTTGCTAGCGTAACTCCTTCAATGACAAAAGATTGAATGTTCATGTCAACATCCGACTATCTCAACACTGCCTCTCCCTACCATTCCTAGGGAGCATTTAAGTGCTTAAAGTGCCACCCGTATGAGTGGCACTGAGTACAAATGCTTGGGGTGTTCTAGCAACTAATGTATATTATAGAATCTACGATATGAGAACCTGGAAATACAACAATGCTACCCAAACCAGTGACAAAGTTATACACTGGTGCTGCCTAAAGAGAAGAGGGAAAGACCTCGGAAGTGATACATTGCCACCCAAAACAGTGACATAGTACTTACACGGGTGAATACAAACAAAAACTTGGAAGTGCACAATGCCACCCAAAACACTGGCACAGTGCACACAAGTAGCAAACAAACAAACCTACAATCACCACTCGTCGCATGCAGTGGTGAAGTAGGCTGCAGTAATCACGCGACGACGTCCGATTCAACGTTGCAGTGACACTGCAATGCAAATGCAAATGAAGATAATTTTTTTTTAAATTTACATATGCTTTACACACAAATTGTTGTCCTACAGTAGTATCTGTAACAATAGCGGAGTGGGACAACATATGCAATACAAAAGAGAACAATGCATTTTTGAAAAATTTAAAACAAATTCTAATTTGAAAACACATTTGAAAATTCTAATTAAAAAAATCTTTTTTTTTTACTTTTTTTACCTATGCAAATGGTGAGAGAGAGAGAGAGAGAGAGAGAGAGAGAGAGAGAGAGAGAGAGAGAGAGAGAGAGAGAGAGAGAGAGAGAAGAAAGAAAGAAGAAAGAAAGATTTATTAACGTCTTCCAAAAGATCGAACTCGGCCTATGAGACAAATCAGTGTACCTGTGTGGGGTATCCTCTGTCATCCCAACAAAATGAAAAAGTATTGAACTAAAAAAAAAAGGTGAATCTGGGTGTGCAATAAGTACAATGAGTGGGGGGGAGGGGATGGAGCTCTACTACTAGGAGAATGCAAAGCTATATGCATGGAGTATACAATCATGATATGCAACCTAGCTAGCTCCATCCTCTACCATACTGGGGGTATAAAATGGTATACATCAATGAAGGGGGTGTCCACAGCTCCCTGAAGAACATGCCTGGGTCTGCTCTGAAGCGAGCCAGTCGCTCCACACCCTCTCTATGAAACTGAGCTCTAATCTCTGTCATCTCTCTTTGGTATAGGCATGGTGTCCAAAAGCCAGGTGTCCTTTGAGGGGAGAGAGAGAGAGAGAGAGAGAGAGAGAGAGAGAGAGAGAGAGAGAAATGGTGAAAATGGGGGGCGATTTTGAGTTTTTTCTTTTGGCGCTTTTTATTTGATCGAATGGCTTTCGATCGTCGAATGATTTTCGATCGAATGCTTTCGTTCGAATATCTTTCAAATATCTTTCGATCGAATCAAATGCTAAAAAAAACTTTATTCCTTGAATTATACATTTATTCACGTATATCCTTGTATTTTTCAAATAATATCATTATATGAGACGTATAATGCAACTTAGGTAGCAAGTGCGGCTGTGTGGCTATGTGGGAGAACACATGGCATGTGCGAGAGGTAGGGTGGTAATGCAAGTGTGCTAGAGGAAACTTGGCATGCACAAAATACTCTTGAGCATCTGTAGCAAAGCATCTCAGCACTTGTGAGCATCTGAAACAGAGCATGGAAGGTAGCTTGACACCCACAGGAGATAAAGAAAGAACTACACTTGCAGGGGTAACCAAAAGCACACGCCAACAGATAGGAGAGTCGCTACTACGAGAGGAAGGCAAATTGGATGGGTAAAGCAGGACATAGTCTAAACCTTTGTGGTTGCGCTTTTTGCTCAGCCAAAGCTAGAAATAAGCTGAAACGTTTGGAGTTTCTATGAGTTTTTGCGAAAAAAGTTTTTGATATTCAAGTTTTAAAATTTTTTGGGTTTGTTTCTTTGTTTTTGTGCATGGAAGCTTTAGAGTGGTTTTGTTTTTTTTTTCAAGATTTTTCAATGGTTAGAATCATTGAAAACGTTCAATTTTTCCTCAAAAGTCACCTTTTTGGATAATTAAATATAATTCTTTCTTTAAGATGCTTTTTTTCTTTCTATAAACTAAGTGATTGTTTTTCATCTTACTCAAATATTTTGCGTGTTTCTTTTGTAGCCTTTTGACACAATGTCTACTCCCATAAGTGCTTCCCACCTTAGTAATCTAAGCAAAAGACCTCTAAGTGACCCAGTTCTTTGGGAGGAGCACACTAAAGTGCACATAGGGGAATCTCTAGGGACTTGACATCGTTGCGTTCTTTGGGAGCTCCTATGAGTCTACATTTTCAAAATCCAAAAGTAAAAGTGACACTAGGTCGTCAAGAACCAATGAGGCAATTACTTTCAACTAACCAATTTCCAGGAGATCCTACAAGAAGAGAGGCACAATAAAGTAGGGAGCTTCCATCTCGACAGGCAAAGTCCATGAAAGGGGATTGAAGTAATGCTCATACAAAGGAGAGAATGGGCTATGTCTAGAATATCAGAATGGGTACACTTGGGCAAAAGTGATAGATTGTTGAAAACACTACACCGTTCCTTCAGGTGGCAAAGAAGAAGGGTCCCTTTGATGAAATTACCACATAATCTTGTTTAATCGGACACATTAAAGAAATTAAAGAGAGAAGAACCACAAATCAATTTTTTTTTTCTTGCATAGAGGAAGAAGACAACAAGGATAATGCATTTGTCCTTAGTTCAAAAGTCTTCAAAAGTGGTTTCATTAACCCACACCAAACAAGGTTTACCATCCAAAAGTGGTTTCATAAACCCACACCAAAAAAGGAACTTACCATCCAAAAGTGGTTTCATAAACCCACACCAAAAAAGGAACTTATCATCCAAGATGGCATGCAAACACGTGGACTATACTACCCGAAGCAAGTTCTCTCAATTCTGTCTTAGAGAAGTATTCTAGAATATAGTTGTGTAAGTCTCTTTGTAACTTCTCAAAGTTATCAACATTCTAGAATACAGGTGTTGAGTTTTTTTCTTGTAAGGATTTTTGTAAAGAAGTCATTTCAAAGTGTATTCTAGAATACTCTTTGAAGTTTGTGCATCTCAACTCGGTACTTTTTTACTCTTCGTTCTCACTTTTTTCATTGCAAAGGTATTCTAAAATATGATATACTAGAAAGTTTTAACTTTTTTTATATTCTAGAATATACTTAAGAGGACACATCAATTCACTTGTTTGTATTCTAGAATACAAGTACCTATTTAGGTTGTTTTGGCCACTCTAGGAATCTCTTTCTTAGTCATCTTGGTGGTTTTGCTACATTACCTTAATGTCTTCTTCTTGTTTTTTGTGTTTTGCAAAACTTTAGTGATGATTTTCACAAATTGATGGACAACATGTTCAATCTTGAAAAGACCTCAAAGGGTGGTGAGGAGTACTGAGAAACAGAAAGGTCTTCACAGGGAAAGTGATTTCAAAAGTCAAAATCAGGACAAAGAAGCCAATCTTTCTAAAGCTATCACAAGTGGTGCAGGAAGAAAGCACCTAAGAAGCAATAAGAGAACACAAATGATTGAGCTTTCTTTTGAGGTAGATATTTTCCCGTCAAGTCTAGGAGCCCCACTTGGAGATGATCTAGATTGCAATGAGTGGAACCTTGTGAGAGAAAAGGATAAGCGGCAAAACATGATAGACGCGAGGCCATTGTTTCTTCTTGTGGAGAACATTAAGCATCCTCCTCCAATTGATTCTTCTATAAATCAAAGAAGACATGGTTCATAGAATTGTTGATAGTCATGTTAGCAACCTTAAACTCTTAAGGAAAGACAATCCCACTATAAATTTCTATAACTTCTTATGCTTGTGGACAAGGAAACTTGTGCTAATAAGAGGAGCTTCCAAAAGTCAAAGTTTGATCAGTACATGTAATTTGTTTTTGGTGGAACTTATCCTTTGCTTGCAAAAAAAGAGTTGTGTGTAGAGTATCCTCATGTTAAAAGTTTAAAACTACTCTGTGCTGGAGTACATTGATTTGACTAATGATGAAACAAAGCTTTTAGCTTTGGACCACAACTTTGATTTAAAGATGAGGTTGTCCATGTCGTTTCTTCAAGAAATTCATTTCTTTCATAACAAATGGGTTAAGCATATCAAAGAAGGAAAGAAAGTTGCCAAGGATTTTAAGATCAAGCTATGTGAGCAAGTTGGACTTATCACCCAAGAAACTAGAAGGGGTGAGAGATCAAGTAAAGCCAATACTAAAAGACTCGATAACTTCTTCTTGCTTGCCTTCTGTGATGGTGAGATTTGGGACCTTCAAGAGGAAATCTTTAAGTTATGGGAAGAAGGAAAAATCATTTAAGGTTGATAGAGAGTGTGCTCTTACTCCTTGTGCTCTAGCTCTCTACCCTATCGTCTTATTCTCTTGGGTGTGCTTATGTGAGAGAGTGCGTGTGAGAGTTCTACCCTCTGGCCCTCTTTATCTTGCTATGTCATGCTAATGAGAGAGTGAGAGTGAGCTATTGTCTTTGTGTGGTGGAGCACAATCTTGCAACAATGGGGAGTGCCAAGGTGTACATAGACAACTCTCATGGTGGTGACAGTGAGAGGTGGGTCTTCTCAAGTGCTAGCTTGCATTCGTGCAGTTGCCTCTTCCATGAGATGGCAAGTAAGCTACTAAGTTCCCCACCACGACATGGGAAAGGTGAGTACTCTTCACTTGGTCAGCTTTGTGTTAGTGCGTGTGCTGTATTTGGGCTTTCCACATAGATAATGTCAACTCATGTAGTCAGGTTCACATTATGGACCACCTTGTATGTTTTAGTAGTAGAGTATTTTCCCTTATAGCATGTACTATTATCTTTATGTTATGGTTGTAGAGAAGAGAAAAGAATAGAAAAAAAAATTCTATCCATCTTTCTTGTGTGCTTGCCTACCCTTATATGTGTGTGTTTGCTTGCAAGGAGTTCAAGCTCACCCTCTCCCCCATATTCTTCTCAGGAAAGAGCTAAGGTAATCCCCATAAACAACACCAAAGTTGTTTAGCATTATTGATGATGTCATTAGGGACTTACCAAGCTCATAAATCAAGAGCTTCACCTTCATGTGTTGGAAGCTTCTTATCAAAGTGGTTCTCCTACACTTAATGTCACACTAATGCAGCTTCTAGTGTTACATTTGGTGATTAAAGCTGTAGCTTATGTGATTACATAAAGCTCTAAGACATATGCTTGCAATGCCTAGACTTACAAAAAGGAGAGAATAGAGAGAAGAAATAAGAAGAATAGAAGAAGAAGCATATGAGAACTAGAGGAGAGAATTGCCTACCCAAACCCTAGGCAATAACATACATATAGAGTTGAGAGAGAGAGAGAACACTTGATTCTATTGCATGAATGGGAATATTTTTCTTACAATCATGTGAAATTGGATTTTATAATTCATAAAGCTTCTCTTACCAAGTCACCAAGGAGTACATGACCCGAGGTGCCCATGACTAGTTTTTAGGCTTTTATAGGTATTAACATATAGAATGCTCATTTAGATAAATTGAGAGCATCTTTAGAGGGATTACTATATGGGAACTCAAGGATCGCAATACATGAATGCCTAAGACGTACAAACATTACGTCCATGGTATTAAAAATTAGATTGCTCATTTGCATGAATTGAGAGCATCTTTAGAGAGATTACTATATGGGAACTCCTCAAGGATCACAATACATGAATGCCTAAGAAGTACAAACATTATGTCCATGGAAACAATTAACAATCAATATGTAATTGTGCTAATGTATGTTCCATAGGACCTTATGAGGTGCAGGCTATTGGTTATAATATTTAAAAATGTATGTTATTGGCTAGAATATGTTACTGTGCTAATGTATATTCCACAAGAAGAATGTAAGGACCTTATAAGGTGTAGGTTATTGGCTAGGCTACTTATTAGAAAAACGAGTCACGCACTTCAAGCATTTGGGGAGAATGTGAAGTACTATTACAAATGCCTTTTCATAAAGATCCAAAGAATAAGCCTTGTGTTTTCTAATTATGTAAATGATTCTTATCATTTTTGGTGCTTTTCGATCATCTCCACTCTTTTATATCTAGATATTCTCTAATGCATAAATATCTGCATATATGTGAGCAACGTGCATGCATGTACACCAAACATGAAAATATTCTTTTTGTGCATGCATGCATGTACACCAAACATGCAAGTATTCTTTTTGAGAGACCTCCTTTAAAAATCTATCAACAATAAGACTTGAGATCCTCCACTCTATTTCAATCATCTTCCCCTTTATTTTACCTGAGTCTTCTCTGTGTGCCCTCCTTTTTAATATACATTTCCCCTAAAACCCTGTAGTTTCTCTTATAACATATATCTACTAACTAGGCCCCTTGAAAGGGTTTATTTATAAGTGACCACCCATGCCAATAGAGGAAAAATATCTTAGGGAAATTCCTACACATCTAGGCAAATAATCTCTTTTAATAACAAAAAATTATGAGGTAATGATGGAACTCAAGAAAGGGATACTTTTGAGTTCATTTTTTTTAACTTGGTCTCCATGAAAAATTTTTCCCCATGTTTATGGAATGTAGTTAGTAGTTGCTTGAAAAAAAAAAAATAGAGCACCTTTCTAGTAATGCCATGAGCGCATCAATTGCAACTTGGTGGCCATGGTATATCCGAATTATGCGAAAATAGACACATATAGAATTTTTCTTTAAAATTTGGCTACTTTACTCCAAACTTTGGCTAGACACGCGCTTGTTGTGTCTTGCACAAGTATATTACTTGTGCGATTCTGCATGGCCTGTAAGTGGGCGGTGGAAAAAGACAATTACAAGTAACATTAAAAAAAGCATTAGTAAGTTAATGATGGATTAAGGAAAAGACCGCCACCCAACCTATAGCTGTTTCACGACATAGTAAACGCCGAAGCTTGCATACGCGGTCGCCACAAGGTCGGCTGCGATTATATCGAGGTGCATGCAGCTCATCTTAATTGAGAAGCGTCCAAAATCACACTCCGAAATGGGTAACCTAGTACATGATCGACACCTAAGTGTATTAGCTCATTTTGAGAGACAGAGAGAGATCAGAGGCTGTAATTTTAAGTAGTTCAATAGTTATGTGAGGAGTGTTGCAATGTTGTTAAACAGCACAATTGCTAATGTGCTCTCGCTTGTTTATCCGGTAGACAGACCTCTGCCTATGAAGCGGCGCATCGAGTCACACGGTAGGGCTTTGCTGCAAGACAATGGCCCGAGGGATGTCGTGTTTGCACCGGCTCCTGCCATTGCTGGTAAATCGAATAACAAAAGCGTCACCATATCTCTGGTCATCATAATGGCCGCCTTGGCAGCTCTAGCGCTTTTCCTTTACAGGGAGTCACGCAAAGCAAAGAGGAGCCAAGACGCAGCAGGAGTGTGGTCATCCACACAATCCCAACCACCAGATTCCGATCACGCGGAGGCGAAGAGTAACGGCGCCCAGGTGCTGCTACCATTCGCGCGCCAGATGCAGGCGAAACTGGCCATTGTCGCTCCAGCTCGTAAAAAACAGCCTGTGAACGATCATCAAGCTGTCGATTCCAAAAGCCCATCTTCCGATTCTCGGAAATTGATCATGCTGCGGGATGGTTGGCCTCCATTCGACATGGACGACCTTCTGAAGTCTTCTGCCGAACCCCTGGGCACAGGTCTCTTCGGTTCCGCCTACAAGGTGAGAATAAGGCTCCGTGACAACGGTGGCTAACAGACATGTTACAAAATTAATTTCGTTATATCAAGGCTGAGATTCTTTATTATCATACTCTTTATGAGGGACTTAGCTATTGTGGCCAAAAGATGAACACCTCCCCGTTTGCTCAATTATTGAAGGTGACGCAAGCTGATCTACCGACTGTTGTGATCAAACACCTCCGAGGTGTGGGCATCAGTCATCGAGAGTTCAAACACCGGATTGGAGACATCGCCAAACTCAACCACACCAATGTGCTTCCTATTGTGGCCTACTTCTTCTCAGAGACTGAGAAACTCTTGCTTTATGAGTATCTTAGCCTTGGCAATCTTTCCATCCATCTTCATGGTAAGATAAGATGAGGCTTCTCTTGGACGTGTAATGATGCGTCACATATTTCATCTTAATGAAGAGAAAAAGGCAAGGAAATAGGCTAAGAGGAGTAGAGGTAGGAAATAATTAGGAAAAACAATTGTTGGGAGGAACACTCAACTAAGGTCGATCATTCTAAGTTCGAAAGGAAAGGACCATCTTCTTATAATGCATGCTTGGAATCGAGAGGTTTGATTGAAGCTCAAAGTGAAAGATTTAATTAAAGGTTTTTTTAGAAAGACTTCCTCACATGACAGTGCTTAGTGTCATATAAATGAAAGAGATTTCGGACCCAAAACAATGAAGAAAGGTACATAACTATGTTAACAATGATATGAAACAAAATAATTTTCATTTTCTTAAAAGGGTTGATATGGAATGAATTTATTTGTTGTAGATTAACTAAACAAAGTGGATACATTTCATGCATGTAAATGTAAGTTCACATTCAGTGCAATATGCTCGAGATGCCAATTAGGTTTTGAAATATGGGCAATTCTTCAAATACATCTTTAACAAGGCCAAAATATCAGTTGAGCACTTAAAATCCATTGGGCCATTTATGAGAGAGACCTTACTACTTTTTAATTAGTTATTCTGTTCTTTTCAAGATAGAGCTGGTTCGAGATCATCACTGATCATCATCGGTGCCAAAAACCTCCTCCTGCAGGCCAGCAGGTGACGCCCTTGGACTGGCCAACTCGCGCTCGCATTGCACTGGACGTGGCCCGAGGCATCGCCCACATACACAGCAAAGGCAGAAACAAGGGGCTGGTGCACGGCAACATCAAGCCATCCAATGTACTGCTCCGGAGCGACTTCACGGCGTGCGTGACGGACTTCGGCCTCACGCAGCTCCTCAAGGCCGCCGCCAGCGTCAAGGCTGCCGCCAACATCGGCTACCGCGCCCCTGAGGTGGCTGAAAACAGCCACCTCACGCACAAATCTGACGTCTACAGTTATGGCGTCCTCCTTCTAGAGCTCCTCACGGGCAAACAGCCCCTCCTGCCGTCCACCAAGCAAGTGCTCGACCTTCCACGCCTCGTTCACTCTTCCATTCATGAAGAATGGACGGCTGAGATCTTCGATCCCAAAATCGCAGGACGTGTTCAATATGAGGAGGAGATGGTGCACATGCTGAAAATTGCCATGGAGTGTGTCCAAACTGTCCGAGAAGAAAGACCCTCCATGTCTAAAGTGGTTGGAATGATGAAAATGGTGAGGGAGTTTGAGAACGTCTCCAGTTCTACTTTCACAGATATTTCGACTCCTGGTGCTCCGAGCGACGGAGAGTTTGTATGAATCTGCATCTCCCACTCTGGGCGTGTCATTGTTGCATAATTAGATTAAAACCATGAGTAGTTAGTGCATTAAGCTTGCAACTTTCCGCACAAGTTAAGAACCGGCTAGTATCCACTTATCGCCTAATTCAAAGTGCTTTCCTCCTTCACTACCTTAACCTCAAGCCATCTATTCTTCCAAAGTTAGCAATCTCCTAAGAGTCTACCTCTTTACTAGTTACATAATGCCCTTCTCTACATAACTTTACTACTAGATACATGCCCTTCTCTACATAACTTTACTAGATACATGCCCTTCTACATAAGCTTTACATTTTTTCTATTTATTGTTCCCTAGTGCTATGACAATGTCCACATGAAATCGCTTATAGAGCGGACAAAGCCAAAAATTTTGGTCACATTGTCCATATTTTTAATACAGTAAATTACTAAATCACTTACATGAGAGTTCAAATAAACCGGCGATTATTCTTTTTCTTAAAAAGTAAAAACCAATGAGTATGCCTTGTCGGTGTGAGCCCATAGTTTATAACATACATCATGTGTAGTCTAAGTTCATTTATTTCAATCAAAAGGAGCAAGTATTTAGCTTCATGTATCTCTCTCTCTCTCTCTCTCTCTCTCTCTCTCTCACACACACACACACACACACACATAACGTGCACACACATGTATACATAAATTCCTCAAATGAATTTACTTTATATTTCTATTTGAAATAAAGAATAACACTACGCTAAAAAATGAAGGATTCCCAAGTAGACAATAAAGTAAAAATATAGGATGCCTAGATAAAGTAGAGGTAGGTTACTCCCTTATCATTGTAGAAATAAATTTTATAAATTTTTAATAATAAATTATAAAAGAATAATAATATTTGAATACCTTTCAACCATGAAGTAAATAAATATGGAATTTGATAATTGATCATACATGGAAATGGCATTAAAGTTAGTGGTTGAATGCTATTTTAATACTAATACATAAACATTTTCATGTTTAAAGTACATAGTCTGATTAAGCCAGTGACAAGGGTACTCCAAGGACCCGAGCCTACAATTGCCAATCATATATTCAGGTTGTATGGCTCAAATGAACCAAAAGACATCTTCATTATGCCATCACTCTATTTCAAAAGTGTCTTTTGCCATGATGTTGCAAGACTCTTAAGGGTTATAGCACATCTTGGGCATCAATATGGAATCATGTACGACAAAAAAGAAAACAAAGTAAAATCTATGTAAATAGACTTAGAACTAGTAAATAGCTGTCAAATTATTTTCTCCTTAGCAAATGACTTTTGGAATATATAAGTTAAATTATCTCATGTTGTCATCATCATCACATTCATGCAATAGAGTTGAGTATTCTCTCTACTCTCCTTTTAATCCTTTGTGTGTGCATGTGTTAACCCTTATCGGAGACATCTCAGGCATCGAGGTCGACCACCTCTTTAGTTTCACTTTGTTTGGTTGTAATCGAAAAGGCTAGATTTCACGTAAATGGTTATATATTGTATATTTTACATGAGCGCTCACCAATTATCTATGAAAGACCTGCCATGGGATAGCTTAATGAAGGGTACCAACAAGTAGAAGGTTGTCCCTTCACTTTATTTAGTTGCACGCATTGAAAAGACGACATCTCATTTAAATGATTATGTATTGTATATTTTACACGAGTGCTTGCCAATTGTCATTAAAAGACATGCCATGGGATATAGATTAATGAAGGGTACTGCGAGTAGAAGATTTCAGTTGAATAGTTATGCATTGTATATTTTCTGTGAGCACTTGCACACTGTCTATGAAAGATGCACCACGGGATAGCTTAATGAAGGGTACTAGTGAGTAGAAGGTTTACACTAGTGTAAGCAGCCTAAGAGGCTTAGGACCTAATTTTTAGCTTTGGCCGCCTAAATGGTATAAACCCTAAAAATGGAAGAGATGAGGCAAACTGGAACTGCAACCCCTCATTCTCTTTTATTCTCTTATGTATAATCTAAGAGTGCTCTTTCACTCTACTCTCTCCCTCTTGCCTCTTGCTTGCTTGTATGCATGATTTGAGCTCTCTAGCTGCTTGTCTATGCATGTGTGAGTGAGGGAATGGGACAAGGATTGGGCTACAAGGCGGTTGAGCTATGAGTTTGTCAGTTTGTCTGGTCAAGACCGGACACTTACATGGTTCTAGACCACCTAGTCGGCTCTAGAGAGGAGCAGCGAGACTAATGCAGATGTGCCCAATGCAATAAGCCAATGCTAGGAAGTTGAGCCACCTGTCTACCTAAGCACATGGAGATTAATTATAAATGCAAAGCGAGGTAGTTCCTGAGGCTGTCCTGAATTCCATGTCCAGATAGGACCAAACTTAACACAGGATTGAACACTGAATAGATAGAGATGAATAGAGATAAAATAATAGTAAGACAAAGACCAATCTATTCTTGAGTATTATAGTACAATGCCTTAGCAAAAGAACTCTGCTCGTGAATTGCTTACTCAACTCTCTTGTTTCCCTATTCGGTACTGTTCCTCTCCTTCGGACCCAATTAGACCTGACATGGTTCTTGACCTATCTAGACAGTAATGCACCCCTAACTCTTATATCCCCTTATCTGACTAATTCCTCTTTTTACAACCACGGGTACTACCAATTCATCAAGAGGTTGTTACAAGTTTGTTACAAAACAAGAAGGCTCAATTTGTTGCACAACGATCAGTTTGGCAGTGATCTCAGCGGCGGGCGGCCAAACAGGTTGATTGGCTTGCTAACACCTGCCAATCATGATGGACGCTACGCTGGCAATGAAGCCCACAATTGCTATTTAGAAAAATTATGTGCCCAGATTTCCTCTGAGTCCTCCCGTCTAGATTCCCTATGGCCTGTTCTAGCCGCCTTCTTCTGGTACCTCTTCTGCGGCGTTGCAATGTCCCCTAAGATGAACTTGATGGGGTGATCCTAGGCATACCTTGGCTGATAAGCCCTCTTCTTGCTGCTTACCCAGGCATGCCTTATGCCTGTCCTCTCATCGGACCTTTGGAACTGCACGTCAATGGGCCTCGCCTCTGGATGCCTTGCCCTTGCCCTCTTCATTGCTTCCACAGCCTTGCCTACTACAAAGGCATGGGGCTATGTTTGCTTTGGGGTGATAAATCCCTCTTCAAAGACTGTTTGGTCAGGTTATTCACCACACATAGGGTAGTAATCTTATAGGTTCCGACTATGTCGCTCTTCAAATGAGCTGTTGCCTCCTCACCTAGATCCGCGAGTCATAAGAGCCCGCTTCTTCCACGCACTGCTCTGGATCTGGGGGAGGGGCTTCTTCCTTGTTTTGATGCTCCTACTTGAGAGATGCCTTGGCCCTATCTCTTTTATTCTCTTATGTATAATCTAAGAGTGCTCTTTCACTCTACTCTCTCCCTCTTGCCTCTTGCTTGCTTGTATGCATGATTTGAGCTCTCTAGCTGCTTGTCTATGCATGTGTGAGTGAATGAATGGAACACAGATCGAGCTATGAGAGGCGGTTGAGCTATGAGGATGTCAGTGTCCCTGGTCAAGGCTCGACACTTACATGGTTCCAGACCACCTAGTCGGCTCTGGAGGAGCAGCGCGACTAATGCAGTTGTGCCCAATACAATAAGCCAATGCTAAGACATTGAGCCACTTGTCTACCTAAGTGCGGGGAGATTAATTATGAATGCAAAGTGAGGTAGTTCCTAAGGCTATCCTAAATTCCATGTCCAGATAGGACCAAACTTAACACAGGATTGAACATTGAATAGACAGAGATGAATAGAGATAAAACAACAGTAAGACAAAGACCAATCCATTCTTGAGTATTACAGTACAATGCCTTAGCAAAAGAACTCTGCTCATAAATTGCTCACTCAACTCTCTTGTTCCCCTATTTGGTAATGTTTCTCTCCTTTGGACCCAATTAGACCCAACATGGTTCTTGACCTCTCAAGACAGTAATGCACTCCCTTCCTACAATCTCAACCGGGGAGACCAAGTCCACTCTAACTCTTCTATCCCCTTATCTAGCTGATTCCTCTTTCTCCTTTACAATTCCACGGTTACTACCCATTCATCAAGAAGCTATACAAGTTTGTTACAAAACAAGAAGGATCAGTTTGTTGCACAACGGTTAGTTTGGTAGTGATCTCAAGGCAGCCAAACCGGCTGATTGGCGCCAACACCTAGCAATCATGATGGACATTACGCTAGCAATAGGCGAGTCCACAATTGCTATTTTGAAAAATTATGTGCACGGATTGCCTATGAGTCCTCTCATCCAGATTCCCTATGGCTTGTTCCAGCCGCCTTCTTCTGGTACCTCTTCTACCTGCAATTTCGCTTGAGATGAACTTCATGGGGCAATCCTAGGCGTACCTTGGCTCCCTCGTAAGCCCTCTTCCTTGCTGCTTACCCAAGCATGCCCTATGCCCGTCTTCTCATCGGCCCTTTGGAACTACACGCCAATGGGCCTCACCTCTAGATGCCTTGCCCTCGCCCTCTTCATTGCTTCCATAGCCATGCCTACTAAAAAGGCATGGGGCTCTGTTTGCTTTGGGGTGATAACTCCCTCTTTGAAGACCATTTGCTCAAGTTCTTTTGGACTTCTTGGCCCACCCCGCCTCCATCTCTACCCATAGGGCGGTATTCTTATAGGTTTTGATTGTGTCACTGTTCAAATGAGTCGTTGTCTCCTCACCCGGATCCGTGAGTCATAAGAGCTCGCTGCTTCCATGCAATGCTCTAGATCCGGGGGAGGGGCTTCTTCCTTGTCCTGATGCTCCTGCTTGAGAGAGATGCCTTGGCCCTGTTTCTTTGTCTTTGGTTGACACTTCCAACTAGTTCATGAATTTTTCAATTTCTTCCCAGTTGGAAGGTCTCAAGGCACCTACCTGCTCTGGGATGTCTAGATTAAAGTTTGCATATATTTAAGGACAGTTCCCTTCTAGACACCCATGCTCCTTTGGCCCATTTCTTCTTGGACTCTTTTTTGCAGGTCTTTTTTTGCACCCTTTTCCCTTTTTGCCCAGCCTTGGAATTGTTGAAATATACAAGTGAAAAGGGTGTGTGTGGGAACAAGCTCTTGGATAGAGGCTGTAAAAGAGGAGATGTAATTGTGAAAGAACCTGTGAAAAGGTTAGGAGAATCTACTGGGAGAGAATAATGGGTAGCATGAGGGAATTTAGGGGTGTGGAGTTATTCTGGGAGATAATCAGGGAAAAGAGAAGAGGTGGAGAGAATCAGGCAAGAGGTGGAGATATTCAGGGAGTGAATCATGGAGAAATCAAGGGGATTTGATGCTTGATGTAAACACTATAAATTGAGGCATAGCCCTAATGAGAATTTGTTGGTTTTTGAGTATCCATGCCTACATTAATCTATGTGCTAATTATTCACTAATTACGTCTTAATCACTTGCTAATCACTTTGTTAATTATGCTGATTCTAGTGTTTGATCCACCATAGCTCATCATTTAGCTCAAATTTCAACATGGTATCAGAGCCATGCCTAGAATCAACCAGATTTATGAGCCCATTAGTGAATTAATCAGGATTAGTAAGATAATTAGCAAAAAAATCAGTTTTTAGTAAGCTTTCACTCTTCCCCTTCACCCCCAGCTAGTGGAGGGTCTCTAGCACCTTGCACACATAAAATTAGGGCACAAGCTTTATACACAAGATAGCTAACCTCATTAGCTTCAAGCCCATCTACTCCACGCAGCAAACCGCCGTCAGGATGCGCTGAATTTCGCTAATTGCTAGGCGCCGTTTTTCTGCAGAAGAATTAAGATCCCTACTTGCTCAGTTCAAATGTCTTCAATTCCTCTTAGCACAAAGGGTTTTCAAGCATGCTCTACAAGCTGGTGAAGACAGAAATCAATTTCATCAAGTCTACAGAGAGATCAAAGCTCTTCATCAAATCTGCAGGTGACTTTGGTAAAACAGAGATTAAGCTTTCATTATTTGGTCAAATCTTGTGTTTCTTGGCTTAATCCTCTACTAGACTCATTGCTATTGATGCCTTTGAAAGCATTTGAGCTCATTTGCAATGGAAGGCATCAGATCTGGGCTCCCCGCATACTCTGTTTTCTGCACACAAACCAGAGCATTAATTTGCTAATCAATGATTAATCAGTGCTAATCACTATACTTTGGTGCAATTGAGGGTTCAAATTAACCATTAGGTATCTGATACAGATCCCTAAAGCTTCAGATTGCAAATCGGAGTTGGTTTGATACTCCAACCATCCCGTACAAATTGGTTACTCTCAATTTAATGTAATTTCTGGTGATTTTATGCTGATAAAATTGTTGTAATCATCTATTAAACACCAGATTGAGTTGTAAAAGGGTAGACACTGCCCTTGAATCTTGAATTTGGATCAAGAGGTAAGACCCCCTTCACATCACCATGAATTCAGCACAGGAAATAGCCAAATTTAATGGAGAACAGTTTTATACATGGCAAACAAAAACCATGTATTTGCTGATGAGGAAAAATCTGTGGGGATTAGTTGAAGGGAGAGATGAATGCCCAGAGAGAGGGGAAAATGAGTGGAAGAGTAGGAATGAAAAAGCATTGGGGCTTATTGCACTCAGTTTAAATGATGAGATCATTCATCATATCACAGGGATACAGTGGGCAAAAGATGCATGGGATGAACTCAATAAATTATTTGGTACACAAGCGAAAAATTCCAAGATAAATCTATTAATGCAATTTTACAAATTGGACATGAAGGAAAGTGAACCCTTAATCACACACTTGAACAAATATAAAAGCATTAAGCAACAGCTGGCAGCTATTGGCAAAAAGGTAGAAGATGATGAAGCATTAGCTGTACTTTTGAAGAGTGTGGACAAAGGAGATTATAAAAACATTGTAGCAACACTAAAGAATGTGCCTGAACTGAAGATACACGAGATAGAAGCAGCTCTACTGGAGCAAGAGAGCAGAGGCAAAGAGAAGAAAGAGCTCGACTCAACAGCAGGAGAGGAAAAAGCATTCTTCACCCGAGGAGGATTCTCTCGAGGACGAGGACGGGGAAGAGGCAGAGTAGGAGGGAGGACCTTCACTTGCCACAAATGTGGAAAGCCAGGACACATGGCGAGAGACTGCTACAACAAACCCAGTGAAGAAGGAACGACATCGGCAAACTTCATGGAGGCTCCAAGAGAAGTGGAGTCGGATCATCTTTTCTGAGAGAGAGAGAGAGAGAGAGAACCCACAACCCAATGTAACCTGCCCCAATAAAGTAAAACCACCTCTGAGCCACCGATGATGTAGGCCAAGTGGTAGATGTATGTGTGAGCACTTTAGTCAAGGTCGCGGGCACTTATAGTAGCCTTGGACACATAGAGAGAGAGAGTGTCAAGGACTATGGAGTTTAGGGACTTGAGGCACTGGTCGCGGGCTATCAAGTAAGAGGGAAACTTGATACAGGGTCCAGGTGTGTTAGGATTATTCACTTGAGGGGAGGTGTTGAAATATACAAGTGAAAAGGGTGTGTGTGGGAACAAGCTCTTGGATAGAGGCTGTAAAAGAGGAGATGTAATTGTGAAAGAACCTGTGAAAAGGTTAGGAGAATCTACTGGGAGAGAATAATGGGTAGCATGAGGGAATTTAGGGGTGTGGAGTTATTCTGGGAGATAATCAGGGAAAAGAGAAGAGGTGGAGAGAATCAGGCAAGAGGTGGAGATATTCAGGGAGTGAATCATGGAGAAATCAAGGGGATTTGATGCTTGATGTAAACACTATAAATTGAGGCATAGCCCTAATGAGAATTTGCTGGTTTTTGAGTATCCATGCCTACATTAATCTATGTGCTAATTATTCACTAATTACGTCTTAATCACTTGCTAATCACTTTGTTAATTATGCTGATTCTAGTGTTTGATCCACCATAGCTCATCATTTAGCTCAAATTTCAACAGGAATTCCTGTATCCTTTTATCTTTTGCTCGCACTTCCTTGGCGTGCACCCTCCTCATGGCGTCCACCTGCTCTTGTCTATGTCAGCCTAGGCTATATGCACCTCTTCTGTGTGTGCCCATCTCATGGCGTCTAGTTGCTCTTGTCTTTTTCGGAGGTCAGTGTGAGCTGTTGTCAATGTGACATTCAACTCATTCACTATCATTTTTCCTCCTCTTCCTCTTGTCACTCTTGCACGCGTAGCAGTCTCTACATCCTTCTTGAGGGCCTTTATTGTTAGCCCATCTTGCCCCTTTGATGCTCTTTAAACTCTTCAACCAGAGCCACTAGCTCTTCAATTTGTGCTATGAGCATAGCTCATCGTTTTCCTTCTCCTCCAGTTTCTTTCATGTGTGTTCCTTGAGCTCCTGATCAGGGATTAGGTTCATTGATGTCCCTTTGTACATGACAAATTCTTTCCTCTTCCCATCTATCTCCATGGCTAGCTTCTTTCTGTCTCCCTTTAGGAGGGTGAACCTCCTTGGTTGTTAACCAAAAAATACTACCTTGCACAAGAGAGGGAGAGAAATTCAGCTCATTCACTATCATTTTTCCTCCTCTTCCTCTTGTCACTCTTGCAGGCGTGGTAGTCTCTACATCCTTCTTGAGGGCCTTTATTGTTAGCCCATCTTGCCCCTCTGATGCTCTTTAAACTCTTCAACCAGAGCCACTAGCTCTTCAATTTGTGCTCTGAGCATAGCCTCATCGTTTTCCTTCTCCTCCAGTTTCTTTCATGTGTGTTCCTTGAGCTCCTCTCATCAGGGATTAGGTTCATTGATGTCCCTTTGTACATGACAAGTTCTTTCCTCTTTCCATCTATCTCATGGCTAGCTTCTTTCCGTCTCCCTTTAGGAGGGTGAACCTCCTTGGTTGTTAACCAAAAAATACTACCTTGCACAAGAGAGGGAGAGAAGAAGAGAATGATGCCATGCAAGGTTCGATTTGGAGACTTGCATTTAGCCAATCCTAATGAGGGTTAACACCTCTATGTGAGGCCGATAGGGGCTCACTCCACCACCACTTGTGTCTCCTAAGTGGAGATCCACAAGCTAGGTAATGAGTAAGGAAGAAGGGAGCTATGGAAAACTCTACGTCCACTCATTGCCAATGTGCATGCAAGAGGGATCTTGAGGGGAAGACAGGAGAAGGAAGAAGAAAAGAGAAGCTAGACTAACACCATCCACGGATCATGCCAATTGAGGGGGTTCAGCGGGGGGGGGGGGTGATCTCCTCATGCATGTGGGGTGGTGGTTGGGGGATTTTCCCTTCTTCCAAGGGTTGGTGGGAAGGGTGGTGGTGACAAAGGTGGAGGGGTGGCCGATGACGAGGCAAGGGTGCTGAGGGTTGTAGTAAGGAAGGGGGTGGCTTGGCCAATGTTGAGGGGTAAGTCTATTATGGATTTGGGTAGGCCTAAGTGGAGAGTTAAAGTGGTAGGTGAGGGAGGTGTAGTGGGGAGGTGAGGGGGTGTAGAGGACTATGAGGGGAAGAGAGGAAGTGTGATGGTGCCAGGTGGGGGTGGTTGGGTGCTTGTGTTGGGGTGAGAGGTGATGGGGGTTGATGCGGGGGAGATGAAGGTGGGGGTTACTGATGGGTGTGGGTGCCCGGGGCTCCTCCACCTGTTGTTGTCATTGTCATTGTTGTCTTCATTAGAGGAGGTGTTGTTGAGGCTTTTAGAGTGGATGGAAGCTTTGGCATGTCGATAGCTTCTTAGGGGGTGAACTCCATGGGGAATGCCACATGCAAGTCATCAAACTGCATTATGCCGGTGGCCTAAATAACCTCCATCTGTAGGTGGCACCATTGGTAGAGGATTAAGAGACCCTTAGCTGAATATGGCGGGAGCCATATAGCGCCAAGGATTTGTAGGCTACATAGATGATTTCCCAACCTGTGCAGTGTAGGAATCAGAGGGCCTCTACTTTTCTAGGGGAGGAGTAGGGGTAAGGGCATATCCCATCAGGGGGATGGTGAGGTCAATTGTTTCGGTGTGTTTGATTTGTTTGTTGGTAGTAGCATAGGAGGTGGGCCCAGTTCATAAGATTTGCTTGGAGAGGATGGGCAGGGAGGTCAAAAAAGATGGTGGGGTGGACAAAAGAGAGCTGTCCCTGAAAGAAGAGGGTGGCTAGGAGGGAGATGCTATGAAGTGGGAGTTTGGTTAGGATATAGGAGAAGGTGTCTTGTGATAGGGGTTCATTGATGAAAATATCATGTTGGAGTAGGTTAAGGTGGATGGCTTTGAAATTAAGCTCAAGGATTTGGGATGGGTTCTAGAGAGGAATGGCAAGGAGTGGAAGTTTCGTGTCGGTGTCCATCAGCGTGTCAACCTTTCTTTTGATCGCCGCCAGGGACAGGGCCAGATGGGGTGGGTGGGTATTGGGCTGCACGAGCTTCTGCAGCTTCCATTTAGGTGGTTTTTTGGTGGAGGGCCTCCTCTGTGACCTTGCAATATTGTTGGAAGTCAAGGTTAGTTTTTGTGAGGGTTTCTTCGGCTTGGGCTGCTCTTGATGGAGGTCCTGGGTGCTGCGGCCTAGGCAAGGGAGAGGTCATGCAGCATGGCCTGCTACTCTACTTCTTCTTGGGCCACCTGTAGGCTATCCTTGAATCTTTTAAAGAGAGGAGAGGGTGATGGCCAAGGTCTGCTCTCTGTCCTCCAGGGCCTGTTGGAGGTTGATATTGGCTATGGTGGCATTGTATAGAGCTTCTTAGCTCTGTTGCTCATGGTGGGCCTTTGCTAGCAACATCTGTTGCTATGCCACTCTGGCCAGTTCCTATTGCCTATACATGAAGTCCGTTATCTGATTGATAATCTTGTGGGCCAAGTGGGAGAAGCCTTGGGAAAATTCTGGCACTTCCCCATGTGATGAACAGACGCCTTCGGAGTATGCTTCATGTGAGTGGAAGCTCTGTGTGCACTCCTAGCAGAGGGTTTCCAATGTATTTCTATGAGAGGAGGCAGGGGAAGATGGGCCAACTTTAGAGTAATGAGGGTGGAATGGAGAGGAGTCCGCGGTGGTAGGGTTTCGTATAGATTCTGCTCAAAAAAGACCTTTTGTTGCGCTTCCTCCTCAGCAGCTTTGTGGTGAGCTTCAGTTGTGCAGCAAGTTCCTCTGTGTTTGGGCTTGGGCTGGATTGGGGTGGAACCTGCTCCTACGGCTTTGGTTTTGGGGTGATGGCACTTTGGGGGTGGAAAGGTGGGAGAGGATTGAGGGGGATGGAGAGAGATTGGCACTGCATTTGGCCCCTCTCTAGTTAATGGCCTTGGGGAGTTCATCCCATCATGTAGCGTGGTAAAGCACTTTGGTGTGAGCAAGGACGCAGCCACGAGCTTTCCTTGTGGGTTGGCACATATGGAGTTCAGCTCTTTATGTAGGTATTTTGCCCAATTCATGGGTGTGTCCTAGCTAGTGTAGAGAGGCTGCGTTGGCTAAATCTATCTATCCATCTCATGATTAGCAAAAAGGATGGGGCCCTCGCCAACATGACAAGCTTCTCCTGTGTAATGTTTTTCCACTCCACCCCGTCTCGTTGGTGGTGGTGCCTTGGTAGGTGCCACGAGGCAGATGGGTGGCATTGGTCAAACAGACATACCGGTGGTCCATCCTTGGAGGGCTTCTTGGACCACATTGAGACTTAGGTGGATCATCTAGTTCTGGCCTATAGCATCCAACACTTGTCCAGTGGTGGCATTTGTATCATCTTAGGCATCAAATCCAAGCAATGGCACAAGACTATCAAAAATATCTGAGACACCAAGTGTAGACTGCATTTTGCAGTCCCGTAGAGGAGAGAGGGGAGAGGAGAGAGGACTCCCTCTCTCTTGGTTTCAAAAGACGCACGCGAGGGGGGGAGGCTGCAGCGCAGCCTGCGGGGGCGAAAATCGCCCCCCCCATAATTATTTTCTTGAAAAGCTTAAGGATTAAAGCTTTATTTCAAGATTTTAATTTTTTTTAAAAGGGTTTTTCTTTTTTTTAAAAAGGTTTTGAAAGCCTTTCAAAAAAGCTTGAAAAAAAGCCAGAAAAAAAAAGAAAATATGAAATTTGAGATAAAAATTCTCTGAAAATTACAAAAATTATCTTCTTGAAATCTCTTGGCTTTGCGCATTCCCGGGGAACCTTTTGGCTTTCCGAATTCCGGAAAATCTTTTGACCTTTCGGATTCTAAAAACTCTTGACCTTTCACATTCTGATTTTTTTTTTGTCTTTTCATTTCCTGAAACTGTTGGCTTTTCGTATTTCGGAAAAACCATTGGGATTCTGAAAATTTTTTAACCGTTCGTATTCTAATGCATTCAGGGGTAAATTATTTTTTTAAAATTCATGTAAATTAGTGGAAAATTAGACAAAGGTTATTTTAAATTTCGAGAAAATGTGGGGTTGGTGTTTGGCATGTGTGGTGTGTCCATTAGGACACTCCTGACCATTAAACTTCCTTTAAAAATATATTTTTTGACCTGTCCATTAGGACACTCGTGACCATTAAACTTCCTTTAAAAATATTTTTTTGACCTAGAAAATTAGAAAATCCAATAAAATTCTAAAATTTCATTGGATTTGAGAATTGTCAGGTGGAATTGGAAATTTCGTGAACGATGGAATTCTCAAGAGAAATTAGGAATATTCTAGAAATTATTTTTAGAAATCCTAAAAATTGGTATTTTAAAATATCAATGGTATTTTGGCAAAATTATTTGCTAAAACTTTTCTGGAAAAATATAGGTTTGGAATGCCATAAGATAGGTTTGGTGGAATTCAAAATTATCATATTTTGAGGCCCTATAAAATTAGAAAAAATTAGAAAAAAAATCATGATAATTCTTTTCCTCGAGAATTTATTATTTTTGAGGGTTATTTAATATTAAAGTACGTTTTCTTGTGCTGACATTAGATAGATGCAGGTTATTCGCATATTATTAATACGATTGAACCTCGTATTAGTAGATATTTTTGTTTGAATTAATTCTAAACGATGTCTTCATGATTTTTTACCATTGTTTAGTCATTCTTTTTGGACATGTTCCTTAATTTCTTCAATGATGGATAGAATCTTTGTTCAAAGTGTATTTCACCTTTGATACTTTTCCATGATAATTTATTTTACACTTTTTTAAGTGTGGTCTATGCTTAATTTCTTAAGCCTAAGACAAATTCTATCATGGGTTAGTTGATCTATTTGTTTTGGTGGATTTTATTGGATGTTTTCCAAGTTTTATATGGACTCATCAAGTTCTACCTAGATCACTTGTGTCTAGGGGGTTTTTAATGAGTGTTACACACACTTTGGAGTTTTGCTTGAATGACACCATGTTCATATACTCCGTATTGATGAGTTGGCCACCAATTTTAAATGCTTCTTTTGGCATGATTAATGATCATTAGATGGCATGCATTGATTTTTATGATCAACTATGGTTTTTATGGATTCGAGGAGAGGGAATAAAGGTAAGGATTCTAAGAGAAGCCCATGATAGCCTGATAGCTGGACATCCAGGGTTTATAATAACCTATATGTCTGTGAAGAAAAGCTTCTTCTAGCCAGGACTCAAAAAGGATGTACTTGATCATGTGCGACAATGCTTAATGTGTCAAAGAGTCAAGATGCCAGGGAAAGTGCAGCCTCTAGACATTCCACAGATGAAGTGGGAATGTATCAATATGGACTTTGTCACTGGATTACCTTCAGTGCAATCAGGTTACAACTCCATTTTGTGTGGTAGCTCACAGACTAACCAAAGTTGCCCATCTAGAAACATACACTACAGTGGATGTTGCTAGAGTTTTCCTTAAAGAGATCTTCATATTGTATGGCTTATCCCCAGGAGGATAGTAAGTGATAGAGATCCCAAGTTCACATCCAAATTCTGGATTGCATTCTTTGAAGCAGTAGGAACTTTCTTGGATCTCAGTATAGCCTATCACCCTGAAACAGATGGTCAGACTGAAAGAGTGAATCAAGTAATAGAAGATATCCTTCAGTCATGCTGCACGGCAGGGAACCCAAGAAGTGGTTAAGCCATTTGCATCTGCTTGAATTTGCTTACAATGCTTCTTATCATAGAAGCATTGGGATGAGCCCTTCCAAAGATCTGTATGGACAAGATTGCCTTACACCATTGACTTGGTCCGACCCATTGATCAGAGTTGAGATGTCCAGACAAATGCTTGATGACATGGACCAGCAAATGCAAACAATCCGTAAAGATATTAAGGCGACCCAAGATAGGCAAAAGCAGTATGTAAATAAAAATAGATCAGAGAGAGAGTTTGAAGAATCAGATATGGTCTTCATTTGAGTACGACCAAAAAGAAGTTCTTTATCTTTAGGGAAGTACAAGAATCTCTCTCCCAGATACTATGGACCATCTGCTGTTATAAACTTCTTCTGCCTCCCCATCTCAAGGTACATAATGTATTCCATGTTAGTTTGCTTAAGAAATATGTACCCAGCCACGTGCTTGATGATGAACAATTGATTTCTCCAACGCAAGGTCAGATGGTACCCCAGCCTGAAGAAATCCTTGACGTTCGGGAGAAGGTTCTTAGGAGTAGAGTCCTCAGAGAATTTTTAGTCAAGTGGAAGTTCTTTCCTCTAGAAGACGCCACCTAGGAGAAAGAAGAAGAGATGGAAAAAGATTATCCCCACTTTGTGCGATGAGGACATCTCGCATTTTTCAAGTGGGAGAGAATGTAAGATTCCTCCTCAGCCTGAATAATGAAAAAGCTTTTACCTCAATCCCCTGTAATCATTCCCTATTTTAGAATGCAAGAAAATATTATTTTTCCTTCTTTTGCGCCTAAAGAGAAGAAAAATTCTCGAGAGAGGTAATTCAATATTGAGATATTTTTAGATATAAAAATTCTCCTAATATCTAAAATATATTTCCCTAAAACAGAAGTTCAAAATAAATTCTCCAATGTGCATTAAGAATCAATTAAAAATGATATAAGGGACCTTAGCCTAAGGGTCTAGATTTTCAGAAATTTCTCGATTATGGTTCAATTAAGGTTCCTATGGGCCAATAGGATTAATCCAAGTGTTGGGATGAGATAAATCCAATGAATAAAATAAAATACCCAAAAATGAGTAAATTCTCACATAAGATGAAGAGTTGACTGAGTACAAGGTTTATAAGTTAAAAATTAAGAGATATTACTAAAAAATGAGATATTTTGGAGAAATGATGAATTTTTGACACCTTGGTAAGGAGAGGGGGACCTTTGAGGTAGGTGCCTCCTTCACATGTGTCGAAGGGTTTTTAATTCAAAAAAATGTGATATTTTTATCTCTCCTCTCTCGTGGATCAATCTGGGGACCCAACCTGGTCCAAATCTTGTGGAAGGGTTTTTAATTCAAAAAAATTGTGATATTTTTATCTCTTCTCTCTCTTGGATCATCAAAAGGGGACCCAACCTCGTCCAAATCTTGTCCAAATTGAGTAAACTAAAGCTAGAAAATTATAGAACCCAGTTGGACTCAGTTAGTGGCCTCCCTCACCTATAAATAGACCCTCATTCTTTTGTATTCTCATCTGTGAGCTATATCATTCCAGTATTACATTAAAATAATCATATTTTCTATTATCCCTTAGATTTTCTCTACTTTTGGGGATCTTGGAGCTTTTGTCTCTCTTTAACAACTCTTGGAGCTCTTTTCTCCACTTGCCAAACCAATTGATTGGTTGGGGGCTTCACTTCTAGAAAAAGAAGCAAGCTAATCCTTGAGGTAAGAATGAATTTTATGGTTTTTTGTTAAATTTTCTCAAATAACTTCTCTTCTCAACCCCTCTCAAGCTTGATAAGTTTTCTAATTGATTGTTTTAAATTCAAATCAAGCTTTTCCTAAGAACTTTAATGTGTAATCAAGAAAAAGTTAATCTTTAGGCTTATTTAAAATACTTTCTTATGTATATCTCTCTCTCAAAAAGAATAGTCATTCCTATGGCTAATTCTTTAGCAAAAAAGAATGCTTCTCATTGATAAATTCTTAATTCAAAACCAAACTCTAAGCTTGTTAAGCTAGAGGATAAAAAAATGGTATTTTTATGCTTTTATGTTAACAAAATAATGGTTAATTCTTTTAGATTATTTATAAGTAGTTAAAAACTACTTTAATTGATTCTAAATGAGAAAGAGATAATCCTATCAATTTGGGAAAAGAGAAAAAATGGAAATAGCTTAATCTAGTGGAATAATCATAATTAAGTTTATGATTATGGTTAAAATTATGATTTAAATTCATAGTTTAGATTTAAGCCTAAGAATAAATTTTCTATCATATTTTCATTACAATGTTTTATTCTTTTAAGAAAATTAAAAATTATCAGTAAAATAGTAGTGAAGCTATGGCAAAATTTTTAGAAAATAATATATATCTTATTTTTATGCATAATGCTAAAAGAGGACTTCCTACCATATTCTAGGATTGGACATCCTATGCAAAAAGAATGATTTTCATCATATTCATGCAAAATAAATTTTTAGTATTTATGCATAAATATTTAATTAAAAAAAAGAGAAATTTTTGGTAAATTTATTTTTATGCAAAAAGAGGAATTCCCATGATAATTGAGATCCAAGTAGTTAAATAGTAAAAGAGGAATTTTTGGCATATTTAAAATAATGGATATTTTTATTTAATTTAAAAAAGAGAAATTTTAGATAAATTTATTTTATGCATAAGAAATTTTTAAATGATAAAAGAGGAATTCCCATGACATTTGGAATTCAATCATTTAAATGCAAAAAGAGGTATTTTAAGCATATTCAAAAATGGATATTTGTATTTAATTTAAAAGAAGAATTTTTAAGGTATTCTAAGTAGAGAAAGGTTTAAATTAAATTTTGATGACAAAAGAGGAATTTTCACCATAATTCCACCTAGAAACTTAGGGTTGAGAATAAATTGGTAGAAAGAATATTCTTAGATAAATTAGGTGGATAAATCACCAAATTGATATTTACCCAAAATTCGGTTAATGGAAGAAGAGTATTTTTATAAAAACCTGATATTCTTCTATAGAACTAATTCTTAATCTATTATGGTTTAGGAAGGAATGAAATTCATAAAGTTGAAATTTTCCTTACGGTTAGAAGTTCAGCAGATTTTTATCTAAAGAAAATCCTTAGGAATCAAAGTTAGAAGTAAACCGAATAATTTTGGTTAGACCACGACTGCAAGAGGGGCAGCAAGTAAACTACTTGCCCATCTCTCGAATCTGAATCAAGCAAAAACCTCGTGAAACCAATTCTAATTCTTGACACAAAGAATAGATTACCGTTGAATTAGCATAGTTTTTCCTTAACCGAAATCACCAAGAATCTAGTTGGAAATTCAGTCAAATGATGGGTAGATTACCCTGATGAGAGATCATTGATTCTCATTAAGAAAATTTGGATGAAGTGAAAAGGGTTTTGTGGAACCAATCTTAAACCGGGAATTCTACTTGCATAGAAACTCTATTTTCTTTTAAAGGACTGTTTTATGCCAGAATGCTGGAGGAAGAATCTGGTATGTGTTTAACTAAGGAGAGATTCTTTGCAAGAGCTGGCGGGGAGTCGTCGAGGGACGCCACTCGTGGTAAAACCTGCCGAGGTCTTGACCAGCCTCAATATGGTTAAAATGGTGGGCTTCCGGTACAATGGGCAAGGACCGACAAAGCGGTCCCTGAGTAAAGTGCTAGGACACTTAAGTAGGATCCTAGAGGGTTCTGACCAGGTGATGCACGGGCTCGCGGTTGCCAGGACACCCATGCGTACGTCGAGGAAGATACGGATGAACCGAAAGAATGACTTTTGTGAATGGAATTTTGATATTGGATCTCGTTGTTAGTTGAGCAACTGGTCTTCAAACGGAGAGTCTAGATGATATATTTTGTAAAATAATGGACTGGATATTTTGGAGGATTATGATCAGTAATACTATGATTTCATTGAAAGATTGTTTTGAAGACAACCGAATCTGTTAAAATGTAAATTTCATATTGGGTGTGTAAGTGGTATGATTACCTTGAATTTTGCTTGAAACGCCGGCTAGGGGGCCTGGGAACTCTTTTCCTCGGTACTCGGTTAAAACAGAACCAAATTTTTATAAAGGAATCCCACCAATACAGTGGTTGGCTAACCCATGGGCGGTTGGCTAACCCATGGGCTTCTGGTTGGGGTTAGGCTGGATCGGGGGATTTCTATAATACAAATAGTTACGATTAAGTTACGTTAGTTAGAATAAGTCCTAGGAAGACCCTTGTTCTATGGGAGGGAATCAGCGGCTGTGCCTCGCAAAGGAGGAAAAAAGTGGTATCATTTAGAGAAGACACGAGATACTCCTAGTCGACGAGAAAGAAGCTTCACATCATTACCAGTTTGTTGAGGATTTGGTACGAGAGCTAAAGCGGGGTGAGACATTCACCATACTCTCTACCCCTCATGAGAAGTGCACATCACCATCCATTGTACCGACTGCATTGGGTGCGGTTTAGGGTTGGCGACTACAGAGGTTGTCAGGATGTATATGCTTTCATGTAGACACAAGTACCACCCCATGTGCTTTGCAAACAACGAGTACCAGGAGCTTGCACTTTGCAAAACTTGGGTGCACAATAGAAATTCCTAGTATAGTAAGGCAATGACTCTCTAGGCATACTTGCATTGTGGCTAAGGAAGGAGGTATATTTCCTTGTATGTATTACTTGCATTATTAGTGTTATTAATTTGTGTACAACAGACTAGTTTAGGTTGACTATTTGCTTTTGGTTATAGGTCCACTTGGAACGGAGAGAACAAAGCATCTAATTCACTAGTTTGAGGGACACCCCCACCTGTTTGATGATATCAAGTCTGAGTGAGCCATCCATGGATATGGACAACAGCCTTGGGGGTGCTGATCATCAGGACGTAGTTTCCCTAGATGCTTTTGATGTGGGGGTTGATGTTGAGTTGGCTAGCACTATGTCCAAGAGTGTGGACACATAGAAGTATGTAGAGACAACCAAGAAGGCTATAAAGACAGAGGCTGAGATAGTAGTAGACATGGAGGATGCCTCAAAAGATGGCCTGACACTAGTGTCCATGATGTCTGATGATGATACCCTAGACACTTTGCACAAGAAACTCAATAAAAAACTAGGTATGCTAATTCTTTAACCTATCAGATTGTTAGTTAACATGTATGGCACCATCTTAATTTCTTTTTGCATGTTGCAGTAGGTGGGAAACCTGCACCGCAAGGCAGTAACCTATCCAAAAAGCAAACGAGTGAGGCACCCACTGACGACCTAAGGCACCAAGAGGCAACCCACAAGAACTTAGTGATCTAACTGGGAATCAAAAGAGTGAGGCACCCACTGTGGCACCACCACACGGCAACCTGCAAGCACCTATTTATCTAACCAAGAATCAAAAGAGTGAGGCATCCACTGACCCGACGACACTAGGAGGCTACCCGCAAAGCACCTATTGATATGACCAAGAAGCAAAAGAGTACTGTTCCTACTTACCCTAGAGCAACCTCTAGGCCCCGTGCATGCAAAAAACTATAGAGAAGCCAAACTACAACTATTTTCCAGCCCCTTTTTGTTGCCTGCCTCCTCATGTATTATACAATTTTCCAGCCCTGTAAGAAAGCATTATGGGCCCAAGGCCATGGACAACTAGTAAGTAGGTGTGAACTCTTGGGTGGAGTATAAATACCAATGTAAATGGGATTATGGGTCATTCATGATAATGTTATCTCTTCCAAGAATCAATGGTGAGCTTCTCCCGTGAGATGCTAAGTGGTGACTCCTTCATGAGCCACTCCCTTGGTGAGGGACTAACCCACCCCTGTTACTTTCTTTCATTGGTATCAGAGCCTGGCTTTTGATCCATGATTTTTAATTTTTCTTTTCTTCTTCTCATTTCGTGAAATTTCTGCTTCATTTGATTCATGGGGGAAGGGGATATGGCTAAGGTAGAGTTTGTGGTTCAAATCTGAGCACATGGACCTATTTTTTTTGAATGAGTGGACCAAATTGGGAAAAATTTCTAATCTTGATTAGCAGTTGTTAATCAAAAATGTTTTTTTGTTTGGGAGCTTTCTTGCAAACCCTAGCCATGGAATCTCAACATGAGCAAAGGGCATTGAGTCTCTCATGTATCTAGCAATGTTTTATGAAGTATTTCACCTATTTTCCATGAGCAATGGGGCTCCCAATGTGGCTGAAAATCACTACCAAAGCTGCCCACGTTTTTCACCAAAGTGACCCTAATCTTCATCTCCTTCAACAAATTCAAGCATTAAGGCTTCCCGGGTGACATTGGTGAGTTGCTCCATCACTTCCTTACAATTTTGAAGCATTCTTTCAAGCTATGGAGTGAATTAGGGTTTTATTACACATAAAACCCTAATTTTTAGAAATTGGACTTTAATCATGGCCATTCATGCTGCTCTTTATGCATTATGAATGCTTGAATGCTACACATAGCCATTCAATGCTATGCCTTACATATTGGCATAAGTGAGCATAGCTTTTGGCACATTTGGGGGATTGAATAAAATGTTTTGGGTTGGAAGCCCACTTTTTGGTGACACCGTTTTCCATTGCCGGTTGCACGTTTTTGGTCATAACTCTCTCATACGAACTCCGTTTTTGGAGTTCTAGTACTCAAAACGACCGGCTCGTCGTCCTCTTCGAGAGACGAGCTATAGGTCTTGAGGTGCAGGATTCAGCAAGTGCTCTCTGTTTTCACTTTTATACTGGATTTTCTAGTTCCGAGCAGGAACTCGCGCCCAGAACACGACCCGAGATCACCGCTCCGTGACACTTGGATGTTGTTGATGTATGTGGAAATGTATTGACATTGCCATGAGTGGATGTGATGAAGGAAGCACTATGAACCATGTATTATGATATGAATGAGCATGAGTCATGCTATAAATCAATTGTAAGTCAACTCTACTCATTCATTTGAACTTGTAACTCACGATTTTATTCCTAGAATCTAGAATGAAGTAAGGGTACCTTGGCATTTGGAGGAGAGGCCAAGGGGAGAATGTCTTGAATCTTCCTTGCCGTTAGTGCCGGGTAACGCGGTAAGGAAGAGGATTAGGTACTTGGTGGTAAAGAAATGGCCTCAACCTTCACCTTGGATGTTGGTGAAGGGGTGAGAAGTGCTTGGCCGGGAGATCGGCAAGCATCGATGCGCTTCATCGACCACTTCATTCGACTTGAGCAAACAAGCAAATCCTCTACATCGACTTCTTATGCAAAAGGACAAAATTGATGCCATAAGGTCACATGCTCAGATGGAAAAATGATTGAGGATTGATTTGCTTACAGTGGTCAAATGCATAAGGATTTTAATACTTGATTGAGATGCTTTGATTTGATTGAGATTTGGTGCAAAAAGAGGGGAGACCATGGCAAAATTTTTGCAAAATTTGCCTACTTGCAGCCAGGACAAATCCTTGAATTTCTAGGGTTTTTCAAAATCTTTTCAAATCTGTCCTGAAAGCTCTTTAATCTACCTGAAAACCTCTTTCAAACAAGCTAAAGATCACTCAAATCGGAGTAGTATTGAGCGGCCAAAGTTAAGAGTTGACTTTCAGCTAAAACAGTTGACTGGTCAAAGTCTGTTGACTTTTTCAAATCTGTTTTTGGGGATCCTTACTCGTCTCATCAAGAGCTTCGCATCGATATAAAGATCACCCAAATCGGATAAGAATTGAGCGGTTAACATCAAGAGTTGACTTTCAGCCGGTACAGTTGACTGGTCAAAGGCTGTTGACTTTTTCAGATCTGTTTTTGGGGATTCTTATTCGTCTCATCAAGAGCTTTGCATCAATATAAAGATCACCCAAATCGGATACCGTTTGAATAGAGAGAAAAAAATCAAGTAAGTGGTCTTTGCAAGGAGGGATCAATTACGCACATGGAAATGACTAGAGGAGGTCAAAACAAGGGAGCCCGGAATGAAAATGATCAAAGACAACCAGAAGCAATGATGGCAACGAGTTCATCAATGAGGAATGAAGAAAGTTCAACCATAAAAGCACCATCTCCAGATGAATCTCAGCCAGTGGAAATGCCTCAATCTTTGGGAACTACTACGCTAACAGTGGACATGATGTTAATGGCTATGGAGAGTATGTTTCAAAGGATTGAAAATAACCAAACAAATCGGCAACAACAATTTGGTGAACACCTCATGGAACGGTTCGACAAGCGACACCACTACCTGGATGACGTGATGCAAAGAGAGTTAAAAGACTTGGAGAAAGCCATTAGTGCATTGGCTCCTCTCAAGCTCAACCAAGAAGCCGATATGAATGCAATGGATGGTGTACGTTATGATGCCAAACATGATGGAAAGCCTTCTATGCCAGAAGAGAACAAAGTAAGACAAATGATGCCACATTCTTCTTACATGGACAAGGGCAAGAGACCTATGGGTGATGCTTCTTATCAGAGATCCAATGCCAGTATTCCAAGAACTTCATCCTTTATGCAAGATGCAAGAAGAGGGTATGAACCGAAGGGATTTAAAGATGCAGGTGATTGGCAATTGGAAGATGAGCAAATGCATAGACACTTGGGTGAAGGAAGAGGATTTGATGATCCAAGAGCACGGCAGAGGGGTTCAAGAATGCATGGTGATTTTGACAATGCTGTGAAGGACAAAATCATATTTAATAAGTTCAAAGGAGAATCAAATTCTATCAAAGACTTTGAAGAGTGGGCAAACAAGATGGATCTCTACTTCGAAATCAGCCCAAGGAGCGAGATTGCCAAAGTCTACTTCGCCTCACTTCATCTTGAAGGTTTTGCTCACACTTGGTGGAGGAGGAAGCAATCTCATGGTTATGTCATCACTACTTGGGAAGAATTCAAGAATGACATGGCAGAAGAGTTTACTTCTCGCATGCAAAGGGTCATGACTTTGATGAGCATTATCTTGTTGTCAAGTATATAAGGGGCTTGAAAGCTCCTATTGGTGGTGATGTCAAGTCTCATGAACCCGCCACTTTGAAGAAGGCAATGATGCTTGCAGAAATTCATGAAGAGAAGTACTTGACAAAGTGGGCTAGCAAAGGGAATATCAAAGGGGAAGTGATCACAAGGACTGACATGGGTTCTCATGCAAACACAAGACCTAATCTTCCAAGATTTCCTACCGTGTATGTAGAGGGTCTAATAGACTTCCATTTAAACCACCATTTATGTCCAACAAAGCTACATACAATGAGTCCAAGCCAGCAAATGGGGGTTCAAAAAGAAAGGTTATCAAGGAGGACCGTTTGCATGAAATGAGGCTCAAAGGTCTATGTTTCAAATGTGGAGAAAAATGGAACAAGGATCACTTCAAAGTATGCAAATCCAAGGATATTTCCATAAGCTACATTATCACTGAGGACAATGCTAATCATGAGGAGGAGGAATTCCTTGAATGAAATGATGCCTTAGGATGGGGAGATCCTCATGAGGGTGGAGGTTCTCATGATGATGGTTTTGATGAAGAAAATCCCGAGTTTCCTTTTGATCCGAGTGGGAAACTAAAGTTTGCTCATGACAAAATGGATGATGGGATGTCTCTATGCGTGTGGAATGAAAACAATAGTGCACATACTACCTTGTGTACAATCTCTCATGATGCTTATGCGGGAAGTAAGGGTGCCAACACATTGAGATTGAAGATCAAGGTGAATGGGAGAACAGCATATGCACTCATTGATACTGGAAGCACGCATAGTTTTGTCAATAAAAGGTCTTTGAACACTCTCAAAATGCAACCAACTTCTTTACCAAACAAGCACACGGTGCAAGTGGCCAATGGTGATTCAATGGGTTGCAATATGAAGTGTCAAAGTACAGAATTGGAGTTGTCCAAGAGCTACTCTTGCAAAGTTGATCTTTTGGTGATTGAGTTGGGACCAATTGACATAGTACTTGGATGTGATTGGCTGTCCACTTTGAACTCTTTTACCATGAACTTACGGAAAATTTTCATGAGTTTTGTGCATCATGGAGGGGTTATTACATTGACTGGAATGCAAGGGTCCAAGCTCTTCATGATCAATGCTACTCAAATGAAGAAAGAGTTCAAGAAAGAGGGCTATGTTTATGTACTACAGCTTTGCAAAGAGGAAGATAATAGCAAAAAGGATTGCATCGAAAATGTGGACATGGTTAAGCTACTCAAGGATTATGAAGATGTGTTTACCATGCCAAAATCAATGCCGCCAAAGAGGAGTGTTGATCACGCTATTGATTTGGAACCAAATGCCAAACCAATCAACAAGCCTCCCTATCGTTTGTCAAAGGTTGAAAAGGAAGAGGTGGCAAAGCAAGTCAAAGAACTCATTGACATGGGATGGGTTGAACCAAGTCAATCTCCTTTTGCTTCTCCGCCGGTGCTACTTGTGAAGAAAAAGGATGGTACTTTCCGCATGTGCATTGATTACCGTGATTTGAATAAGATCACCATCAAAAATCGTTTTCCAATACCAAGGGTGGATGATCTTTTGGATGAGTTGAAGGGTGCCACATGCTTTTCAAAGATTGATTTGCGTTCCGGATACCATCAAATAAGGATGAAAAGTGGTGATGAGTTCAAAACAGCATTTCGTACAGAAAGGGGTCTTTACCAATTCATGGTTATGCCGTTTGGATTATGCAATGCACCGGCAACTTTTCAAGCATTGATGAACAAAGTGCTTCAACCTTTCCTCTACAAGTTTGTATTGGTCTTTTTCGACGACATACTTATCTATAGCAAACATGAGGAAGTGCATTTGAAGCACGTGAAAGAGGTTTTGGAGGTCTTGAGGCAAAACAAGTTGTATGTTAAGGAGACAAAATGTACCTTCATGGCACATGAGGTGGAATATTTGGGTCACATTGTGAGCAAGGATGGCATTTGTGTGGATCCAAAGAAAGTGGAATGTATTAGGAATTGGCCGGTTCCTTCAAACACTACTCAATTGAGGGGATTTTTGGGGTTATCTTCATTCTATAGGCGCTTTATTGCCCACTATGCAGAAATTGCAGCCCCAATGAGACGGACAAATTGAAGAAGGAAACCTTCTTTTGGGATGCCATTGCCAACAAAAGCTTTGAAGATATGAAGAAGATGCTCACATCAGCACCTATTTTGGTATGTCCAGACTTCACCAAACCTTTCACAATAAGGGCGGATGCAAGTGGAAGAGGGATTGGTGCGGTACTTTACCAAGACCATGGAGTCATTGCTTATGAAAGTAGAAAGCTGAATGACAAAGAAAGAGAACTCCATGTGTATGAGCAAGAGATGATTGCTATACTCCATGCTATCAAGAAATGGCACCATTACTTATATGGGAGTCATTTTTATGTGAGAAGTGATCATAGGGTGCTGAAGTATTTCCTCACACAACCCAATTTGTCTCCTAAGCAAAGAAGGTGGGTAGCAACACTACAAAACTATGATTTTGAAATCACATACACAAAGGGCAAAGAAAATGTGGTTGCCGATTCCTTGTCTCGTATGTGGGCCTGCTCATTGTATGCTATTTCTGAGGTGCATAAAGATTGGATCATGGAGATACAAGAAGAGTACTTGTTTGATGAAGAAACCTCACAAATAGTGCAGAAATTACAGCAAGGTGTATGTGAAGAGTTACCCCATTATGAGCTGAAAAATGGTCTCCTCTACTACAAAGGAAAAGTCTACTTGGTTCCTACTTCATCATTTATCAAGAAGATCATGGAAGAGATGCATTGTACTCCTATGGCTGGTCATTTGGGTGTCTACAAAACCTTTGATGCAATAAGGAAAAGTTTCTTTTGGAAGGGGATGTGGAAGAGCATTCATGCTTATGTAAGTGGGTGCCGGTCATGTCAATTGAACAAGGATCCTACACATAAACCGGGAGGTTTGCTTCAGCCATTGCCCATTCCTGAAGGCAAATGGAGTCATATATCAATGGATTTCATTACTAACCTTCCGCGCACAAAGAAAGGGTGGGACAGCTTGTATGTTGTGGTGGATAGATTAACCAAAGTGGCCCATTTCATTCCTTCCAAGGTCACATATTCAGCCCAAAATGTTGCCAAGCAATTTGTTGATGGGGTTTTCAAGTTGCATGGTATGCCGTCACAAATTGTTCCAAGAATCAATGGTGAGCTTCTCCCGTGAGATGCTAAGTGGTGACTCATTCATGAGCCACTCCCTTGGTGAGGGACTAACCCACCCCTGTTACTTTCTTTCAAGCCCCTTTTTGTTGCCTGCCTCCTCATGTATTATACAATTTTCACTTAATGAAAAATGTTCTTTTTTGTCTCATCCATTGTCGTTGTTCTTGCTTCATTCTCATGAAGGCTTTGTCATTGTCTTTAACACATGAGCTTGGCATGTGGCTTTACCAGTGGGTGACAAGCACAAGTCACCTTGATTTTGTAGCTATGGATCCCTTCAGGGCCAAAAAGAGTAAAGAGAACAAAGATTGGGAGCACTACATCAATGATTGGTGAAGGGAGGGTGCATAGTGTTACACAAAGAGTGGGTGGACATCAAGAAGCCATAGAAGTTTTCCCATTCAAATTAGCCCTCTCCGTTTTGTCTTAGCCTTTTTGTACTTACCACTCGAAAATTATCAATAGTGATATATATAGCCATGGTTATAAAAACATCATCTGAAAATCTTAATTTTTGTAATTATCTATACACAAATATCCGGGAGTCGATCAAACTATACTTACTGAATATATAAGGAAATATGATTGGATTTTCTCACACTTGTTGAGTAATTTTATGTTTATTTGTTTCCATTAAAGGAATTGGAATACTATAATTCCAACTTAGGTAGTTAAAATTTGAAGAAAGTACTTGTTAGGCAAGCAAAAGTACTTGCTAGGCAAGCAAAAGTGCTTGTCAGGTAGTTAAAATTTGAAGAAAGTACCTGTTAGGCAAGCAAAAGTACTTGCTAGGCAAGAAAAAAGTTTTTTTGGGAGGAAAAAGCACTTGTTAAATAGAGGAAAAAGTACTTGTTCCACAAGAAAAAGAATTTGTTATGCAAAAAAGTAGTTCTTACATAAGAAAAAGTACTTGTTATGCCAAAAAGTACCTTTTACATAAGATTTTTTTTGTTTATAAAGGAAAAAGTACTTTTTACACAAGAAAAATAATTTGTTATGCAAAAAAGTACTTTTTACATAGTACTTGTTGTTATGCAAAAAAGTACTTTACATAAGAAAAATTACTTGTTATGAAAAATAACTTCTTAAGCAGAAAAATATTTGTTTTAAAGAAAAAATACTTTTATGGAGGAAAAAACTTGTTATATAAGAAAAAAATCTTGTTATGCAAAAAAGTATTTCTTAGGTAGAAAAAAGTACTTGTTAGGCAAGAAGGCAATACTTGTTAGGCAAGAATTTACAGTCAAGTATTGCTAGGTAAGAATTTACATGTTGAGATCATACATAGGGGATGCTATTGTAAATGCTCTCATATATTTTAGGGCATAAAATATAACGATTATCCGAATCTTTAATGGGTTTCATATGAAATTTAATGCCCCAAACAAAGTGTGAGTACATGAGAGCAACCAACATGTTATCAAGGAGCTTGTACACATCATTGGATACTTTGGCATTCATACGAGTACCCCTGAACCACATAAGTACCTATAAGAATAGAATTGTACACATCATTGGATACTTTGGCATACGAGTACCCCTGAACCACATAAGTACCTATAAGAATAGAATTTCCTCATTCATCCCTTCGTGCCCTGGTCGTCAAATCCTTAGAGGCAGTACACTTCAGTATGTAAAAATCAACACCTTCTTGTCTAATACTCCCAACACTATTCTTGTATCTTCTCCAACGTCCGTGTAGAAAAAAGTCACAAAAGTAAGAAACACCTCAAAGCACATTTGTTTGTAGTAGAGTATCCATTCACAAAATGGTAAGATCATGAATTAATAACACGTTTACAATATCTTATAAACAACTCACTGTACTTCACCCTCCTTGATCTCCCAAAAGACTCTATGTACTTCTTTGCTTTTAGATGACCTGCTGCTATGAGATCCACCACTAAAACTGGCTCTTAGAAAACTCACCACATCAGCCGCATATTTCAATGTCCAGCCATCTAGTTTTAGCTCCTCATATGTAAGTGTTCTCCTAATCACTGCCTTGGTGCCATCATGCTCTCCTTTCCTATGATCTGAAGCTCTCCTTAAGTACCTTCCCTAAGGGGGAAGTAGAGAGGAGAAGGAGGTCATAGTAATGTAATGGAGAACATAGCCATGCTAGGGACTCTTTCCTAGGTTCTTTCTACAAGCAACAAGGTAGGATATGGAGGTCATGTGTGCTTGTAGAGGAGGCCATGCCAAGAAATTCTACTGAACATGTATCCCCACTTACCCTTTTTTCTAGTATGTTGTATAATTTCTTGAATAAATATATGAATTAATGCATGTGGAAAATTATAGCTCGGCATTTTTAACTCGTAGGTTTTAGCTCGATAAATGCGCATACCTGCCTTATTACTACTTATTTATTTTACATTTTTTTAAAGTCTTTATAATAAATCACTTAGTATTTTCACTTATAAGGCTACACTATATCTTGAGAGGGGTTTCCATAAGTGATAGTGTATTGAGACTAAGGCCATAACCATAGGTGTATTCCTACATAAGTTTTAGTTTGATCTAGAATTTGGACTAACTTTAATATTAATCCTTGAACTAACTAAGGAAATTCAACTAGTCATAAAAAAAGTTCCATGATCACATGTTTATCACATCATTGCCAAATTTATATTATTTTTAATAAGAACACTTTATTGGTTTTGTCATGTTTTCATGTAGATCTTGCCACCAACACTAGCCTATCCTACATGCAACATTGACTCATCTTTACTGACATATTCTAAGGATTAAATCTACATCATAAAGGGGGCATATTAATCCTTGCTAGAGACCTCTCAGGTGTCAAGTCCCACCTCTTCACTTTCACTTTGTTTCGTTTTAGCCATCAAAAAGGCCATATTTCACTTAAATGGTTATGTATTGTATATTTTATGCGAGTGCTTTGCCAATTATCTATGAAAGGCACACCATGGGCTAGCTTAATGAAGGATATGAGTGAGTGGAAGTGTGAGATCCCTCTGCCCCCTCCGCGCGCCGGATTCTCGGTAGCTGATAGCGGAAGCAGCCCCCTCATGCGTGGGGCAGGGTTTCTCACTCGGGGCCTCGCCCACGAATATCCGGGCACGAGACTAGGCTAGTGGTCACTCCGAAAACCCGGAAAGCAGGGACGATTCCACCTTTTTGAATTTTTCTTAACGAGTTTTCTAACGAGATCAAAATCTAAACTATCCTCCACTTGAATAAACCAGATAGAAGGAAACTATCACTGATATAATTTGATCATTTGAGCAATTCAACGCTTTTTTCCTAATCAAGATTAGGCACAGCCGTTGACCCACTCAATCGAGAAATTTATCAGGGCATTAACTATCTACTCGAAGCCTAGCGTAATCCTAAGATTTTTCAGTTTGATTATTAAAACTCCATGATTCCAGCCTAACCCCATCCGGCCCATGGGTTAGCCACCACCCTACCACTGGAATCGATGGAACCAAACAAGTACTCACCCACCCATAATTGAAATGCCTTTCTTAACTTTAGCCGCTAGAAAACAGATACGCACACACTCCTCTTTAAAACTTTAATAAAAACAATCCATTGACAAACAATTTACTGGCTATACATGTCATACTTCAAAATTTCCATTGAGTCTTTGTTTCTCACAAAACAGTATCACTCTGGACTCTCCGTTGAGACCAGCGAGTCAACAACGAGATCCAGTGATAGATTATAATAACATTGGTTTGTCATACAATATCTTCCTCGACATACGAATGGGTGTCCTCGGCACCGTGAGCCCGTGCATCACCTGGTCAGAACCCTCCAGGATTCTCCTTAGGTGTCCTGGTGGCACTTCACTCAGGGACCACTTCGTCGGCCCTATCCATCGTACCGGAAGCGCACCATTTTAACCATACCGAGGCTGGTCAAGACCTTGGCAGGCTTTGCCGTGTGAGCTGTCCCTCGAATACTCCCCCGCCAGCTGTTGCAACCAAACTTCCCTTAGATAAACATATATGCCAAATGCTCCCTCCAACATTCTGGCGTAAGATAGTCTTTTAAGAAAACAGGGTTTCTATGCAAGTTTTGTTTTGATTTTTGTTTGAAAACCATGAATAATCTTAAATCCGTATCCCAATACTTCTAGATCCAGGTCTGAATTCCAAACAGAATTCTTCGAATTCTGTTAACTTGATCCTCAGATCAAAATCAAAAGTCTTAACTAGTTTCAGATTTGGTGGGTGTTTTGAGTGCATTTTTCCTGAACTGATCACATCGTCATTGACGAAGGGATTAGATCTTGGTCAATAGTCTGAATCAGAGTTTGGGTGGTCTGGAAAGGTTCTTCCTAAACTATCTTTCTTGAAAGGTACTATTTCAATTTCTCTTTTTCTAAGTTTCGTTCGACGAATATTTGCTTACAGATTTCTAAAACATGGATTTCTTAAAAGGAATAAAATAATCATTTATCTTGATCTCCGACTTCAATAGTTTAATTGAATTTTCTCATTACCATCTTAGTGAATATGAAATGGTAGAATTTCCTCTCACATATTATCTACCTATTCATTTTTCTAATTTTTATGAAAATTAACAGAAGATTAAAGAGAACCCTTATTTAATTATAAAGATTCTATATGCATCTAATTATGCATAAAATTCAATTCTGATGAAAGTCACACTTTATCATCATAAAAAAATCATTTATGGTGAAAATCACTCTTTTAATAAAAAATATCTTTTATACACCCATTTATGCATAAAAAACCATTTATGATGAAAATCACACTTTTAATATAAAAAATATCTTTTATGCATCCATTTATTTATAAAAATCATTTATGATAAAAATCACACTTTTAATATAAAAAAATATCTTTTATGCACCCATTTATGCATAAAAACCATTTATGAGAAAATCACACTTTTAATATAAAAAAATATCTTTTATGCACCCATTTATGCATAAAAACCATTTATGATGAAAATCACAGTTTTAATATAAAAATTATCTTTTATGCACCCATTTATGCATCAAATCCATTTATGATGAAAATCACACTTTTAATTAAAAATATATCTTTTATGCACGCATTTATGCATAAAAACCATTTATGATGAAAATCACACTTTTAATATAAAAAAATATCTTTTATGCACCCATTTATGATAAAAGTAACACTTTTATAATAAAAATTAATCTTTTATGCATACTTCTATGCATGAAAATCAAATATGATAAAAGTAACACTTTTATAATAAAAATTAATCTTTTATGTATACTTCTATGCATGAAAATCAAATATGATAAAAGTAACACTTTTATAATAAAAAAATAATCTTTTATGCATACTTCTATGCATGAAAATCAAATATGATAAAAGTAACACTTTTATAATAAAAATTAATCTTTTATGCATACTTCTATGCATGAAAATCAAATATGATAAAAGTAACACTTTTATAATAAAAATAATGATCTTTTATGTATACTTCTATGCATGAAAATCAAATATGATATAAGTAACACTTTTATAATAAAAATTAATCTTTTATGCATACTTCTATGCATGAAAATCAATTATGATAAAAGTAACACCTTTATAATTAAAAAATAATCTTTTATGCATACTTCTATGCATGAAAATCAAATATGATAAAAATAACACTTTTATAATAAGGAAATAATCTTTTATGCATAAAAATCAAATATGATAAAAGTAACACTTTTATAATTAAACAAATAATCTTTTATGCATACTTCTATGCATGAAAATCAATTATGATAAAAGTAACACTTTTATAATAAAAATAATAATCTTTTATGCTTACTTTTATGCATAAAAATCAAATATGATAAAAGTAACACTTTTATAATTAAAAAAATAATCTTTTATGCATACTTCTATGCATGAAAATCAAATATGACAAAATTAACACTTTTATAATAAAAAATAATCTTTTATGCATACTTTTATGCATAAAAATCAATAATAATGAAAGTAATACTTTTATAATAATACTAATTTTCTTTTATACAAATAATAAAAATGCATCTTCTATGCATGAAAATGACACTTTAGAATATAGAAATCATAAGGATTACTCTTTTAGAATAATGAAAGATAATACTTATTTCCATTTTTTTTTGGAAAATTTCGCCATAACCTTCTTTGTATGGCTGACCATTTTTCAATTTTAAGTCTCTAAAATTAATTAGAAATGCATCAAGAGTATTTAAATTATTCTAAAGTAACATTTTTTTACTTATTTAAGAGAAACATTATGAAAAACTTTATTTTATTCATAAATCATTCACCTAGGATAAAGAATGGTTGGATTTACTAGAAAAGAGAGGGGAATGCCTTTTGCAATGAGGCATAACATCACTTGCAATTTTAGAGAAGACAAAAAGCATAAAAAAACCATAAAAACCATAAAATAAATGGAAAAGAGAAGAATCACCAACTTACTAATGAATTTTGAGAGCTTTCCTTTGGCTTGATGGTTTGAGGGTTCAACTCTTGTTTGAGGCAAGAGTGGCCACCAATCTTCTAGAAGAAGAAAGGTCAAAAACTAATGAATTATGAATACAATTCACTGTTTTTGGCACTTGGGAGAGACAGGGTAACAGTGCAAAACACTATTAAGTTTCAACAAAGGGGAAGGCTTCTATTTATAGGGAAAAATGAGCTTCTAACCAAGCCAAATGATTCTAGAATTTTCCAGATCAGTTTGGTCAATTTTTACCATTTTTAAGTCAGTTTTGCTCACTTTTTGGATCTAATTGAAACAGGAGAGAGGAGAGATAAAAATATCCCATTATTTGGGAGTTTAAAACTCATTCAAGCATGTGAAATAGGCGCCTCCTTCATGAGGGGAATTCCCCCATGTAGAGGTGTCAAAAATGCATCATTTTACCTAAATATCTCTCTTTTTTAACTATTAACCTTGTCCTTAGTCAACTCTTCATCTTATGTGAGTATTTACTCATTTTTCTTCATTTATCTCATCCCTACGTTTGGATGAATCTTATTGGTCCATAGGAACCTTAATTTAAAATTTCGAAAAAAACTTCACCCCAGGATAATGCCTCTTGAACAGATTATACTTAATTTCTAATGCACCTTCTGAAAATCTTTTTGAACTTCTGTTTCAGGGGAACTTATTTTAATAAGATGAGATATTTTTCTATCCAAAAATATTTAAAATCTAAATATTCTCTTTCTAGAATATTTTCTCTCTCTAGGCCAAAACTGGTAGAAACAAGATCTTTTATATTTCTAAAGAGGGATTTGATTACAAGGGAAGATGCTGGACATCTTGAGAGGCTGGGGAGGAATCTTACATTCTCTCCCACTTGAAAAATGCGAGATGTCCTCATCTTGCAAACTGGGGATAATCCCGCAACAACAGATCGACTTCGTTCTCCCAAGTGGCATCTTCAAAAGGATAGAGCTTCCATTTTACCAATAATTCTCTGAGAATTCTGTTTCTGAGAATCTTTTCTCAAACATCAAGAATTTCTTCAGTTTGGAGTTCCATTTGCCCTTGGGTTGAAGAGGTTAGGATTTCATCATCAAGCACATGATTTGGGCTTGGCACATATTTCTTTAGAAGGCTTACATGAAATACATTATGAACTTTGAGATGAGGAGGCAGAAGAAGCTCGTAGGCTAAGTCACCTACTTTCTTTGTGATCAGATATGGCCCACAATATTTGGGGGATAACTTCTTGTACTTCCCAAGAGATAAAGAACTTCTTTTGGGCCGTACTCGAATGAAGACCATATCTGCTTCTTTGAATTCTCTGTTTGTCCTCTTCTTATCTGCATATTGCTTCTATCTGTCCTGGGAAGCTTTCATATCTTTACGAATTGACTGCATCTGCTGCTCCATGTCGTCAAGCATCTGTCTGGACATCTCAACCCTAATCAATGGGTTGGACCAAGTTAATGGAGTTAAGCAATCTTGTCCATACAGAGCTTTAAAAGGGCTCATCCCAATACTTTGGTGGTAAGAAGCATTGTAGGCGAACTCGACTAGGTGCAAATAGCTTAGCCACTTCTTGGGTTCCCTGCCCCACAGCATGATCGAAGTATATCTTCGATTACTTGGTTTACCCTTTCAGTTTGACCATCGGTCTCAGGGTGATAAGCTGTGTTGAGATCCAAGAAAGTTCCCACTGCTTTGAAAAATGTAGTCCAGAACCTTGAAGTAAATTTGGGATCTTGATCACTTACTATTCTCCTGGGTAGACCATGCAATCTGAAGATTTCTTTGAGGAACACTCTGGCCACATCCACTGCAGTGTAGGTTTCTTTTACTGGGATCAGATGGGCAACTTTGGTTAGTCTGTCAACTACCACGAAAATGGAGTTGTAACTTGATTGCACTGAAGGTAATCCAGTAATAAAATCCATACTGATACATTCCCACTTCATCTGGGGGATGTCCAATAGATATAACTTCCCATGCATTTTTACTCTTTCAGCTTTGACTTTCTGGCATGTCAGACATTGACGTACATGATTCAGTAAATCCTTTTTCGGACCAGGCCAAAAGAAGCTTTTCTTTACAGACATGTAGGTTTTGATGAAACTTGGATGTCCTGCTATAAGGCTATCATGGGCTTCATTCAGAATTTGTCCCTTGGTTTCCTCATCATTGGGAATGCATAGCCTGCGATTATAATACATAATGCCATCATCCAAGCTGTACCCTTGAACTCTGTTCAATTCCTGAGGAGTTTTTCTTTCCTGCATAAGTAGGGTAGCAATAGGGCCAAAGAATCTATCCTGCATGATCTTCTCACTTGCTGGAATAATCAAAGGATTTGATATTACAGTAATTGCAAGCAAGGAGGCTTTTCTGCTGAGGGCATCTGCTACCACATTTTCTTTGCCTGGGCGGTACTTGATTTCAAAATCAAATTCCTGCAGGGTCTGCATCCACCTTCTTTGGCACATGTTGAGGTCCTTCTGAGTAAAGATCCACTTTAAGCTCTGATGATCTGTCATCAAAGTGAATCTTTTTCCCAGTAGGTAATGTCTCCACAACTTTAAGGCATAGACTACTAAAAGTAATTCCAGGTCGTGTGGACAGCATAATTCCTCTCATGTGTTCTGAGCTTTCGGGATTCATAGGCTACTGCATGACCTTCCTGCATGAGTGCACCTCAGGCCAAAACCACTTGCATCAGTTACTACCTCAAAGGGTAGAGAGAAATCTGGCAGCTTCAGAACGGGACTGGTTACCAAGGCGGTCTTCAGCTTATCAAAAGCACTCTGGCACCTAGCAGACCACTGAAATGGGGTATTCTTTTTAAGAAGGTTAGTCAAGGGGGAAGCTATGAGAGCATACTTTGGTATAAAAATCCTATACCAACTAGTCAATCCCAAGAATCCTCTGACTTCTTTCACTGTCTTTGGTTCCGGCCAATCTATGACTGCTTGGACTTTTGCGAAATCTGGAGAAATTCCATCTTTGGATACCAAAAAGCCCAAGTATTCAACGTGGTCGGCAGAGAAAGTGCATTTGCTCTTTTTGGCAAAGAGTTGATGCTTCCTTAGAATCTCAAGAACTTTTCTAACATGAGTCTCATGGTCAGCTACATTCCTTGAGTAAATCAGAATGTCATCAAAGAAAACTAGAACAAAATCATCCAAGTATTCTCTGAGGATGTCCTGCATTAGGCGATTGAATGTAGCTGGGGCATTAGTTAATCCAAATGGCATGACAGTAAATTCATAATGTCCATAGCGAGTATTGATGGGACTGTTTTTGGTATATCTTGATCATTGATCCTGATCTGGTAATACCCGGATTTGAGATCTATTTTTGTGAAGATCTAGGCTCCATTTAGCCTGTCCAAAAGCTCATCAATTCTTGGGATAGGATACTTATTCTTAACTGTCAGTTGATTTAGACCTCTGTAGTCCACACAGAGTCTAAGCGTTCCATCTTTCTTTTTCTGAAAGAGAACTGGCGCACCCCAAGGTGAAACACTGGGTCTACAAACCCTTGTTTTAACAGCTGTCTAAGCTGTTCCTTGAGTTCAATGGCTTCAGGAACTGGCATTTTGTACGTGCGCAGGCTACTGCTGAGCTCCAGGGGTTAATTCAATCACATGATCTACTTCCCGAATTGGAGGCATTTCAGTTAGCTCTGCTGGGAATAGATCATCAAATTCACTTAACCATTCTGGTTCTTTAGCCTTAAGCTTTGAGTCTATTGGGTTCATTTTGACAACATAAATTTGTTGCTTCTTCCTAAGTCCTTTCAGCAACCTGGAAGCTTTTACTAACTAAAGGTCTGGGGATCCGAAAACTCCAGTTTCTTGAACTTTGTTCCCGTGAAGGTCATGGAAGGAAATGGTTCCATTGTGACAGTGTATGTCAGCTTGATTTTTGTGGAGCCAATCCATTCCAAGAATCCCGTCAAAAACTCCCAGAGGTAAGACTTAAACTGACATTACCATCTAGATTGAACTGGATAAGATCTGTCTCATGGTGGCCAATTCAACTTGCATAGGTTTCCCTGATTTCTATTCTAAGACTAGCTTACGCAAGCATCCAGGGGAAATGAATGAATGAGAACTGCCTGAATCAATCAAAAGCTTAAAAGGCTTACCCTGATACTCTGCTGGAGTATGGATGACGGAGAACTGCTGGTTAGGCCCTTGATTTTCAATTGCAGCATAGATCTGCCCTTTTTCCTCTTCTACTACATCTGAAATTGTGACTACTCTGGCTGCTGCTGCAGTCTGAGGCAGAACTCTTTCTCTTTGGTTGCCCCAGTTCTGGGAAGGAGTTTTGAGGTTACTCTGGACAAAAGCAGATGGCTGAGCTGGAGTTCTTCTAGGGTTACCTTGGCTTGGGCGAGACGGACCCTGATTAGACTGGTATGAAGGGGTTCGTCTCTGAACTCGGGGTCCTTGACTTCCCTGTCCCCTTGACATGGCAGGAGTCGGGCAGTCTTTTAACTGGTGACCAAAACCCTAGCATCCAAAACATCAGTTTTCAGTTCTGAGCTCATCCCTCTGATTTCTTGAAAGAGGTGGGGCTCTTGAGAAAGTATTCTGGGGGAAGGGTCTTACTACAAAGGCTTTGGCATTCTTACTACAAAGGCTTTGGCAAAATCCTTTGCCATTCTTACTACAAAGGCTTTGGCGAAATCCTTTGCCATTCTTACTGCTTCAGCCATGGACACTGGCTTGGCATTTTTGACCAGTGTGTCCAAGGGTTCGTTCATTCCCCGAATGAACCTGGCCATGAGTTGTTCTTCATCTAGAGGTGGTGAATATTTGAGTAGAAGAGCAAAGGCCTGGTGATATTCCTCGATGGTTTTGCTCTCCTGCTTTAGCTCTAAGAATTCATTCATTTTGGTTTCCAAAAATCTAGGAGGATAAAATCTCTTTCTTAGATAGGTTTTTAGATCGTTCTAGGACTGAGTATTTCTGTCGAGACGATTGGTGTCACAGTGGTTCCTCCATGCTACCCTGGCTATTTCCACTATTTTCAGTCGGGCAAGAGCCATTTTGCTCCGCTCATTGTAGCCTGTGACGTCAAAATACTCTTCCATGGCTTCCACCCATTTCTCCATAGCCTCGCCCAGGTTCTCCCCTTCTCCTTTGAAGGGTCCTGGCTGAGTCCTATGAAGAGCCTTGCGAACATCAGGGTCAAGCTCGTCATCTTCAAAGATAGGGTCTGGCTGACGGCCACGGTTTCCTTGTCTCATGATTCTGCCAAAAATTTATATATTATTAAATTTTTATTTTGATATCATCCACGAGATTCTAAGACTTAAGAGGTTCGAAAAATAATTTCTTAAACAAGACAATGATCTTATTGGAGATCTATGACATATGTCCGATAACAGATTTCTTTTTATCAGATCGTCTGTAAACAATCACTTATACAATAGGAAATTTTTCTTCGAAAATATTTTTATATTTATATAAAAGTTGCAATATGTACATAGAGCAGCTCGGGCTCTAGAATCACTACCTCAGATGTAATCGTATAAAGAAGCAAAACTGTGAAGAAGTCATACCATGGTACACACGATTCATTACACAAAGAGGTGTTGTAATTCTATTCCTAGGGATAAAGCGGCTAAGAAGTCTAAAAAATCGGCATGAAGTTCTAAAGTTCCTGGGTGAATGATCAAAGAGCTGAACATGCTGAACAAGCCCTAGTCTTATCAGAATCATGGCCAAGGAAATATTTTGCCTGAGCCTCCGACATTGACTAGTACTGACATTAATGCACTGTCCTCCATTGAACCACATATACCGACGTCGCTCAAGAGGATCAGGAAAGTAAAGACTCTCAAAATGGCGAGCGAGTCTCACTCTGCTCATTCGGGTTGTCGCAGAGTTGATGAGGTGATCAAACGCAAAAGCTATCATATCCTGACTCTGAAAGACTCTAGGAATTCCAGATAGGTTTGGGGTGGCCATCTATAAATTTCCAATTCAATTTATAAGTTTTCAATTTTTGAAGTTCATTCACATAGTATTAACAAGTGAAAAACATTTCTTTCCCAGATTTCTATTAAAAACAATTTAGGCAATTTCTGCTCTGATACCAACTGTGAGATCCCTTTGTCCCCTCCGCGCGCCGGATTCTCGGTAGCTGATATAGCGGAAGCAACCCCCTCATGCGCGGGGCAAGGTTTCTCACTCGGGGCCTCGCCCACAAATATCCGGTCACGAGACTAGGCTGGTGGTCACTCCGAAAACCGAAACCGGGAAAATTTCCCATGCCAGAAAGCGGAGACGATTCCACCTTTTTGAATTTTTCTTAAAACGAGTTTTCTAACGAGATCAAAATATAAACTATCCTCCACTTGAATAAACCAGATAGAAGGAAACTATCACTGATATAAATTGATCATTTGAGCAATTCAATGCTTTTTTCCTAATCAAGATTAGGCACAGCCGCTGATCCACTCAATCGAGAAATTTATCAGGGCATTAACTATCTACTCGAAGCCTAGCGTAATCCTAAGATTTTTCAGTTTGATTATTAAAACTCCATGATTCCAGCTTAACCCCATCCGGCCCATGGGTTAGTCACCACCCTACCACACTGGAATCGGTGGAACCAAACAAGTACTCACCCACCCATAATTGAAATGCCTTTCTTAACTTTAGCTTTAGAAAACAAATACGCACACACTCCTCTTTAAAACTTTAATAAAAACAATCCATTAACAAACAATTTACTCGTTACACATGTCATACTTCAAAATTTCCATTGAGTATTTGTTTCTCACAAAACAGTATCACTCTGGACTCTCCGTTGAGACCGGCGAGTCAACAACGAGATCCAATGATAGATTACAATAACATTGGTCTATCATACAATGTCTTCCTCGACATACGAATGGGTGTCCTCGGCACCGCGAGCCCGTGCATCACCTGGTCAGAACCCTCCAGGATCCTCCTTAGGTGTCCTGGCACTTCACTCAGGGATCGCTTCATCGGCCCTCGTCCATCGTACTGGAAGCACACCATTTTAACCATACTGAGACTCGGCAGGCTTTGCCGCGTGAGCTGTCCCTCGAACACTCCCCGCCAATTGTTGCAATATCGAACTTCCCTTAGATAAACATATATGCCAAATGCTCCCTCCAGCATTCTGGCGTAAGACAGTCTTTTAAGAAAACAGGGTTTCTATGCAAGTTTTGTTTTGATTTTTGTTTGAAAACCATGAATAATCTTAAATCCGTATCCCAATACTTCTAGATCCAGGTCTGAATTCCAAACAGAATTCTTCAAATTCTGTTAACTCAGATCAAAATCAAAAGTCTTAACTAGTTTCAGATTCGGTGGGTGTTTTGAGTGCATTTTTCCTAAACTGATCACATCGTCATTGACGAAGGGATTAGGTCTTGGTCAATATTCTGAATCAGAGTTTGGGTGGTCTGGAAAGGTTCTTCCTAAACTATCTTTCTTGAAAGGTACTATTTCAATTTCTCTTTTTCTAAGTTTCGTTCGACGCATATTTGCTTACAGATTTCTAAAACATGGATTTCTTAAAAGGAATAAAATAATCATTTATCTCGATCTCCGACTTCGATAGTTTAATTGAATTTTCTCATTACCATCTTAGTGAATATGAAATGGTAGAATTTCCTCTCACATATTATCTACCTATTCATTTTTCTAATTTTTATGAAAATTAACAGAAGATTAAAGAGAACCCTTATTTAATTATAAAGATTCTATATGCATCTAATTATGCATAAAATCCAATTCTGATGAAAGTCACACTTTTATCATCATAAAAAAATCATTTATGGTGAAAATCACTCTTTTAATAAAAAATATCTTTTATACACCAATTTATGCATAAAAAACCATTTATGATGAAAATCACACTTTTAATATAAAAAAATATCTTTTATGCACCCATTTATGCATAAAAATCATTTAGGATAAAAATCACACTTTTAATATAAAAAAATATCTTTTATGCACCCATTTATGCATAAAAACCATTTATGATGAAAATCACACTTTTAATATATAAAAAATATCTTTTATGCACTCATTTATGCATAAAAACCATTTATGATGAAAATCACAGTTTTAATATAAAAAATTATCTTTTATGCACCCATTTATGCATAAAAACCATTTATGATGAAAATCAAACTTTTAATTTAAAAAATATCTTTTATGCATGCATTTATGCATAAAAACCATTTATGATGAAAATCACACTTTTAATATAAAAAAATATCTTTTATGCACCCATTTATGCATAAAAACCATTTATGATAAAAGTAACACTTTTATAATAAAAATTAATCTTTTATGCATACTTCTATGCATGAAAATCAAATATGATAAAAGTAACACTTTTATAATAAAAATTAATCTTTTATGCATACTTCTATGCATGAAAATCAAATATGATAAAAGTAACACTTTTATAATTAAAAAAATAGTCTTTTATGCATACTTCTATGCATGAAAATCAAATATGATAGAAGTAACACTTTTATAATAAAAATTAATCTTTTTTGCATACTTCTATGTATGAAAATCAAATATGATAAAAGTAACACTTTTATAATTAAAAAATAATCTTTTATGCATACTTCTATGCATGAAAATCAAATATGATAGAAGTAACACTTTTATAATAAAAATTAATCTTTTATGCATACTTCTATGCATGAAAATTAACTATGATAAAAGTAACACTTTTATAATTAAAAAAATAATCTTTTATGCATACTTCTATGCATGAAAATCAAATATTGTAAAAGTAACACTTTTATAATTAAAAAAATCTTTTATGCATAAAAATCAAATATGATAAAAGTAACACTTTTATAATAAAAATAATAATCTTTTATGCATACTTCTATGCATGAAAATCAATTATGATAAAAGTAATACTTTTATAATAATAATAATAATCTTTTATGCATACTTTTATGCATAAAAATCAAATATGATAAAAGTAACACTTTTATAATTAAAAATAATCTTTTATGCATACTTCTTTGCATGAAAATCAAATATGACAAAAGTAACACTTTTATAATAAAAAAATAATCTTTTATGCATAAAAATCAAATATGATAAAAGTAACACTTTTATAATAAAAATAATAATCTTTTATAAAACCATCAAAAAATCCTTGAATTCGACTAATTTCTCGTAATGGACTGGTTTTTGTCATTAAGGGTGATTAATCTTGTTCAAGAGGCCAAACTTTTAGAAAATGTGTTAATTAGGGTGGTCTAAATTGATCATTTAAGTAGTTGAAATTGAGATTTTTGAGTGTTTTGAGAGCATCTAGATGTATCAAAACACCTAGTCACATCAATTTTTTCATCAATTGGAGAAATTTAACTCTGCTTAATTTTACCTTAAAAGAGGAGATAATAATTAAGAGTCTAACTAATCTCCTATTTAAGATTAATTTACACCGTTGTTGATGCACAAAGATTAGCATTCCCTTGCTCTATCCAATGATGTGCTCAATTGTGTGAATTAATTAGGGACTAATAGTTAATTAGAGTTCTTGATTAGTATAAAAGAGAGAAAGATTAGTGAAAAAATTAATCTTAGATTAATCCTTAAACACTTTTTTACATAACTCATAAGGCTAATGAGCATTCAATGAGTAGATTCTACTCATTAGTTGTCAAAATTGTCCATTTTGGGGATCATTTATGAAGGGTGTAAGGGATATCATTAAAAGGTTGACTTTTTTTATTCCCACTTACCTTTTTGGAAAAATGCCCATACCCCTTTCATTTTAAATTCAAAAAATATTCCCTCCCCCCAAAAAGGAAAATTTTTATTTCTCACTAAACTTAAAAAAAACGAATTTAATATTCCCTGGAGTCCGGTTTATGGCGTGAACCATTTCCTGCAATTTCATAGAACTAGAGTTCCTGCGTAAAAAATAAAATAAAATCAAAATTTATAAAACTCCTGACATCCGTCGACGTGAAAAGGATTTTTTTTTTTAAACGGCCATGAACGGAAATCCGGCCGTCGTAAATGAAAAATTTCAGTCGTGAACGAAAATCCGGGCGTGTGAACGGAAATCCGACCTTGAATGGAAAAATTTTGACCATGAACGAAAATCTTCCGACTGTGAATTTAATATTCCGTGGAGTCCGTTCACGGCGTGAACCATTTTCTGCAATTTCACGAAACTAGAGTTCACACGACGCCAAAAAAAAATGAAATTAATATTCTGTGGAGTCCGGTTCATGGCATGAACCATTTTTCGTAATTTCACGGAACTAGAGTTTACGTGCAAAAAAAAAATTAATATTTCGTAGAGTCCGGTTCACGACGTGAATCATTTTCTGCAATTTCACAAAACTAGTTTACACTCAAAAAAATTAAATTTAATATTCCGTGGAGTCCAGTTCACAGCGTGAACCATTTTCTTCAATTTCATAGAACTAGAGTTCATGCGTCAAAAAAAAAAACAAAATTTATAAAACTCGTGAAGTCCGTCGACATGAAAAGGGGTTTTTTTAAAGGACTTTGAAAAACACCCCTGTTTGGAGGCCCGCATCTTCTAAACCGTATATCTGATGAAGGCTCTCTAGGGCTCATCGGAAAGCTGACCTCGAGCTCTTCGACTTTGGACTCGATCGTCCGAAGTCAAAATCGATCATTTTGGCCTCCGATCAGCAGCCTCAAAAGTCGACCGAAAACGAGGCAAAAAATAACCCAAAAACCATGAAAAAACATAAAAATTAGCGCAAAAATGATGATGAGCCATATTCATGCTACTTTTTGAAGGTCTAAACGACAAAATCACAGATGACTCAGGAAAACAAAGTTGTAGTACTTCAAAAATACTACAACTCCCTCATACAGAGTTTTTCAAAATTCCTTTTGGAACACCCTCAAAAACGTACTGCGAAACAGGAAAATAAAATCTCAGAAATTTTTTTAGTCTTGAGACGGTGATGGAAAATAGGTTTTATGACCCCCTCTTCCATATGGGAAGTTCCTAACATACACTTTTTCCAAAAAAATATCTCTAAGAGGTCGTTCACGTGCGTATAATGCCTAAGCTAATTAGGACAAACGGACACCCATTTGATCCAAGGAAGAGTACGCCAAGCCTCTTGAGGCTGTTAACGGGCTATGGGAAAGTATAAGAAGCCAAAAACAAAACAAAACAAAACAAAACAAACAAATTGTGATTGTGCTAATTAATAAGCATTTAGGCATTCTAACATGGCCACGATAGAGGGATTGCCAGGGATTACACAAGGACTGAACCCAATGGCTGATATCTTTAATCCATTGCGATCTATGCTGCAAGTTCACTCCCAATGCCATGTTAAAATTACAGCAATGTGATGAGCTATGGTGGATCAAATACTAGAATCAACATCATTAACAAAGTGATTAGATGATAATTTATAGAGTTTACATCCAAGCATCTAATCCCACTGATTTCTCCTTGATTCACTCCACCTCTGTTGCTTGATTCTCTCCACCTCTCCTAGAATATCTCCACACCTCCTAAATCTTCTCATGCTACCCTTTATTCTCTCCCAGTAGATTATTCTCACCTTTTCACAAGTTCTCTCACATTTACAGATTCTCTTTTACAGCCTCTAACCAAGGGCTTGTTCCCGCACACACCCTATTCACTTGTATATTTCAACACCTCCCCTCAAGTGAATACTCCTAGCACACCTGGACCCTATACCAAGTATCCCTCTTACTTGATAGTCCATGACCAGTGTCTAGCACACCTCCCCTAAAGTGAACTTAGCACACCTGGACCCTGTACCAAGTTTCTCTCTTACTTGATAGTCCGTGAGACCAGTGCCTCAAGTCCCTAAACTCATAGTCCTTGACACTCTCTCTCTCTATGTGTCCAAGGCTACTACAAGTGCTCGCGACCTTGACTAAAGTGCTCACACATACATCTACCACGTGGCCTACATCATCGGTGGCTCAGAGGTGGTTTTACTTTGTTGGGGCAGGTTACATGGGTTGTGGGGTCTCTCTCTCTCTCTCCCTCTCTCTCCCTCTCTCTCAGAGATTTTCACATGGCTCCTCACTCTTTGGAGCCTCACATCTTCTCTTGTCTTCAATCTTCTTGTCGTGGCAACTTCTCTCCACACGTCCATGTCTTCCTTCAATGCTTCCTTTAGCTTTTCTTCTTGGTGTGGATCTTCCTCTTGGAAAGAGATGTTCTTCTTCTTTCATGGCTGGGGCCATGAGCTTGTCCGTCAGGTCTTCTTGCTCCATGTGAGCAACATGTTTAAATGTTTTGTTGACAAATCTCTTGGGCTTTTGATGTTTATCTTGTATCATTATGCAATGCAATCCTAAATCTGTGGGAGGTCTTACCTCTTGCCTTATTCTGGAGAAGGGTAGTGTCTGATCCCATTTTTACACTGATGTAATGTACCCAATACATAATGCATATAGCATTTATTCTTATGCACATTCCCAAATGCAACTCCTATGAATAATATTGAATTTGAGTGTGATTTATAGGCATTAACCAAGGATTAAATGCAAAATGATGATTACCATAATTTTATCAGTATAATTTTACTAGAAATTACATTAAATCAAGGGTAACCAATTTGTACGGAATGGTTGTAGTATCAAACCATCTCCAAATTGCAATCTGAAGTTATAGGGATCTATATCAGATACCTAATGGTTAATTTAAACCCTCAATTGCACCAAAATATAGTGATTAGCATTGATTAATCACTGATTAGTAAATTAATCCTCTATTTTGTGTGCAGAAAATAGAGTATGCGGGTAGCCCAGATCTGAGGCCTTAGAGTTCAAATGAGCTCAAATCCTTTCAAGGCCATCAATAGCAATTAGTCTAGTAGAGGATTAAGCCAAGAAACACAAGATTTGACCAAACATTGAATGCTTAATCTCTATTTTACCAAAGTCACCTGCAGATTTGATGAAGAGCTTGGATCTCACTGTAGACTTAATCAAATCAAATTATGACTTCACCAACTTGTAGAGCATGCTTAAAAACCTCTGGGGCTAAGAGGAATTAAATCAATTTGATTTGGAGTAGACAAGATCTGCAACTTTCTTAGAAAAACTACGCTGGAAAAAACGTGATTTTCTCCTGAATGCGTTGGCGGTTTGATGATATTTTTGCATGGGCTGGAGCGCAATGGTTATGGCTAGCTAGGGCTGAAAGGTTTTGAGCTAATGTTGTGCCTAGAGTGAGAGGGAGCTCCTCCACTGGCTGGGGGTGCAGAGACTAGTTGAAAAAGAGGTGAAAAATATTAATTTTTTACTAATCCTAATTAGCAAAGTGATTAGCAAGATAATGGACTCACAAATTGATGGATTCTAGGCTTGGCTCTAATACCATGTTAAAATTACAGCAATGTGATGAGCTATAGTGGATCAAATACTAGAATCAACATCATTAACAAAGTGATTAGATGATAATTAAGATGTGATTAGTGAGTAATTAACTAATAGCTTAATGTAGGCATGGATAATCAAAAACCAGCAAATTCTCATTAGGCCAATGCCTCAATTTATAGAGTTTACATCCAGGCATCTAATCCCACTGATTTCTCCTTGATTCACTCCACCTCTTTTGCTTGATTCTCTCCACCTCTCCCAGAATATCTCCACACCTCCTAAATCTTCTCATGCTACCCTTTATTCTCTCCCAGTAGATTCTTCTCACCTTTTCACAAGTTCTCTCACATTTACAGATTCTCTTTTACAGCCTAACCAAGGACTTGTTCCCGCACACACCCTATTCACTTGTATATTTCAACATGCCGTTGGCCATGCCTATAACAAGCGTGCCATCAGGTTTTACACCCCCTATAACTTCGATTCCACCGGGCTTTGGTCCCTTGCCTAACATTCCTGCAAATCCTATAAGTACCAACCCTTTCCCACACCTTGGACATACTGACTAGTCCAGGAAGGGGGTGGCCCAAGGACTCACTGAGTCTCTTCCAACAAGAGCACTCACATACGACCTCAGTGACATACAAAAATCAGTGACATACAAATTTCCAAAATTATAGGCAAATATGACAGAACAACAGACCCTAATCAATTCATTCAAATGTTTGAACAAAGATGTGAAGCCTTTGGAAATCCCAACTGTCACACTAAGGTACATGCATTGAGCTTATGCTTAGAGGGAAAAACTAGTTGGTGGTTCATCACATTGATGTCGGTGATCAAGACCAACTCAAAACCTTGAAATCAGCCTTTATACATGGCTTTTCTAGACAAGGTAATTGCTAGAGTGCAATAACAGACCTCCATTCAATTGAGCGTTAACCAAATGAATCTATTAGAGATTTTATCCTTAGGATAAAACTCTTGGACTCACGTTGTGAGTCATGGGAAAAATTAAACGATGTTCAATTGAAGAGATGTTTCATGATGGGCATAACCAATCCGAAAACATTCGATCAATGTTGCAAAGAAGCAATACGTTTAGATGCCAACATGCTAGAAGATGATCATGCTACGAGGAGGTGTTCCTCATCTAAACCAAGTGAAGCAATGGCAAAAGAAAGATCGATCTCGAAATTGACATTTCCAAAATTTTATGCAGCTTTGCTTGAAACCTTACAACCAACATCTCTAAGAGAGGATAAAACCTTCAAAACACAAACATCCTTAATGCCTTTAAAAGTGAGGAATGAAATGCCTTGTGTTGAATGCAATCACTACGATCATCCCAATCCTCATTGTGCATACAAGGCACCTGTTCTTCTATATTGCATATATTGTGCATACAAGGCACCTGTTCTTCTATATTGCATATATTGTAAAACCTTTGACCATGATACTAAAAAGTGTTCCGCTTCATCCACAAGGGACTCAAAACCTCCATCTTCTGTGCACCAAACAAAAATAGTCCAAAGGGTAGAAACTGCTCAGTCAACAGCAGTTAATCAGACACTTCAGTGTTTCTATTGTTGTGGACCTCACAAGGTGGCAGACTGCACAGTTTGGAATACTTTCATGCCCATAGTCACTGACACCTTGCGACTCATGTGTGAACGATGTGGCATTGATCACATGTTCCAAGATTTCCCAAGACGAGTTGCTTCAATGCAACTTGCCTCACAAAATACAACTCTTAACATCTTAAGTGTACAAAACGGGAAACTGGCCATGGTACCCTTGAATGTGCGAAAGAAATTTGGTTGTTTCTCTAGCATTAACCTTTGTAGTAGCATGGGACTTAACCCATTTGGTACAGTAGTCCATGATAGCGAAAATGATAAATTGTGCTTGAGTTCCGTGAGTAGCTAGACTAATTGGTCTGACAAAGTCAATACTCTATTTCTCAAATGGTTTATAGAGACACTACAAGGTGCAAGGACATTTTATCACAATTGTGAACCCCCTAGTGAATCATTGACATTCATTGTCGCTTTTTACAAATTCAATTGTATCTCCAAACAAATTAGGCCACCATAAGCCTATTAATAGAGCTTTCTTTATGGTGGTGTGTCTATCGAGAAATGTCCACTAGCCACACACTAGCTCAAGGACATCAACACATTTGAATTCCTAAGGAAATCACCTCATTATTCCTACTTGGCCTAGCTTGTATAATTGGTAGAGGCTACATTTTTAACAAGACATCGTTCTTTTTTCCTATTTTAAAGGGTCTTTCTTGGGGAAGACTATTAGCCAAAGAATGGACGATCTCTTTAGGCCATTTTAGAATGATGTAGAGTTTGCATAGTGGAGCATTTGGTAGTTCATCCTCCACTTTTATACAGTTTGCAATTCTCCGTGGATGCATGATACCACCTCTGGACGTACCCCCTTCATATCTATGTATTTCCAAGCGAAGCAATCTTAGAACTATGTGAGATAGGTATTTTCCAATGTATACTGATTTTGGATATTCATTAGGTCCCATGCTAGGTTGACCTCCTTAACTTTAGCCAGTCCATCGATGTTCCAGGCTCTCATTAGGGGTTCTCTTGACCTTCTCAAAAGTGATCGACCACATTACATGTTTTGAAGTGCTCAAGGACCTGCATAAGATCTTCCACATTTGTACTCTTTTGTAGAATTAGCTTTTTTTTAAATCCTCTGCTACTAAATATTTAGTCCTTGCTCTTCTCGTGGGAGTGTGAGACTTTTATATATTCTTCTGAACTCGAGGGTTCATCTCTCTCTATGGCCATGAACCTCACTAGAACTTCAAAAATATTGAGCTCCTTCTACCATCAATGGAAAAAGTCTACATGAGAGTCTACAGCCTCAACATAGCAAAGCCAATAATCTTCATTTCTTCCCTGGAAGAGATATAAGTCTTCTTTTTTTGACCATTTTGGGCACCGAGCTACCACATCCTAGCTAGAGATGTTGCCTTTAAATTCTTTTGTACTTTGCATTACTACTGTAGCACTCAACTACTACGGCATATATCATGCTAGCTCTAGTTGGGAGGATGCCCATGGTTACAAGGATCTGCATCCAATTCTTAGAGTCTTCCTACTCTAGAAGCAAGGCAAACTCTTAGCTCTCACATTCCTCATCCAAGCATTTTATATAAGTGAGGCACATGTTAACTTCAGTGGTGTTATTTATGGTTTTGGCAAAAGGTCCACCACCACTATGTTCACAAGGTTACATTAAGGGTTTCATTCCTTTTCCAAGTGTAGGTGTGGTACTATGTCCAATAATGAACCATTCTAGTTTCTCTCATGAAGTCTCTACCAAGGATGCAGTCATAGGAATTAGGCTACCGAGAAAAGTTCATTTACCACAAAAGAGTACCAAAAACTTAGGCCAAAGGTCTTGATTCCCAAATTTTAAAAAAGCCCCCTTGGTTTTGTTATGGCCCCATTAGCAAGCTTGAGTAGTGTGAAGCTTTCCCCCACTTTTTGTAATGATGATGACTCCAATTCCTCTGTTGTATTTTATGAGGAGGATGACATTCATGTTGTCACTCTCAAAGTAGTGGCCTAGCTTATTCACTGGTACTTTTGGAAAATCTTGGTGACCTAACACCATATTAGAGAATTTGGAAAAACCCCAATTCCCATTTTGCAAGATTGTAAAAAGGGGACCATGGTGAACCTTTTTAAGCTTTTGTCAAAACCCCCTCATTTAACATATCATTGGAAAAAGCTTAAAGAGTAGATTTTGAATGCACATTCTCTAAAAACTTTTGAGTTTGTATGCTTAAGATACACAAAAAACTAGATTGAAAAGAAAATTTCCAAAGTCATGGGATTTTCCCAAAGTACCCTTTCCCTAGAGTGGGTTCATCATTATCCAACTCATCTGAGAAGTCTTGTAGTGGTTGTTTTTCCATGCTCTCTTTTAGTCCTCCATCCATCCAGTCCTTTAGGGCCTTCCATAGAATTGGGCTTCCTTATAGCAAAAGGACCTAACAGAAGAAATCTTGACTTGGGAGGAGGAAAGGAAGGCGGTGAGTCCTTCTATGTCTCTCAAGGTATGTCCTGAGGATGGGTGCATTTGAGGATAAAAATTGTGGTGGTGAAAATATAGCCTTCACTTTGCATTAGAATTCTTCCCAAGTAGTAGGTTTATCATGGCTATTACGTAGAACATTTCACCATAATGATGCACAATCAACCATATTGTTGATAACACATTTAATCTTATCCTATTCTAAGAAAGTCTCATAAAAGTAATCATCCAATTGACTTACCCATGAAAGCACAAGATGAGCATCCTTTTTGCCATTAAATTTGATAAAAGAAAAATTAGGATAGTTAATCTTACTAGACTTTTTTAGTTTGTTGAGCATCAAAGTAGCTTTGATGATCTTGGCAATACGTGCATCTTCAGAAGGAGGAGTAGAAACTTTATTCAGCAAGATGTTACTCGAGTACAAGGCATTTTTGTTTCTCACCTTGGAGTAGTTGCTCAAGAAGTTGAATATGATCTTCAAAAGTCAGTTGTGGAAGTGGAGAATTAGAAAATCCACCATCTCGAACATTAGCACTACGGCCTTATTCAATGATGTCGTCGTTGGTGGCTTGATTGAAATTGACACCCGAATCCATTGATTTGAAATGAAGAGGTTTCATATAGCTTGGCTAAGTGGCTAAAAACTTGCCCAATTGCTAGCAAAATCTTAAGAAAAATTTCCAAAAAAATCAAAAAATTTTATGCATTTTTTGGGTAATTTTTAAGATACTTTGAGTTAAGCCTTTAAAAGCTTAAAAGGTAAGAAAAGAAACTATCGGCCCACCCATGCAACAAAAAAGTAGAGGATGCTATGATCGTCGTGCACCATTGAGAGATGCAGGGAAATAAGTTTCAGCTCTACAAACCTTGATAATAGTGTTTTTGGAGCCTCTGGGTTGGGAAAATTAGATCTATGCTTTTCAATTAAGAAGAGGATTAGGCATGAGAAAGATGGTTTTGGGATTCGGGGAGGTTTTGAAGAGTGGTTTTCCACCTTTCTTTGACTTGAGGGTAAAAGAATTGTGGGAAATTTTTTTCCAATGGACAAAAGAAAACTTGGCACTTTCAAACCTTAGCCTTTCCTTACAAATTGTAATTGAAGCATTTCTTGAAATTTTCAAAGCTTCTTTGTCTTCTAGATAATTCTTCACTGGCTTCAAGCTTTGCAATTGATCTTAGCTCCGATCCATTGTTGGAGGAAAACAACCTATAAATAAATTGCAAAGCAATAATTATCATAGCATAGAATAAAATTTACACGAGAGTGAGCCCACGCTTCCTCTTAGTGTATTTTAATCATATTGCTTGAAATAACTAATTGTGGGACTCAAAATGGTGTCTAGTTTTACAAAGATGATGACTTCAATAAAAATAGCTAGCTTTATTAAATGTGCAAGCTAAGCTACTAAAAATAGGTATAAACCTTAAACCATATAAATGTCTACATCTCTTATAAAATTAAATATACATAAGGGATATTTCACATATCCCAGTAAATATATACATTGACAATAAATATGGACATCATCTAGAATAGAATAAATAGTGTGTATTGTCACAAAATCAAATTGTCTTCCGTCAATACCCAACATTGAGTGTCTCAAAATCTTCTTGACCACCACTAGCTTGCCTTCATCTGCATCAAACCCTGCAAGGACCCTTCCCAGGGGGAATGCTAGGCCCCTTGGGACCCCCTAGCCAGGGCTATATCATGGGACCCCCTAGCCAGGGCTATATCGTGGGTCACCCCAGTTAATGCTTGAACCCCTAACCATCTCTCTCCTAACTATCAATGGCTATAATGATGACCTCATCGGCATCCAAGTTGAGGTTCTTACCAAAGATACGTGCACCAATGGCTTCTCCTCATAATCAGGCCTTTAGAAATTTGCACTAAACATTGATAAGAGATACATGCTAAGAGGCATGCATTGAGTGTATATACTAACAATTCTCTCCATGATTCTCTCCAAGATTTAAATAAGGCATCTACTCCATTTGTGTAAAATTCTCTCCATGATTCTCTCCCAGATTTAAATAAGGCATCTACTCCATTTGTGTAAAATTCCTCTCCCCAAATTTTGAGATGTACAGGTATAAGAACTGCCCCTTCAGTCTCTTGTAAAATGATCCCCCCTCAAAAATGGAAAAAGATCTTGTTTTACCCTGTTTTGGCCTTGAGAGAGAAATGTCTAGAGAGAGGTAATTCAAAATTGAGATATTTTTGGATGCAAAAATTCTCCTAATGTCTAAGATGAATTCCCCTGAAACACAAGTTCAAAATGAACTTTCCAATGTGCATTAGAAATTAATTGAAATTGTGTATAAGGGACCTTAGCCTAAGGGTCCACATTTTCAGAAATTTTTGGATTAAGCTCCAAATAAGGTTCCAAAGGGCCAATAGGATTAATCCAAGTGTTGGGATGAGATAAATACAATGAATAAAAGCAAATAGCCTAAAAATGAGTAAATGCTCACATAAGATGAAGAGGGCTAAGTACAAGGATTATTAGTTAAAAACTAAGGTATATTAGTAAAAAAAAATGAGATATTTAGGTGAGATAATGCATTTTTGACACCTCGGTAAGGTGGGAATCCCACTTGAGCTAGGCACCTTCTTCATCATCATTGCTTGGGTTTTTTAATTCAAAAAATGTGATATTTTTATCTCTTCTCTCTCTTGAAGCAAATTGGATCAAAAAGGGAGCCAAATTGATCCAAATCTTGTCCAAATTGGGTCAAGCTGGAAGGCTCTAGAACCCAGTTGGACTTGGTAGTGGCCTCCCTCACCTATAAATAGACCCTCATTCCTTTGTATTTTCATCTTTAAGCTATTCCATGCCAGTATTATTCTTAAAATTAGCATATTTCTATTATCCCTTTATTTTGCCTCTTCTCTTGGGAGTTTGGAGCTTCTCTCTCCTCCAACCTCTCTTGGAGATTGCTCTCTCTCTCTTGGTGGCCAAGGACTTGCTTGGGGACTTCACTTCTAGCCAAAGAATCAAACCTAATTCAAAGGTAATCCTATTTTAATGGTTTTTTTTCAATTATCTCAATGATTTTCTTCTTCTCAACCCCTCTCAAGCTTGAGAAGCTTTCAAAGTAATGGTTCTTTCGAGATGTATAAGAATTTTGATGTAAAAAGAGGAATTCCCATGATATTTGAGATCTAAACAATTAAATGTTAAAAGAGAAATTTTGGCATAATTCAAAATATAAGTATTTATCAAAAGTAGAATTCTGAGTATTATCGTTTTCTTGAGAAATATGGGTATAACTGATTTTATAAATCCCATGAATCTTTTATTCAAAAAGAAGAATATTGAATATACCTTACTTTGAGAAATTTGAGAAAGAACAGTGCTCGAGCTCTAGGTCACCAAAGATACCCACGCGTGCATCGGGGAAGAAAAATGAGTTGTTGTTTTCTGAACATGGACATGGATCTGGTTGATTGGCCTTGCTGGTTTTCAACGGATGAGTCCATGGCTCTTTTATATGGACCTTGTTGGTTGATCTTGCTGATCTTCAACGAAGAGCCCATCTGGATTTTTATATGATTATATTCCCAGGGGGTACTATGAGATAGGAACTATTGAAAAGGCTCCTGAGTGAGCAGGTGGTGAGCGTTTTGGTTTTGCCAATGATGCCATAGGTACACCGATGAAGGAATGATTGAAAATTGAAATTCAAACTAGATATTCTGGAGGATTATAATCAGTGATTCTAAAGAAAATTTCATATTAGGTGTGTAAGTGGTGTGACTATCTTGAAATTTTGCCTGAAGTGCCGGCTAGGGGGCCTGGGAACTCTTTTCCCTAGTACCCGAGGCAAAACATAACCAAATTTCTAAATGGATCCTATCAATACAGTGGTTGGGTGGTTGGCTAACCCATGGGATTGAGGCTGGACTGATGGATCCCTAAAATAAGACTCAATTTTGTTAAGTTACAATAGTTGAAGGGAATCACGGATAATCCTTGTTCTATGGAAAAGAATCAATGGTTGTGCCTCTTAACGGGGGGGAAAAAGCATTGGTCTCTATGATCCAAGTGCAAGTTCCTCCCTTGACCCAGCCGTGTGACCTGCGGGTTCGGTTGGAATGAAAAAGGGTAATCTAGGCTCTTGACTACGTTAGAATAATTTTTCTTGGAGGAATCGGGCGAGGGAAGTTTTTTCGGGTTCGATTTTGGAAGAATTGAGAGATTAGTCTCTTGTCCAGATATTCGTGGGCGAGGCCCCGTGGGAGACTTTGTCCTGTACAAGAAGTGCTACTTCAGCTACTAGCACCCCTGAATTCATTGCGCGGAGGGGCAGGGATCTTTCAATTTGCCCACTTGATGAACTTACGGATTTCTAGCTAAATTACAAGATGCTTTTACAACTTTTACTCATGCACCATAACTATGAGATCAAGAGTATGCTCCACCACTAGAACATTATCTACAGCATCATCATACTCAAACTCAGACATAGCATCATAAAAAATATCATCATCAAAAGAATAAGCATCATGACATGGTCCACATCACATAAATAGCATTATGAAGAACACATGTATCACCAATCAAGGTGATAAAATAAATCTTCTCCTTCCTCCCTATGCAACTGCCAAGCACAAGGAGAACCGTCAAGAAATATATCCCTCATATCAACATCAAAGAATATAAACACATAGAACCATACATACCAATAGCATAGGAAAATCCATACTATCCCACCACAACTTATGATCCATAAGAAACTAGTTTGGATTTGGGTTTTAATTATGTTATCTTTAATCTACTCGAGCATCCAAACATGCTTCTTTGACAATGTTGCCACCACTAAAGTCTCAGTTGTCTGTTGGACCTCTTGCTAAAGCTTGGCCATTTGTTCATGTAAGGGGCTCAACTCAGCTACCTACCTCTTGAGTTTTGCATGTTTCTTCTGCAGGAGTATTGATAGTGGTATAGAGGGATTTTGCTGATGTAGAGGTATTGCCAAGGGGGTAAAGCTTGCCATCTTTAGGGCATACCAAGGTAATCTTCTTGCCATGATTATTTATGGCTATGATATGATAGCCATCTTTGACAAATTTGAACTCAATTCCTTGATCAGTAAGCTCACTAATAGAGATGAGGTTCTTCTTTAGCCCTAGGACATAGTAGACCTTCTTGACTAAGGTAGATTTGCCATTAGGGAGAGAGATTATCACTTCACCATAACCTTTGGCTTGCTGTAGGATCTCATCCCCTAAGCATACATCTAAGGGGTTGTTAAGTGAAGTAAAATCAGATAGCCATGAGAGATTAAAGGTCATATGATGGGTTGCACCAGTATCTAGATACCATATAGTAGAAGGAGTATTATGTGAGATACTAGTAGCAAATAGGTGGAGAGGGTAATCATGAGAAGTAAGAGGATTATAGAAATGGGGATTAGAAACTTGATTACCTTCTTGAACCTCAATGATCTGAGCTCTACCAAATGGCCTCTTGTTGTGGTGATTGTTGTTGTTGTTGTTGGATAGTGCCCTTTGCTTTATGCGGCAGTCCTTCTCTTCATGCCCATGATGGTGGCAATATGTGCATTGCACATTGGAGTAAGGGGTATTTCTAACATGAGAATTCTTTTGGGTTCCCCCCTTAGGGTTGAAGTGATGAGGCCGCTCTGCAAGAGTGGTGAAAACCACTTTTGTGATCATGCTTCTGAGCATGGATAGATAGTGGTTAGAGCCACTATCTTGATGTTGGAGTGGGATGCTTGATCCCTTAAGGCCTCCTCTTGTTGAATCTTTGCCACCAAGCTTTGAAGCTTGAGTTTTGTTTTTGAAGCATGGGTTGTAGTGAATGCCCTCCATGTTGATGGTAAGGCTGCCAGCAAGAACATTGAAGAGTCTCTTGGATTTCAAGACCGGAGAGAAGGGTTTCATCTAGAAGACCCTACCAAGAATCCAAGAACTTGGCGGTTGCTTGACCTTCTTACATGTTGAAGTTGACAAGTCTCCTCACTAGAGACACTTGATAAATCAAGTCAGTGTGTAGATAAAAATCTTTGAAGAATTCCCATATTTCTTGTGAGGACTTTAAGCTTCTCACCATTTGCACTTGCCGATATCCGCAGTGAGAAGAATGATCTCCATCTGCGTTGTGATGTCTTGTTGCTTCCAAATCAGAAGAATGATCTCCATCTGCGTTGTGATGTCTTGTTGCTTCCAAATCTTGAGTGCTTCATGTTGCGTTTGCCATCAACCTTGATGTACTTCCATAATTGAAGTTGCTTGAGATATATCTTCATTCTTAGCTTCCATACTAAGTAGTTGTTGCCATTGAGCTTGTCAATGGAGAACAACCTTGGCTTGGTTGTTGTAGAGCGGGGAAGATGAGACTACCTCCATGATTCCTTGATTGAAGGAGAAGGAGCTTGAGCTTGGAGATAGTGAGGAGTGAAGCTAAGATGTGAGATCTCAAGATGATGAAAGAGGCTTGTAGATGGCTATGGAGCTCTCAAAGCTCTGATACCATGTGAGAACTATGAGGTTGGTGAGAAGAAAGAGTAGAGTAGACACACACACACACACACACACAGACGCTTGAGTGTGTAACACCTTGCTTGTTGATCATGTATTCAAATGAAAGAGAGTGTCTCTGTATACAAAATAAGATCACTACAAATAGTAGTGGTTGTTGGCAAGAGCTGTTACATATTTGAATTAAAATAGCAATATGCTTTCCTAGAATATAGGAAAGCATCTTCCTAGAAATAAGGATAGAATAAAACTAATCTAAGGATTAGTCCACTCAAATGGACACCTGGAAACCTTAGCCACTTAACAGATAGCATCAAGAGATTGTTCTTGAATTGACTGGCCACCACAAATGAAGAACAAGACACATGTAATGTGTCGGCTAATTTCTCCCCAGAAGACTGCTCTATGGCCATATCAGTAGACAGACCTGCCTACTCAGCCTCCACGGTAAACACTATTGCCAGCAATTGTCCGCCGACCCATGTTCGAGTATTTGGATTCACAAATAATTTCCTTCTTGAATCTATTAAAAAAACCATAATTTTCAATCCACCAAATTTCTAGTTCTTGCTTGACTGTGCACTTAAAGCTATGACCAAGTTTGGTGCACAGTTTCCAACTGCAAGCTTTATACCTCCTGCATATCAACATCCATACAATAGAGATGGATTGGGTTTTCGCTTAGTCCCAAAGGAGGTGGTGCACAATAGGTAGTTCTCACAAATCCAAAATGAAGATCTAATGGTCCCAGAAGACCATGGTGGCCCAGGAAGGCCTATTATAACAAAATAAAATATAACAAAGATGATGCTCCGCCTTGCAGATGGAAGGTTACCCAGTTGCACGATGCAAGGAGAGGGAAAACGGGCAGTGAAGGCTGATAAGAAACCCCAATGGGTGAGATGGATGGGAATCCAAGCATGGAAGACGGGAGTGATCTTGATAGCCAGGATGATGGGATAAGTGTGATGAGAGTTGAGAGTGCATAGGAGAACCAGGAAGGCCGGAAGTGTTAGGAGGTGTTCTCGGATGACCCTAGCTTTGCATTAGAATGGATCCCATGGTTTGGTTGATGGTTAGAATTACCATGATAGTATGTAGTTTGGGCATGGACTTGTCGATGTGATTCTTAATGTTCTCGATGATGTGTCTCATGTGATGAGGCAGCCTCACATAGCTTTTGTGGGAGATCTCTTGCTGATATTCTTTTGGAGAGAGGTAGGTTATGTGATTCCTTTTTGGTGGAGTCTATTTCACCACATGATGTAGTTTTAGATATATATAACCATAGATAGGTTTTTTCTCATGTTTATGATGATACTTTTACACAATGCGGTAATGCAAGGTGATATGGTGGATGGTGATCTCATTCAGATTCTTGATGATCCTGGTTAGCTTTGGCTAGCATTGATGCAGATCTATTGCAACCTCTTGTTGGGTCTATGCACATGATATTTTTATTCCATGTGCTATGGATGACATGAATACCATATATGTTCATGATGATACTCTTGCAGAAGTTCAAGCTACTTGTGATCTAGATTTGGAGGTTCCATCTATTGAGCCTACAGTGGTGACTATGTTCATGTGATCTTATTTGATGGTTCTCATGATATTGATCTTCATGCTCATCACCATGTTGATGGTGTTTTTATGGATCATGCATTGTGTATGGATGATGTGCTTCTTTATGATGATGATGATACGATGATTATGCAATTCTTGGTTTCTCTTGATCATCATGGTGATGATACTTCTATTGATGATGAGCATAGTCATCCACTGTTATATGCTTGATTATTGGATGATATGATTTTTGTTCTTGGAAATCATGTGCATGATGTACACGAGAATGATGTCCCAGATGCAGATTCTCTTATGGTGGCTCCTCCTGTATGTAGATTTTTCTATGCTCTATCATGTGTTAATGTTCAGGCATATGCGTATGGATCATAAGTTGTGGTGGGAGAGTATGGATTTTCCTATGCTATTGGCATGTGGATATTATACATTTATGGTTCTATGTGTTTATATTCTTTGATGCTGATATGGGGGATATATTTCTTAAAGGCCCTCCTAGTGCCTGGTAGTTGCATATGGAGGAAGGAGTAGATTTATTCTATCTGATTGGTGACACACATGTTCTTCATGATGCTATTTATGTGGATCATAGTCATGATCCACATGTTTTTCATCATGCTGTGTATGCAGATCATAGTTACGATCATGAGGATCATTCTTTTAATGATATACCTTTTATGATGTTGTGTCGTCTAAGTTCGAGCATGATGATGCTCTAGTAGTGGAGGAGGATACTCTTGCTCTAGTACCTATGGTGGAGAACATTTTGATTTTATGGTATTCTCTTTGGAGGACAATATGACCATCCATGCTTTCTTGATGCAATTGTTGAGATCCTATTTGGTATGGTTTTATGGTGATGGCACATGGTCTTTCACCATATGCTTCATTGCCACAATTTTATGGTGTTGTGCCATCTTGGGCACATGTTCCAGGTGATAGAGGTTCGACATTGATATATGTACCAAATGTTGGATGATCTACATGGACATATCTAGATAGAGATAGGATATTCTTAGCCTATAATGTAGATGCTAGTGCTTCATGTAGATTTTCATATGTGGTTTTGACATGGATCACTCCATATGCTTGGAGTGGAGATTTGATTATTCATGCATGGTTCTACATATTCATACTGTATGATATATAGCATGGTATCACATGTACATGGTGTGTGCACAACCTTGGCATGACTCTATAATGCTTTGGCAAGGGAAATCTATGGGTTCGAGTCGTCAAATTCGGAATCTGATCCTTCAGGTGTGCCATGTGTTGATGCTAAAGTGCACCAAAAATTTAGTCTCATGTAAGCTATGCACAATAGGAATCCAAAGGATGCTTGAGATGCCAACTATATAGTTCTTCATGATGATGTTCATGTGGACCATAGTCATGATGATCATGATGCTTATTGTTTTGATGATGATATTTTTTATGATGTTGTGTCTGAGTTTGAGTATGATGATGCTCTTAATAATGTTCTAGTGAAGGAGCATACTCTTGATCTCATAGTTATGGTGGATCTCTGGAATTTTCCTACATACTTAGAGATTCCCTTCCTAGGAAAATAATTAAAAGTTCCTTGTGTAATCATCTGCATTTTTATGACCTCATTGCCTTTCACAACCAAGTCTGCAATGGCACTAGCATGGAAACATCACTGAAAGAAACTACTCTTCACCGGCATACACTCGAGGGAAAGTTTTTTAACTTCCAAAATTATGTTTTCTTTATTATGTTTGAGTCATGGGTTCTTTGTCGAGAAGTCACCCAAAATCTAAATATTTTACGTACATTCATGGGTTCTCTACTCTAATCATCTTCTACATCCACTCACAAATGTTCTCATATATTGCTAAACTCATCCAGCTTTACATCCACTCATGGCAATCACTCAGCTCATGAACTCGTGAGCTCAACTATCCATTCAATTGTCTATCCTCTAATCCACACACTTGTGAACAATCCCCTTTTCGGCTTACATAGGAAGTCTCCCAAAATCTAAACATTTTGTGTTTCTTTTTGTAATGCTCCTTCATTTTCTCTTTTCCATGTTTAGAGCAAGGGGGTTTTGTTTTGGTATGTTTTGTAATGCTCCATCATTTTCTCTTTACCATGCTTAGAGCAAGGGGGTTTGTTTTGGTATGTTGATGTAAGTTGTCTTTGTCTCCTGAGGAGGCAAGCCGCACTTGCTCTAGCATTATGGAGCCCATTGTGCAACTACGACCAAAAATATCTTACATGAAGCAAAGCAAAACGGCAAAGAGTGAGGGAGAGGTTCAAAAGACATGGAGCCCGCACTCAAAATCGAGGTGAAGGGCATGGTAAAAACAATCATGAGAGGACTACTTCTCCTCACATAGAGAAAGAAAGGACATGGTTAAACATAAGAAAAGAATGAACTACTAATACTCCATGGCACACACACTATTGCTTAAAAATTTATAGTCAGTTCTCCCAACAACTCCACATGATATGTACCTTCCCCATGCAAAGTAATAATGCTATAGCATGCATTAGTTGTATGTGGCGACGAAAGTAGTGAAGTTAAGTGAAAAATGCTATGGAATACAATGATTAAATGAAAAAATAAAAAGTTAAGTGAAAAATGCTATGGAATACAATGATTAAATGAAAAAATAAAAATACAACGATTAAATGAAATAATGAAAATTACTACCAATCATGTGTTAGTGCAGGGTTTAGAATAGAATTCGAGTCCTCAAGGTGGTGTGGGTTCGAATCTTCCCTGTACGAGCGATGGCACGTTGATAACATGTGTACTTTCAAACAAGGTCACATAATAATAATAAATAGGAGTCACAAATTACAATGTTCCACGTAACGAACGGCAGCGTTGCCATCAATACCACTAAGGTCGGAGGAGATGCCACTTGGAAACAAATTGCTTGCGTAAACGACCATAGGAAGCCGGCATCAACGGGGAGCCGGCATCATCGGGGAGCCGGCATCAATGGGACGTCTTGGTAATCATAAACCGTCGGATAAAGGCATGAACGGCGTAGATGCATCCGCGTCCCGCTTCGCCAGGTGAGGGTATCTTGATTTGTCGTATGACGCACAAAAGCCAAATGGGAGCGGCTTGCACTGCAGCACTGCACTCAGCAGAGTGAACAACACACTTCTGCACTTCAGGCTGTAGTGTTTCTTTTGCTAATTACATGAGTTTGGATTCTTGGGAGTCTGTCTACGGTTACTGTTTAATAGCTCCCGACATCTGAAAGAAGTGGGGGTAATTAAAAGAGCAATACGATAAGGGGTCTCTATACACACTTTTTCGATTTCAAAGGGGCTATGCATTTGTAATTTGTGAAAGAGGTGGGAAGAAGGCTTTGAGTTCAATTCTAAGAGCTGGAGCCTGGGGAGACCCTGATCAGGGAAGAAGCGTCTTTTTCTTTTCTTTTGCACACAAGGTTGTGATTGATTGGAACTCTCTGTATGAATGGGCTCTTCAGGGAATGGTGCCCTATGGAAGGGGTTTCACACCGGCAAAGCAACCTCACCTGCTCCCATCTGGTGGCGGGGGGACGAGCCGGTGCCCTTGGACCGGCCCTCCTTCCAGAGCTCCAATCTGGACCTCAGCTTCCAAAGCAGTATAACAGGGGCAATGTCAGAGATGAGCAGTTATACCCCCGTTGGGGCCGGCGGGGACAAGCTCTTCGTGGTGCCCGTGCGAGGGTCCGAGACCCCTCTCACACGTGCCAAGCTGCCTGGTATCCACGGCTCATCCACACCGGAGGTTCAAAGGAAGCTGGCAGAAGCAGACCCTGATAATGTCCACCAGGTGGCCATGCGCTTGTACAAGACGCTAAAGCTCCATGGCCTCTCCGGAGAGGCAGAAAGGGCCTTCAAGCACCTCAATGAGGCAGGCCATGCAGCCGAAAGCGAGGACAAGGAGAGAGACAGCGAGGACTTGGTGGGGATGGAATACATACTTAAGAATGGGATCGTTAGCTACTTGCGAGATGTTGCCCGAATCACCCCACCAATACCTCGACAGGTACGCCAATATGGAGACTCTCAATTGACACCTTGATAAATATACTGACATAAATCATGCCTAATAACCATTGATCAATACCCGATTTGATAGACTGAAATGGAAAATCTGTAGGTTGTGCGCTTCATGGGGATTCACTACACCGCGAAAATACCCGTTGGGCCGGACGGCTACGACACATTCGGCAAGAAACTCCTTGGTTGCTTCTTGGGTCCTTTCATGAATATTGGCAGGAAGAAGGAGTTTGTGCAGCTCGAGATTTTAAGAGACCTCGTTGGCTACGTGATGCCTGGTTCTATGACGCTCCTCTTGGGGCCTCCAGGTAACCAATTTTGCAAATATAATCTCGAAACTGTTATGATGGCTATATTATGAGAATACTAATTACTTTGCGTTTGCCATTTCATTTGTGATTGTTATTATCATTATTGCAGGAAGCGGCAAGAGCACTCTGCTGAAGGTGCGTGTCTCTGAAATGTAATCTTCTTGATGGAGCTGCTTGAAATACTGGAAAGAAGGAATACTGATGATAAATGTCGTCTTCAAAACAGGTTCTAGCTGGAAGAGCTCTGGTAAACAAAAGCACAACCTTGGAAGGCACAGTCTTGTATAATGATAGGGAAGCCGAGGAGGTGGTGTTGACAAGGCTGATAGCGTACATCAACGGGCAACTAAACAAGTAGGGGAATTAGCTAGGACGAGATCTCGTATAATATAATGCATTTCATATTAAATATTACAGCTGGTTCTTGAATGAAGCTTAATATTTTGTATGGTTGCTGATTGCAGGCACATCCCGTTTCTGACAGTGCGGGAGACGCTAGAGTTTGCGGAGGATTGCACGCAGGGGTTGAGACCAGAGAACTTCTCGCCGCAGATGAGAAAGTTCTTTGCCCATGCGCTCGTAGAAGGGCAGGACCCATTCCTGGAGTACGTGATGCAGGTGCTGGGGCTCAAGGGCATCGAGCATCAGCTCGTGGGGTCGGCGCAGGAGGGTATCACGGAAAGTGACCGGGCGCGGCTCACGACGGCCGAGATCGCGCTGGGCACCTACTCCATCATGCTGTACGACCAGCCCTGCTCCGGCCAGGACTCCCTCGCAACCTACGACCTCGTCAGCACCCTGCGTGCCATCAGCCGAATCCAGCAGTGCTCCGCCGTCATGGCCCTCGTCCAGCTATCCCAAGAGACCTTTGACCTCTTCGATAGAGTCATCCTGCTCGGAGAGGGCCAAATCCTCTACCAGGGGCCCTGCAAGGACGTCCTCCACTACTTCGCCCATCTCGGGTACTTATGACTTTTCTTCATCTGGAGCTTAGATTATGACGTCAATCAAGGAAGGTTGTTTATTTTTACTTACAATCATCACCATGGATTGGATTGTGTAGCTACCTTAAGCCTGCCCACGTGGATTCGAGTGGGTTTCTCCAAGACATTGCCGCCGGCGAAGGGGGTCAGTACATGGAGCCCGGGTCCAAGAATTTGGCGGTGGAAGAGCTCGTCCTGGCATTCAAGAACTCTAACCTGTTTAATGACATCCTGCGTGTCGTCTACAGTGACGACGTTCTGCACACATTCTGGGTGGAGAGCGAGCCTAGCTTGGGTTTGGCTGTGCGCACCCCCGAGCCAAGATCCTATGAGCGCGATTATCCTGAAGACGAAATTTCACGCCGGGGTTTAGGTGATGATCTCTCACTTATTTTTCCTTCTGAACAAACAAAGCTGCATATCTTCTGATAAAATGTCGTGTGATTTGTACTAGAGGTTGTGGTGGCAAAATTGTCGAAGAAGGTGGACTACACACGCGGCATAGAAAGCACAGGACGTATTCTAATTGGTGACGTAGTTACCGGGATCTCCACCAACGATGAAGAGATGCAGTACATTGCTGTGGGCTCTGAGATAGATGAGCAGACGAGGTTGAATTCTGTCTACACCATGCTGAAAAATGCAAGGGGCCACGTGCGACTACAAGTTGAGCGCTTGATAGAGGAGGTGCGCCCTAATTTTCACCACATAATAATCTGAGCGTAGGCCTAATTCGGAGCAAATTAGCGGGTCCTTAATGCTGGTCGAATTGAACCTGTGGCTGCATACAGCACGGAGAAGATGATTTGCCTGAAGATGATAGTCAATTTTCAAGGGCTTTTGTACAAGATCGGTGGGCGGCAGCCAAAACTCTCATCAAACGGCAGTTGAAGGTCGCGAAGAGATTGCAGATTTTGATCAACCTACGCTTGATCCAGGTAACGTGAAGAACCCTACAGCATTACGTCTGAAGCCTTTATACGCTATGAAACCACATTAAAAGGCTGCACTGATTGCAGGTGTTGATCCTGGGTTTGTTTGCCGGATCTCTGTTTTGGCATGTTGGTGGAGTCTATGACCCTCTCGACCTTAGCATGGTCCGAAGCTTGGGGTTTGTGGCCAACATGAGCATCCTCCTCATAAACATGGTTCAGCTTCCTGTGTATATGTTGTTACGGCCTGTGTTCTACAAGCATAGAGCACAGAGGTTTTTCCGTGCCTCATCCTACGTGATTGCTCACAGCGCCATCAACATTCCGCAGTCGCTTGTTGAGGTGGGACAATATTTCTCTGACTAGTAACATGCAATATCGGTAGTACATAATTCCTTAACAGCTCAATTCAAAATGTGTTGTTTTGTATGTCTTGTTTGCAGGCCCTGGTTTACACTTTGTGCGTTTATTTCATGGCGGGCCTATCCATGAATAAACACGGCGCCCACTTCCTTGAGTTTCTAGGCCTACTGTTTTTGGTGTGCTACCTCGGCTCATCTTTAGTTCTACTTTTGAGTGCGATCTCCCCCATACTCGAAGCAGCAAATGCCCTAGCTGGTAAGAACTTGAACGTGTAATGATTGAGCTTTGTTTTCTAAACTCATGGTGCGAAGGCTTGAGAATATACATTGATTATTAATGCCTATAAATCCTTTTGCAGGATTGCTAGTATCCATGTTTTTGTTGTTCAGCGGTTTTGTGATCTATCCGACCATCATTCCCAACTTCTTGAGGTGGCTGTACTACTTGAACCCTCTGCACTGGGCAAATGTCGTGTACTGCATGACCCAGATAGGAGAGACGTACACAGACCCGTGCACGCAGTACCTAGGAAGCTCGCTGGACTTCTGCAACATATACCCGGACCTAACGGTAGGGGAGGCATATTTGGAGAGATACCAGCTGGCGTCCAGCGATCAGAAGCATTGGCTGGGCACCTCCTATGCCATACTTCTGGCCTGGATCGTGGGCATCAAAGTGCTGTGCTTTGTGGCCTTGAACAAGCTCAATTTTCCCGAGGTGAATCAGTCTTTGCCGAGGCCGAGGCGCTCCAGGCCCGTCTTCAGCCAGGTGGAAAAAGATGCCGAGGATGCGAGTTCCATCTCGGGCGACTTATACGCATCTCAAGGGGTAGATTCTTCTGAGACCAGAGATTCCAGTGACCTCCCGGTCCTGCGGAGGAAGGATCGGACTAACCTGGAAGAAGGGCTGGTGGACGATGATGAAGATCTGGTCAACGGCGGAAGTGAGTGGCGGGCGTCGAACATCCCGGTCAAGCCGGTCACCCTCTCTTTTTACAATCTGGTGTTTCATGCAGCAGGCGATGGTCGCCATGAGAGAATGGTGCTCAATAGGGTGTCCGGGTGGGCAAAACCCGGGAGTATGCTGGCGCTTATCGGCAGCTCTAAGTCAGGAAAAACAACCTTGCTCAAGGTGCTTGCCGGGCGGCCGCCGCCCGGGAAACTAGAAGGTGACATTCTGGCCAACGGCTTCAAGGCCCCGCCGGCGTCGTTCTCCAGGGTGACGGGCTTCGTCGAGCGATTGGATGCCCATCAGCCTTTCCTCACGGTCCGAGAATCTCTCCACTTCAGTGCCACATTGCGCCTGGACGGCAGCATCAATCCCATGCAGCGCTCCGCCCACGTGGAGTTGGTGTTGCAATTGCTTGACTTGGCACATGTGAGCAATCAGCTGGTGGGCTCCATCCGAGATGCGGCCGGCCGGACCTACGAGACGGCCAAAAAGATCACCATAGCAGTCGAACTGGCGGCAAATCCAAGCGTGCTGTTTCTGGACGAGCCCACATCCGGTTTGGACAGCGTCGGCTCACGCAACATTCTGTCGGCTCTGCAAACCATCGCCGGCACAGGACGAACCGTGATAAGCACTATGCAGCACCCGAGTGCGGTTGGTCTGGCCACCTTCAATAACGTTCTCATCTTAAGCACGGGCGGCGAGCAGGTGTACTTTGGGCCGGTGGGCTTTAACTGCCAGGAGTTGCTCCGCTATTTCGCCGCCATCCCGAAGCTAGGGCCGTCGCCAGACCTCCTGGCGTTGCAAAACCCAATCAGCTTTGTTCTGGACGCGCTGGGGGCTGGCATCAAGCGGCGCGACCCCATCCATAACTTCCCCGTCCTCTACCGGAACTCGGCTCTGGCATCCTCTAATGCCGACGAGCTACACCGGCTCCGACGGCAGACTCGGCGGCGCGGCCTCAAGCCAGTGGACTCCGACTACGCAGCGCCACTAGGCAGGCAGGCCTCCATGGTGTTCCTACGCACCCAACGCTTCTTATGGCGCAACGTGTCCTACACATTTGGGCGGCTCACAGGCTCCATAGCTCTGGGTCTTCTCATGGGATCTATCTATTTACATATAAGCTACGCCGACACCTTCAGCCTTACGTCCAGGTCTCTCTACATCTACATGCAAGTGATGCTGATAGGCGTGATTACATCCAACAACGTGGTTCCGCAGGTGGGATCCGACAGGCTCGCATACTACAGGGAGCGCAGAGCTCATATGTACCACCCTGTGTTCTACCCCATAGCCTGGGTGCTGGCGGAGATCCCTTACCTCCTGCTTGCGTCTCTGGCTTTCGCTGGCATCGGCAACGCCATTGCCGCCATCGCCACGGACTCCTTGATAAACTTCCTCACCTACTGGCTGTGTCTGTTCGTGTTCACACTCTCCGTCACTTACTTCGGCATGCTGCTCACGCTGGCCACCCCGCAGCCCGTGCTGGCCGCCTTCGTGGTGTCCATCGTCACGTCCGTGTGGGTGACCGGCTCGGGCGTGGTGGTTCCCTTCAGTAGAATAAGCCAAGCCTACAAGTGGGTCTTCTGGTCCAACCCTTACCAGTACGTCGTCAACACGCTGACGGCCGTCAGCTTTTACTGCGACACGTCGACGCCGGCATGCCGGCAGTGCGTGGTCAATGAGCCGTGCCCAGGCTGCCCCTGCACACAGCTCTCCAATTTGAACTACAGTTTCTCCTGGGACCGGCTGGACGAGGTGAGATCTATTCGAGAGAACAGCGTCCCTCTGGATTTCGCGGCTCTGCTGGGCATGGCGGCTGTTTTCGCCGTTCTAGCTTTCTTGGCCTTCACCTTCTTCAGGCACAACGCGAACCCCGTCAACAGATGAACAAAAAAAACTAACTGTGTAAAATGAAAATTGATTAATTAGTGAAGGTGTTTGTAAGGTTTTAAGGCAACCTTAATACAACTTTTTATTTTATCAAACGTCAGTTTGCAACTTCCGTATCTCTCTCTCTCTCTCTCTCTCTCTCTCTCTCTCTCTCTCCGTCTCGTAGCAAGAGAGTTTTTATCTCTTTATCTCTCCCCTTGTGGTTGCCATCATCAAAGAGTCGTCCAACAAACCAACACGTAAGGTTTTCAACTATGTGAAGGAATTGCTTGGCTTTCGAACGGAGGCTAGTTTTATACACTACAGGAGACTTCTCCTAATCAGACGTTGGATAATTTTTAATATCCTTACATGTACATCAATTGAGAACCCCACCCTTATAAACACTCAAAACACTACAAGGTAATCTACTAATGTAAGGGTAGAGCATCTCACTTGGGGCCTCATTAACAACACTATCCTAATGTTAGCTATTCCAGCAACTTTTCACATAATTGTTCTGGAATAGACTTTGTACCAAGAACTGTATACATTTCCTCCAAGAAAGTGTCTCCATAATTCTCATGGATAGAAGTTATATATCAACGACTCAGAGAGATTGCCAACATCCTATCTCTGGATCATGGAGCGTTTCTACTCGAATTTTTGCATTTTTCTAGAATAAAAAACATGTTTTACCCATGTTATTAAGGTTTTCAAACTATTTTTTGGTTTCATTTGCAAAGCATCCATTTATTTAAGCCCATCCTGTCTCTCGTTTTCCAACGATGTATCCAATTTCTACTTCGACCAGATCCATAGGCACAGCTTACACCATATCCAATCCCCTGGGTCTAGCTTGCCACCCTACCACTAGACCTATGGAGCCAACGTGAACTCACACACCCATAATTGATATTCTTGATTCGTTTCTTACACACCCAACTAAAATATGGAAGGTAGTTCACGCACACACTCCACATCATACAATTCTTTGAAAATTGACTATATTCTTACAACTTTTCAAAGTACAAAAAGACATACGTATACTAGGAATCATATTGAAAACATTAGAATATCGTCCACCTTAACAAATAGTAATAATATCATATGTATCTAAAATATCTCTTTGCATTATGCATCTACTTCTCAAACCAGGAAGATATGCACCTATTCGAGCCCGAGCAATCCAACTTATGCTACCATCCGGTGAGGAGCCCACAAGTCTCACATCTCAGATCGAGAGGAGCTACTTATGATGGCCATATCCTTCCCAAGGCATGAACACTCTAGGTTATGCTCACACCTACCCAACCCAGCACACTTCGAAGATGCCTTTGTCCTCACACCAAGCGTGTCAGGAGCACCCACGTCTACTACAATGGGTCAAGATCTCGTATGACCATCTTCACGATAGCACCTTCCACTCGGATGACATCCGCCTAGCATTATGAGGTATCTTCACTCACAAGTTTCACTAAGTATTTTAATAATTTTTACTAAGTATATTATAAACAATATCCAGACAAATATCAAACATGATCAAGCAACCATGCATCACGCATGCATCCTAAAACGAGATAAACCATCGCAAGTTCTGATAAGATAGTCTCGCTCCAAATGTGTTTCTTTATTCAACCACTTTCCATATAAACCTTTGTATAACAATTCTAGTCTTTTCAACTTATAGGATAAGGTTACTTGTTTCTAATTTGATCCTTTGTATTAATATGAGCCTTAATCTGAACTTTCACTAGTCCAATGTACAAGCTCTTGATTCTAATCTATACAGTTTTTCTTAAAGCTTCCAATCTTCTTTCTATCATTGTGGTTTCTTCTTGTTTCTCTAAGGTTTTAATTGTCTTTAGTCAACTTCTTATTGAGCTCTTAATTTCAGTATCTCAAGCTTCTAGTTTTTCAACCAACTTGATGACTCCAAGGTAGACCTTGGGATTCTTATCCTTTCTTTAGGACCTTTCTCTTGCATTATTTATTCTGCAAATCTAGAAGAGAATCCATCTAGGTAAGGTCTTGTCATTTATCGGACAATACCACCAGGTTAACTTATAATTAGGCTTTGAAAAACTACTTTAAATTTCTCTCTATGGTCTTGTTAACATGCATTTGAATTAGTATCTATTCTTTCCTCAAGGTCATTTAAACCTCTACTGACCTAGATTTTTCTTAATTCTTAATTTCTACACTTTCTATTTCTACAATTTCACTACCTCTCTCTAGAATCTTGCAAAATTTTGGGTCTCTTCTTCACTCTAGACTCTTTTAAATTTAAACTCTTCCCCGTATAATTCTACTTTTATCATTAAACTCGCCTTTATTTTCATTTCCTATAAGGATAATTTATATTAGAGTAAGTATTCTCTCTCTCTAAAGATAATTAAGCCTTTGTTAGGATTGTGGTCACGTTCACAAGGTTTTTCCTTTCATTATTTAAGTCATTAATGAGAACTAGTCCTTATTATTTTTCCACCTTTTCTAGATAGGGTTATTTCAGATAAAAGTTATGGTATGTGGCCCTATACATTTGAGGTGTATCTAGGTTACACCAGTTTGGCAAGTGTGTACATCTTCAATAACTTGCCTTTATCTCATAAATGAACAAAAGAGTATACTTGTGTGCACCTCAATCCTCCAATTCTAATTTGCTCTTATACTAAAGTATGAATCATTGACTAAGTACGTTCACCCATAAACCATGTCTAAAAATAAGGTTTATATGCATAATTGGGCTCAATTTGACTTGGGCACATTCTGAATTATTAATTATGCTAAGGCTTCTAAATTAGAGGGTTTTTATGCCTAAGATTATAAGGACTTCCAATTATAAGACATAATTTCATGTCCATATATGTTACAAGGGTTTATCTAAATGAACATGCTTTAATAATCTACCTTGACTTGATATAAGTCTTTAGACTAGGATAAAATATGAATTGGAAGGGAGACTAGATCAATAAGCTACCCATCTAATAAGGACTATAAATAATCTACAATAAGATGGTCAACTTAAAGGTTTTTACACATTTAATGGTTACCTTAGGCAAAATAAAAATTAAAAAATCACTCCCAATCCTTCAAGAAATCCACGTCTACTTCAAGCATGAGATTCAATGTCCTTTTCACTCTCTAGGATGGCTTAAATGCCCTTTTTAACTAATTAGTTAGTACTACTAGGTGTAAGATGTCATAAAAGTACTGCAGAAGTGTAAAAGAGTATTTTCAAAGCTAATAATGAGGCTTCTACTAGGCGTGTAGTGAAAATTAGAGAGAAGACCTCTTTGAATAGGTGAAGGCTCTTCATATACATGGGATTTCACTAAATTGGCATGTATGAGTCCCAGCCACCATGCACGTCACTTCAAATGAGTTAACTCGAGGAAAAAGGGGCTATACTAAGGTTTACTATAATAAGAGCCCACCATGCACTAATGTAACAAGAGTTCAGGGAGACCAACACCACTCATGCAAGAAACCACTAGAAATCCCATGGTTTATCAATAGCACCTAACAAAGACCATGTGCATATTACCACTTTACCAGTTGGTTTTCTCAAACCATGCACTGATGTGAGACCAACACCACTCATGCAAGAAACCACTAGCATTCCCATGGTTTATCAATGCCACACCTAACAAAGACCATGTGCATATTATGACTTACCATTCTCCACTTACTAGTTGGTTTTCTCAAACCATGGTTTTTACCCCAAACCTTAAACCTTAGACCATTTTATTTAATTTTTTTCAAATAATACACACACTTAGGCTAGGCCAATTTAATTTATTTTTCTTAAGATGCTACCAACACACCCCCCAAGCTCTTGGTCCTTGGCTAAACCCCACATTTTGGATATAATTACGGGTTTAGATTTTTGAAATGTATGTGGGATCTAAGTGCTTTTACACAGGGTATACACACATGTGTATACATGTGCACAATTGCACTTTTATAATTTTCTGAGTATAGGAACCTTTGAAAATTTTAGGGTTACACTTAGAAATTAATTTCAAAGGCTTTTTCTTATTTTTGAGTATTTTCTTCATGTGCAATTATTCTTCAAGAATTTATAGTTTTTGAGCCAATTTATTTCTTTTATTTAAGATTTTCTTTAAACATGGATAGGAGGGATCTTACATTCTCCCTCGTTAAGTATCGAGATTTCCTCATCTCACAAACTAGGGATAATCTCTAGCTACATCCTCTTCTTTTTCATTATTATTTTCTCCCCCACTCAAGCATCGAGATGTCCTTCATGAGTTAGCCCAATTACAAAATATCCTGGTTACGCAAACCTTTACATCAGTTAAGAAGGATGTATTGAAACATGTCCATCAGTAAAGAAGGATGTATTGAAACATGTCCATCAGTAAAGAAGGATGTATTGAAACATGTCCAACAATGCCTTATTTGTCAAAAGATTAAAGCTGGAAGTGTCAAGTTACCTAGAAAATTACATCCCTTGGATATTTTGAAGATAAAATATGAGTGCATTAGTATGGATTTCATCACCGAATTGCCTTCTAGTTTCGGGTATCATTCCATATTTGTGGTGGTCCATACTTACAAAGGTTGCACATCTTATACCACCTTCACTGCCTCAAACATCACCAGAATATTCTTACGAGAAATCTTTCTTTATGTACATGGATTACCCCACAGAATTGTGAGCAATAGAGATGAAAAGTTTACGTCTTAATTTTGGGTGTTATTTTTTGAAGCTATTAAGACTTATCTTAGCACAGCTTATCATTTTGAGTCTGATGGTCAAACTAAAAGGGTCAATTAATTTATTAAAGACACCCTTAGGTCTTCTATGGAGGACTGAGCCAAAAAGATGTTTGAGCTACCTATGTCTGGTAGAATTTGCCTATAATGCTTCTTATCATCGGAGTATTGGTATGAGTCCTTTCAAAGCTCTATATAGTCAAGATTGCCTTACATCCTTGACTTGGTCTATCTCTCTAATGAAGGTAGGGATTTCCAAATGAAATAGACAACAAAATGTAGTCTTTAGACTATAAGAAAAGATATTAAAGTTGCTTTTTTAAGATAGACAAAAACATGTTGTAGATCCAAAAAGTTTGAGTCGCGAGTTTGAAGAAGGCAATATGGTTTTTCTTCATGTACGACCCAAAAGGAGTTCTTTATCCTTAGGTAAGTACAATAAGTTTCGCGAGTTTGAAGCAAGCAATATGGTTTTTCTTCATGTACGACCCAAAAGGAGTTCTTTATCCTTAGGTAATTACAATAGGTTTGAGTCGCAAGTTTGAAGAAGGCAATATGGTTTTTCTTCATGTACAACCCAAAAGAAGTTATTTATCCTTAGGTAAGTACAATAAGTTATTACTAAGATACTATGTTATTACAAGAAAAATTAAAGTTTAAGCTTATGAGGTTCTTCTTCATCCACATCTTAAGGTTCACAATGTCTTTCATGTCATCTTATTAAAGAAGTATCATCCAAAACCTAAGCACATATTATAAGATAATCACATCGTTATGCCAATGGTGCATGGACATATGGACCTGAAGATATTTTAGATGTTTATGAGAAATTCTACGAAATAGGATTCTAAGAGAGTGCTTGATTAAATGGAATTTTTTCCCGTTAAAGATACAACTTGGGTTGTATATATTATTTACCAAATATGTGGACATGTTTAATCATATTCTCTTTAGTATATGTACAAAGGAAGTGTGTGTATGTAAACCTAGATGTTTTGAGATTCATGTTGACTTCTATGTTGGATTTATGTCTTCTAGGCACTATACATTGGCATGCACCAAACGTAAACTATCCTCGATAGACATGGTTTTGCCAAATGAAGGAAGAGTTCCATGAAGAGTACAACCTCAGTTTGAAGGGAGAGAACCCTCGATACTTGAATGACAATGATATTCCTGAGAACCAATGGCTTACAATGTTCACACATAAGCACAACAACAATGAGAAGATTCTTCTCAAATTAGTGCAACCAAAATTCTACAAGGACTATGCATTATTGTACCAGAGGTTCTAGATCAAGCTATGTTCACACATAGCTTGATAGACCCTATGATACTTATGTTCACACATAAGCAAACCAACAATGAGAAGATTGGTCTCAGATCAATGCGACCAAAATTTTACGAGGACTATGCATTATTGTACCCTAGGATCTATCAGGCTATCCCACCTTCTAACAACAAAATCACAATTCACTTTGCTCTCATTTGAGAAGTGTAGCTTGGCACGGAGTCCTTCAAAGAAAATAAGGCATAAGATTTCTTAGGTACTATTTGCTGAGAGTGTAATCAAGAATGTGATTGGGCATAAGAATTTGTATTAACAAGATGGACCAAAGGAGGACAAAAAATGGTCCATGCAATGTGCATAGAACTAGCACCCCCTCGGCATCACAGGGCTTTATGGGGCATAAAAACTTCGATACCTCTATGCATTTTCAGGACAACCTTACATCCTGTCTACCAAACATGGCACATTTAATGTAGCCAGCTTCTTTAGAACATGTTCAAATGGTAGGTAGCATGGTGAGTGTTGCAAGGGAAAAGCTAGAAGATAAGGGAAAAGCATGGTGAGTATAGCAAGGGAAAAGCTAGAAGAGAAGAAAAAAATGCTAGAGCAAGTTAGAGCCTCATTAGTAGATGAGGCAAAAATCAAGAGAGAGAAAGTTGAAGGTGTCAGGCATGTTGCCATTGTGCTACAAGATCATATCAATAGGGCCAAGGAAGATGTGCAAGTTTTGGAAAAGGCTTTAATTCTACATGAGATTCTATATGCAATTGCAAAGCTTAGATCATGGGATGTGAATTAGCATTAGGTTTTCTTGGCCTTGATGTACACTCAGCCACCTTGGATGCAAGTGTGGCTTCATTCCAAGTTTGCTGAATTCAAATAGCTGGACCTTTTTGTTGGCATTTTTGTTTATTTGAGAGAAGTAAAAGTTATTTGAGAGCTACTCTAGAATGTATACTTGTGGCAAAAGTTGTCTTATGTTTTTTATAGGAATAACACCTTTCTCTATTGAATGAAGTCAAAGAAGCAGTTGCACAATGCCACTTTGTGGATGACTTATTGAAACAAGTAGAGAAGAGTCAACTTCTTACTTTGTCTCTCACACCTCCTGGAGCCCATAGAAGTGTTTATAAGTGGAGCTTTCTAACTGTAAATAAGTGTGTTGCTTGATTATTAATAGAGGACAATGTAGTGGGTGTCTACATGCTTTCATGTAGGCACCCCTACCATCCTCTATGTTTTGCTAATGTGTGCCATGCAAAGGAAGATTGTTTGCAGTTTGGGTGCACACCTGTAGAGATTCCCCAATGCTTTAAAAATGACAGTGTCTAGTTATCCTTGGATACTTTTTGACCATAAAATGGTGAAATATGTGTTGTTTTTAGCACTTTTTGCTACCATGTTCATTACATCTCACTTACACTATGTGCTAGTGGTGTGCTTAGTAACATTGCATTACTTGTTTCCCTTAAGTGGTCTCTAGTGCTAAGTGCTATAAGGATGCCTCATGTGGAGGCTTTAAATCAGTCCAAATAGCTTAGACATTAGTATAGAGTGCTTTGAAGCTAGTATAATGACCTTGCAAAGCAATAGGCACTTCTTATAAACCATTGTAGACTACTTAAAAAGTAGTAAAGCCTAAGAAGTAGCAATTACTAGGTAGCATTAATAGCACCGAGAGGTGTGAAGCTTTTTCTAGTGCTAAGTATTGTAGTGGTGCTCCATTTGAATGCTTTAAATCACTTTTTAGATAGCTTAGAAAGTATTTTATAGTGCTTAAAAGCAGCGTGGAGAACTTACAAAGTAATAGAAACTGCTTACAACGCACTGTAAACTTCTTAAAAAGCAGTGCAAAAAAGTAGTACTTGCGAGATCGTCTAAGAAGTGTAAAGATGCCCCATTTGGATGCCTTAAATGAGTCCATAGTGCTACAAAGGCAGTATATTCTTTTTATTATGAGTAGTAGAGACCACTTTCAAAAAGCAATGGGATGGAGAGTGCTTTGAAAGCAAAGGAGAATGCTTTCAAAGTAGCTCGAGGTTGCTTTCAAAGTAGTGGAGAGTGCTTTCAAAGCATTGGAGACTGCTTTCAAAGCAATGGATACTGCTTCTTGGTCTTCAATACTTTATAAGTAGCATGTACTACTTTTAAGAAGTCTCTACTAAAACTACTTTCAAAGTAGAGAAGTAGATAGTAGTAGAGGCTGCTTACAAAGTAGTGTCTACCAAAGAAGCATTGCTTGTAGCATTGCTAGGACCAAGAAGTGGTTTCTTAGCTTTTGTAGTGCTTAGTACTATAGAGGTGCCCCACCTATAGGCTTTAAATCAATCCAAAGTGCTTAGCTTTTCTTGGCTTTCAAAGCCTTTATTGCTTTGAAAGCAATAGAGGTTGCTTAAAAGTAGTGCATACTAAGAAGCATTGCCTGCGAGGACCAAGAAGTAGTTTCTTAGCTTTTATAGTGCTTAATACTATAGAGGTACCCCACCTAGAGGCTTTAAATCAATCCAAAGTTCTTGGAAAGTGTAGAGTGCTTTAAATGTAGTATAGGGAGCTTAATAAGTAGTAGATATTGCTTTCAAAGTAGTACAAACTTCTTAAAACGAAGTACAAGCTGCTTAAAATGTATTAAAGTATTTTCTAATTGCTTTCAAGTAGTGCAAACTACTTAAAAGTAGTCCAAATATTCTTTAGCTCTTTAGAGCATTGAAGCAATGCATGAAAGTGAAAAAACACATGTTTGGCTTGTTATAAGTGAGTTGTGTTCAGTATGTAATCCATGAGTTGTTGGTTTTATAGTGGAAGCCCCAAGTGAAACTAAGATGATGCAGCAACTAGTAGAAACCCCTTTCTCAAAACAACAATTTTTGTATTGCTTCTATCCTAAATCCTAGTTTGATCTAATAAAGTAATATTCAGAGTACATGTTTATTTTATCATTATACGTTAATTTTTTTATGTAGGCTATGTAGAGATTTTGCAAGTTGGCTCCTCATAGAAGCCCATTGCACAACTTAGCCCTACTCATAGTGCATTAGAGGCTAGTATTGTGAATGATGTGGGTTCCCATTGCACAACTTAGCCCTACTCACAGTGCCTTAGAGGCTGGTATTGTGAATGATGTGGGTGTGTAGACAGTCACCCTCTAGAAGGGGGGGAAATGCATCAATGATGAGAATGTTGGGAAGCAAGTACAACAGGAGTGTACTGCTCAAGGACAAAGCTATGCTATTGAGAAAGAAGGTGATTTGGATAGGGTTGCTACCTTGGGTGTTGCTGCAGCCCACTGAGGATGTGGAAAAGGTGCTTTCCAATCCTATTTAATAAAATGTCAGCTATTTCAGTTTCCTCTTATGTTTGTTTCTCATTTCTTTTATACAGTGTAAAACATTTGTTTCCCATTTCTTTTATATAGTGGAAAATGTTTTGTTTCCTATTTCCTTTATACATTGGAAAATGATTGTTTTATGTCCTACTAATCTCCTTTTCTTTTGTTGTACAGTTTGTGAAAACTCTCTTTTATGTGATGATTATTTTCACACTCTAACTAATATTATTATACTTGCTTTGTAGAGGAATGTTTCATGCTAGAGGTGGCCTCCTTGGATAGGGACACCAATCCCCCACCGTCTTTGCATGTCTATCAGAATTCATGTCACCCCAAGTCTCAAGTGAAGAGAAAATCCCAAAATCCCTACAAGTTTCCCTACAAGCTATACAGAAAAGTAGAGGTAAAGTATGGAATGGTAAAGCCATCTAGTCTCATGGCCATAGGGCTATTAAATGTCCCCTTTCACAATAGAATTCTATCTTGTTAGGGAGTGTTTAGCTATCCACTTCCCATTAAAGAAGAATGCACATATGAATGGCTACCTTGTCAAGGAGCACTTAACTATCCACTTCCCATAACAGAAGAATGCACGGCACATATTTTTGATATGAATGGGTTCTTATGCACACCCATAATAGATTAAGTTGGAAAGTATTCTTGTGTGGATACAGGAATTCAATGTTATAGCGGGAATACAAAATGAAACTCACTAGTATGTGCATAAGGATGCCCTATATTTTCTATCCTAGGCTTGTAGATGGTTTGACGTATATATTTGGAGTTGTGCCAAAGTTAAAAATGTTGCTAGAAGATTTTGAGAATGTTTTCCTCATGGGTGAATGAGCACATCAATGCATTTTGGGGGCAAGATATGTGTGATGCTATAGATTTTAGCTTTCCAAATCGCAAGCTAGTCTTCTTCAAGAATTTGGAGACATTTTGGGAGGCCATTCGAGGATACAATGAGGCCAATACAATCTTACTAGATGACATCCCGTACAAATTTTTGTTGAATAAACATGGAACATACACAATTTTGCTGAAGTTCACATCGATGGGTCCACAATGATTGCAAGCTTTTCTCGTTATGTGGGTTATTGACTATTTGTGGCAATGGATGTGCTTAGATGATCGATTAGCATTCGCCCATAGAGACATCTTTACTGCAGAATCACATGAGGAGTTAGAAGCAGAGATCAAATTCACACAGGTAAAATGTGACACATGAGGCAACGTATTAAATCGAGAAGAATTACGTTATAGAGAGTTGTTGTATAAGGAAGGAAAGTGGAGGAAGCAGCAAAAGAGAGGAAAGAACAAGAAGCTAGAGAAATGTTTGACTTCCATGAAATGTTGATAGATTTAAAGGATAAAACTAGTGAATCTAAGGGGAAGGGGAGAGGGAGAGGGAGAGGGAGAGGGAGAGGGAGAAGGAGAAGGAGAAGGAGAGGGAGAAGGAGAAGGAGAGGAGGAGAAGTATACTGGTAAAAAACCAAATTTGTCACACTTAAAAGTGTTTGGATATTGCATATGTACACATTCCTGAGATGAGCTACACAATAAGTTGAATCCAAAGGCTGAAAAATGTGTGTTCATTAGTTACTCCCTTAAGCAAAAGGGGTATACATGTTATAACCTTTCACACGTGAGATAAGGGTGAGCAAAGATATTGTCTTTGATGAGATGAGTAGTTGGTATATATTGTTGTAAAAGAGTCGATTCGGTCTTATTGTTGTCAGCCACTATCAATTACAGTCATTGAGTAGACTAAGAGAGTCCTCTAGTAATGGGTCTATTGATAGACCATGGAGTGGCAGGTTGCATTAGAAAATCAGTCCTGCAAGTTCAACAAGTGCATCACATAAAGGTAAAGAGAAGGTTAATGAGTCTCATGGTATGCTTGACATTTCAGTATGGCATTATGTGTTGGAGAGTCTAGTGACTACCTTGATGAGGAGTTTGGGATTCCCGCTATCAGGACACTTGGTGCAAGGAAGGCTAAGGCAGCCACAAGGACACCAAGGATAGATCTAGGACCACATAGGTTGGGTAGGGTCAAAAACCCTATTCAAAGATTAATGTATGATGGTTATGTAGCTCATCATTATACATATATGGAAAAGGTTGTGCAAGAGGTTGAACCCACATGTTTTGAAGATGATGTTGTACATGTACATTGGGATAAAGCCATGGATGACTCTCCTGCACATGCACCACCAATACCTCCCACTACTTCTCAAACGAGATGGTATGGAAGAGATGTACATACACATGCATAAATAAGACATGGGAATTGGTGCCTTTTCCTGAGGTGTTATGGGCTACCACACCTCCAAGAGGGAACTCTACACGTTCACCTAATGGATGAGCAATAGATCACAACTGTCATAGGGTACTTACCAATGCTTCGATGGGATTAACATCCCCCCTTCCTGATGTAGGTTCTGTCCTTAGAACTTGTTATACCGAGGTCAGAAGACCTCGTCACCGAACTCATGTCGGTAAAAATTTCTCCTGGATTGGAGCTTTTTAAGTGTACATCGGAAAGCAGAATGGGATCTCCACAATCCAGTATCCACCGTCTTCAAAAGTGATGTGCATGTATCTTGGAAGACATCAAAGACAGTGGTAATAGAGCATGATCCCTCTATCTGATGGGCCTTGGTTCATGTCGAACCTCAAGTTTTCTACCTCATAGCCATCATAATTCTCCTTTGGTTGGTCTATGAGTACCACCACTAACTTTAAAACTTTGACACTGGCTATAATGGTGGCAGGGTCAGGAATGTTGCACCATGCCCGGATCCATGTCAGTATATGCTATCTTTGTTCCTGAATGTGGCCAAAGGTTATTGGTACAAAGATTGGGAAGTTGTAGCACACATGAGAGTCATGCCTTTTGGCTTCTTGAAACTCCAGCGGTGTCCATCTTCTTTTAATTGGCATGTACAATGGATCGACTCGCAACTTTGGTGGCACGGTCATGTACACTTGGCTATATTCTGGAATCGCCAGGTACTCTTTCCTCCAATCAGGTTGAATTCTGAAATTCTCCAGGGGCGGGGTTGCTCTTCAGTAGTTACGATTGTGGCGTAGCCACCTCTTGTGTGCATGGGGTTTGCTTTTCGCCACCTGTAGAAACAATAGCTGATCATGCGAGACAGTTTGTCTTACCTCTTGAGCATGCCTCGTTGGAGATGGGTAGGTGCCAGTACCTCCTCGGAGGTGAGAGTGTTAGTGGGAAAATCTATCTTAGGAGGATAAAAAGATGAGAAGATGCATTCTGTTGCTGAGATGTTAGTAGGTTGCAAGTTAGGATATGGGTTAAGTAGTTTACTAGCGACATTAGGTGGATTTTGAAATGAAGAAGAAGTTTCTTCTTGACCCTCTCATGTGCTAGGTGGTGGGTGACTAGGCTTATGAGACTTAATAAATTCCCTTTAAGTCTGGAATTTCCTCTTCGTTTATAGTTGGATACTCTATACGGGTAGCATCAAAATTGTATTGTACAGTGGTCAGCATGGCTTCTAAATGTTTGTAAATATTCATGTAGAGTTTTAGAATGCCATAAGGGTGATAGAGAGTGGACTCAAAAGGTTTAGATGTTGGTGAGTGTTATAGACCTCTAACCAGTCGTGACTTATGACCCACTGGTAACTATGTGCTACGACTTCGTAGTTGGTGGGCATCTCTGGAATGTCATTTGGGACAAACAGGTCTAATTTTTCGACATTGTTATCCAAAATTTCTGAGTTTTGGAGCAAGTGACACCAACTATGAAGGTTTAAGACAATAGGATGTAGGGGATAGAAAAAGATATCTTGAGGGTTAGTCAATACTAAGTCACCCCACAAAATTCCCATGATTATGATGGGATTAGTGTCTCTTTTCGTATTTTGTTTGATTAAGGTTAGTTCTCCTAGGCCTATATCATCAGGTAGATTTATGTCATATTGAAGTAAAGAGAGGGTTAGTGTAGAGAAAAACAAAGAGAGAGTGTGAGGAGGGGCCCAAGGAGTTACTGGCAACTGTCCCAACTCGGAGGCCTACTCAAGGAGTAGACGAAGATCTTCATTGGGTTCTGGCCGCTGACTTCTGTCTTGTATGGCAAGCTGGCGATCCAATTCTTGCATGCGAGACTCTGTGTTGCTAATGAGATTTGATATTGTTGTTTCTCTGACCATCCGCACAACATCCAGTTCTTCAAATCTTCGGGTGGCTTCTTCTTGGGCTCGTCGAGCTGTTGCTTCCCTTGCTTAAGCGTCGATGATTTGTTGTAATCTTTGTGCTGCTAACCTCTCAGTGTCTTGAAGTTGTTTCATGGGCTAAGTCACTGTTTCCTTGTGTGCCAACTCACTTCTGTGTGCTTCAGCCTAGCTTGTAGTTATTGTTTCATTGAGACCTCTGATGTTCTCAACATGGGCCTTGTTGGTTTGTTCTCTTTCCTGCAGATGTAGTGTCTTCTCCTCCTTGCTTTGAGCAGTGCTGTTAGTTGCATAATTTGGTCTTGCAATGCTGCTTCTTTGGCCCTGGCATTGTCTTGGAAGTCCTGTACTTTCTACTCATGGAGTGTCGTGAGTTCTTTTGTGTAGTTGACTTCTTTCTGGAGTTGTTCTTTTTCTTGTTCCAGTTTGGCATTGAGATCAGCATTCTCTTTGATCTTTTGTACTATTGTTTGGCTTAACACAAGGATATTATTCTCCAGTGAGGTGTACCTTTTCTCCTGCTCTTATCTAGCCTTCAAACTCTTCATATAATGACATCCTTGTGGGTTGACTCAACTGCTTCCAGGTTTGCCTTTAACTTTTGCACTTGTGCTAATGTATCTTTGACTTGCTTCCACAGTGCATTGTTTCGGTCATGGAGCATATGTGTTGTTAGGAGATGGGATCTCCAAACTTTCTACTCCTGCTCCCACACTGCATTGGTGCCTGATTTTGTCTCTAGCCCAGTTGATGGTTGGTTGAGTAGCTCGTCAAGTCCCTCTACAGTCTCCTGCAAGAATTGTTGGTAATCAATGTTTTGGAGGGAGGCGAGCTGTGGTAGTTTTTCTTCATCTTCCAATCTCCTCCTCTTGCTCGGACTTGACGGCTCTAGATTTCTTTGGCGTTTACTTGCTTCCATGGTTGCCTCAGGTTCTAGTACTTGGGCTATGACTGCCTCTTCATATCTTGTTTCTTCAACTTGTATGAGTGTTGCTGGTTCTGGAGCTATTTCTATTATTGGTGTGTCTGCCAGACTTGAATCCTTGAGAAGGAGATAAGTCAGTAAATATAAGTTGGGCAGGCTTGTTTGGAGGAGTAAGCTATTGCTAGGGTTCCTATGTTATCTGAGTAAGAATATTTTCCTTTAGTGCCTCCTGGTATGTACGGATTTCGGTGGCCACTTCTTCCTCTAGTCTCTATGACTCTGTTGCAACATTGGGTGACTACCCCCCTCATCCTTCTCTCTACTTTCTTCTTTTGATCTTTCTTCATTTTCTTGATTATATCCTTGGATTCCATTAAGATGGCATGTCCTTCTTGTACATCTTCGGTTGTTAATGTGAGCTGGTCTGGTAGCAATGCCAATTGCATGTGTTTCTATGAGGTTCAGGCTCCTTGAGAGGTCTTTTGGCAACATGATTGAGCACATGTGTGAGAAGGTAAGGGTTAGATATCTTAGATTGGTGGGCCTTCAATTAGTTTTCCATCTCCTTATGTAGATAGAATGCCCAATCTTCTTCCTTCTCTTCATGTACTTTGGCTATTCTGTTAAGACCCACTCTGTTGTATCTGTCTAGTACAGGCTTTATCTGCATCATTAAGGACATTGCCCTACATGCCTTCTCTATAGCTTCATCTTGGATATTTTCATATACTGCACCATTCAAATTATAAGAATTCTTCTTCAGCATGTCCTTCAAAGGCATCTTGTCAATGTTGTGTATGTGGGCCCTCATTGCAGCAGAGCTTCTCTTATTAAGTCCTCTGTGATGAGGAGCTCTTCACAGTAGTAGTGCCATCTGCCTTGGTGATTCTCCTTCTTTTGGTCTATTTGTCATATGTCTTCAAGTACTCTTCGCAGAGTTCTGTGTCGATATTCCGAGAGAGGGAGTATCTCTGCCATTCTTCCGAGACCGAATTTGTCTAACTTGGCCTTCACTTTAGCATCGTCTAGTATCTGTAGACACTCCGGGCTGTGGTACTAGAGAGCTACCTTTCCATGGGCTATAACAGTTTCCTTCCAGATGAGGGTCCCATGGAACGTCTGGGTGTAAGGACCCAAGAAATTCAACTTTGGTTTCTATGTCCCCCGTCGTTTTTGGCTGGCTGGGGATCTAGTGGCACTGCTTGCTCGAGTGGTTGATGGGTTCTCGTGGGCTTCAGACTCTGAGGCCGACATCTGTATCAGGCACATAAGATCAATCGAATGACTAGTGGGGTTGATATCATTCTCTTTTTCTTTTTCTTTTCTTTTCTTTTTTTTCTTTTTTTTGATGTTAGTGGGAATAGGTCAGTATGGTTAAAGAGAGTGTTAGTATATGTACAATCCATTGGTATTTTAATAGTCAGTTCATGGCAAAGTAGGAGTTAGTACATGAATGTGCAGGCCATGAAAAGGTGAGGCCGTGAAAGTACAGGAAGAGTTTCCGTGAAAGGCTCAGGCCGTGAAAGTGCAAGAAGAGTTTCCGTGAAAGGCTCAGGCGTGAAGGGCTCTGGCCGTGAAAGTGCAGGAATTGTTTTGTGAACGGCACTGGCCGTGAAAATCTCAAGCATGAAAGACTCTGGCGTGAAAGGCTTTGGCATGAAAGGCTCTGGCGTGAAAGGCTCTGGCATGAATGGCTTTGGTGGGGATTGTTCCGTGAACGGCACTGGCCGTTGAAAGGCTCTAGCGATGAAAGGCTCTAGTGTGAAAGTTTCTGGCATGAAAGGCTCTAGTGTGAAAGGCTCAGGCATGAAGGGCTCTGGCCCTGAAAGTGCAAGAATTGTTCTGTGAAATGCTCTGGCCGTGAAAGGCTCAGGCGTGAAAGTGCAGACATAATTTCTGTGAGAGTGCAGATATTATATTCAATCATTTGATTTGGTGTATGTGGAGACACCAATCTTTTATAAATTTTTTGATTAAATTACTCGTGAGAAAGCCAGATTATTTGTGCTACTTCTTAATGTGTGTCGTGTTTTGAAGAACACAAATCGAAAACCAAAACAACAACCAAAAAAAAGAAAAAGGAAAGTAAAGAAAAACGAGTATCAAGCTCCCATCTTGAGAGATGGCAAGCTCGAAAGATGCACAGGGATGTGAATGCAATGATCACTCCAATCACACGATGCACAGGGATGTGAATCCAATGATCACTCCAATCACACGATGCAAAATGACCAAAAAGGAAAGAAATTTGATTTTATAACGCAGCCATCGGACAGGGAGGCTCTCTCAATAAAGAACGCCAAGTGGTGCTACATGATTGGCTATCAAAAAATTATCGTTTCACGGCGTGAACTGTTTTGAACTCTTTCATGGCGTGAAACTCTATAAGGTGGTTCACGACGTGAACGGTTGTAATGTGGTTTTCACGGCGTGAACCCTTTTTTCTGCAATTTCGTGTGGAATGTATAAGATCGAATTTTTCTCATTTTTTCCTTTGTGCTCAAGCAGTCAAACATGCACATGATGAGTTAGTGATATTGCTCTTGTACCCATTTGTGCACTCATTGGATACCTTTTGTTTTTCGCCATGAGGACCAAGGGGTCACCTGGGCACTTTTGGGCTTTTGCTGATGCAGTCGTTTTAGTTCCATGTGGGAGTTTTTTATTGTTCCTTCCACCCAACTGAACAATTTTGTTGTTGTGTCTGGTTGTGGAGGGCTTCCATCTGTATCTCCTTGCTGAATTCCTTTGTTTTTACCCTTAAGTTCCCTGCTCGGTTCTGTAGCCAAAGTGGGTACTTTCATTGCTTTGGGAATTCCCAACCCATTTGGTTGGGGTTTCTTTTTCCTCCACAGAAGGGTTGTTGTGGTGCTAATTTGGATTGGGAGTAGATGTTGCACACTCTTAGCACCCTCTTTTTGATGACTTGACTTGTTTGTGGTATTGGCCACTGAGTTTGTTTTGGGTAACCATATTGTTGCATTGCCTTGGTAGTATCGGACCCATTGCTCATGGGCTCCTTGAGGTCTCTTTGGATGCTTAGAGTCCTGAGTCCACAACGTTTGACTTTTGAATTGTTTGTAGGCTCTTCTTGGCTTCCTTATATCATTTATGGTGTCCATCTTGTTTGGTTGATCTGTTAGTTAATTCTTGGTGGGAACCCTCTTCTGTGTACCCTTAGATGTAGGGTATTGTGTGGGTAAGCATCGCAGAATGATTGCTGGTCCTGTCCTCTGTGGTGTTACCATTGCACTCGTTGTTTGCTCATCAGTTATGATCTGCTTTCCTCTGTTTGTCAAGCTCCATAAGGGTATGGACATGACCTTCTCTCTTGTGCTTATTAATGATGTTCATTCTTCCCACCATTGGATGTTGCATTTACTAGCACAGATCCAAGACCTTCTTAGAATTATATCTTCTTCCATAGAACCTGCAGGCATGACAAACACCTTCCCGACCAAGGGATTATTTTTTATGGAAATGTTAACATTTAAAAATCCCTTGGCTTTTGTGGCTATCAAGTGAGTCGTGCTGGCTCAATTTCTAGGTCCCCTTCATCCAAAAGTGTCATTGAAGCCATGTTGGCATGTATCGTCTTTTGTGCAGTAATTGTTTGGCTTTGATCTCTCTAGCCTTAGCCTCTTCTTATGCTTGTTGTATCTTTTCTTTTGCAAGCTGTTTTTGTTGTTTCAAGAGATGTTCTTGCAAGAGCATCTCTTGGGTTAGTGGTCCAAAATATTTTTTTAATTTACTTCCATTGACATAACCTTCCATTTGGATGCCATCAATTGTCTCTATTCGGACAGACCCCTGAGGTGTGATTTTCGATACTCAGAATGATCCTAGGCCTCGGTAGTTAAGTTTCTTTTTCCTGGCGCTACCGACACCATACATGAGGACAAGGTCTCCCATTTCAAGTTTTTTTACTTAAGGTTTTTGTCAAACCACTATTTCCTTCATAATTGTTCAACCATGAGTCCATGTGATGCTATCAATCTGGTCTCATCAAGCTTTTCTAAGTCAATTAGCCTTTCGGCTAATTCATTCTCCATTAGCTACTCTTGTATATGGCGATCCTTAAGCTTGGAGTAGGTATTCCATAGGCATAATTGCTTCCATACCATAAGCTAGACAGAAGGGAGTGTAACCTGTCCTCGCTACCTTATATGATGTTCAATAGGTCCATAGGGCTGCTCTGTTAGCTTATCTTCCCATCTGTTCGATTTGCTTCCAAGGTTTTCGTTAAAGATAGTACACAAAATCTTGTTTGTACTCTCTGCTTGACCATTGACCTGTGGATAATAAGGTGATGATTTTTGATGGATCACTAAGAATCGTGCAAGTAAATAATCAATCACCTATTGATAAAATGTGAGCCGCGATCACTCACTAATTCTAATGGCCCAAACCTCAAGATGATTTGCTCATATAAGAATTTTGCAGTTGTTCACACATCAGCTCTCTTTGAGGCTCTGGCTTCTGCCCACTTCGTGAAATAGTCCGTGGCCCCACGATTATGTATCAGGCTTGAGATGGATGTGCCGCTGGACTAATTGGTGTCACAAAATCTATCCCCCATTTCTCAAATGGTTTTCTTACAATAATAGGGGTGAGCGGCATCTTGTCCTTTTGTTGATGTGAAATAGTGAAACGTTGACATTCTTCGCATCTTTTGACAAATTCTATGGTGTCTCCGAATAACGTAGGTCACCATAGTCCTGCTTGAAGCACTTTTTGAGCTGTGATCTCTCCAACAAAATGCCCGCCTGCTATCCCTGAAGAATGAGCCTCTTCCAATATGGTTACGAATTCATCCTCTCTAACGCACTGTCTGAGGACATTATATTTTCCTAGCTTATATAGTTCTCCCACAATCAGTTGATAAGGTGTAGCCACCAGCTCAATAAGCCGTCACATTTTATTTTTGTTCAAAGATATTTCTTGTGGAAAACCATATAAAAAGGCTATTGGATATAAATGGGTCTACAAAGTGAAGCACACCTTAGATGGAAGCATTAGCAGGTACAAGGCAAGATCGGTTGCCAAAGGTTATGCTTAAACCTACGGCATTGATTATGAGGAGACATTCAGGCCCGTTGCTCATATGGAAACCATGAGAGCTATTATTACAGTGGCTGCATATCAGAAGGTTGGATTTTACATCAAATTAATGTAAAGAATGTATTCTTACATGGTGAGTTGCAAGAAGAAGTATATTTGGAATAGTCACTTGGTTATGAGGATTTGAGTCACCTAGATTATGTGTGTAGGCTACATAAAGCCTTGTATGGCTTGAAATAGGCACCAAGAACATAGCATAATAAGATTACAGAGTATCTTATCACCATTGGCATTCATATGGTAGATGTTAATCATTCACTCTGTGCAAAATAGTGATATGGGGATTGTGGTCATCATCACCATCATCTATGTGGATGACTTGATTGTTAGGGGTGACAATGAATAGGAAGTTAAGAATGCAAGGAGTATTCTCAAGAAGAAGTTTGACATGAAGGATTTGGGTGAGCTAAGATACTTTCTTAGCATTGAGATCGTTAGGACTCCTGAGAGAATATGGTTGTCAGAGAGATAGTATACATTAGACATGTTGTCCAAATATAGTATGATTGGTTGTTTATACTATTAGATTAGAATAGCAAGCTGAGTGCAAATGCAGGTGAGATTTTGGAGAATGCCACTATGTATAGGAAGATAGTGGGCAACTTGTCTTACATGACAATTACACAAGCAAGACATGAACTACATAGTTGGGTTGGAGAGCCAATTTATGTAGGTTCCTTGAAAGCTACATTTGGATAGTGTGAGGCACACACTATGCTACATGAGGTCCACAGTAGATTATGGCCTCATCTATAAGGCTAGTATATATAGTTTTACAGGTGTATGGATACACTAATGTAGATTCGGCTATTAGCACCTTGGATAGAAGATCTACTAGCGATGATGATTGAGTTTTTCTAGAGATGGCCTCTACACCTCTAGGAAACAACAACCATCAGGCTAACTAAGCTACTACCAACCCAGGCCTCTCAAACCACAAGCAAGGCAAGACATCTTCAACTCATGGTGATAGCTCTCCCAAAGTGCCAGCAAGAGACCCTAGTAGACCCTAAGCGTACACTACAATAGAATGAGGGTGTAACAGCGAAAATAGCAACGTTTTTATAACTAGAAGGATAGACAGATGTCGGGTGATTTTTGCTGCTATTTGCGTTGCTCAGCTAAGCAGCGATATTTCACTACTATTTTCACTGCTCAGTGTGAAAGTACTACACAGTAAAAAAAAAGCTAGGGTAGACTAACGAGTTTGCACAAGACTCCCCAGTCTACCCTAGCTTCTTCTTTTTTTAAATTAAAACCCAAGGGTGCAAAAACTTGAAGAGAAGAAGCATAAACAAAGAATGGAAAAAGAGGACTTACCTCTTCTTTGAGAATCCTTATGAGCTGCCCCGTGGCCTAAACCCTTGGTGGTTATTTGCTTGAATAAACCTATTAAACATTATCATAATAAATCAAAAAGCTACTTCATTTTAACATATTATGTAATAGGCCTTATGCATAAACCTATTGCATAAGGCCTTATGCATAGCCTATTGCATAAGGCTTATGCATAATCCTACTACATAAACCTATTGCATAAGGCTTATGCAATAAACATATTGCATAAGGCTTATGCATACGCCTTATGCATAAACCTATTGCATAAGGCTTGTGCATAAACCTATTGCATAAGGCTTATGCATAAGCCTATGCATAAACCTATTGCATAAGGGCTTATGCATAAGCCTATTTTATAAGGCTTATGCATAGCCTATTGACCTAACCCTAATCCCCAGCACCCAAGGGTGCAAAAACACAAAGAGAAGAAGCATAAACAAAAAATGAAAAAAGAGGGCTTACCTCTTCAATGAGAACCTGTATGATGAGAGGATTGGCCTAAACCCTTGTTCACTCGAATAAACCTTCGAAAAGAAACATAATAAATAAATAAAATAGTTCTCATTAACACATTAGCCTATTGCATAAGGCTTATGCATAAACCTATTACATAAGCTTATTTCATAAGGCTTATGCATAAACCTATTGCATAAGGGCTTATGCATAAGTCTATTGCATAAGGGCTTATGCATAGCCTATTGCATAAGGCTATTGCATAAGGCTTATTCAATAGGCTTATGCATAAACCTATTGCATAAGGCTTATTTTATAAGCATATGCATTAACCCATTGTATAAGGCTTATGCATAGCCTATTGCATAAGGGCTTATGCATAAGCTATTGCATAAGGCTTATGCATAGCCTATTAACCTAACTCTAATCCTCGGCACCTAAGGGTGCAAAAACACAAAGAGAAGAAGCATAAGAGAAAATAAAAAAAGAGGGCTTACCTCTTTAATGAGAAGTCGTATGAGAGGGCTTACCTCTTTAATGAGAAGTCGTATGAGAGGGCTTACCTCTTTTAATGAGAAGTCGTATGAGAGGATTGGCCTAAACCGTGTTCACTTGAATAAACCTATAAAAAAGAAACATAATAAATAAAAAAGTTAGTTCTCACTAACACATTAACAAGCAAGGAGAATAAGAGAAGAAAGAGGTAAGTACCCTAAACCCTACTCCTAATGCATAAGTGATTGAAATAAATTAGTTTATGTTAAGCATAAACCCTAGCTCTATACATAGAATGGTTAATAGATAGCGTTGATAGAGAGCTCTCCATCAAAGCTCTCTATTAAAGCTCTATGCATAGGGCTAGGGTTAGGGCAAGGGAGAGGAAAGAGAGGGGAAGGGGAAGAAAATCTCACATAGAGCTATGTAAAAGCTTTCCATGAAAGCTTGGAATAAGGGAAAACAGTGAAGCTTTCCATGAAAGCTTGGGAGAAAGAAAGAAAGAGACACTTACCTTAGAGAGGAAGAGATGATTGATGGAATAGCCTTGAAAGAAGAGGTGTGGTGGGAGGAATAGACGGATTGCAGGCGTAGCTTCTGTATGTGCAGGCTATTGGAAGTAGGTAAATAACTTGACTCCCGTCGACGGTATTTTAGGTGGGAGTCTCAGTTTCCAGGTCGCTGCTCAGCAACAAAATTTTGTTGGTAGCCAATGGGTTTTCATTGATGAGCAGCGATATAACGCTGTTGTCATCATTGTGTAGCAGAGCGAAGTCCTAGGTAATTTTCTGTCAATAGTTCTGGATGGTGTTGTGTGTTTGGTATGAACCCTAAATCAGAAGCTGGTTCTGAGGGAGGCATGGTTGAGAGAGAAAAATTGTTGTGTGTGTGATCGATACAAGGGCTAGTATATACGACAACATCGTATAACAATTGAGTATGTCCGTACATATAGTCTTCATGAGGCATTGGCACGACCAAGTGAGGATGATAACATGGAGGAGAACCATAGGAGAATGCTAGGTAACATGCCACACCATTCGGTGACATCGGGTAGAGTACCAAAGGTGGCAAGGCTTCATCATATGGAAAGCATGGCTGAGACTCATCTTCCCCAACCACCAATGAATGAGGTGCCTCCACCATTTCCACACATGAGGAGGAAGAGAATCTCATCACATGGATGACATGGTGGTGAATGACTTCTTTAGATGGGAGGCCATAGATAATAGTGAGCAAGCTCCAATGTCACAAGAGGAGGAAACCTTGCATATAGAGAGGCAAGCACCCCTTTGTATGATGGATGTTCATACTCCACATTGCGAGCAAACTTGGAGCTATTAAACTTGAAAACAACTTATGGATGGAGTGATGCAAGTGTCACCAATCTTCTTCGGTAAGACCGCCTCATTCTGTTCTCTCAAATAGAAAATGTTTCATGTTCTATATGCTCTCTCAAATAGAAAACAACTTATGGATGGAGTGATGCAAGTGTCACCAATCTTCTTCGGTAAGACCGCCTCATTCTGTTCTCTCAAATAGAAAATGTTTCATGTTCTATATGCTCTCCTTGCTAATATTTTAACATATGATTTCTTATGTTATGTTGTAGGCTTCTCAAGAAGAGTCTTCCCCCTCAAAATCTATTACCGAACTCACGAGATGGGTGTAGTAAAATGTTCTCTATGCTAGGTATGGATTACACAAAAATACATACATGTCCCAATGATTGCATGCTATTTAGAGGGGTTAATAAAGATGCAACACAATGTCTACAATGTGGGGAGAGCCGCTATAGGGATGATTTTCAAGGAGATAAAGTTTCCCATAAGGTTTTGAGACACTTCCCTATCATTCCTCGCATCTAACACATGTTTAAATATAAGGGAATTGCAGAACTCATGACATGGCATGTTACTCATCGCTCAATTGATGGCATCATGAGGATCGTAGCTAGTTAACCATGGCAACATGTGGAGCATCAATGGCCAAAGTTTAAAGATGATCCCCGTCACTTACGTCTTGGCTTGGGCATGGATGGTGTTGATCCATTTGGCTTGGGCATGGATGGTGTTAATCCATTTGGCTTCAAGTCCACATCATGGTCTACTTGGCCTATTGTATTGGTGAATTACAACCTCCCTCCATGGGTGGCAATCAAGAAAGGTTATATCATGCTTTCTCTCCTTGTACCAGGCAAGTATAAGGTGGTGAACATGGATGTATAAGTTATATATTGGTAAATAGTACACATGATTGCTATCTATGTAGGTACATATCATTAAAGAAGATAGATCCTACATCCATTGAGAAGGCTCGTCTCAATGCTATTGAGTCAGTGTGTATGATCGAGGACAACTTTTCTAGAATAATTCTTACTAGCCAATTGCATCTTGTAGTGCATTTGGTTGATGAAGTGGCATTGTGTGGTGTTGCTCATGTTTGATGGATGTTTTTCCTTGAAAGGTTCATGAAAATATTAAAGGACTTTGTGAGACAAAGAGTAAGGCCATAAGCAAGCATGGTAGAGGGATGGTTGATGCAAGAGTCTCTTGTGTATATCTCAAAACATCTATCACACATAGATCCTTCCATGCCACGATTGTGGAGCAATGAGGAGGATGACCAACTAATCACTAATGTGCCTCAAGAAAAAGGAAGGCAACGAATACTGGATGAAGCATTACGCCACAAGGTGAATACATTCTGCATTCTAAATAGTCCCATCATGGAAAAGTGGATTGGGAGATACAAGGATGCAATAAATAGACGAAGGGTGAGAGAAGAGCTTTCAGAAGAGAAAATAGACGCTTGCCATTCCCACCCAGCTTGGAACCTCTACCAAATGTGATCAATATAGAATGGCTTCATATGGTAATATCGATAACATCGCAAAATAGAGAGATGATCACAAGAGAAGAGCATGATTATGCAAGAGGATGTGACCCTCAAGTAAGTACATTCTTCATCTCTATCTCATGTATATACCTTGTTTAATGCATTATACTAAATGTCATGCTTTTGTTTAATGTTAGTACAAACTATATAATGCAATGGGAAGGCACTTTTGCACACAGCATGTGGATTCTAAAAGAAACACATTTGATTGTGGTGGTGTGATGGGCGACTTTTAAGCAAGAAACTCGAGCTAGTAGACATGATACCAATGTCATAGAGGATAATCTTGAGTATTGTGGAACTATTCAAGATATTCTTGAGGTTGGATTTAGAGAATTTAGTCTATTCATCTTTGATATCAAATGGTTCAAGGTGATATATAGAGGTGCTCAAGAAACCATGAAAAAAAAAACATCCAAATGGGTTCTTTCGAATTGATTCCAACAAGTTTTGGAATGATGAGAAAGATACTTTCGTACTACGTCAACACTGTCAACAGATTAGTAACCTAACCAATCCCAAATTAAATCTTGATGTAGTATAATAAAAGTGTAACCCCTTTGCTTTGTGATATTAGGTTGTGTTTCACGCCAATCGAATTGATCCAAAGTGGGAGTATGTTATACAAGTTTCCCTCGTTCAAAACATATCTTTCAAGATCAAGATGTGGAGGTCAAATCTATGGATGAGGTGTAGGTACTACCTCAAATCGGCTCATTGGAAAAAGACGATAAAGAAAACATTTTGGAGGGGGCCGATCAAGAGTATGAGGAACATCAATCCAAAGAAGATGATGAGTCACCTAATCAATCATGACAATGCTTCATTGGATCATGATAGTGATATTGATATAGAATCCCATCTTTTCATTGAGATTCCATTAGATATAGACATTGATGAAGCAACACGTATATGGATTTATTACAAGATGGGATAGATTCATGATCTTGACATTGTTTTGCTTCTCAAAAGTTTTCAATTATCTTTTTTTCTCAAAACATGGCTCCAAGGGTTCCGATAGATGTTTTGTAAAACTATAGATTATTTTCTGTGTGTATGTGACATGTATAACTTAAATTCAACATCCAACAACTCTCTGGAATTTTATATAGCGAAAATAGCAACGTAATCTCGCTGGTAATTTCATTGCACAGTAGCGAAATCACAATATAGTAGCGAAATAACACTGCTAAAAATGCTGTTCAATAGCGAAAATTCACTGCTATAAGTGCTGCTCTCAACAACAAAATAACCCTGTTCGGCATTGCTATTTTGCCGGACCAGCAAGTGGAATCCCCGACATCCCGAAAAAATAAATGCTGCTAGGAAACACTGTTATGCCCCCAACATGTTGTAGTGGTAGAGGTGATCACAAGTGGCTTGGATTTAAAAAAACTAAAATCCCTTTTCATAAAAGAAAACTAAGTCCTATCCAAGGCTGCTCCTCTCTCATCACTTGCAAAGCCCAAGTAATATCACACAAGGTAGATATATATGAGATAAGCAAAGGTCATGAGGATATGTAACACCATCCTCCACATCCACACTTCAAATGAACCCAATAAACTCTTCAAAAATTGATTCATATATGTGCAAAGAGAAATTCAGAAATTCAAAAAGATGATACGGATATATGATGTGATTTACAAGATTTTGACTTCTTTCATGTAACCACTCCTCTAGTTTCTCATATGGAAGACGTGAACATCCGCCTTCACCTTCATGTTCTGAGCTATTTAATTGACATGTTCTTCTTGCTTGAGATTCAGCCATTATGTTTCTCGATCTGTTTAAATGACATCCACCTTCACCTTCATGTTTTGATCTGTTTAATTGACATGTTCTGCTTGCTTGAGATTCAGCCATTATGTTTCCTGAAATTCTCTAATTTGTTTAATTGACCTATTCCACTTGCTTAATTAAGTTTCCTCAAATTCTCTAATCTTCATTGTTTTAAATTAGATCTTCTAAATGGATTCTATTGAAATATGGTTTTAGCCTCCATCCATTTACCCTAGTTTTATGCAACTTCCAAGGTATCCCCCATGCATCCTTAGGTGTTACTGCATCTTGTATATGACCAATCATAGAATCTAACGCCACACTAATAAATAGCCAATACATCACTTTTCTAGCTCTCTTACGACTTAAATGCGTACGCCTATTGAGAAGTGATATTTTCTTCCGGAAGCTTAGGATCCTCGTCACGTAAAATAAACTCCTAGTATCATTTTTCCATGAGAGGAAGTTTCTCATCCTGAACTTCTATGCTCGAAAACTTCTCGCTCACAATCTGGGATAGACTATCAATTATGAACTTACTAAATAGTTCTTGCAAAAACTTCTGCACTTTAATCTCCAACATAGTAGTATTGTAAACCTATTATACTATAACTTTATGTGAGCTAGTCACATAAACATACATTAACCACAACAACCTGCAAATCTTATATTCTCTACACAAACTGTGTTGGCTTTCATGGTGGATCAAACATGATGATGAAGCTCATGAGATGAAGGTAACATTAAGCTAAGCAAAATGAGATTAACCTACATAAGATTAGAGTAATGAGCAGTATAATGATAGCAAGATCATGAGAAAGTTAGAGTATTGTATTCTTCCATTAGATGTGAGCCTCTTATATAGGCTAGAGTACAATGGATTAGGGCATAAGATTAGAGCAATGAGCAACATAATGATAGCAAGATGATGAGAAAGTGGGAGTATTGTACTCTTTCGTTAGATGTGAGCCTCTTATATATGCTAGAGTACAATGGATTAAGGCATAATTAACTCTTAAGCAAAACCCTAATAAGCTCTTGAAGTGAGTACCCATTGCCTGGTTTTGAGGGAAAGTAAGATCCTCCTCCACTTGTAGTAGAGGCGCCTATAATATGCTAATTTAGATCCTCTTTGACCATAGTCTACCATATGTATGATGGCTATAAGACCTTTCAACCATATGCCCATATCCCCAATGTCACATGTAGATGTTTTGGTGTATTCTTTTAGCACCCTCCCTCAAACAAATATCCATGGCTACTATGATGTCAATTCTAGCTCTAGTTACTATTTTACAATGCTGGTTATGATGACCATCCAAGTGCCCATAGGTCTTACTCATGGTGGTTATGATGACCATCCAAGTGCCCGTAGGTCTTACTCATGGTGGTTTACAATGCCAGTTATGATGATGAGATAGATGCTACGCATATAATTATGATTACATTTCACTTAGGATAGAGGGGTGACTATAGGTAGGCATGCCCTAGTTGGTCTAGGAAGCCCTGTTGTCCTCCTTAATTTAGATGGCTCCGAATGAGGCTTCTTCTTCCTTGCTTGAAGATGCTTCCTTCTTGATCTTGATTCTTGTCGATATGGCTCTTGATCTTCTTCACGTTGATGTACATCTTGATGATGTAGATGTATCTCTTAATATTTATCCTTGATTTCATTGTGTTATGAAATCCATGTAGGCAAAGATAAATCATTGTGTCAATGTGTTCATGAAGCCTTATATGATGGTGCCATCCCTGTCAAAAGATAATGCAACAAATATGTATAATGGGGTCTTGGCCTTATCAATGTGACTAGTGTCTTGACCTTGTATAACTAATTAATAAGAATAATGGGGTCTTAGCCTTATCAATGACTAGTGTATTACCCTTTTATAATTGATTAATAAGCATGAACAATGATTTACATAATGCATACAAGCTCATAAATCTCATTGTTCTAAACAATGCTTATGCATATTTATACCATGTTTTAGATTAGCAAATTACCACTCAAATACATTTTTTATGCTTTACAAAGGTTGAGCAACATCCAAATATGTAGATCCAATCATAAAATTTCTATTAAAAAAATAAATCATTAGCACTAATCAACGTATAAGTGAAAGCAATTTTTTGTTAACTCTAAAGAAAATACATTGATTTGTAGAGCACTATCGAAGGGGAAAATCAAGGGGCTTTCTTAATATGAAGTGTTGGAAAGATATAGCAGGTCCCCAATGGTATGATTGAACCCCCAATGGTCCTAAATCACCTCAATGATTGATAAGCATTAATCACTTGATTGGAAGAGCAATTACCTATTCATAGTGCAAAACAAGGACCACTTTGGAGTGTGAAATCGAAGGTCGTTCACAAAATGTCTTTGGAAAAGCCTCAAGAGGTAGATGTGTTTCAAGTCCATAAGCACATTATTAACAATAATAATCATATATTAATCTTACCTTCGCCAAAAACGGTCTTTGTGAAGCACACAGTGTTGTATCAGGGCTACTGTTATGGTCGATTATTCGCAAAACAAACATTGCAGGTGGATTTACAAAGCTTGAAAACCCCAAAGTTCAAGAGATATTAGACCAAAACACCATAGACAGCTTGCTTTACGTTTTTCCAAAAAAAAATGTACCTTCTTGTAGATTCGATAATGGCAGCTACTGTGCATGCTGAAGTGAAGCATTGACATGATGTGCGGCTTTGCCTATGAGCTAGGATGAGCCTCCAAGATGTGGCTTGCTCAATGGTTGGGTGTGAGGAGAGAAATCAATCCTTTACTACTGATGGGTAGAGCAAAAGCAGAGGTAAAAACCCTAAATCATAATGAAAAGTACTAATCACCAATTAATCACTAGTTGTGATGGTGTAGATCATAAGCAGAGATTAAGTAAGCATAAAGAGTGAGAAACTTAGCTCTGATACCATGTTGGATCAAACATGATGATGAAGCTCATGACTAAGGAAACATTAAGCTAAGCAAAATGATATTAACCTAATCACATAAGATTAGAGCAATGAATAGCATAATGGCAACAAGATGATGAGAAAGCGAGAGTGTTGTACACTTCTATTAGATGTGAGCTTCTTATATAGGCTAGAAGACAATGGATTAGGGTATAGTTAACCCCCTTAAGCAAAACCCTAATAAACTCTTGAAGTGAGCACTCATTGCCTAGTTTTGAGGGAAGTAAGATCCTCCCTCCACTTATAGTAGGCGATCCTCCTTCCATAGTCTAACATATATATGATGGCTATAAGACCTTTGAACCATATGCCCATGTCCCCAATGTCACATGTAGATGTTTTGGTGTATTATTCAACAAACTTCCCTCCTACAAAACCAAATTTCTATAGTAACTTTTCATCGAACATATATAGTCGAACCTGACACTTTTACAGAGTGTCTGTGGAAAACTTGCAGAGCTAAAACGGGGCCCAAAAATAGCCTCGAATTTAAATTTTATAATCACTAAGGTCCTTTGGACCTACCCCACACAATATATCATTCCTTTACTTCGCCACAAGGGGTAGCTCAAGATGTGACAATGCACCTTACTATTATGCCTGCTACTCTTGCCTACCAGCTACTTATAGAGATTCGATTCCAAATCAAAGGGAGGGAAAATGATTTACCCTTACCCATGTACCGCTTCCTTTTCTTGCCTCTTGAGCTCTTCACACGAATCAATGCTCTAATAGCATGAGAATATTACAGGGGCGAGGGTGAGCTTGAGCTCCTTGTTGCAAGTGCACACACACACAGTAGACAAGAACACAAGGGAGATGGATGGGTGAATTTTCTTCTATCCTCTTCTCTTCTCTATAACTATAATATAAAGATAAGAGTACATACTATAAGGGAAAGTACTCTCCTACTATAACATACAAAAGTCAATCCATAGTGTGAACCCGACCATAAGCTAGCCTTATGACTATGCCACAACTCTAGTAACCCAAAATGGTTGTCACATAGTCTCTAACCCTCTAGTGCCATAATCTAACCAACCATGCCAGTGGGGCATAAGTACAGAGTTATCATCTTGGTGTGTCAGCTCCTTACATAGAAATTTTCACTCTAGATTGACAAAGTGGTGAAATATATGCTACTCTAAAGAAGATGTCCATAGAGAGTTCATCTAGAGTATTGATTACAGTAGGAATTTTTTGAGGTCATTTAGAGGGCCTTGTAAGGAAGTTTGACTGGAATATTCCCTTCAAAAAGGAGCACCGGATAAATTTTTGCAAACGAACTCCAAATTTGTCGGACTCCACATATTTACATTCTACTCTTCAAAAGCTATCCATTGATATATAACACGATAGGGTTCAGAGAAGGGACAAGATAGATACCTAGAAGATTCCTTTTTGCCTGGGGAAGATTCACGTTACTACCTAGAAGATTTTTTTTTGCCTAGGGAAGATTCACGTAACGTGAATCTTCCCCAGGTAAAAAAGAATCTTCTAGGTATCTATCTTGTCCCTTCTCTGAACCCGTTGTTACGTGAATCTTTCCCAGGCAAAAAAGAATCTTCTAGGTATCTATCTTGTCCCTTCTCCGAACCCGTTACATGAATCTTCCCCAGGTAAAAAGGAATCTTCTAGGTATCTTATCTTGTCCCTTCTCCGAACCCTATCGTGTCATATATAAATGGATAGCTTTTGAAGAGTAGAATCTAAATATGTGAAGTTCGACGAATTTGGAGTTCATTTGCATTTATCCGGTGCCCTTTTTGGAGGGAATATTCTGATCAAACTTCCTTATTACAAGGCCCTCTACATGACCTCAAAAAATTCCTAATGGTTATCTTAAACAATCTCAACTAGTTTCCCACATAGAAATGAGCTATTAAAGAGTCTCTCTCTCCTTCTCTCTCTCTCTCTCTCTCTCTCTCTCTCTCTCTCTCTCTCTCTCCCCCCCTCCTACTTTTACCCACTCTCTCTCCCCCTCCTACTTTTACCCACATAGAAATTCTCTCTTCCAAGCTCATGAAGTATGAGATTGAAGCCTCCCTCTACACTAAAACCCTTGGGTATCATCCGAGACCTCACAATCAAAACTTTGGGGTTAAGTTTTAGATGGAAGCCTAGAAATCACTAGGCCCAAGTAGCACTTACACTAGCCAAATTTTATATTGCCATGTCTAGTGAAATGTGGATAAAGAGTGTTGGATTCTTTGATCAAAAGGTCTACATGTGATGATGTAGGTGCACTCAAAGGCCGGAAAATACTTGGAAGAGAGTGGATCGATGCCATATCAATTGGTATGTGCACTCTAAGGTCGGGTGTGATACTTGGAAGAGAGTGGATTGATGCCATATTAATTGGCAAGAACGCATGCCTACCCTAAAGCTTGAAACCAAGGACGTAATGATCCTCACCACCACTGAATCCCCTTTTCACATTCAAGTCCCTTTCTCTATGTTGGAAGTCCTCCCATAAAAAGAGGAACCCCTCCACAAACCTCAACTAGCCTTTCCAAAGAAGTCTAGAGGCTCGATGTCAACACCCTTTCTCAAGAAAAATCTAACCTTGACATTGACAACTATCTCCAACTTAAAGGCCTCTACACCACCACAAGACCCCTTCCTCAACATCCAATAAGCACACTTCGCCTCAGCGGGGTGTGTAAAGGGGCAATGGATGGGATCCCATAATTGAGATGCAATCTTCCTTTGGGTAGTGTGTAAAGTTTCTCTACCTATTGCACTTAAGCATAAAACGTGATTAGACTCCCTTGCATGTTTTCAACATATCCACCTTGGGAGGTAGGTCATGGCAACCTTACGAATTGTCATGGGCTGGGATCATCCACATAGGATAGCAATCACCCTTCACCTCACTTATATGCCAAGGGGCAGCACTATCTCAACAATTGAGAGTCAATCTTGCACCCCTCAACTTACCTTTTCCTTTGGTTGGTGTGTAATGTTGCTCTACGTGTTGCACTCAAGCATAAAACATGATTGGACGCCCTTGCATGTTTTCAACGTTACGAGCCATGGCAACTTAGTGCATTGTCGTGGGTTACCATACACATAGGACATCAGTCACATTTCACCTTACCGGTGTGTAAGGCGCATTGGTCTTTGGAAGGGATCCAACAATTGAGAATTGCACCCCCTCAACTTATCTTTTCCTTTGGGTGGTGTGTAAAGCACCTTATACCATTTTCCCACATCCCATTTAACTAAAGACATGCTACACCTTTTCTCCACTAAATGCACCCAAAAAACCCCCAAAAAAAAAAGTGCACATTTCACACCAATTTCAAAGAGCTAGTTAGTATTTAGTCCTTTCTTGAAATGAAAGTAGAAATGATTGTGAACCTTAAGTAAGTTGGTACCACAAGAAGAACTAGCCTGCAAGGTAAGGTGCGATAGTAAGCTACAAATCTACTAGTCTTTCTCTGGCTGATGATGCAAGACTATGGTAGCTAACGTGCTTGCTAGGCAAAAAATTTATGTCTTTGAGAAGAAGAGACGATGATGTTGATGGAGAACCGATCATCTTGTAAACAAGCGATAAAATGACTATATATATTAGGCCTGCATTCCCTTGATTATTATTGGTTAGGGTTATTCAGCTCGGAAGTCATGGTTATGATTAATTATTATTGCGACATCTTGGCCATGTTTCTCTTCCTCCTGCTGGCTTCCAAGTCGAGGTGCGATTTCTGCTCAGCTTAATTTTACTCTTCTGTGATATCTTAATTGTATAGATAATCTAATCTGCCCCTAATTTGCTAGTTTAGCTGATTGACCCTTCAGGCTCATGTAAAGAATTATAATCTAATCTGCCCCTGATTTGCTGATTGAACGCAATAATTACCATGCAGGCTCATGTCTTGCAGTGTCCATGAGTATGCCAGTCAAAGCCAAGCTACGACACCTCCAAGGGGTTGGAATTCCTATGACTCCTACTCATGGATCATCTCAGAAGAGGAATTTCTTCAAAATGCAAAGCTTGTAGCCGAAAAGCTCCTCCCTTTCGGTTACCAGGTGGGCATTTAATATCTTTGGCATGCACATTCTTTGCTCTTTGAATGCATACATGCATGCATGCATGTGTACACACGGGCATACAAGCCTCAGAAAAACACTAACCTTCAATGACATTAGCATGATGGGACATAAATGCACACACATACATACATACATACAACGCACGTTTGTACATGCATATGTGCAGTGGCACGTTTATCCATACATACGTGCATGTATGATGGGGCACACGCACACAAATGTATGTGCACAAACCCACATATAAGCCCTGAATACCACTAACCTTCAATGACATTAGCATAATGCCACATAAGTGTTAAAAGCCTTAGTTTCTTCGCGACCTTGCCACTCATCTGTATCATGGTTTCTGCCTGAACACATTGTCGTGACTTTGCTGTTTTCTGTGCTACAGTATGTTGTGGTGGACTTCCTCTGGTATAGGAAGAGAGAAAGGGGGGCCTCTGTCACTGCTGCTGGATTCGATGCAATTGACAAGTGGGGTCGACCCATCCCCGACCCTGCCCGATGGCCCTCTTCAGTTGGTGGCCAGGGCTTCAAGCCAGTAGCTGATCAAGTCCATGCCATGGGCCTCAAATTCGGGATACATGTCATGAGAGGGATAAGTACACAAGCTGTGAAAGAGAACACCCCTATCCTTGGAACACAGGTGACAATTATAAGCAACCCCATGCATCCAAAATGACCATCTATGCAGATTTGCATGCCAAACTGTGTGCTAACATGCATTGATTTTCCAATGCAATGCAGAATCAAACATGGAGAGCAAGAGACATAGCTCTACAAAATCAGCGCTGCTCTTGGATGCAACAGTGCTTTGTAAGTGTCAACGAGAGCACTGAAGGTGGAAAAGCTTTCATACAGTCTCTTTATGATCTATATGCATCCTGGGAGATCGACTATGGTACAATATCTGATACCAAGTGCTTCCTGCAAAACTATTTGCGAAGGAAGCTATGGGTTTAAACTTAAAAAAAATAGTTTGCATCTGTGTAGCAGTTATGTACTCGGTGTTCACAAGTTTTCACACAGGCAAAAGACTTCCTTATGATTTATGTGTATTGACTACAGTAAAGCATGATTGTGTGTTTGGAGTCAATGACCTGAGCCTCGACGAGATCACTACTGTGTCACAGGTCTCTCTCTCTCTCTCTCTCTCTCTCTCTCTCTCTCTCTCTCTCTCTCTCTATATATATATATATATATATATATATATATATATATATATATATATATATATATGTGCGTGCGTGCGTGCATGCGTGCGTGTGCGTGCACGTGCACACAAACACAAAAATGCACGCCTGCACACACACACACACAGTGATGCACAGAGATTATGTTATGTTGCACCAGCTGACTGTTGCCAGATAATGATGCAGGCCATAGTAGCAACAGGCCGACCTATGCTGTACTCCATCTCTCCAGGAGTTCAAGCAAATCCATCTATGGCCAGACTTACCAATGGTCTTGTGAACATGTACAGAGTCACAAGTGATGACTGGGACTCATGGAATGATTTGCATTCTCACTTTGATGTTGCCAGGTGTGATGATTTGTCCCCTTTTCAAATTCCTTTTTAGTTCAATGTAAAGCCATCAAGGTCTAGAGTAAACTATTACTGTAAAGCCATCAAGGACCTGAGTAAACTATTTGGTCTGTCACAAGAGGGTCATGAAACTTTACATGGCTGAAAAGACCTAAAATGATATGAACTCAGCGTCAAAGCAAGTTAAAATGTTCCACTGGGCATTATATGCCATCAATGGCTTGATGAGTTTGCATTTTGCTTTCCACAGGGACTTCGCTGCCGCAGGTCTGATAGGTGCTACAGGCCTGCTTGGTTTCTCTTGGCCAGACTTGGATATGCTTCCTATAGGATATCTCACAGATCCAGGTTATATCTTAAGCAGACTCATCATGTGTGCCTGGTGCAGATTGATGTGGACATGTTTCAGTCTGATTTTATAAATGATCTTCAATACAGGTGCTAATCATGGTCCAAACAGGTTCTCACGACTCACACTTGATGAGCAGAGAACACAGGTGCAGCATAGAAATTGTGAAATCCCATAGACGACACTCTTTCTTTGAAGATCTTGGGTATATAACGTGACTGGAAACATGCAGGTGACACTCTGGGCCATGGCTAAATCTCCTCTGATGTTTGGAGGAGACATGATTAATTTAGATAACGTAACTCTCAATCTGCTCACAAACCAGATCGCCCTTGAAATCAATGCAAACAGCTTTGGCAACATGGAGGTAGTAAAAGATACACTGATTACCCCGTCAATTTAGAAGCTTCAAAATGCCATAATTTTGTAAGAACTTGCATTATGTCTTAAACAGGTGCAGGTATCGAATGTAACACGATGTTTCATCCCCACTGTAAGCCTACTTGATTGCAAAGGTGCGAAAGAAACCTTTTGGAGAATGAAATATGGTACTGCAACAAGGAACAACGATCAGCTCTGCTGGACACATACACAACTCCTAGAAGATGGATGTCTATATTGGGAACCATCAACTGCAATCTCTGCATCTGAGTAATGACTCCATGCATGTCTCCAGGTTGCCTTGCTTTTAGGCTACCTCTTTATGCTCTTCTGATCTGACTTGATGAATACATGGTATGAACAGTGTACCTAAGATCACCACACGACGAGCCATTGTTGACTCCATGGAGCTTTCGGGGCGAGCCTTGATTCATGAAAATGGGCAAAGTTGCCTTGATGCACAAGCCAGCACACCATACGGGTTCTCCCTATGTTCCCAACACAGGAATCAGGTTTTTCGCCTACACCCCATTTCTCTAGGAATATGTTGGCATTCTATAAACCTCTGCTACTTGTTTAGCCATGGTCATGTGTGCTGGCAGATCTGGCATGTCAAAGCTGATGGGAAGCTTGTCAGCGACGCTACTGAGCTCTGTGCAGTTGTGAATGGGTTGAAATTCAATAATACCTCAAATGGTAGTGTTAATAATTCATTTCTAAATCAGTTCTCTACTATGGCATACCATCAGTAATATATGGCTGATGTCAGCTTCATAATTGTTGCCAGACCAAAAGCAAAGCATCAATACCCGGATATGGATGGCCCACGGTCCACAAGGTATTGCATTGCTGTAGTCTTTACAGAACTCGACGCCACCTTCTATTTGTAAGCACAGTTTATTGATTCCTTATTCATGTAAAACACATGTATTTATTGGTGAATTTGCATGGCAGGAGAGTACTATGTTGCCTTGTTTAACCTCGAAGAGCAGGCTGTCGACATTTCTGTGCCACTGGCTGGCATAGTTGGGGCAGGCCTACCAAGCGCCCATGAAGCAAAAAACACAGGGCAAGAAAAAAAAGAACAGTGGGAGATGGCAACTTCCAAGAGCAATAGCTCCGGCTACCAGTGTAGTGGGCAAGAAGTTTGGAGCAACCAAGACATTGGGATAGTCAAGGGTAGCTTGCCTGCCAGACTAGCCTCTCATGGATGTGCACTCTTTTCACTAGACTGCAACCTGATCTAACCAGTCAAATATAAATTGATCATAGGAATTTCCATACGTGATACACTCACTCGTATAGGTTTGCAATCCTTTGAAATTCGGGCAACTTAGAACTCCACAGTTGGCTGCTGCTTGAGTAACCCTGCTTTCTTAGGGACTAAACTTTCCAATGAAAGATGCGCAGCACATCCATAGAAGGTTGCTTAGAGATGCAATAATGACCATCATCAAAATCATGTCCAGCCATGGTTTTGCCTACATGGAAATCTTGTTCTGCCCATTTTCAGTTTTTCTCTGTTTATGAGCCCTACCAATCCACGATATGCAAGGTTGCTTTATCATCTGGCATCATGGTGAGAAATATTACAACTTGCCAGCAGAGGTGTGCAAGTCCATGCACAAGGAATGCACCAGCAAAGTTATTAACACTTCAAGGATTGTCTTCTAATAGCAGTTCAATCGACGACACGTAGGATTAGTGTGCTACCATTATTTTGTAATTACGATACAATAATGCTATATGGCCTAATGGTCATGTGATGTCCATCATGTAAATATCTCCATAATTCATAATAAAGCACTATGTTTAAATGATGGAGGAATTTCTCTACACTTGTAAGGTTACATGACATGCATATGATTTTTGTAATGCACTCTCTTTTTAACCCAATGGACAACTCATGCTTAGATGTGCAGTATTCCCTCGCATAAAAAGCCTCTTGTTGTATCACGCAGTATTCCCCAAGTAAGAAGTTCTTTCGTTGTATCATGCACACACATGCACACTCACCATGCAATTAAAAAGGAGTTGGAAAGCCATATGATACTATCACTGATGATGGATTTATAGAGAGGCCTAGATACATGGAGGGCTTTTTACCACACGGCTCCTGAGTGGCTATTGGTCAGCTCAGAGTTTCATCACACCGATTGGAGATTGAGATTGGCAGAGCAGCATGGATCCCCCGAGAGGAGAGGGTATGCAGATTGTGCAGAGAGGAGGTGGAGAGTGAGGAGCATTATGTATGCAGATGCAGAGCATATACAGCCATCAGAGAGAGATATCCCATTTTATTCAGAGAGCCACATTCCCTACGCCAGATCTTTGAGGCAGCAGACCAGCGCATACTGGGGAGATACATTCTAGACATACAGTGCCATAGAGAGACATTATTACAGGCTCAGACAGATCCAGAGGGGGGGCGACAAACACAGATTACTACATTTTTTCAGAGATCCATCCCCCTCCCAGCCCCTACACGACAAGGAATTACTCTCCAGAGAGCAGAGACACTTAGAGCTCGCAGGAGACGGAGGACACCTGGCTTTCGGACACCACGCCTATACCAAAGAGAGATGACAGAGATCAGAGCTCAGTTTCACAGAGGGTGCGGAGCGACTGGCTCGCTTCAAAGCACACCCAGGCATGTTCTTCAGGGAGCTGTGGACACCCCCTTCATTGATGTATACCATTTTATACCCCCAGTATGGTACAGGATGGAGCTAGCTAGGTTGCATATCATGATTGTATACTCCATGCATATAGCTTTGCATTCTCCTAGTAGTAGAGCTCCATCCCCTGCACACCCAGATTCAGCTTTTTTATTCAGTACTTTTTCATTTTGTTGGGATGACAGAGGATACCCCATACAGGTACTCCGATTTGTCTCATAGGCCGAGTTCGGTCTTTTGGAAGACGTTAATAAAATCTTTCTTTCTTTCTTTCTTTCTTTCTCTCTCTCTCTCTCTCTCTCTCTCTCTCTCACACATTGATTTGTCTCATAGGTCGAGTTCGGCCTCTAGTAGACGTTAATATAGCTTTCTTTCTTTCTTCTCTCTCCCTCTCTCTCTCTCTCTCTCTCACACACACACATTCACACGGACTCTTGTCATGTTTACATAGAGTAGATCTCTTTTTTGGTCATGCAAGGGCCTAGTTTCTACTTGCATTTTCGAGAGTCAAAACGTCTGGTTAAGCTTTTCGAACATGTGGGCACCCACGGCAAGACGTTTTACTTCGGTCAAGAAATGGGATTTGCAAGCAATCATAATGTTTTTAGGCACTGAAAAAAACTGGTTGCTACTGATTGTATTTGTTACATAAAATTAAATGTTATATAATTATGAACGAGAAATTTCATGCGTTAACATCAAGATGTTTTTAGGTGCTGAAAAAAACTGGTTGTTACTGATTGTATTTGTTACATAAATTTAAATGTTAGATAATTATGAACGAGAAATTTCATGTGTCAAACATTAGGACAGATTGCTTTTGGCAACTTGTCATCCTGGATGCATCTCAAGGTACTCATGTGTGAAAAGATAATCCATCTGATAAAGTTTATCTAGTTGCCATTTTTAGCAACAAGCATTTCAATGGAGAGTAATCTTCTGCTACAATCTTTCCTTTTATGTATATCCAAAATAGTATGGGCTCAACACGCTACAAGGGGACTCGGGCATATTATTAAAGACTTCTTCACTCACTGGAATTACAAAATATCCAACCATGATCCTTTTAGTGCAGAACGCATTCCTCTTCACTCACGGAAATTCACTTGGGTTTACAAATCATCCAACCATGTCCACTTTTAGTGCAGAACTCATACTTCTTCACTCATGGGAATTCACTTGGTTTTACAAAATATCCTACCGTGATCCATTCAGTGCAGAACTCATGCTTTTAAAATCAAGGGCCCTGGGTAGCCACTTGCTACCTATTGTGGTCCCGAAGTGTTCTCCAAGTGATGATGGTGAGAGTAATGATTATAAATCTCATGTTGAGGACTTCTCATTTTCCCGAGTAAAGCTCTCCACTTTCTTTCTTCAGTAAGGCAATAATCATGCGGCTTAATGGTGGCATGCACTTATCAGCTTTGTACTGTCTCTCAGGTCACATTGGCCACTTTACAAGCTCAATTTGCCACCAACCTATACTTATACAAGCAGCTTGGGAATGAAGAAACAGGGGGGTGAGAGCATCCGTTCATTTTGGGAGTTTGCTTAGTTGATCATGATCCATAAGTAAAAGAGGGGACCCTTAGTTCTTCAGTTCGGGATTCTTGTAGAGCTTCTTTAGCAATCTTTTACTGCTATCAAGACCACCAGGCATGCTTCCCTGGTTTCAGTTTGACACGTCCAGATCAGGCCACAGAAGCTCAGCAATGAGTGAGCTCGCTATATTGCTGAACATAGATTCAGTGAAAATTTAAAATGGAAAAAAATGCTTTATCAAGGAAAAAATATAGCCCTGGGTCTCTGGCTTTCTTCACTTATGTGAGTTGTAAGAGATGGAAAAGAGGAGCAAAATCGTCAGATTTGAGACTTCCACAACTATAAGAGAGAAGAACAGCGTTGACATTAAATAATCATGCGACAGAAGACCAGCCAAAACAAGTGAAGCACTAGGGGAAAATGGTGAGGACGGTTGCAACCAAACAGGAGAACAGGCTTGACATCATCAAAGTAGAACTGGAGGCTATGAAACAGTGTTGTACACATCTTTGCGTGCTACATCACTCAAGTAGAACGCATCAAAGCAGTTTCTGATCAATTGGTAGAACGCCCACAAAATTTTCACAAAAGCAAATGAACCAACTTACATGTTTGACAGGGAACAAACTTGACATCATCAAAGTAGAACTGAAGGGGCTGGGAAGCGGTGTTCTACACATCTGTACATAATGCATTCAGAAGAACACATCTTGCATGCTACATCACTCAGGAAGAACGGGTCAAAGCAGTTTCTGATCAACTGGTATAACACGCACAGAATTTTCACAAAAGCAACTCAACTTACATGCTTGACACAGTTGCAGATAACTTCAGTCGAGATCATCAACTTCTGATTAAGCACGCACATTCAAAAGAAGCCACATAAGTTGATCAAATACAGAGAGCACAAGGACATCTCGCGAAGATTAAGTACACAGCTTTCTTGTGAGAGCGCACACCAACCTGCTGAACAGAGCTAACAACATCAGGCTACATGAACCAAGCAGATGAAATGCTTTACTTTGAATTAGATGCAAGCAAAGGCACAAGCACAAGCCCATTAACAAGCAGGGTAGATGGGACCACAAGATGGCACATGATCATCAATACAAATTAACTATCCCAAAAAAAATCCAGAACGTTAGCTGCAAGTGTCAGAGCCCCAGCAGAGACAACGGAAAGAGACAGCACTGAAGATATCCCTTCACAGCAAACCAGCATATTTTGAGAGAGAGAGAGGGAGGGGGGGGCCGCCGAGGGAGAGAGGGAGGGGGGGTGTGTTCAATAAAATACAGCACAAGGCTTCACAACACATTTGGACCAGAACTCAGAAACAGCTTTTTGATTGCAGGCATCAGGCTGCATACAAATGGCAGAGCAGGGTAACAGCTGCGTATCAAAACAGGATTGACTGTCATGCAATATGTTGAGAGTTAACGTATCAAAGAGAAATTGATGAATCAAAATCCTACTAAGCAGTATCCAGCACACCAGGAGGTAGGTTCAAAATACTAACTGAGCAACTTAAAGATCAACATCGAAAGAGCATGGGAGTTGAAGTTCTACCAAGCAGCATTAAGGAGTACAGTTCGAGCATACAAAACTGAAAACTCAAGCTACCAAATAAGAAATATCCACAAAAATTACTTCACAGTTTCTTTTCATTTCAGCTAACACCCAGGCCACAGCAATTATTTGGCAGCGACATCCTATCAGTTATCTTTGGCGGCGCCTTGACTCTTTGGCATCTCTGCCAGAGGAAGGCTGCAATCCAGTTCCAGGTAATCCAGTCCCAGGTAGCCCTGTTCCAGCTAGACCTGTTCCATAACTGCCATAACCGTAATCCATGCTATGGTAACCCATATTTGTCAATGGATACATTCCCCCAGAAGAGCCTGAGTCAAGCCTGCCTCCGTAGCTGCTCAGCATGTTAGTTCCAGAATATACTGCACCAGATAACGGCAACACCGAGCCTACCTCTCGGCCTTCCTGTCCCTTGAATAAGTTGCCGCGGAGCTTATTAAGAACTTCGATGAGAGCATCCTGAACCACATTTTGGTCACCCATAATCTGTGCATGAGCAATGTCAGTGTTGAAAATCTTGTCATCAGATATCAAATATCTTATTTAAAAACCATCAAGGCATTGTACACATTAAAAAAACAAGAATTTTTACCTGCACAAGTTCATCGTTCTCTTCTGCACATTTGGAAGGCTCATCCTTTGGTGAGATCCGGATATTTGCCTTCGTGATCTTTCTCATTTCACTTACAATACTACCACCTTTTCCCAGTAAGCAGCCAATCTGGCTGGATGGCACAAGCAATCGGGCTATAAAAGACTTGTTATCTTTGTCCTTATCCATCTGCAACTCCACAAGCCGCTGAAACACTTGTAATGCTGCTTGAATGCCACGCGAAGGGTAGCTGTCCACAAACTGCCAACACCAGAGAGAGACCCGTTGTATGGGTGTCAACACAATTAACGTACCAAAGCACATAACACAAGCAACCATGTCAACTACTGACCTCAGCAGAACAGATCTGAATAATTCTCTCATCACAATCAGGCACTTGGTCTCCAACTTTAATCTTCGTGCTGGTGTCTTCCCTCATCTTCTTAATCACATTACCACCCTTTCCAATAATGCTACCAATCCTGGAATTTGGACACAAGATCCGGATAGTCAGCTCCTCCTCAGAAGCTCCATCGGACTCCACATTAGCACCAGCAGTACCAACTGCAGGTGGCATGGACAAACCAGAGCTCAAAGACCACACACTTCCCATGCCAGTCTCTCCATATACCCCACCATAAGAAGAAAATGAATATCCAAGGCCTGCCAAAGGGCCTCCAATGGAGGATGGCCCAAGGAGAGATCCTGCCTGTGACAAGTAGCCACTTGAAGGATACAATCCACCAGCAGCGAGCATCGATGGCATCGTGTGTCCAGGACCTTGAGACATGTAGGCTCCTCTCTGGGTGCGTTCACCAGTGATATTCTCATGCAGCCGATTTGAGATGGCAAACAACGCCTTCCTAACAACAGCTCCATCTCCAGTAACCTACATGCCAGTAATTAGCACTGTGACTTGAGCATTATAAAGATGCCCACAAATTGATACACTACTCCAAGTTGACATTAAAAAATCAGATAAAATAGAATCTAAGAGGAACTGGGCACATATCAAGATGCGCTCGAAGACTTCTAGGAACTACTATGCAAGTATAGACCTTAATCGAAATTCTAGAGACACTAATTTGCAGGAAAAAAAAAGACAGCTGTGTCAGAAGGGAATGCATCGCCTCACCTGGACCAACTCATCTGTAGAAGTAGCAGAAGGCGGAAGCTGCTCTTTGGGCAAAATTCTGATCTGAGCACCAATCTCTTTCCTCATTTGCTCAATAATCTTGCCTCCCTTTCCCAGCAAGCAGCCAATGTGGTTCTTGGGAACCAGAAGCCTGACTGTAACTGGCTGTGGAGGCTCGTCGTCATCTTCAACATCAGCAATCCTGGCATGCACTTTGAAAAGCGCTTCCTGTGCAGAACAAACATAAGGGCTTGACTCTCTGAACTGGTCTGAAGATGAGCTGATGAGAACCACGCGCTCCTCAGAGCCAGAAACAGGATCTTCAACTTTAATCTTGGATCTGCATTCCGATCTGAGAGCTTTGATGATAGAGCCTCCTTTGCCAATAAGGCTGCCAATCTTGCCTCCGGGGCATAGGATGCGATATTCTGTATCCTCAGAAGTCGGTGTAGACTGTTCATTGTTCAGGCTGGTTCGCTTTTTCTGCCTGCCGTTGCGCTCTTCACCTTCAACATCGTGATGTGGGCGCTTCCCTGAAGAGCCGTAGAGCACACCGCCATCCATCGAAAGAAGATACAGACCGGTAAGTCCCGACCCAAGGACTTAGGGTGTGCTATGCCAAGCTTCCAGCAACCTGAAAGAGGACATGGAGGGTTGGTTGAACAGGGAATACGGCAGAGCCAAACCCTAACAATCGAGCATGCTCTCACGAGGCAGGAAACAGGAAAGACAGTCGAAAAACAAGGTAAGAACTTGCTCTGCCGCATGACTAGGAAAGCCCTTAACGCTTCCAATCAAACCCTAAAAAGCTCTATTCAGATGAAGTATCTGAACGTCAAAATCAGGACATTATCTGAAAATTTTGAAGGAAAGCTCAGCAACAAGAGGAAAGAACGTTTGCGACCACGTACGGCTTAAAAACCCTAAGATTTCACCGCTAAGATAACTACCGTTTTGTTCATGAAGGAAAATCTGCAAAGAACTGGCTACGAGGCAAACGGTTAGAAACGAGCCTCTGTAAAAGATTATAGCTTTGACATGGAAACAAAACAAACAGACAGGAAAGGAAGTTAGGTTCGAGGAGCTAGGGTTACGGTTTGGGAGAGCTTCTGAAAGAAAGCTTTGTCGAAGGGGAATCCGACACTCAAGAACTCGGCCGCTGCAGCTGCGATATCAGAACCTGAAGGTACAGCCTACCTCTCTCTCTCTGACCTGTCGGAGATTGACGGAACAACAGACGGAGAGTGGAAGTGTTTGGGCGTGGCTGTGGCGTGGCTGTGGGGGTTTCGGATTCGGCTACGACGACGAACTGTTGAAAGACCAAGAAGTTCTGGTAAACCCTAGAACTAGACGGGACCTGTATTATCGGTTGCCAAAAAAATTTATATAAAGGCCTATTTTAAAAGAGGCCCTCCGATTTTCAAAGGTTTAACCTAATGATCCTTCTTTATTCTCTTTGAAACAACTAGTGTCGCTACCACTCCACGAAGCATTTTGCATTTAGGTACATGCAAAAAAAATGTGTAAAATCACCCTTTCTTTCTAGGCACATCGAGTTACACACAAACACGCATAAAGATGTACGTATATATGTACATGTACGTATGATTACGTGTCCGTGAAATCCATTGAAACCATACATGTCACAACAGGAAGATATGTCTAAGTGTGTGCGCGCCTATGAATGCATGTGTGCATGTCACATACACACATGTAAATGTGTATCTGTGTATGCGCACGCACCCATAATGTAAGATTCCTCCCCAGCCTCTCAAGATATCCAGCATCTTTCTCGGTAATCAATTCCCTCTTCATAATTATAAGAGATCTCGTCTCTGCATGTTTTGACATAGAGAGAGAGAGAGAGAGAGAGAAAATATTCTAGAGAGAGAATATTCAGATTTTTAATATTTTTGGATAAAAAATTATCTCATCTTATTAAAATAAGTTCCCCTAAAACAGAAATTCAAAAAGAACTTTCCAATGTGCAATTGGAATTAATTGGAAATGGGTATAAAGGAACTTAGTCTAAGGGTCTAGATTTTCAGAAATTTTTGGATTGTGGTCCAATTAAGGTTCCTCTGGGCCAATAGCATCAATCCATGTGTAGGGAGGAGATAAATACAATTTTGTAAAAGAAGATACCCAAAAATGAGTAAATGCTCACATAAGATGAAGAGTTGACTATGTACAAGGTTTATTAGTAAGAAACTATGAGTAATATAAAAAATATGAGATATTTTGGGTATCCAAAATGCTCACATAAGATGAAGAGTTGAAAATGTACAAGGTTTATTAGTAAAAAAACTATGAGCAATATTAAAAATATGAGATATTTTGGGTATCAAAAAATGAGTAAATGCTCACACAAGTTGAAGAGTTGAAAATGTACAAGGTTTATTAGTAAAAAAATATGAGCAATATTAAAAATATGAGATATTTTGGGTATAATGATTCCATTTTGACACATATGTAAGGAAGGGGAGTCCATTAAAGGAGGTGCATATTTCACATGCTTGAATGAGTTTTAAACTCAAAAATAATGTGATATTTTTATCTCTCCTCTCTCTTGAACCAAACCGAATCAAAAAGGAACCAAACTAGGTCCAAATCTAGTCCAAATTCAACCAAACTGAAAATAAAAATTTCTAGAAATCAGTTAGCTTTGGTTAGAGCCTCCCTCTCCTATAAATAGAACATGAATCCTTTGAAAAAAAAAGGAGGAGAATTTTACTATTCTAGAACTATGCTGAAATAATGCTAATATTTACTATTCTCTAAAATTCTCTCCAATTTGTAAGAAATTGGAGCTTCCCTCTTTCTTCAATCTCCATTGGTGGCTCCATCAACATACTAAACCAATTGATTGGTTGGGGGCCTCTACCGTGAACAAAGAATCAAGCAATTTGTAAGGTAAGTAGTGAATTTTGAGCTTTTCTATAATCTCTCAATGTTTCTCTCTTCTCAATCCCTCTCAAGCTTGAGAAGCTTAATTGGAATGGTTTTTGAATGCTATTGAAAAAGTAATTAATGAATGATAGAAAAGAATTACATAAATTTACATTTATGCTTAATTTTAATGGTTTTTATGTAATATCTCTCTCTCACTAAAGAAATGGTCATACTCGTGACCTATTCTCAATCCAAATGAAGCTTTTCATAAAGCTTTTTCTTAATCCAAGATTAATCTATGATTAAAATCAAATTAATGGCCTTCTCTATGTTTTTAGTTTATGAATATTGATGATTCAATCCATTATGGGTTAATGATCCAATTAGGGATCATTCTAATCATTTCCTTAATGATAAGCTTTATCTTTTAAAATAATTGAGATTTATCAGTCATAGTAGCGGAGCTATGGCAAAATTTTTATAAAAATTACTCATAAAATAATTTCATTCAAAGCATGAAAAGAGGATTTCCTACCATATTCTAGGAATTATCATCCTAGATTAATTAAAAGAATTTTATTGTAATCATGGAGAATTTGATTTTTATGTTATGCATAATTAAGATGCATAAGAGAAATTCTTTTATTGAAAGAATGATTTTTCATCATAAATGAATTGTATGCATAAACATATGCATAAAGGATAAAAATTTTATATTAAAAGAATGATTTTTATCATAAAAGAATTGTATGCATAAACATATGCTTAAAGGATATAATTTTTATATTAAGAGTGTGATTTTCATCATAAATGAAATTTTTGCATAAATAAGATGCATAAGAGAAATTCTTTTATTCTAAAAGTGTAATTCCTACTAAATTGGATTTATGCATAGGAAGATGCATAAAAGATTGATTTTATTTCGAAAGTGTTATTCTCCTAAAAATAGAATTTATGCATGCGTAAAGAAATCTTATATCAAATATAAGAATTCTCTTGTATTCTATAAATAGATATTGAGATGTGATAGAATGAGTTAAGAGTTATATGAGATGTGATAAGATTGAGTATGGGATGAGTGGATGTGGATGTATGGATGTGAATGTGGATGTGTATGTATAGATGTATGCATGTAGATGTGGATGTATGAATGTGCATGGAGATGTGGATGTATGCATGTAGATGTAGATGTATAGATGTGGATGTGAATGTGGAGGTGGATGTATGCATGTAGATGTAGATGTATGGATGTGAATGTGAATGTGGATGTGGATGTATGCATGGAGATGTAGATGTATAGATGTGAATGTGAATGTGGATGTGGATGTATGCATGGAGATGTGGATGTATGCATGTAGATGTAGATGTATAGATGTGGATGTGAATGTGGAGGTGGATGTATGCATGTAGATGTAGATGTATAGATGTGGATGTGAATGTGGAGGTGGATGTATGCATGTAGATGTAGATGTATGGAGGTGAATGTGAACGTGGATGTGGATGTATGCATAGAGATGTGGATATATGCATGTAGATGTAGATATATGGATGTGAATGTGAATGTGGATGTGGATGTATACATGGAGATGTGGATGTATACATGTAGATGTAGATGTATGGATGTGAATGTGAAATGTGGATGTGGATGTATGCATGGAGATGTGGATGTATGCATGTAGATGTAGATGTATAAATGTGGATGTGAATGTGGAGGTGGATGTATGCATGTAGATGTAGATGTAGAGGTGGATGTATGCATGTAGATATAGATGTATGGATGTGAATGTGGATGTGGATGTGGATGCATGCATGGAGATGTGGATATATGCATGTAGATGTAGATGTATGAATGTGGTTGTGGATGTATGCATGTAGATGTGAATGTACGCATATAGATGTGGATGTATGGATGTGAATGTGCATGTAGATGTGGATGTATGGATGAGGATGCATGAATGTGCATGTAGATGTGGATGTGAAAATAGATGTATGGATGTAGGTGTGGATGTATGGATGTGAATGTGGATGTGGATGTGGATGTGGATATATGTATGGATGTGGATGTGGATATATGTATGGATGTGAATATATGATATGTGATGTGAAGGAATCTGAAGTGATGAGATAGAAAATGATGTGATGGGATGAGTATACATATAAATGGAATATGGAATAAGTAATGTGGATTGATGAGGGATAATGTGAAAAAATGAGAGTTAATATAGAAACTGTATTGTAAATTGTTTGTAAATGCTGTTTGTAAATGACTGTTTTATGTCAAGAATGCTAGGAAAGTATTTTGACCATCTTGTGATTAAGGTCGTGGAGACCTAACTGATAAAGTTGCAACTGCTGACGGAGAGTCAATGGAGGACGTCTCGCGTAGCAAGGTCGATCGAGGTCTTGACCAGCCTCGGTTCGATTAAAATGGTGAGCTTCCAGTACGGTGGATGAGGGACCAAGGAAGCGGCCTATGAGTGAAGCGCTAGGTCACCTGCGAAGGATCCTAGAGGGTGCTGACCATACGGTGCTCGGGCTCTGGGTCGCCTAGGATACCCACGTGTGTGTCGAGGAAGATATTGGAACAAGGAGTAAGAGTTGTTTTCTGAAACCGGGCATGGATCTGGTTGATTGACCTTGCTGATCTTCAATGGATGAGTCCATCGCTCTTTATATGAATCTGTTGGTTGATCTTGTTGATCTTCAACGAGAGTTCATCTTGATTTTTATACGTGATTATATTGCTGAGTATTATGGGCTAGAAACTATTGAAGAGGCCCCTGCGTGGACAGGTGATGAGCGTTTCTGGTTGCCAATGATGCCATAGATACGATGATGAAGGAATGATGGAAAATTATGAATCAACCGGATAAATTGGAAGATTGTGATCACTGATACTATGGTTTTATTAAAGGATTGTTTTAAAACTGGTTGAATCTGTGAAAAGGCAATTTCATATTGGGTGTGTAAGTGGTGTGACTAGTTTTATTTTTGCATGAACATCCGGCTAGGGGGCCTTGGAACTCTTTTCCTTGGTACCCGGGACAAAACCTAACCAAATTCTTAATTGGATCCCATCACTACAGTGGTTGGGTGGTTGGCTAACCCATGGGACTGGATGGGGTTAGGCTGGACTGATGGATCCGTCAATCGAGACTCAATTTCTGTTATTACGATAGATAAAGTAAATCTCGGATAGTAATTGTTCTATGGATAGGAATCAACGACTGTGCCTCTTGATGGGGAAAAAAGCGTTGATCCCAATGATCCAAGTGCAAGTTTCTTCCTTGATCTGGCCGAATATCTTTATAGGTGCAGTCGGATCAGTTTGATCACTAATGGTCTTGACTACGTTAGAGTAAAAAGTTATCCTGGAGGAATCGCCTGTGCTTTCCGGATAAGGGAAGTTTTTTCCGGGTTCGGTTTTGGAAAAACCGATGGATTAGTCTTTTGTCCGGATATCCGTGGGACGAGGCCCCGAGTGTGGGACCTTGCCTTGCGCAAGAAGTTCTACTTCCGCTGCTAGTACCCCGAATCCGTTACGTGGTGGGAACAGGGATCTCACACATAATATCCATAGATACTAGTTACACTCATACATATATGTATACATGGCCCTCAACTTGCCAAACTAATATATAAAAACATCGTGATTGTCGTATATATCCATATAGAAGCTTCTAGCATTACAAACCCATAAAATGATGAGTATCTTAACACACCTGAACACAACCTTAAAATAATCTTCGGACAACTGGATTATCTCTCCTTGGTAGCCTATATCCCGCGCCTCCATCTGGCAAAATGTATGCCATAAAAAATATTAGCATTAAAAATATAACTCTTATAGAAAAAAGTTGGATAAGAATAAAAGCTTGCAAAACTCATTTGGTGGATCAATATTTGAGGCGAACGGCGTTTGAACAGGTTTGTAAATAGCAAATCGAAAAATTATGTATTGTCCAGTGCCTATGCACCGAAAATCTAACTTATCAGGCTTTTCATAATCCACAAACATTACACGTACATGAAGTTGATCTGCAATCTTCCACAATCGTAGATTGTAAATTCCTAGGAGCCCAAAGCTCTCGTCGTGACTGTCTCGACCATACAAACCCAACAATAATCTAGGTTCTAAAAAGTGAAGATATTCCCTGTTGTTGCAAATGAATGTTTCAATAAAAATATAAATTAATCAAACAAAACACAAAAGCTACATAAAAAGAAAGTTTGTATATATACCGTAAAACGAGCGTAAAACACCAATGCTCTCTAACAGTTCGATATAGAGAAGATGTTGCTTGGCCCTCCCAAAATGGAGGGTCTACAAATTAGCCATGAATATTAAATAAATCTTGGAAAACAATAATATATAAATTATAGCAAATGTCTAAAACATTTACCTTCAATATCTTGTCCATCATCATAAATGAACGAAAATGATCTCTTTGCCACATCCATCCCGAGCAATATATTCCTGATATTAAATACAACACTCTCTCTCTCTCTCTCTCTCTCTATATATATATATACACACACACACACACACACACACACACACACACACACACACACACACACACACACACACATAATATAAGAGCACTGTATATAAAAGCAATCCAAAAGCAAATAAAGACTACACTTACCCTTTTTAGAAACATTCTCCAATCAAATGCTTCCTTCATTGCATAAAGATAGGTATAAATGTAGTCTCTTACATTTGCAAACTACCATTTATATTTAAATTCTTGGACATGCTATTTGCAAAATCTCCTTGTAAACAACATTGGTTGGTGAAGAGTTCATTTGAACCTGTTGTGCCACTTTCATATTCCACAATATGCTTTATACACACTTTCACTGCATTGGATGATCTAACATGTGACATAGCGACGTACAGTTATCCATGTGTGAATACTTGCGTGGCCAGATAAAGTCCCAATACACTCAATGTTTGTCCTTGGGAATTATTTATTGATATACCAAAAACTAACATGACAGGAAATTGCCTCCTTCTCATGTCAAACGGCAATTGCAAATGTTATCCTGGGAATAAAGACTCTGTCTCCAATGTTTGTACCTGTACGATTTCTGCTTCTATCACCTTTGAGTTAAATTGCTTGCATATCAATCTGGTACCATTACAAAGTGTCGAGGGTCCAAATTGCGGAGCAAAATGATAGGCGCATTAATCTTTAGAAGTAAGCGGTGAGGAGGGTAACCACCACCTAAGTTCAAACTGTTCAAGTACTCAATTAGATACAATATTGCGTCATTCTCGCAAGAAACAACAGAATCTGCACTAAGGTATTCTCTTTTAAGACTAGGCAACGAACTCAAGGCTAGTTCATTGATCTCATTAACCTCTAAAATTCGTGGTGCAAGAATAGCACGGTCTTTGAAGAAGCATGCATAATCCTCAACTCTATGAAGATCTTTGTATACCCATTCTACCAAACTCAAAACAGAGTTGCCATGGATCAACATTTGCGATGGAATTACTACTCTATCTTCATTATTTGGCTGACCTATAGTGCCATCCCCAATTTGTAATGTCCATTTGACAAATTCATGTTCTATACCGCTGTAAGCACTCTGTCTAACCCGCATGTTTTGGGTGAGCTTTAAAACACTCACATATCTCCAAATATGTGATCGGCACATAACGTTGCATCAACAATGTCTTCGTACGCCTTTGGCACAACCGGTAAGATTTGCCTAAAGTCACCACCAAGAAGCATAACTTTTCCACCAAACACTGTATCACTTTGCATAATGTCCAATGTCTTGTCCAGTGCTTCATATGCGTACCTATGCATCATTGAAGCCTCGTCCCAAATGATTAACCTTGCAAGCTTCAACACCTCGGCCAATGGGCTATTAGCTTTGATTCTACATGTGCTAGAAGCATTGAGTACCAATGGAATTTTGAAACATGAGTGAGCTGTACGACCATTCGAGAGTAATAGCGGCTATTCCAGATGATGCACATGCCAAGGCAACGTGTTTCTCTCCACGCAATCGAGATAGCAAGGCATTGTAAAGTTTTGCCTGATCCACCTGGTCCATCAAGAAAAAAAACACCACCTTGGTTTAAAGAAACAGCTCTAAGGATAGTATCAAATGCTCTTGATTGACAACTATTAAGACTCCTTTCCATGGAAACAGACAAATCAGCCTGCTGAACAGAATCGAACATCATCTCTTCCATCAGCAAACCATTGTGTGGCAACACTTGATCTATCTGAAGTAGGCAACTCTTCAAAATCAGCTAACCGCCTTCCATACTGGTGTAAGAGATCTTGCATGTGCAACAAAGCCTGATTCTTTGCTATAGAATGACAAACACCAACATCGACACACCCTCTTTGCAGAAATGAATGCAAAAAATCTTCTGAAAGTTCAGCAGAGAATTTGTCCCAAAGCTGCCCAAGGTATATAGGCTCACAAACAATTAAGCAACTGAAATCCTGTATTCTGAATTGCAACTTCATAGAGATACATACACCACTCCTCATCACTCTCCAGCATCCCTCTAGCTTCACATGCAGCTTTAAAACATGGATACAAATGTCCATTCACTATTCGCAAATCCTCAAAAGATTTACACCCTTTGCACACTGTGAGTAGCATCCATAAAGTAATATTGCACACTGTGATGAGTAGCATCCATAAAGTAATATTGCTCACCTGCACTCGGACTAACATTATACATACGTCCAATCATATTTTCCCTTTTCCTTTTAGTCCATGAGCGAAGAGCCGAATTCCACACCCACTTGCAAGGGAAATCAACATATAGTATGCTATTTGCATCTGCATACTATTGATTGGCTTTGAACCATTCAGTGAGAGATGTTCTTTAGTTTCTGTCACAACTAATCACATCACGCAAGTCATCCTGGTCATTGAAAAGCACATTATTGTGCATTGGGAGAAATCATCGTGCAAATCATATTGATATATGCGCCAACATGCCTCTGAAGCAGAAACGTACCATGCATCCAGATATTGACTAACCTCATCAATAACCCCATTTCTGTCTTGTAACTCTAACATGTCCTTTGTATACATACTTATACAAATATTTTATAGCTGTAATGGTAGAGCATACTTCTATGTTAATATGGGCTTTATACCTCAAAGAGAGAAAAGGGTTATATGGAATAACCCATCGACTGTCCACCCTATGATCCTTTACCTAGATGAAACTACCATCATCTCGTCGCATGTAAGTTGGATACCCATTGTCATCAACGCTAGTACTCTCGCAAAAATTCTGAGGATACCGATGTTTGCAACTCCCATTAACCATGCAAGGAGAGCGCATATTCAGTTCACCACATGGTCCATGGACATTGCAATGACTAATTATGCTGTGCAACTTTGGAAACATCACCTTGTCAGGAAGTTCAGCACACACCAACATATCATAGTAAGGGATCTCGATCAGTTTACATCCACTTTCCAAAATCAATAATATATGTACATGTGGCAAGCCTCTTTTTTGAAATTCAATAACAAAAACAAATCCCAAGACCGTTCCAAATATTGATTTTTTCATCAATAAGTGCATCATGTCTTTATGCTTCTCATAAAAGACCCGTGCAGTCAAGTCGGGTCGATCTTGGGCAACCTGACCCAGCAATAAAGCATTAGTTATTTCATCCCACTTAGGATTGCAAGTAAAGGTGATAAATAGGTCAGGTTTACCCATCTTTCTAACAATAGCCATTGAAACTTGGTACAATTGATGCATATCTCTAGGCCCCCTTAGTATATGTAGATGGCAGTACCACCATGCATCTAGCAATGCCTGTAGAGACTCTATTAACTCCATTACTTAAATGAACCATATCTGCAAGACCCTGGTATACTTATGCACGCAATGCTTTCTAGTTATTGTGTATCCATATTAATCTAGATTCTTCCATGCTACTAAATGCATCAACAATGTACTGTTGTTGCAAAAGACGACCACCGCGTAGAAGGCATGCATTTGTATCTTCCCTAATCTGTACCCTAATATTGTCGTTGAGTTACGGTCTTTGTATCCTCATTTGAGCCTTCTCTATTGAGTGGAATTCCAACATGCCAACCATCCTCTCCTTGAGGAAATAGAAGAACATATAATAGAGGCATATATGAGCGATGCAAGTTAGATATTTTTTTTATGGCACCTGTGCATGACATTATTTGAATGTCTCTCAAGCTTGAGAAGCTTAATTGGAATGGTTTTTGAATGTTATTGAAGTTAATTGATGAATGGTAGTGAAGAGTTACATAATTTGATGAATACTATTGAAGTTAATTGATTAATGATAGTTAAGAATTACATAAATTTCTATTTATGCTTAATTCAAATGGTTTTTATGAAATTTCTCTCTCTCACTCAAGAAATGGTCATACTCATGACCCATTCTCAATCCAAATGAAGCTTTTCATAAAGCTTTTCCTTAATCCAAGATTAATCTATACTTGAGGTCAAATTAATGACTTTTTTCTATGCTTTTAGTTTATGTATTTCATGAATATTGATGATTCAATCCATTATGGATTATTGATCCAATTAGGGATCATTCTAATTATTTCTTAATGATAAGCTTTATCCCTTAGAAAAAATTGAGATTTATCAGTCATAGCAGCGGAGCTATGGCAAAATTTTTATAAAAATTACGCATAAAATAATTTCATTCAAATCATGAAAAGAGGACTTCCTACCATATTCTAGGAATTATCATCCTAGATTAATTGAAAGATATTCATTGTAAGCCTAGAGAAATTGATTTTTATATTATGCATTATTGATTTTCATGCATAGAGGTATGCATAAAAGATTATTATTTTAACATAAAAGTGTTACTTTTATCATGATTAGATTTCATGCATAGAGGTATGCATAAAAGATTATTATTTTAATATAAAACTGTTACTTCTATCATATTTGATATTCATGCATAGAGGTATGCATAAAAGATGAATATTTTATTATAAAAGAGTTACTTTTAGCATAATTGAATTTCATGCATAGAGGTATGCATAAGAGATGAATATTTTATTATAAAAGTGTTACTTTTAGTATAATTGAATTTCATGCATAGAGGTATGCATAAGAGATGAATATTTTATTATAAAAGTGTTACTTTTAGCATAATTGAATTTCATGCATAGAGGTATACAGCATAAGAGATGAATATTTTATTATAAAGGTGTTACTTTTAGCATAATTGAAATTCATGCATAGAGGTATGCATAAGAGATGAATATTTTATTATAAAGGTGTTACTTTTAGCATAATTGAAATTCATGCATAGAGGTATGCATAAGAGATGAATATTTTATTATAAAAGTGTTACTTTTAGCATAATTGAATTTCATGCATAGAGGTATGCATAAGAGATGAATATTTTATTATAAAAGTGTTACTTTTAGCATAATTGAAATTCATGCATAGAGGTATGCATAAGAGATGAGTATTTTATTATAAAAGTGTTACTTTTAGCATAATTGAATTTCATGCATAGAGGTATGCATAAGAGATGAATATTTTATTATAAAAGTGTTACTTTTAGCATAATTGAATTTCATGCATAGAGGTATGCATAAGAGATGAATATTTTATTATAAAAGTGTTACTTTTAGCATAATTGAATTTCATGCATAGAGGTATGCATAAGAGATGATTATTTTATTTTATAAAAGAGTTACTTTTAGCATAATTGAATTTCATGCATAGAGGTATGCATAAAAGATATGGGAAGTGATAAGATATGATAAGATGCATATGAGATGAGTTAGGATGTGATAAGATGAGTTAAGAAGTGATAGGATGTGATAAGATGAGTTAGGATGTGATAAGATGAGTTAAGAAGTGATAGGATGTGTATGGGATGAGGTAAGAAGTGTATGTGATGGAATAAGATGTATATGGTTTGTGATAGGGTGAGAATATGGATGTGAATGTGGATGGATATGTATGGATGTATGCATGTAGATGTGGATGCATGAATGTGGATGTATGGATGTGAATGAGGATGTGTATGTATGGATGCATGGATGTAAATGTGGATGTGTATGTATGGATGTATGCATGTGGATGTGAGAATATGGATGTGAATGTGGAAGGATATGTATGGATGTATGCATGTAGATGTGGATGCATGAATGTGGATGTATGGATGTGAATGAGGATGTGTATGTATGGATACATGGATGTAAATGTGGATGTGTATGTATGGATGTATGCATGTAGATGTGGATGCATGAATGTGGAAATATGGATGTGAATGTGGATGTGGATGTGGATGTGGATGTATGGATGTGGATGTGGATGTGGATGTATGGATGTGGATATGGATGTGGATGTATGGATGTGGATGTATGGATGTGAATGTGGATGTGGATGTATGGATGTGGATATGGATGTGAATATATGATATGTGATGTGAAGGAATCTGAAGTGAAGAGATGGAAAATGAGGTGATTGGATGAGTACACATATAAATGGAATGTGGAATAAATAATGTGGATTAATGAGGGATAATGTGGAAAAATGAGAGTTAATATAGAAACTGTATTTGTAAACTGTTTGTAAATGCTGTTTGTAAATGGCTGTTTTATGTCAAGAATGCTGGGGAAGCATTTTGACCGTCTTGTGATTAAGGTCGTGGAGACCTAATTGATAAAGTTGCAACTGCTACCGGAGAGTCAATGGAGGACGTCTCGCGTAGCAAAGTCGGCCGAGGTCTTGACCAGCCTCGGTTCGATTAAAATGGTGAGCTTCCGGTACGGTGGATGAGGGACCAAGGAAGCGGCCTATGAGTGAAGCGCTAGGTCACCTGCGAAGGATCCTAGAGGGTGCTGACCATACGGTGCTCGGGCTCTGGGTCGCCTAGGATACCCACACGTGCGTCGAGGAAGATATTGGAACAAGAGTAGGAGTTGTTTTCTGTAATCGGGCATGGATCTGGTTGATTGACCTTGCTGGTCTTCACAATGGATGAGTCCATGGCTCTTTATATGGATCTGTTGGTTGATCTTGCTGATCTTCAACGAGAGTCCATCTTGATAAGTGATTATATTGCCGAGTATTATGGGCTAGGAATTAGGAAACGGCCCCTGTGTGGACAGGTGGTGAGCGTCCTAGTTGCCAATGATGCCATAGATACTCTGATGAAGGAATGATGGGAAAATTAAGAATCAACCGGATAAATTAGAAGATTGTGATCAGTGATACTATGGTTTTATTAAAGGATTGTTTTAAACTGGTTGAATCTGTGAAAAGGCAATTTCATATTGGGTGTGTGAGTGGTGTGACTAGTTTTAGTTTTGCATGAACATCCGGCTAGGGGGCCTTGGAACTCTTTTCCTTGGTACCCGGGACAAAACCTAACCAAATTCTTAATTGGATCCCATCACTACAGTGGTTGGGCAGTTGGCTAACCCATGGGATTGGATGGGGTTAGGCTGGACTGATGGATCCGTAAATCGAGACTCAACTTTTGTTTTTACGATAGATAAAATAAATCCCGGATAGTAATTGTTCTATGGATAAGAATCAACAGCTGTGCCTCTTTGATGGGGAAAAAAGCATTGATCCCAATGATCCAAGTGCAAGTTTCTTCCTTGATCTGACCGAGTATCTTTATAGGTACAATCGGATTAACTTGATCAGTAATGGTCTTGACTACGTAGGAGTAAAAAGATTTTTGGTGGAATCGCCCGTGTTTTTCGGGTAAAGGAAGTTTTTCCGGGTTCGGTTTTGAAACAACCGTCGGATTAGGCTCTTGTCCGGATATCCGTGGGCGAGGCCCCGAATGTGGGACCCCTGTCCCGCACGAGAAGTTCTACTTCCGCTGCTAGTACCCCGAATCTGTTGCTCGGTGGGAACAGGGGGATCTCACAGTTGGTATCAGAGCAATTTGACTAATAAAGATCAACTGAGAAGCCAAAGATGTCAAAAATTTATCAAGAAGCACAAAAAGGTTGTAATTGTGTGATATAATTCATACAATTTGATATTCAAACTGAAAATTCGTAAATTAGCAATTGGGTCTTCAATTGGAAGTACCGCAATTGTATGGAATCCCGGACTTGCTTGAGGCCTAAACATGATAGTATTTACCTTATAGTTCTAGGTACCATGACTACCCGTATATACCGAGGGTATAACTGTAGCTCTTTACTGGCAGTATATACGAGTAAATCTAAGACTTGAAATTGTAAGCGTTAATGCTATCCAGATGATGATTTCGAATGTGGTTGATATGATTTTTAATTCTGTTTGAGAATTGATGAATTGAATTGGATGCTGATTGAAAAATGATGATTTCTGAAATTTAGTTGAAATATAATAACCTGAACGAAACCACAATGAGGGTGAATGGGACGAGTCCCTGTGATGATATTCATAACTGGAATGATAATAATGAATTCAGCAAATCACTATGAGATTAGTGGATTGTGCTGTCAGATTGCTACTGTTAACACTTGATCGGTAGACCAAGTTAAGGGATGACAAATTGAGAACTTACTTGATTGAAATTTCCGTGGAGGAATGTTCAGAAAGAAATTTGCGGTCTAATAGACCATTGTCGCGTTAAAAATATGAATGTTATGATCCGAATGAATTATATTTAATGATGAGTTCTATATAAGGGATATTTATCCCAGTATTCTGTTGAGTTGACCAAAATATAAGGAACCCCAGAATAAATTGGATCTTAAGAAAAAGAGTTGTCCTCTACTTTACGAGATGAGGACATCTCGCACTTTTTAAGTAGGGTAGAATGTAAGATTCCTCCCCAGCCTTCGAGGTATGTAGGAGTAAGAACCTCCTTTTCTGATTTTATAAATTATTCCCTCTCCAAAATAAAAGAAAGACTCTGTTTAAAAAAGGAAGACACTTTACCCAGAATACCTTCTCAGGAGCCCACTTGTTTTAAGGATTCAGAACAATGAGTTCAGAAGTGAAAATTGGTGTTTTGCATACCAAGGTTTTGGTTTTCATTCGAGTACGGCCCAAAAGAATTCCTTTATCTCTTGGGAAGTATAAGAAGTTATTCCCCAGATATTGTGAACCTTATATCTGAATTCAATGAAAGTAGGTGACTTAGCCTACAAGCTTCTTTTACCTCCTCATCTCAAAGTTCTTAATGTATTTCATAGAAATATGTGCCAAACCCAAATCATGGAAAGACAGTAAAACTTCAGTGAGACAAGATACCGTTGGCTTCTAAGTTACGCTAACTCCTTCCTTTATATAAGTCGTAACTTTTACCTGTCGCTCACAGTAATCTTACTTCCATCGATCTCCCTTCTTCTTAATCTCCTTCATGGCTTGGCAACAGGAATTAGTTTTATCCATGATGATTTCTCACCTTCAAGACGCAAGCGAGTTTGTGAAGAAAGATTTTATAGAACAGTATGAGCTCTCACTTTTTCCTCACTTGGGAACTTCTGTAGCTCTGACCAAATGGCGGACCTATCAGCAGCACTTTCGTAACAATGTCCGCTTGGCCACCATGGTTATTGAAGCTTTGGGTTTGGGTCCCCGATACTACTGCGTCATGAGATCAAGACATCTTGGGTTTTCTGAGCGGGTCTTCTTACTGGCGTGTTTTCTTCCTCATCAAAAGATATGCCTTTACCCTGTTTTTGGCTTGCCTCTCAGAGGTCCTTTTGTTAGATCACCTCATACCACTGAGATAGGTGCGGCAATAACCAACAGAATTATTCCCATAGATGAGTTACCTTATACATGCGCAGCTTGTGAGTGCTGCTTTTGTGATCATATGATGGACGGGCTTATGGAAGTGTTAAGAGTTCTTCTATCTTTACTGTATATGTTCCAAGAATGAATAAAGTTTAAATCTTGTTCTTGTCTTGAATCTTACTCTCTTTGAGACTTTTTTTAATTGGTGGTTAATCTTAATTAAAAATCTTCTCTCAGTCTCATACTTGTGCATCTTGCGAAATTACCCCCAGTTTGCGAGATGAGGGCATCTCGCATTTTTCAAGTGGGAGAGAATGTAAGATTCCTCCCCAGCCTCTCAAAATGTCCAGCATCTTCCCCCTGTAATCAATCCCTCTTCAGAAATATAAAAGACTCGTTTCTAACTGTTTTAACTTAGAGAGAGAAAGTATTCTAGAGAGAGAATATTCAGTTTTTTAATATTTTTGGATAGAAAATTATCTCATCTTATTAAAATAAGTTCCCTTGAAACAGAAAGTCAAAAAGAACTTTCCAATGTGCAATTGGAATTAATTGGAAATGGGTATAAAGGACCTTAGCCTAAGGGTCTAGATTTTCAGAAATTTTTGGATTATGGTCCAATTAAGGTTCCTATGGGCCAATAGCATCAATCCAGGTGTAGGGAGGAGATAAATCCAATTTGTAAAAGAAGATACCCAAAAATGAGTAAATGCTCACATAAGATGAAGAGTTGAAAATGTACAAGGTTTATTAGTAAAAAACTATGAGCAATATTAAAAATATGAGATATTTTGGGTATCCAAAAATGAGTAAATGCTCACATAAGATGAAGAGTTGAAAATTTACAAGGTTTATTAGTAAAAAACTATGAGCAATATTAAAAATATGAGATATTTTGGGTATAATGATTCCATTTTGACACATATGTAAGGAAGGGGAGTTCTTTAAAGGAGGTGCATATTTCACATAAGATGAAGAGTTGAAAATGTACAAGGTTTATTAGTAAAAAACTATGAGCAATATTAAAAATATGAGATATTTTGAGTATAATGATTCCATTTTGACATATATGTAAGGAAGGGAAATTCTTTAAAGGAGGTGCATATTTCACATGCTTGAATGAGTTTTAAACTCATAAAAATTGAGATATTTCATCTCTCCTCTCTCCTCGTTCAAGTCTAGTTCCAAAAAGTTAGCTTAACTGACCTAAAAATGGTCAAATATTGACCAAACTGATTAAGAAAATTCTAGAATCAGTTTGTTTGCTTAGGAGCTCAATTTTTCCTATAAATAGAAGCCTCCCCCTTGTTGAAAAATATATAGTGTTTATGCATCGTTACTCTACTCCACCTAAGCCAAGAACTGTGAATTCATTAATAATTCACTAGTTTTTTGGAGCTTCCCTCTTTCTTCAATCCCCATTGGTAGCTCCATCAACATACTTAACCAATTGATTGGTTGGGGGCCTCTACCGTGAACAAAGAATCAAGCAATTTGTAAGGTAATTAGTGAATTTTGATCATTTTCTATAATTTCTCAATGTTTCTCTCTTCTCAACCCCTCTCAAGCTTGAGAAGCTTAATTGGAATGGTTTTTGAATGTTATTGAAGTTAATTGATGAATGGTAGTGAAGAGTTACATAATTTGATGAATACTATTGAAGTTAATTGATTAATGATAGTTAAGAATTACATAAATTTCCATTTATGCTTAATTCAAATGGTTTTTATGAAATTTCTCTCTCTCACTCAAGAAATGGTCATACTCATGACCCATTCTCAATCCAAATGAAGCTTTTCATAAAGCTTTTCCTTAATCCAAGATTAATCTATACTTGAGGTCAAATTAATGACTTTTTTCTATGCTTTTAGTTTATGTATTTCATGAATATTGATGATTCAATCCATTATGGATTATTGATCCAATTAGGGATCATTCTAATTATTTCTTAATGATAAGCTTTATCCGTTAGAAAAATCGAGATTTAAAAGTCATAGCAGCGGAGCTATGGCAAAATTTTTATAAAAATTACGCATAAAATAATTTCATTCAAATCATGAAAAGAGGACTTCCTACCATATTCTAGGAATTATCATCCTAGATTAATTGAAAGATATTCATTGTAAGCCTAGAGAAATTGATTTTTATATTATGCATTATTGATTTTCATGCATAGAGGTATGCATAAAAGATTATTATTTTAACATAAAAGTGTTACTTTTATCATAATTAGATTTCATGCATAGAGGAATGCATAAAAGATTATTATTTTAATATAAAAGTGTTACTTTTATCATATTTGAAATTCATGCATAGAGGTATGCATAAAAGATGAATATTTTATTATAAAAGAGTTACTTTTAGCATAATTGAATTTCATGCATAGAGGTATGCATAAGAGATGAATATTTTATTATAAAAGTGTTACTTTTAGCATAATTGAATTTCATGCATAGAGGTATGCATAAGAGATGAATATTTTATTATAAAAGTGTTACTTTTAGCATAATTGAATTTCATGCATAGAGGTATGCAGCATAAGAGATGAATATTTTAAAATAAAAGTGTTACTTTTAGCATAATTGAAATTCATGCATAGAGGTATGCATAAGAGATGAATATTTTATTATAAAATGTGTTACTTTTAGCATAATTGAATTTCATGCATAGAGGTATGCATAAGAGATGAATATTTTATTATAAAAGTGTTACTTTTAGCATAATTGAATTTCATGCATAGAGGTATGCATAAGAGATGAATATTTTATTATAAAAGTGTTACTTTTAGCATAATTGAAATTCATGCATAGAGGTATGCATAAGAGATGAATATTTTATTATAAAAGAGTTACTTTTAGCATAATTGAATTTCATGCATAGAGGTATGCATAAGAGATGAATATTTTATTATAAAAGTGTTACTTTTAGCCTAATTGAATTTCATGCATAGAGGTATGCATAAGAGATGATTATTTGATTATAAAAGAGTTACTTTTAGCATAATTGAATTTCATGCATAGAGGTATGCATAAAAGATATGGGAAGTGATAAGATATGATAAGATGCATATGAGATGAGTTAGGATGTGATAAGATGAGTTAAGAAGTGATAGGATGTGTATGGGATGAGGTAAGAAGTGTATGTGATGGGATAAGATGTATATGGTTTGTGATAGGGTGAGAATATGGATGTGAATGTGGATGGATATGTATGGATGTATGCATGTAGATGTGGATGCATGAATGTGGATGTATGGATGTGAATGAGGATGTGTATGTATGGATGCACGGATGTAAATGTGGATGTGTATGTATGGATGTATGCATGTAGATGTGGATGCATGAATGTGGAAATATGGATGTGAATGTGGATGTGAATGTGGATGTGGATGTATGGATGTGGATATGGATGTGGATGTATAGATGTGGATGTGGATGTGGATATGGATGTGGAAATATGGATGTGAATGTGGATGTGGATGTATGGATGTGGATATGGATGTGAATATATGATATGTGATGTGAAGAAATCTAAAGTGAAGAGATGGAAAATGAGGTGATTGGATGAGTACACATATAAATGGAATGTGGAATAAATAATGTGAAGAAATCTAAAGTGAAGAGATGGAAAATGAGGTGATTGGATGAGTACACATATAAATAATGTGGATTAATGAGAGATAATGTGGAAAAATGAGAGTTAATATAGAAACTGTATTTGTAAACTGTTTGTAAATGCTGTTTGTAAATGGCTGTTTTATGTCAAGAATGCTGGGGAAGCATTTTGATCGTCTTGTGATTAAGGTCATGGAGACCTAATTGATAAAGTTGCAACTGCTGACGGAGAGTCAATGGAGGACGTCTCGCGTAGCAAAGTCGGCCGAGGTCTTGACCAGCCTCGGTTCGATTAAAATGGTGAGCTTCCGGTACGGTGGATGAGGGACCAAGGAAGCGGCCTATGAGTGAAGCGCTAGGTCACCTGCGAAGGATCCTAGAGGGTGCTGACCATACGGTGCTCGGGCTCTGGGTCGCCTGGGATACCCACACGTGCGTCGAGGAAGATATTGGAACAAGAGTAGGAGTTGTTTTCTGAAATCGGGGATGGATCTGGTTGATTGACCTTGCTAGTCTTCAATGGATGAGTCCATGGCTCTTTATATGGATCTGTTGGTTGATCTTGCTGATCTTCAACGAGAGTCCATCTTGATAAGTGATTATATTGCTGAGTATTATGGGCTAGGAATTAGGAAACGGCCCCTGTGTGGACAGGTGGTGAGCGTCCTAGTTGCCAATGATGCCATAGATACTCTGATGAAGGAATGATGGGAAAATTAAGAATCAACCGAATAAATTGGAAGATTGTGATCAGTGATACTATGGTTTTATTAAAGGATTATTTTAAACTGGTTGAATCTGTGAAAAGGCAATTTCATATTGGGTGTGTGAGTGGTGTGACTAGTTTTATTTTTGCATGAACATCCGGCTAGGGGGCCTTGGAACTCTTTTCCTTGGTACTCGGGACAAAACCTAACCAAATTCTTAATTGGATCCCATCACTACAGTGGTTGGGCGGTTGGTTAACCCATGGGATTGGATGGGGTTAGGCTGGACTGATGGATCCGTAAATCGAGACTCAACTTTTGTTATTACGATAGATAAAGTAAATCTCGGATAGTAATTATTCTATGGATAAGAATCAACGGCTGTGCCTCTTTGATGGGGAAAAAAGCATTGATCCCAATGATCCAAGTGCAAGTTTCTTCCTTGATCTGACCGAATATCTTTATAGGTACAATCGGATTAACTTGATCAGTAATGGTCTTGACTACGTAGGAGTAAAAAGATTTTTGGTGGAATCGCCCGTGTTTTTCGGGTAAAGGAAGTTTTTCCGGGTTCGGTTTTGAAACAACCGTCGGATTAGTCTCTTGTCCGGATATCCGTGGGCGAGGCCCCAAATGTGGGACCCCTGTCCCGCACGAGAAGTGCTACTTCCGCTGCTAGTACCCCGAATCTGTTGCTCGGTGGGAACAGGGGGATCTCACAGTTGGTATCAGAGCAAATTGACTAATTAAGGTTCCTATGGGCCAATAGCATCAATCCATGTGTAGGGAGGAGATAAATCCAATTTGTAAAAGAAGATATCCAAAAATGAGTAAATGCTCACATAAGATGAAGAGTTGAAAATGTACAAGGTTTATTAGTAAAAAACTATGAGCAATATTAAAAATATGAGATATTTTGGGTATAATGATTCCATTTTGTCACAAAATATCTCATATTTTTAATATTGCTCATAGTTTTTTACTAATAAACCTTGTACATTTTCAACTCTTCATCTTATGTGAGCATTTACTTATTTTTGGGTATCTTCTTTTACAAATTGGATTTATCTCCTCCCTACACATGGATTGATGCTATTGGCCCATAGGAACCTTAATTGGACCATAATCCAAAAATTTGTGAAAATCTAGACCCTTAGGCTAAGGTCCTTTATACCCATTTCCAATTAATTCCAATTGCACATTGGAAAGTTCTTTTTGACTTTCTATTTCAGGGGAACTTATTTTAATAAGATGAGATAATTTTCTATCCAAAAATATTAAAAATCTAAATATTCTCTCTCTAGAATATTTTCTCTCTCTAAGTTAAAACAGTTAGAAACGAGTCTTTTATATTTCTGAAGAGGGATTGATTACAGGGGGAAGATGCTAGACATTTTGAGAGGCTGGAGAGGAATCTTACATTCTCTCCCACTTGAAAAATGCGAGATGCCCTCATCTCGCAAACTGGGGGTAATTTCGCAAGATGCACAAGTATGAGACTGAGAGAAGATTTTTAATTAAGATTAACCACCAATTAAAAAAAGTCTCAAAGAGAGTAAGATTCAAGACAAGAACAAGATTTAAACTTTATTCATTCTTGGAACATATACAGTAAAGATAGAAGAACTCTTTACACTTCTATAAGCCCGTCCATCATATGATCACAAAAGTAGCACTCACAAGCTGCGCATGTATAAGGTAACTCATCTATGGGAATAATTTTGTTGGTTATTGCCGCACCTATCTCAGTGGTATTAGGTGATCTAACAAAAGGATCTCTGAGAGGCAAGCCAAAAACGGGGTAAAGACATATCTTCTGATGAGGAAGAAAACACGCCAGTAAGAAGACCCGCTCGGAAAACCCAAGATGTCTTGATCTCATGACGCAGTAGTATCGGGGACCCAAACCCAAAGCTTCAATAACCATGGCCAAGCGGACATTGTTACGAAAGTGCTGCTGACCCAGGGTGTTACCCTAGTTATGTCTTGATAGGTCCGCCATTTGGTCAGAGCTACAGAAGTTCCCAAGTGAGGAAAAAGTGAGCGCTCATACTGTTCTATAAAATCTTTCTTCACAGACTCGTTTGCGTCTTGAAGGTGAGAAATCATCATGGATAAAACTAATTCCTATTGCCAAGCCATGAAGGAGATTAAGAAGAAGGGAGATCGATGGAAGTAAGATTACTGTGAGCGACAGGTAAAAGTTACGACTTATATAAAGGAAGGAGTTAGCGTAACTTAGAAGCCAACGGTATCTTGTCACTGAAGTTTTACCGTCTTTCCATGATTTGGGTTTGGCACATATTTCTATGAAATACATTAAGAACTTTGAGATGAGGAGGTAAAAGAAGCTTGTAGGCTAAGTCACCTACTTTCATTGAATTCAGATATAAGGTTCACAATATCTGGGGAATAACTTCTTATACTTCCCAAGAGATAAAGGAATTCTTTTGGGCCGTACTCGAATGAAAACCAAAACCTTGGTATCCAAAACACCGATTTTCACTTCTGAACTCATTGTTCTGAATCCTTAAAACAAGTGGGCTCCTGAGAAGGTATTCTGGGTAAAGTGTCTTCCTTTTTTAAACAGAGTCTTTCTTTTATTTTGGAGAGGGAATAATTTATAAGATCAAAAAAGGAGGTTCTTACTCCTGCATACCTCGAAGGCTGGGGAGGAATCTTACAAGTCGGGTGCTTGAAACGAAACAAGGACAGTCGTTTGATTTTCGTGGGGTGAACTCGAGCGGACAGGGGTTGGGTTATAAGCAAGTCGCACACCCATGGACTTGTGAAACGCATGTAGCGTAATAGTAGAGCATTCACGTAGCTACGCAGGGTGCGGATTCGAAATCCGGCCTGGTGTACTAAGCTCTGGCACTTTGTGTTGAACTTGGGCACGCCGTGGAAAACTCGAGCTGTTTTAAATTTCGGCCATTAAAAATACCTTGTGATACCCGCCTGACTTCCATGCGATGCCATGCTCCTGGCTTCTTAAATGCACCGTGCCATTAGAGAAAAAGGGAGCTCATTTTGGGGCCTTTTACGGTTTGGAAAAATAAGCTCTCAACCAATGAACAGAGGGCCAACGTAACGTTGGAAATTCACAAAAATAAAAGAAAATAGATAAAAGAAACAATATTTTATGTAGGTACAAGCGTGCTACATTAATGTGGAGATTGGTTTTTTATTCTCACAAGATCTTTGGACATGAAGATAGAATCTAGTCTGACATTTTCTCTGACAAGGGCCTTCCCGCTTCCACCTCCCTTTGAACTTTGAATTGTTGTGCTGCCTTTCCTTCGAAAGGTCTACCATTCTACACCACTGCCTCATTGTGCAGCAACCTCTTCTTTTCCAAAACTGCTCCCTTGATCCTGTTTGGCTTAGAGTAAGATGTTTCTTGTCAACTATCTGTCTGCCCACTTTCTCTTTCTTGAAACTTCACTTTGTTATCTTGTTTACATTACTCTGCTGTGGTTACAGATTCACAAGGTATCCATGGTGAATAAAAACTATGGTCGTTCTTGTGGAAGACGCTCTGTGGATGATAATGCTATGAAGGCAGAATTATACCACACATCCTTACCCCGTCGACCTGCTTCTTCTATTTCTTCGGTAGAGAATTCAAGTACAGTCAAAACGGAAGGAACTTGGGAAAGGTTTACTGTTTCGAAAGGAGCATGGGTGCTCATGCAACCTAGTAAAAGAAAGAGACCCCAGACAAAAAACATTTTCTTGGCATCATGGAAGGGAAGAGTACGAGATTTTAAAATCACCAGAGGAAAGATATTGGTGAAAGAAGTTTTGATTCAGCATGTGTACATGCATAAAGAACTTGTCTTGCGAGACTATCCAAATGATCTTCCGCAACACAGGCCTAATTGTATATTTTTCTATTGTGGTTTTGTTCTTTATGAGGTGCATGGATTTTTAAGACAAAGCTTTCTTTCTTTGCTTATTGATATTCTTGTGTTATTTTATTTCAGATTTATACCCTTCATCGTATGAGACATGGCAAAACATCGATTGTATTCTGGGATTTATAGATGTTTTGCATGGATCGATAGGAGAACAACAATACCAAGGTCGATGTGCAACAGAGCTAGCTCAATCCGGTATATTTTTTACTGATCATTTTTATCAGTTGTTGGACAATGCAAACACACATGGTGTGTTAAGAAAACAAGACCTTCCGGCATGGAATTCAGTGGATTGGCCTCTCCCACATTTTAGTGTTACAGAGGCATATAGAGCCAAGCTTTTCAAAGAAGTACAAAAAGCTCTGAGGCCCAATATTGCCACAAGGATAATAAAAATTTCTTTATGCATGCCTCTCACAGTTTTTGTAGACTTGTTTAATACCTTTCCAGTGAAGGTTTCAAAAACAATGTTCACAGTTAAAGCAACAAGTCTGGCATGCATGCCACAATTTTTGGATAAAGGTTGGGATAAGAAGACATGTAGTTCAGTGTTTTGTGAGGTTGTCCAACCTTCTATGCAAATGAAGTACATGGTTGCATCACAAAATTTCATTTTTTCTTTTTATTATAAGCGCAGTCGAATGCTAGGTACAAAACTAGTCCCAATGGATCAAGATGAAGATTCTTTTGGTACAGAAAATAAACTTCTTGATATTGATGTTGTTGAGAATGGTGATGTGCTAGTCAATATCACATTAAGACAATGTTGCTCCCTAGCTCAATTGCGCAATGACATTCTATTTGAGACAGAAGGTTCTATTTCAAAGGACTTTTTATTTATCTACAACAATAAGAAGGTATACCATGTGACTTATCCTAGTCTCATTAAGCACTGCTATTAGTTTACTTTACCCTATTGTTTCGTATTGCTTTTTTGCAGGTGCTCAAAAGAAGAGAGAGATCAATAAAATGCAAAGACATTGAAAGTTTGAAAATTGAGATAACACAGACTCCATAAACAAAGGTATTATATTCAATAATGTAAAATTCTGTACAGAAGTGTTTAATTATATATGTAGAACATATTCTTGACAACAATTTTCTATTTATCTACAGGCTGATCTAGAGGCTGCTCTACATGGTCCAAGCTCACCGTATCATCTTTATTTGGAGAATCTACTTTCTGCTGCTCCATCCTGTCGTGTACAGTCTCTTGGTGCTGCTCCATTGTCTCCTCTACTGCCCCTGGAGCATCTGTTTGCTGCTGCTCCATCATTTCCTCAATAACATCAGCAGCAGCAGGTCCTTGTTCTTGTGGCTTCTCCTCATCAGCACTAGGTCCTTGTTCTTGTGGCACCACATCTGCATCATCTGTGTCATCAAGGTGTATCACCCAACTTGACAGTAGCTGGTACAATAGGTTTGGGGAAGGCATACTTCAAAAACTTCCAAATTATATCAGCTCTGAAACTATACACATAGCTCGAGTTGAAGCTATCTTCTCTCATCTGCAATGAGATATGATGATTTAGAACACTTTGTACCAATATCAAATTTTTTGAAGCTAAATGAAAATTATTTTTTCTTACAAGCTCTAGCTGTCCTATCTCAAAATAGCTTGAAAGTATATATTTGGCACTAATCAGCACTCTCCAGCCACAGCTACTTGAATCATCTTGTTGTGGTGTCTGGATAGTTGGAAAGATATATTAGAAACTGTTAATGTCTGAACAAAATAAAATTATTCAATAAGTTCAAAGGCATAGCATGAAATAGACATCAGTAGAGGGAACAACTTTCTACCTCTAAATCTATTGGCTCTATTGAATCCAAAAGATTGACATTAGGAGGACACTGATCCAATGCATCTAGAAGTCTTTTAATACAACTGCAATACATATAATTCAGTTAGTGTGCATTAAATCCAAATAATGAAGTTTAAAGTTAAAAATAGCACACAAACCACTTACAATTTCACCTCTGTGTGTGTGTTTCTAAGAGAGTTGAATAAAAAGCATTGCTTCTGCTGGATGTCAATAGAAGCAAAGCTCCAGTGGTCACTGCATAAGGAAAAAGCATTAAGAAATCAAAGGCTACAAGAGTACTCAATCTTGAAGAAAAATCCCAAAAGAAGCAGCCACACACATACTTGTTATGGTATGGAAGTAGCAAAATATCAACATGATCAAAATCACAGTGTCTGAACCAATTGGAAATATCCATGGGAGTTTCCTTTGGATCTCTTAACTTGAAGGAAATTGCAGGATCAATAATATAAACTGTATGCTGTACAGCATGGTTCAGCCAGCTTCTCATCATGCTACATTGGACAAAACAATAATTAAGGTAAGGTGTAAGGAAGGAGGTACAATAAGGATTGTTTTGCAAACAAATGTAAAATAAAAGACACTTACTAGAGCATTACAAGAATGATAGTATCTGAGCAATACTCATTCTTATGAGCCAATGCTGCCAAGCATGCTTTTGTCAAGTCAAAATTATTCTCTGAAAAATCATCTTCAATATGGACAACTATGTTAGGGCCCAGCTCCTGCAACCTTCTCTATATCTGTAGCTCCATCTGTACAGTCTCCACATCTATAGCAGATTTGGATTCTTCTATTTGCTGCTTCAGTGACTCCTCATAAGCAGCTTTCCCTCTGGTGCTCATTGAGTGGGTCACTTCAACAACCTTCACCTTGTCTGCCTTCAATTTCCTTGTAGGTGGAATTAATAATATGTCTCTCATTTTTATGTCCTGCCATTCCACAGGATGGACCAGCTTGTCATACCTCCACCTCACTCTGGACAATGTGTTGAAGTCCTTGGCCATCAGAGTTACCCTGTGAGCATGGGCTGCTACAAGCATTGCATCTTCAAAGTACTTCTCCAAGTAATCCTCTGCCATTTCCTGTAAGGAAAGAATGGCAGTCCTGTTCCACCTGAAACCAAGGTGCCAGCTATCACAAATTTCTCTCACTAGCCTCTAAAAAGGTGCCTTGGGGATTGCAAAGCCTATAGCTTTTTGTTGTTTCTTGATCTCCTTTAGCACACCTGTAGAATGTTTTAACCTCTTGGACTTTTGCTGCAGCATGCTCATTGGCTTCCCCTTCCTGCCATGTGCAACTCTTCCTTTTGGAGGCACACTAGATTCCTTGACATCAGCCCCAGCTGCTGCCTGCTGCTGCAAGCCCTGGCCCCTTGCCAGACCTCCTTGCAGTTGCCTTGGTTCTTGCCATCACTCTGAAAAGGTCTATACAAAGCAATAGAAAAAGATTACAACCATGGAGAACATGGAATGATAAAAGAAGGTGATGACAAATTGGATAAAGCAAAATTGAACAATTTGTAACAAAATGCGATTATGATAATTTGAAATTTCTAACAGCTCATCATCGCGTTTTTTTGCAAATACTTGAAACAACATGCTATTGCATCCCTACAGTGAATTCTCTGTCTTTTCAACTATAAACAATATGTATTGAGTTTATGCAAGAGCTATGCAGACTTGAATAGCCTAGAAAGTTTTAAAATCACAATGAAATGGGTGGATGGAGAAGCATTTTCAAATTCGCAACAAAATGCGATTTGGGCTGTTTGAGATTTCTAAAGCCCTCTCCTCGCGTTTTGTTGCAAATTCTAGAGGCAGCATACTTCAACATGCCTTTAGTCATTTCAGTGTGTATGCAGCTTGGTGCAACATGGATTGAGCCTATAGACATCAAGAAGTGATCAAGCTCTCACTCAACAAGCCCAAATAAAAAGTCTTCCTGCTTCTACATGCAGTGGAGAAAATCTAAAAAATGCATATAATATTTATCATAATATCTAACCTACATCACATCAATCAGTTCCTTACCCTAATATACTATTAAACAAGAAGAGAAGGAAATAGATTGTCTTACTAACCTGGAAGCTATCTGCAGGTGTGCTGTGCTGATGATGAGTATCCTGTGCTGGGGATGAACCTCTGCTGGCTGGTCTGGATGCTGATGGTGTAGAGTAGGGAGGTAGAGATGCAAGAGAACTGAGTTAGGAGAGTAGATTATTGCAAAATACAAATAAAGGAGTTATTAAATACCACACGTGTGAAAGATAGTCGTTTTTTAACACGTGTGGGTCCCACCCAGATCTTTTGGAATTTGAAATTTGACACGTGTGAAAGTCACTTTTTGCCTTGGAAATTGTGCCAATCATGATTTCATAATTAGATCCATTAACACTTTTCCCTCCCCGTCTTCCATCCCTGCTAGCACCCTCCCATCATCCTTTTCTTTCCCACTCTGATCACTTCCTACCCAACACACTCCATCCACTCTGCAACCTGTCTGAAGACTACTACCATTACCACATCTCTAGGTTACTAGTGCTACAGCTCAAGTTTGGAAGAGAGTAGGAGAATCTCCAGGGCTACTCCAATAGTATGGAAGAGGAAAAGAAAGGTCAGAGATCTATACCCTTTCCAATGTTTTCTGATATATATTTCTTCCATCTATAGAATTCTTGAATCTCAGTGCCTAGAAATCTAGTAGATCACCCTAGGATTTGATTAGAGATGGATATGAATAGGATTTAGAATTTTGCAACAAAATGCGATTATAGTGCTTTACATTTTCCAAATGCTCCAAATCGCGTTTTCCTGCAAATTCTGATATTTGTTTTAGTTTTTATTTCTTCCTCTTTGTTTTGCTCTCTTTTGCCCTGGGGAATTCCTCCTAGTATCATTTACTGTCCTGAACATTGTGAGATATCCCTAGCATTTGATTGGAGATGGATGTCAATAGAAATTTAGAATTTGCAACAAAATGCGAGGAGAGCACTTGACATTTTTCAAATGGATCTGCATCGCGTTTTGTTGCAAATTCTTGTGTCCCTTTTGGTTTTTACTGTTTCCTCATTGTTCTGCTTTCTATGTCCATGGGGATGTCTTTCTTGATGATGAGAAAGGTTTTTGCTTTGGAACAGTTGATTCTCAGGCCCCTCCTTTCAAGAGGAAGCTGGACTTTTCTGCTGCTATACTCAGACCACAGCAATCACCAGGTGATTCATGTGTGCTTATGAAGAGAGTTGTTTGGTGATATCCTATACATTATCTGATTGCATATGTGAGCATATAGAATTCATGTTATATAAATTTTGGTTCAGGCAAAAGCAAGAGACTAGAGCAGAAAGGTGAGTCTTCCCTTTCAAAACAAAGGGAACCAGAAGAGGAAAAATCTCCAGATTTGCTCCTATTTGACTTTCTTCACAAGTGCAAGGCTCAGAGGAACTTCCACATATACCACAGTATTTTCAACAGGGAGTTCACTATGAGCTCTCTTTTGGACCATCACAGAGATTTCCTTTTAGACCATTGGGATACCTTCAAACAACTGACAGAGGCAGGAAGGATTGTGGAAGGTGAAAAGGTTTTTGTGCATTTAAATCATATTGTCTCCATTGACAGGCTGAGGTACCATGTGAATAGAAGGTTTAATAGCCTACCTGAGGAATATAAATTCAGCTGACCAGAAAGTGTAGAGTGCTTGAGGAAAACATGGCATTCCTTATGTACATTGTCTTTCAACAGCAATCTCTAGAAGAGCAAGGGCAGGAGACTGAAGAAGAAGATATATCTGTAGAGCGGAGGTAAAAAAGGATATTCCTATGGCAACAGATATGGCAGAGCAGGAAGAAGATATCAACCTCGAGGATGAGGGGCTGCAAGTGGCTGCTCTTGACCTTGTTCAACTGAGGACTGAAACTCTTAGGGCAGCACAGCCAGTTGAAGATTTTGATGTTCAGAGCAGCAACTATGCAGTGCCCATGCTTCCAGGTGTCTTGATTGGTGGTAAAGATTATGTTTTCCTCCATGATATAGAGTGTATGTTCAATTTAAGGGAGGACTATGCCATTTCCCTTATTGCCCAGGCTTCAAGGCTTGACAAGGAGGTTGGCATAGAGGATGACCATTCACTGCTAGCTTTGGAAACAACTTTTGATCCTGCAGAGGCCCTTACTATTTGTTTCAAAGAGGCTAAAAATTTCCAAGAGCCAGATGAAGCTGCCTTCCAGATCACCCAGGAAGCTATGAATCTCTCAGCACTTCATAAGGAAACACTTAAAGAAGAGGCTGGACTGGAGGGGAGAGGAATAAATCTTTGGAAAGATGAACTTCTTGTTGCTGATGAAAATGAGAGGGTATGATATTATTACTTCAAATCAAATACTTTATCTTGTGTTTAAATGTTTTGTAGTTATGTATCATTGTCTCACTACAATCTTTTGATACATGGCAGCTACAAATTGAGGATGACACATTCCTCCAGAGAACAAGTGGAAGCAGGCCGGCTGGGTTTGGCAAAATGTCAAGCCTAGCTCATTATATTCATGATCTAGGCAGTGCTAAGATCTTGATTTACCATAGGCAGTTGAGCAACAATGGAGAAGCCATTGTTTACTTCTTTAAATGTTTGTCTAGGGTTTTAGGTGGACATGATCTTCCATGGCAAAAGGAAAAGATCATTTTAATAGAGAGGTTGTCCGCTATAGATATATTTGGGGATTATGTGAATAAGCAGGCCTCTAGGGCCTCTTACTTTTTGTCTTACACTTCTTATGCATTAGCATGTGGTGTTAAGGAGCCCAAATGTCTAGAGGGCTATGGAAAACACAAGCTCATAAGGTTTCGAGAGCCACCCATGATTGCATCAGGCCACACAATCCAAGAAGAAGAACACGTGGAGATAGCTGAAGACAAGGATACCCCTCTCAGACAAGCAACAGAGGCAAGCATTGATAAACAGAAAGTCGACATCAAGCCAATAAGGAAGAAAAAGAGTCCAATAAGGAAGAAAAAGAGTCCAATCAAGTTCAAAAAGAGAGTTCCGACTCGCAAGCCTTAGGAGTAATAGGATTTAGTCATCAAATATAGCACAAACATTATGTTGAAGTTGAACTGATTTGTACAAAGTCTTTGATCCTCATCAGTTCCTTGTCCGTACGGACGATCAGTACCCTTTTGCATTTGTCCCATCACCGTATGACACTTCAGTACTCTTCCCACACTTAAAAGCTTCTAAAAGCTTTTGACACTCAGTACTTTATTGGTAAGGATCAACAGTATGTCTAGCATAATTAAGTAGTATTGATTGAATTTTTTGTGTGTTAATATATGGATGTATTGATGCTTGTTAATATAGATCACATGTTTCACAAAAGAAATACTTTTGATGGAGTCTCAAAACATATAGGCATAACACCAAGAGTCACTTGTTCCACAGAATAAAAATCTATTGATTGAGTTTGAAAACATGTGGACATAACACCAATAAGTTACAAACTGCTATTCATGTTTACTTGTCCATTTATGGTTTCTAAATATCTTCGAATCCCTCCACTGTCTATGTCTCTCTGTTGCCATTGAATTGTCCAAAGTTTGTCTTCGTCTTTGCTTTTTAAGCAAGCTTGACTTTGGAACTAGCAACTTTTCTTTTAGCATGCAGCCTTTGTAGAATGCCTCGGTAAAACCATTGGAAGACTTCCTTCAGACTATTTGCCTTTTGACTCCCTCCATAGTGTTGTGTGTGTCTGAAAAATGCATTACGTGCCATGTAGTGAGACTTCTCCATGCCTTTGGTAGACCAAATTGCTGGGCATCCATACTTTTTGACAAAATAGGGAAGGTGGTTGTAGATGATATGCTGTTTTCACAAAGACATAAGAATGCATAGTAAGTTATAAAAGAAAAGAGGATCACACTTAAGTAAAAGAAGAAGACATCACTTTACCATGTAGTGAGTTATATTGCAGGCTGTCCATGCGTCTTTCATTGACTTCCCAAAATGTTTAATTGCCTCTTCAAAGTTCTTGTAATCACTCTTTGTCCATGTTACATTGTCACAGAACATGAAGAGTTGATCAAGAGACCTCCACACCTCTGCCTTCACATTTCGTGCTTCCCCATCTGCCTCATGATCTTTCACGGCATTATGGACTTGCTTCCACAATCCATAACTAATCCTTGAAACTGTTCTACCTTGCCTTAGTGTTTAGGTCGAGACAAGAATCTTCTTGCCTTAACACCACCAATATTGATTGGTACCTCCTTGCCATTGGTAGACTTTTTAAAATCCTTTGTGATATGAACATCACCTCCATGTAGACCTATATCGGATAACACTTTTTCCAATGCATGAAGAGCATCCTTTCTATTTCTTTCGGGACGGAGTTTCCAAGCAAATCCAATATACAAAAATACCAATTTCTCAATAATTCGACATAGAGCATGCAATGTGCATATGTGAACATTACATAGTGGAATGTCAAGAATGGCCTTGAAGTCAGGGTCAACTTTATCTCTATTAGGTGCTCTCTTCCACCATTTGGAATCCATTACTTGAGCTGATTCTTTGCAGTAAAGACAAGGAGACTTTGAGTTACCTCCTTTACTAACGTTATACATGCACTTAAGTGTTTTAAGATCCCCCGCCATATGCCACTCTACTTGAAAATCACCTTTTCCTGCAACATGGAGATTCTCTCTTTGCACTTGTCTTTTAATTATTCTTGGTATTTCCGTGTGGTGAAACACCCAATCTAGTGTTTCATGGTCTTATTCTTTACCTGTGATTATACAAAACAAAAGTCTTACTATAAAAGATTTGAAAACATTGACTAAAATCAAGTACGAAATAAAAAATGATCATACCGGGAATGAGCCCAACCACCATATGTGTTTCTCCGACTGCACACTAAAATACTTCGAACTCGCTTCATTCAATGATGTATCAAGTGCTCCATTCATCAATGTGATAGTAATCCTTTCCATTTTCTTTTCCTTTACAACCTCACACTCATCCAGTTTGATAACAAATTTCAAAATGCCTTTGCACTCTTCAAATGTTATTCCATAAAACTCGACCATTCTTCTTTGAAGTTGTTGTAGATATACAAATATATTGTTCCAAGGGTCATACACAGTGGTTCCTTTAGCACCATGAAATATTTCTTCAATATGGATATATGATCCAATAAACTCATCTATACTTTCATTCAAATGACCTCTTATCTTCCACACTGTATTGCTGGATTTGGCAGTAAAACTCGTTTAATCCTTTGATCTCTCAAAGTTGAGGATATCGCATGGAAAATCGAACTATATCCCTTCCTGCTAACTCCACTAACATCAAGAGCCTCTTGGATTGTAGTACCATCAACTTGATTATTGGATATAAAGTCCTCTACAACATTGCGTTTGATTGTTTTGTATTTTTTTTCTTCAATCAAACCTTTTGCTACACCACAAGAAAGCAATCCTTTCATTTGTTTAACTGGAAGAAGGTTGGGATCCATATTTTCTTTTGCAGGCTCCAATAATTTCCTATAGTAACAATATAGTAACAGCACAATATGCCTATATTATTCAACACTTCCAATCCTGTTTTGCATTAATGGACAAAATAGATATAGTCATTTGAGAGCATTTTTCAGTTTAAAAAATAAAAAATTACAAACTAACCTTGCTTCCTGAATTCTTCGCTTGCATCCACCAGTCCCAGCCTTCAAATTTGCAATGTTTTTAATCTTCCTGCTTCGTTGTCTGTCTCCAAGCATGGTTCTCTTCCTTCTTGATCTTGTTAACTCTTTTTTACTCTTTGAATGCTCCTCAATTTCATTCTGCAACTGTTGCTCCAATTTTGCACGAATAGCTATCTCTTGAATCCTGGCTCCCTTTTCTTGTAGGTACATTGTTTTATATGTTTCTGCAAATGCAGACTGTGCTGAAATATAACCAAGAAGTCCATTTTGTCCATCGCCCGCAAACCTCAGTAGTGTGGTTGGATTGACAAATGGAGGTGTAGAGTTTTTTACTAGACATTTTGGATATATACTTCCATCACACCATAAGTCAATATGTTGGAGCCCTTCTCTTCTCATATTTTCCCGTTGTTGAGCATTTAGCACCGTATCCTTTCGTCTTTTTTGTGCTGGAGCATATTGTTCTTCTAAGTCGATGTGAAGATGGTATAATCGCTTCTTCTGAGATTGTAACTCACTAGTATCGGCCATTTTTGTGCTTCTGAGGTTGCAAAGTTGGCTTGTCAATCTCATAGTCTTTTTGTAACATGAATTGTGGAAGTGTGGCGGTATCCATACAATCATTAAGTTCAGTGATGGATTCTTTATGAGAGGCCTACACACGTCGTCAAAAGAGATGCGAAATCTTCGAGAAACAAAAAAAATTAAGGAGATATTTAATGCAAAATCGTGTTAGTTAGACAAAAGATTATCTTATTCTTTTCTGAACTGACAGTTCAGTGGTCCTTACTGACAGTTCTGAGCCACGTTTCCATATTTTATTATTTTTGAGATCTTTTAGGAGAGAAATAAATCGAAAATAGTGAATTTCTTACAGGGCCCCAAAATGAGCTCCGTTTTTCCCTAATGCTTTTGTAGTGGCTTTTGTAGTGGAGGCGAGCACTGTCACTCAAGAACGTCATTCCCAAGCTCCATGCTCGGGATCAGATAAGTTGGACAATGCCTCCGTGCATAGGATCGCCGATGGCTTTGCTGGGTGCATGGAAGAGCTCTTAGATGATTGTAGTGATAGTGAGCCTATCCTCTTAGCACGATGAACTGAAGCATCCATGGAGGCCTTGATAGAGTGCCTGGACTGTAAGAGAGGTCCAGTCCGTGCGAAGGCTCACGAAAGCGTAAAGGAAGTCTCTACTGGGATGTCATTCAATAACTTGACAAGGCTGTAGAGGCATGAATTCACAAACCTTGGGCCTTGTGAGCTTTAACAATATGACACACACAACAACACCGACCAGTGGTGCAATGGCACGATGGCTCAACCGCACCTGCCCAAGGAGCACAAAGCACACAACACGCCTGCGGGGCGACCGGGCATAATGCTTGTTTGGGCCCTTTTTGGGCCGAGAGAATGTGCTTGTTTGTGTCTAATTTATGGTTGTTTGACCATATTCCTTCGAGATGGTTTACGAGTGGATATCATGCCTCCGATGTGTTTACTTATTTGACTAGTTTGTCATTTCAAAGTTTATAACAACTAATGTCCTGCTTGGCATTAGCTTCAAGTTTCACTAGAGTGTGATTGAGGCAAAACTAGACCCACTATTCTTATCACTAAATGATATGAATCTTTGGGTGGTTAACAACCGTAGAGTTGTGCTATTTAACAACCGGAGTGTTATTTGCTTGGTCCATAGAGATGCAAGCTTTAAAGTGCATGGTTTGTGCAGGATATCTTTTGTTTACAAAGATGTCTAGGTCACATATCTTTAAAGATTCATAGTAATCTTAAGCTATGGGGTTCGTAGAAATCCCACACTTAAAATCAGTCAGTTTTGAGTATGTCAAACCCAATGTTAAGGATGCTCACTATTTATTGTGCATTGTGTTTACATTTGAGTGCGTAGTTACTCAAGTTTAGGGCTAGATTCCATCTGTTTGATAAATTGGGAAAGCATATGACATGTAGTGTCATCTTGGGAAATAACAGTGTGAATTTTCTCGTGTTCGTTATGTAACTCCATAAAATTGAAAATCCAAGTGGTTGGGATTACATGTACCCCATGATTTATCAGTTAATCTACAAACATACTCCGGAATGAATATTGTAGAATTTTGAGATTAGATTTTTATTCTCCTAAATAGTAAACACATGGTTAAAGTTTGTGCCTTATACCAAATGTTGATATTTTGCATCACTCTTGGGTTTTGGGGATGTGGAATCATCCAACTAAAAGAAAGAAGGTTCACTTTTTGTGTCATAGTAGTTCTCGTAATCATTTGATGGTATGGGACATCAAATGTTCTATGTAAGCTCTTGTGACCTTGGTGGTATGGGACACCAAGGAAAACACATAAAAGTTCACTTTCTTGGCTTTTGTGTTCGTGGTGCATGCTCACTACATAGATTATGTTATTGATAGACTTTACTAACCGTTGGTGGTTGCGACCATAGTCTAGAGGGGGTGCTGATATGGAGTGATCAGAGGGGTCTCTTGACATGGATGTTGAGTTTAGGGTTGAACACGGCGGTTCAGAAGTAAACTCAAGGTTTGGAGCTGATCCAAAGAGATCAAAGGCAAACAATAAGAAATTTAGTGTTGGTCTGGAATGATTACACTTAAATCTCGATCTTAATGTTGGTATGGAGTGCCTAGTAGTTCACTTGATTGTTTATTATCAGGCATGGCTTGTTGTACGTGCGTGCACTTTCCAATAATCATTGCTTTCCTCATCAGAAAGGAGTGCTTATCCAGAGCCATTAGCCGAGGTTTCTACAGGGCGAGAAGAAGAGTGAGTGTTTATTTGAAATGATCAGACAAGTCTCTGGGGTTATGTACTGAGATGATGGACTGGACCCTTCATGTCCAGTTGACCTTGTATCAAATGGGGTGATAAATTTATCGTAGCAAAAGTGGTAGTTTAATCTAAACAATATTAGGTATTGGCTTCCAAACGAGCTCAAATTTTATGGAAAGTTACAAACCTTAGGTATTTGATATTCTAGATAAAGCCTTGAACTTGTCAATTTGGTGTGGCCAAATTGCCAAGAGTGTTTAGTGTGTAGTTGGGTAGGTGTGAAAGTGTTTTCACACTATGCTCAAGCATGGCAGCCCCAACAGCTTCTTTTTCAGCAGCATATCAGTTGCTCATCTCATCAAAGACAACATCCCTGCTTACCCTCAACTCACGTGTAGCAGGGTTATAACACCTGTATCCCTTTTGCTCAAGGGAATATCCAATAAGTACACATTTTTCAGCTTTTGGATCCAGCTTAGTTCTCAGCTCATCTGGCACATGCACATATGCATCCAAAAACTTTCAGATGAGACAAATCAGGTTTTCTACCAGTAAACCTCTCCTCTGGAGTTACATCATGTATGGCTGCAGTTGGAGTCCTGTTCATGATGTATACTGCTGTAGAAATAGCCTCAGCCCAAAAGCTATGCGGCATATTCTTCTCTTCCATCAATGCTCGTGCAATCTCAGCAATGTGCCTGTTTTTCCGCTCAGCAACTCCATTTTACTGCGGAGTGTATCTGCATGTAAACTGTCTCCGAATACCATTCTTCTTCAAAAATTCAGAGAACTCATTGGAGAAGTAATCTCCCCCTCCATCTGACCTTAGGCACTTTACATATTTCCCTGTTTGCTTTTCAACCAAAACTCTGAAATTCTGAAAGTGAGTGAACACCTCACTCTTCTCCTTCATGAAATATACCCACACTTTCCTTGTGTGGTCATCAATGAATGTCACATAATACCTGCAGCCTCCCATAGACATGGTCTTTGTAGGACCCCATACATCCGAATGCACAACATCTAGTGCATTTCTGCTCACATATCTGTTACGTGGAAATACATGCTTTGTTTGCTTTCCAAATTGGCATGCTTCACATATTGTCTGCATACCTTCCACTTTAAATTTTGGCAGCCCTATCACAATTCCTTTAGTCTGCATAGACTTCATTCTCTGCACATTCACATGTCCAATTCTTTTATGCCAAATGTCTGTGTCTGCAACAATTCCTGAACCATTTGCAAACATCGCAGCACTCATTTTAGGCATGTCTACATTCAATGTAAACATTCTGCCCACTTTGTTGCCTTTTGCAACCAACCCGCGCTTGTCTTTAAAGTCTTCAACATAACAACCATCAGGGTTAAATCGAACCTGCAAACCCTGCTCAATCATCTGGCCAACTAAAACCAGATTCTTTGTTATGTTCGGAACGTGAAGTACATCTGCAAGGTACTTCACTTTGCCATCCTGCATAGACAATGGCACATCTCCAACATGGGCAATTGGATGAGCAGTGTCATCCCCTGTTTCCACAAAACCTGGTCGTTCAAGGTTTTTCATCTTCTTGAACCACTCCCCACCATGACTTGTCATGTGGTTCGAAGCACCTAAATCCACATACCATACATCATGTTTTTGTGCTGCTTCAACATTTTCAGACATGGCATTCATGACATCCTGCATAACAAACAACCTTTCATTATCCTCATTGTTTCTGCTTGAGGATGCATAGTTGTTCTGCTGCACTTTCCCATTTTGCATGTTAGCCTGCTTCTTATAACATTCTACCTGCACATGTCCAGGCTTACCACAATAAAAGCATTCACGTGCATCATTATATTGCCTTTGCCAATTTCCACGTCCTCTTTGACTCCCCCCTGCCTCTGAATTTGCCTCTGGGACTTCCACGTCCTCTTTGACTCCCCCCTGCCTCTGAATTTGCCTCTGAATTTCCACATCCTCTTTGACTCCCCCCTGCCTCTGAATTTGCCAATTTCCACGTCCTCTTTGATTCCCCCCTGCCTCTGAATTTGCCTCTTCCACCTGTGTGTTGTTGATGTTGTTGTTGTGTATTCTGGGACTGTTGTTGCTGTGGTGTTGACCATAATTCTGATTACTTGTTCGACCAACTCCTTGACCGCGTCCACGACCTCCTCTACCTCGTCCTCTTCCTGAACTTGTGTAAAAAGCCTGTTGCTCTGAACTGTTTTTGTTTTGTGAAGACTGTTGGTCTTCACCCAAGCTCTTCTCTTCTATAATCAGCATAGACACCAAATCTATAAAGTTGGGAATGTTTTCCCGAGTCTGAATAGACGTCTTAAATGCCTTGTATTGTGGTCGGAGACCACGTAAACAGACTTCCACCTTATCATCATTATTACTGAAACACCAGTAGATGCAAGGGATTCCACAATACCCTTTATCTTCAATGCATAGTCATTCATCACAGACATGCTCTTTTTCTCCACAGTATGAAGTTCATTCTTCAACTGTATCTTAAGTGCCTTGGTATTTGTTTCATAGAGTTTTACCAAGGTGTCCCACGCCTCCTTGGGGGACTTGGCATCCTGAATGTGCCCAATCATGGTGTCTTGTATACTAATGGAGAGCCAATACATAACTTTCCTGGCTCCTTGGTTCCAGTCTTTAAACTCTTTGACATCTGCAGTCGGATTTATGTCCGGTATCTCCGGTGCCTCTTCATGCTCAATAGCCCTTTCCCATCAGGAAATTCGTCAACCCGAACCTCCAAGCATGGAAGTTGTTCTTATCAAGCTTCTCAGTCACAATCTGGGTTATGCCATCATTTGACATCTTGCCCGACACACAAATTTACCAGAAACAGCACTCTGGTTTGTCCTGCACAAACTGCTGTATTTCCTGCAGCGATACTATAGTACTCTCAAATGTCACAACCAGTGACCTTAATGTGCATACATACACCCATGCCTAAACCATATATCGGAGCATATGTATATACGAATTTGCTAAATGAGAAAGAATTTCTCATTTATTGCTTTATAGTAAACCGTTGTTCATGGTTAAAAATGGTTTACAACTTGTTCCCTATAGTTGAGACTGATTTACGACTGGTTTGTTTGTTGTTTGACTTAGTAAAGGTGTCCAATGAGCCCACACTTATAGAGGTGTGTCTAGATGGTGCTACTAATGTTTAGATGTGAGCATAGATAGCCCATCTACATGTCTGTAGAGATATGGTTGGCCATAGGCACATACATATGTATTTCCAGGAACCCGAAGTGGTTGCCAAAGTGACATGTGGATAGGCATGTACTGCTTGTGGGCTTGGGGAGTGGTACTCTTGTTGGTGCATGTTACTCTTGACTTTTTGTTACTGCGTATACTCTATATATCACATAGATGCTGTCTATGCGAACATCGTCTTCGTTGTAAGATGCGTGAATTTTTCTAGGAAGAACAAAGGACTCAAAATTGTTCTTTGAAGAACACAAGAACTTTTTGAGAGGGGAAAGTGTAGCTTTCCCTAGACTATGTGTAATGTCAATTGAATTTTACCACATTATAGAACACTTTGCTAAAAACTTATAATAGTTAAACAAACTTGTTGCATTGAACTCCATGGGGTTTCTAGCCACAAGAGAGAAATATCTTTGATATCGTAGAACATGCAAAGAAATCCCTTTGATATCAGAGAACATTCATTATGAAGCTTTTGAGGATTCAGAAAGTTCTTAAGTATACAAAGGCATGATGTTATTCGATGCCTTAGTAGTGGTTTGTATTTCATTGACATCTTTCATAGTTGTTGTTGCAGGTAGCAATTATGTCTTTGTGTTTCTGAATGAAACACTAGTGCTACATGTTTCCCTGGTTGTATTACTTAAGTAAAATACATGGAGTGTGTCCTGTGTTCCTTGTCGTAGTACTTAGGAAAGTTACATGCATAGATGACCGTATGATCTGCACAACATAAACACTTGTTTATAGCTTTCTTGATCGTTTTTGCAAACAAAACTCATCTTGGAAGGAAGAATGAATAGGTTGAGTAAGATGGCCAAGTTTATTCTGACTTAAAAGGATGTGAAAACATCCAAGCTTGCTAGGTTTTTTTATTAAATATCTTTACAAACTACATGGCATGCCCACAGATATGGTGTTGGATAGAGATAGGAAGTTTGATAGTTACTTTTGAAGGTAAATATTCAACAAGCTGGATATTATTCTAAGAAAGAGTGAGTTCAACCATCCGTAGATTGATGGTGGTTAAACTAGAAACCAACGAGGTTCGAGAGCATATGCTTGTGCATAGATAAATAATCTAGTGGAGAGGAGTACCTCTCACCTTTGAATGCACTTTTATTGTTCATGACTAGATTTGCTCCATTTATGTTGTTTTATGGACTCTTGTCTAGATCTCCTATGGCCGTAGAGCTATGCAAGGAGAAGATTCAACAAGTTGGTAGCATAGTGTGGTAGCGTAGTCTACAAATGGTTGGTAGCATAGTCTACATATGGTTGGTAGCGTAGTCTACAAACTTGAGTTGCCACGGAGAGCTCTCAAGTACATCTAGCTTTTGTGCTGTTGGCATGCAAAAACCAGGGCAAGTAGTTTGCCTTAAAGTTATAGTTGAGTTAGAGTTACTGGTGCTTCCACATGACCAAGGATAGTTCTTAGGTTTGAAGATTAGAACACGAGGCATATTGTGTATCGATAGGCATTTGTTAAGTGGGATGCTAGGTTAGAAAAGTTCTCAAGTGAGAACAACTCAATACACTTACCAAAAGCTTTCCCTAGTTTGTTTTCATGGATAAAAACTCTTTAGAAGGGGGGGGGTTAATAAAGAGAATTTGGGGGAAAGGGAGAGCTTCAAACCCTAGCATAAACACACACACACACAAGAGAGAGAGCAAGACACAAGAGAGAGAGAGAGATGGATAGCTGAATTTTCTTCTCTCTTCTTCTCCTCTACTCAACCAACATAACATAAAGATAAGAGTACACACTATATGGGTTAGTACTTAATTACTACAACCTCAATTACTATAACATACAAGGGTCCATAATGTGAACCTGACTAAATGAGCTGGCGCTATAACTATGCCAGTCTCTAGTAATCCAAAATGGCTATCACACAGCATGTCATCCCACTGGCTGCATATCACCCATAATCTCACCAACCATGCCAGTGGTGTAGATGCGAAAGCTATCACCCAGGCGGGTCATCAATGTCCGCCGTAGCACTAGTTGAGCTCGATATCTCAACACTCCCTCTCGAGCTCAACTCCACACACTGCTCTCCAAGTAAGCTCCTGAACCTGTGGAGCTTCTCTGTGCCCAATGCCTTCGTGAAGATGTTAGCCACCTAATCCTTTGTGCTGACATATACCAGATCTACATCTCCTGCTAGAACCTTCTCCCTCACAAAGTGATAAAGCACCTCAATGTGCTTCGTTCTAGCATGATATACTCGATCTCTCAACACTCCCTCTCGAGCTCAACTCCACATACTGCTCTCCAAGTAAGCTCCTGAACCTGTGGAGCTTCTCTGTGCCCAATGCCTTCGTGAAGATGTCAGCCACCTAATCCTTTGTGCTGACATATACCAGATCTACATCTCCTACTAGAACCTTCTCCCTCACAAAGTGATAAAGCACCTCAATGTGCTTCGTTCTAGCATGATATACTGGGTTAATGGCCAACTGTATGCTGCTCATGTTGTCACAATATATGACAATTGCCCTATCCACGGGCTCTCCCATGTCACCAAGTAGCTTCTGAAACCAAGCTACCTCACAAGCTGCCATAGCAGCACCTCTGTACTCGTCTCGACAAGGAAACTGTTGGCTGCTTCTTACTTCTCCAACTCACAACACCACTCCCAAATGAGAACATAAAACCACTAGTAGATCTCCTGTCTGCAATACTACCAGCCTAATCAGCATCTGTGTACCCATGCAACTGTATCTCTGTACCAGCCTCATATAAAAGTCCATAATCAAATGTATCTCTGTACCAGCCTCATAGAAAAGTCCATAATCAACTGTGGACTTTATGTACCTGAGGATCCGCCTAGCCGCATCCAAGTGTGGCTTCCTAGGGGCCTGCATAAACTCACTCACAAGTCCAACATCATAGCTCAAGTCTGGCCTTGTAATGGTTATGTAGATCAAACTACCCACCACTATGCGCTTGTATGTAGTGGGGCCCTCCAAAATCTCACCCGTATCTGTGGAAAGCTTTGTGTTCTGCTCCAATGGCACTGAAATAGGCTTACAGCTTGTCATACCATACTTGGATAACATGTCCACGCTATACTACCTCTGCAATAGCAAAATGCCATGAGGTGATCTCACCACATCTATGCCCAAGAAATACCGCAGCTCACCCAAATCCTTCATCTCAAACTTCTGCTTCAAAAGCATCTTGACATCATGTATGTTTGCATCACTATCACCAATGATAATCAAGTCATCCACATAGATGACTAATAGCATGATCCCTCTATTTGTCTTTTTCACATATAGTGAAAAATCTACATTGTATACTCCCTAATCTTATTTGACCATGCTCTGGGTGCCTGCTTCAAGCCATGCAAGGCTTTGCATAACTTGCACACAAAATGTGGATGTGCATCACTCTCATAACCTGGTGGCTACATCATGTACACTTCTTCTTGCAAATCACCATGCAAGAAAGCATTCTTTACATGTAAAGACCAACCCTTCGCTGTAGCCATAGCAATGACAGCTCTCATGGTTACCATTCTTGCAACCGGGCTGAATGTCTCCTCATAGTCTATGCCATAAGTCTGCGCATAGCCCTTGGCAACCAATCTTGCCTTGTACTTGCTCACTGAACCATTAGCATTGTTCTTGACTTTATACACCCACTTACATCCAATTGCCTTCTTTTCCTTAGGCAAAGGCACTAACTCCCATGTTGCATTTGCATCCAATCTCCTCATCCATGGCATCTTCCGATTTCTTATTTCCAATTGCTTGCTCAAAGAAAGTGGGCTCAACCTCCTGTATTGCTTTTACCATGTAAGCATAATGATGGGCTGTATATCCATCATATCTCAACCTATCAACAGGGTATCTAACCCTCGTAGACCTGTGTACACTCGGATCACTGCCAGGTGTCCTCAAAACAGCCCTGGTTCTCCTTACACCAGGAGTAACCCCACAGACGGAATGCCAAGCTCCTCATCAAGGCTCTGCTCAAAGCCACTAGAGTCACCATCCACATATGAGTGACTTGCTGACATATCAGGCACAAAAAGTTGATCTACCTTTTCTTTTTCTTTCCGTGATACATGTGTACCTGCATCATTCCTAAACCTGCTTGACCATGGGCCAACATTGGATCCACTGCTCAAGGACTCCCTAGGTCCACTCAACACCTATGATTGGCTGCTCTACATGTGGTGCAACATCAACACTTCTTACATGTGCATCTTCTGTTGCCTTCACTACTACTGGTGCATACTAGCTACTCATCTCATCGAAGACAACATCTCTGCTTACTCGCATATCACAAGTGGGTTATAGCATCTATAACCTTTTTGCTCCATATAGCATAACCAATGAAGATGCATTTCTCTGCCTTTGGATCCAACTTTGTTCTCGCTTCATCAGGAACATGTACATATGCAATACACCCAAACACTTTCAAGTGAGACACATCTGGTCTTATGCTTGTAAACTATTGTTCAGGAGTTATACCATGAATAGCTGCAGCAGTGAGTGTCCTATTCATAATGTACACAGTAGTTGCCATTGCTTTTGCCCAAAATTAATGTGGCATATTCTTTTCAGCCATCAAGGCACATGCCACTTCTACAATGTGCCTGTTTTTCCTTTCTGCAACACCATTCTATTGCGAAGTGTACTTGCACGAAAATCTTTGTAATATTTGGAACATGAAGTATATCTGCCAAGTACTTCATTTTGCCATCCTGCATAAACAATGGCACTTTACCAACATGCGCAATGGGATGCGCATTATCATCACTTGTTTCTACATAACCTGGTTTTTCCATTTTCTGCATATCTCTAAACCACTCAGCATGACTGGTCATGTGGTTAGAGGTGCTAGAATCCACATACCATATATCTTGAGATCCTGACACTCCCCTGTTATAGAACTAAGCATGTGCTGCATCATAAACAACTACTCACTTCTGTCATCACCTCCATGTTTGCTAGATGATGCATAGTTGCCTTACTGCAACTTCTCACTTTTAATGTCATTCTACTTTTTATAGCAGTCCTTTGCCATGTGTCTTGGTTTGCCACAGTAATAGCACTCTATGCTATTTGCATTTTGATTTCTTTGCTAACCACCTCGGCCTCTTTGGCTCCCCCTACCTCTAGACTGGCCTCTTCCACCTGTGTATGATTGCTGCTGTGAATCATTGGACTGTTGTTGTCTAGAATTCTGATTTCCTTGTTAGCCACCACCACCTTGGCCTCGACCATGGCCTCTACCTAAATTAGAGTAGAAGGCCTGTTCCGATGTGTTCTTTCTTTATGGAGAAGAATCCTCACCTAAAGCCTTTTCTTTTATGATCAGCATAGATATGAAGTCCCGAAAGTTGGGAATATTCTTCCTAACTACAATGGAGGTCTTGATATGAAGTCCCAAGCTCTGATACTATAAAGAGAATTTGGGGGAGAGGGAGAGCTTCAAACCCTAGCAAGCAAACACACACATATCCAAGAGAGAGCAAGACATGAGAGAGAGAGATGGATAGCTGAATTTTCTTCTATCTTCTTCTCCTCTACTTAACCACCAACATAACATAAAGATAAGAGTACACACTATATGGGTTAGTACTCAACTACTACAACATACAAGGGTCAGTCCATAATGTGAACCCGACTAAATGAGCTGGCACTATAACTATGCCACGATCTAGTAATCCAAAATGGTTGTCACACAGCCTATCATCCCACTGGCTGCATATCACCCCTAATCTCACCAACCATGCCAGTGGTGTAGATGCGGAAGCTATCACCCAGGCGGGTCATCAATGTTCACCCCGTAGCACTAGTTGAGCTCAATATCTCAATAGGTAATGTCATGTAGCCTATAAAGGCACATGTGAGTTTCTCGTAGTGATGGTAGAGCTTGACCAGACATGGAGTCCACATGCCGGAGCACTTGTGGTGAGTGTGTTCAGGGTTCACGGGGGGTGAGGTGCTCGGGTTAGAGTACCACGAGCAACCAGGCTAGTGTGGGCAGGCAAGCCACTATATAAGCCTAGCGTGTGGACACTTATCCACACTCCTCTATGGTTGGGTGGTGACCTAGAGCTCGATACCCTCCTTCGACTACGGTGGCATCTACACGACATAACAACCAGGGTATGGTTAATGAGGGTAAGGGTGTCCATGGTGGGGGACCACCTCATGGTTAGTAAAATGTCGAGGTCGGTGGTCCATGAGAGAAGTATGCCTAGCTTCTTTTGGTTGTGCCCTTCCAAAGGGTATCATCCTTGAGGTAATGGTTTCCACCTTATGAATTTCGGTGTGTGCATGGGTGATCAGGGCTTCTTTCTCATAGAGGAGCTTGCTTCTCTTAAGTTATCTACTTGGCCATGGTTTGGGTATAATCCTCGTGGAATTTTGTGAGGGCTTTGGCTGCCTCTTTGCTATGAGGGCATCTTCACACTCATTTGGAAATTGGTTAGCCACATGGATGGCTTTGGCTTCTTTGGCTTTAGCTTATTTGAGTTCATCTAGGAGTTGGTCCCTTTGGGCTCTGCGTTATAATCTTGGTTGCTTTCAGATCTTGGTATTGTAGATGGAGGGTACCCATGTCCTACTTGTTGTGAGTGTTGGTTATCTCCTCCTAGGTGGCCTCGGTATAGCAACAAGCTCATTTTAAAGCCTATGGACTTCTCTTTTTGCTTTCTTGAGCTCGGGTTCTAACTCTGAACTCTTCTCATTGGTTATTAGGGACTGGTTAAGCATTTGGTGTTCCTCTTGTGGATAGACTCATCTCGGCACTTTGATCATCCTACAATATCTCTCTCACTTTACATCCATATCGGGTATGTGCAAAACTAGTGTATTTATTTCTAGTGAGATTCTAGAGAGAGAAAATTGTATTACTGGAAAGTTTGTCAGATAAAATAAAATGGAGCTAGTCTAAAGTTCTTGAAATTATAAAGAAAGTTAATTCTAGAAAATAAGAATGAAAAATTAATTGATTGGAATAAAATAATTATGAAAAGTATGCATAGGTACATGTAGGATGGCACATGTGCATATTTGAACCTGAGAGCTTGACTTTGATTAGAGATGAAATGGAATAATTAAGAATGAAACAAATTGTGCCAAAATTATTAAAAATTTTAGAGATTATGTCTACAAGATGTGCACACGGTGTGTATGTAGACATGTGCATGTGTGTACATGTGTGGATGAATACACTTACCCTAACCATAGAAATGTGGGTGCCATGGTAAAATTTAATAAGGATTGTGAAATTGAGAACCCGAAAATGATTAAGAATTAATCGTCCCATGTGAGCCATGTGTGGACTCATATACCCATAGTGTGTTAATCGAGGACTAGTAAATAACTAATAAGATGGACATTATTTTGTGCTAAGGTTGGGTATTAAAATTGTGAAGGAGAAATAAAATGGATGTAACCCTTTTGAAGAAATTGAAAATGTTAAGTGTAATGTTTTGTACACTTATTTAATAAACATTGCTTATTAAAATAGTAGGATAGAACGGATAATAGCAAGTCTGGAACTGTGATTAGTTGAGTGGAGTTGAGAACTAGTTAAACTCAATTTCATGTACATAGTTAAATGAACAGGGATTGCAGGGTAACCTAACACTAGCAGTTTGGTTGTTGCATGCCTTGGGCCCGCATATAGTACTTTGCATCAAGTACATATACCTATTGCATAGTAATTAGGCTAGTCTATATCATAAGTTGGGCTACTCTGGGCTCCATTTCTAAGGAAGAAAAACTTGTGGGTTTTTAAGCTTGTGGAGGGGTGTAGATCCTCTTCTTACAGGCCCCACTCAACCTATTGAAGCTTATATCAAGGTTGGTTTATCATTCCCTAAGCCAAATTATGAAATTTTAAAGTACATTGGTACTTTGTTCATTTTTGAATTGAAATAGTTGGAATTTAAATTGTTTTCTTATACTTAAGTTCATTGTGTATTAATAACAGAGAAAATAAAATGGTCAGTTAGTTAATTTTATGTCTCTTTGGCCTTAAATTGTCGTTAGTTGGGTTATTGAATGGGGAAAAAAGCCTAGGTTCATTTATTTAGATTTATCTAGTCTCTGGAAGATTCTCAAAGAATTTATAGAGAAAAAGAAGTGAATTTTGGGAATAGAATATTGTCATATTTAATAAATCAAGTGTATCTATTAAAGTGCAATTAACCTTAGAAGTGGGCCTTTATCATTTATAACCTCTGGTTTATTTAGAATAACCTATTTAAGGCTTAGGATTTTATAGTTTAAAGTATAATTTAATTTTAATTTGTTACATATATTGAATTTATAGATTGATTTAGGCTTAGAATCAAGAAGGAACCTTATGTAGAGAAATTACACATCTACATATGCATCAAAATTCATGGAAGTGAATGTGGATTTAGGTGCACATGAGTTTAGAAATTAAGACCTTAGGTTTAAAATCTAGCTAAGTGTAAGAGCTCAATAAATAGAGAAAATACTACTCTAGAATTATGAGAATGAACCTAGGGTAGAATAGAGATAGAAGATTTGATTTTTAGGAATTAATTCATCAAGTTTGTACATAAGTGTGTATACCCTAGGGATGGACACATTATACCCTAAGGAATTAATACATTAAGTTTGTACATAAGTGTGTATACCCTAGGGATGCACACAATGTTATACCCTAAGGATGCACAAAAATGTGCACATATTCTACATAAATGTGCACAAATGGATCCCTTGCAAAGGAAATTGGGTTAGAAGATTAAAAATAAGTGAGACTTTAGAATTTTTAAATAAAAAAGCCCTAATTCTAGAGAGAAAAACATAGAATTAAGGTTTTAAAGAGAGAAAATAGTTTTAGATAGACAAGGTCTTAGACTAATTAAATTTATTTAATGGGATACTTAGAATCTTAGTTGAACATTACTATAAAGAATTCTAGAAAGAGAAGAGTCCCTCAAGTAGAAATCTAGAGAGAGAGAGAAAAGGAACTTAGTAAGAGAAAGTGAAATGATCCCCTTGAGCAAGTAGAATTGAGATTAACGTTAGGCCGATGATTAGCTCAAAGAAGCTCAAAGAAGCTCAAAGAAGTATGGTTGATCTCTAAAATTTCTAAGATTAAGTATGGCTCTCAGGAAAAAGGAAGATTTATAGAGAGAGAAAGTCCTAGACATCCCCTTAAACTCTTAAGAACATTCTAATTGAGGAAATTATATATTCTTGAAGCAAGTGTAAGTTGCCTTGAAAACGGCCAGAGTGAAATTCCTTTATTTAAAAAATAGGACCCACACAAGTAAAGATTGTTATGTCAAATTCAAGAAGACCCATTTCTTGAGAATCCTAAAAGGAACTCTCAAAGAGAGGCAATCCTTACGATCCTCAAGATTGATTAAAGAATTCTCGATATGCAAGAAGACTTAATTCCAAGAGTTTTAGGTGACCATCCTTGTATAAGGAAGACCTTAGACAAATATTGGCAAAGATCCTCGAGAACGACCTCGCTAGGATATGTTATGGTTGGAGGAATTTGACTTGTTCAGAGTTTTGACTAGAGGATTGTGATATCTAATTGAAATTACGATTGTTTAAGGCTACTGTGGAATAATAATGTGATGTGTTTTGATTACAATACTATTGTTAAGTTCACTCAAACATGTCGTGAGAAGTTGCCGATCTGTCGAGCTCAAACTATGCTCAAGAGCTCCACTATAGCTGCTTGTTGTCGCAATCCTCCTAAACTCGTTGTCATACCGAGGCGGTTCCTAATCTTATGGGTGGTATAACCTCTCTCGCGAAGATTATGTGGGATCTCCATGGAAGATGATCGTGGAGCCTAATCACTCAAGAAAGAGGGAGAGGAGAAGCAAGAGAGAACGAGCAATTAGCACTAATTATACCCAAAACCCAAACCCTAAGCATACCACACATGCTAGATTAGAGTTTCAAGAGAGAGGGAGAGAGAATGAGTTACAAACAAGAGAAATTAGATTTTATAGTTCCAGGCCTTATTGCATAAATGGGAGAATGAGTTACAAACTAGAGAAATTAGCTTTTATAGTTCCAAGCCTTTTCCCACTAGGCCACCTGGGAGTAAGTGACCCGAGCTGCCCAAAACATAGTTATAAGGATTTTCTTTATGGTTTGGCCAACTAACCGAGATCCTCTTGTACATCCTTTGAAACTCAAGACTTGGTAGCATCTTTAGGGCATTTCCCTAATCAAATAACCGGATTTACAATATAGTGTGGATGCCGATTACATAAGTGTGTGGACATGGTTGTCATAGGAATGTGTTAACCACATGTGGTTAACATACTCCCCTTCCTAAACTCGATCGCATTCCCATGATTTCGATAAGAAGTTGTCGAGGCACGCTAGGAAGTGTCACACTTGGTTGGTTCTCTTATCTCTCCATAAATGGGAGGGGGTGGGGGGTTAGTAAGATGGAAAGAAGTTAGTGGAGTACTGGTGGCGATTAAGTATTCGGCTAGTCATATGGGCTCTTATAAAGATTTCTTTCTTAGATCTAATTAGTGCTAATTCTCACTAATTGTAACCTAATGGGAGTGGTCTAAGCATGGATTTAGGTCAAGGCAAGTGTTCAGAACACTAATGTCACTCCATTTAGTCCAATCGCAAGCAATTAGGCTTAAGTTTTTTGGTTTTTAGTTTACTTTAAGCTCACTAATCACACTAACGAACATATTGGTGATAATTAATGAAAATTAAGAGATTGTTTGTATGTTTTTTGGTTGATTAGGGTTCTATCTTACATTCCTAAGCTACCTATGTACACAAATTTAACAAAAAACATGATCGAAAGCTAAAAATTAGCAAAAAACACTCTAGGTTTAAGCAAAAATCCTCTCTTTTGAGCTCTCTGATTATTAGAATCTCTAGTTTTTTTTTTTGGGCTTAAACTCTTGCTAATCCTTCTCCCAACCATAAGGTATGTATAAAATCTAAAGAAAAAGAACAAAAGCAAACAAAATAATCAACGAAATAAATCAAACAACCCAAAACGAAATGCCATAGTTACTTACTTGGCACTGGCAATGGAGACGCCACCAGATTTGAACAAGGAAGGCTTCGACAAGAAGTGGACTGGCGTTACTCGGCAATGGCGCACCAAAGATGTTAAGCTCACCCAAACGTGTCGTGGGAAGTTGCCGATCCACCGAGCTCGAGAGCTATGCTCAAGAGCTTCATTGTAATCGCTCATTGGCCGCGATCCTCCCGCACTTGTTGTCACACCGAGGTGGTTCCTAATCCCACGGCTAGTGCAACCTCTCTCACAAAGATTGTTAAGTGCTGTCAAAGACTCTATTGAAGACTTCTATAACACCACGGTCGACCACCACATATTTTGATTGGCCTAGGCACTAGAGAATTCATATTTCTCTTGTAATGTATTATTTTACATGTGCGATAGTTGCTTGTATATGAAAGGCACGCCATGGGACAGTAAGATTAGAGTTACTAGCTAGGACAAGGTGTTTGTAGGTAGTCTTGGATGCACTAGGACCTCATTTTTAACATTGCCTGGCCAAGTGTGAACACTATGAGCCAAGTATAAAGCTCGTATAAAGGTTAAAATGTAGCTCTAAATCCTCATTCTTGTATGCATTCTTGCATACACTCTTGTATGCTCTCAAGTAAAGATAGTACTCTATTCTTCTCTCAAACCTTGCCTATCTCTTGCCTTCAATGCTTGTGTGAGTGTGTGTGTGAGGAAGGGAGTGAGAGAGAGTAGTGGCTACACTTGAGGCGTGGTGGTGGTAGCTTTGTTAAGCTACTTCGGCGTGCTTCCATTGACGTAGCTACCAAGAGGAGTACTCCCCAATTCAAGCAAACGAGTAGAGGTAAGTGAGACTTGCTTTGCTAATACATTGCATGTTTCCTATAGCACATTGGGTTTGGGTTGGAGTCTAGGCTCCCCGAGGCATGAAAAAAGAGTCCCATTGAGTGGCCAAAAGGCCCAACAGAAATAGTTCCATTGCCCGGGACATCACTCTCTTGCCAAGCATCCTTGCACTGCTTGCATGCTTGATTTGGGTTACTAACTAGAAAAGAATGAGTGGAAAAGCTAACCAAAAACCCCCAAAAAATCATGTGTTTTGTTGATTTTTGTATTCATTTCTTTAAGATTCCCTTGTTATCCTCAAACTCATCAATTTACATTTGTTTTATCAATTTTGTTTTGTTTTGTTTTGCTTTTTTGTTTTTTTTTTGGGCATATTTTTTTTTCCAAAATAGAAAAACGAATTGTTACGGACTAGAGACAATGCTCTGTTTTCTTTGAAAGCAAGTTTCAAGAAAATATTCAGTTGCCCCATTGCATTACAGACCTGTAAGGTACTCACTTACATATAGGAAGAAAGGGAATAAGAGGAGTGGACAAGCGAAAACGGGAAATGAAAAGGGTAAAGGGATGTAGCAGACGGCTCTGGAGGCATAGCCGGGCAAGAGCAGCCAGCACCTTTGGACGTGAAGGAAAATTTCACAGGCCTCCTCCCACCACCGTCGATTGTAGCTTGACCGGCTCTCTCGAAGTACATGCAGCAGGAGTTGAACATGACCTCACTTATTTATCACACGACCTCACTTATTATCACACCGCAGCACCTTGCGGCCACTAAACTGGGCAGCGCTTTGGCGGCGGCTGAAAGAGATCGGCACGCACAGCACGGGCAGCCAAAGCGTTGTAAAGGCTAGCCAAAAATCAAAGGCAAGGTCGTGCTCGTAGGGGACCGTGCGTATAAAAGCAGGCTGGGCTCTAGCCTTTGAACACTTGAATGACCGTGCAAGGGCAGGTGTAGGCGAAGCAGCAAGGTGGCCAGCACCTATCACAGCCAGCGTAGCACAGGAACAAGCACCCACCATAGCAAGGAATAGCACTTAGAGAAAATCACATCAAGCGCAGCAAACAAGACCAGCCCATGCAGCCGAGAGAGTACAATGGCCAACAGGCCCCGGCACTAGAGAGTGCAGCGGAGTCACTTGCCTGCGCAGAGGGGGAGAGAAAAAACGAGCAAAAAAGGAGAGTGCAACGAAGCCAAGCGGCCAAGCACTAGAGAGTGTAAGGCAGCTAGGAGGGAGCACACCACTGTGTAGAGTTGTGGACGAGGGCGGAAGACCAATATTTTCTCTCTGCAGGCGACAATAATCGGCAACACAAGGCTGCAGGCGTCGTGCTGAGTGGCATGGGCAGCGAGAGATAAAGCATGGGCTTGGCCACCACAGAAACTCCTTGCTCAGCCCCACTTTCACCTCCACTGCCTCCTTCACAAGGCTGAACCCGGCAAACCTCCTCTGCTTAGGACAACTCGGAGCGCAAGAGTAACTCTGGACGACTCTGCCATTGCTGCCATCAAAGAGAATTCGCCAGCTGTCCCTGAATACTTTGGCCCACGTCAGCTAGTGCTCTTGCACATAACAAAAACAAAACAAAAAACAAAAGCCACATACGCCAAGCAGCATTTTAAAAAAAAGTGCAACAAAAAAAACAACAACAAAACAAACAAAAAAAGAAAAAAAGAAACAAAAGCCACAAAACACGGCATTTAAAAAAACCAAAAAAATAAGAACAACTAAACAAAAAAATAGAAAAAATCAAATATCAAAAATGTTTTTTCTCTAAACATTTCATTAAAAAATAAAAACAAAAACAAAACAAAAAAAAGTACGTTCCACGTGTACATGGGCCCCGCCTCCATTTGCTCCACGTCACCAGCTGTTGCTAACTCTGCTCCATGCCTTGGCCTACCAACAAACCACCTAGGCCCCCCGCAACAAACCACCTAGGCCCCCCGCCAGTAATTTTAAGTACCGAAGCATTTTGTAGATCTGGGTGAAGATTGGTCTTTGAGATGGTGCAACGGTATCACATTGAGGTGTAGTTGGGCTAAACAAAGGCAAACTCCATTGGACTTTATAACTACAACATCAGAAACTACCCAGTCTATGCACCCTTCACAAGTGGCACAAGCACACACTATGCAATCTCTTTACTGGGATCGACACAACCAACCCCACATAGTCCAAGTGCATCTGAAAGTGCGGTAAAGACATCTCAAGGACCCTTAAGCACATGGAAAAATGGATTGCTCAAGGCCCAAGACTGGCAATACAACATTGAGAAACAAGTTCTTATGGATTTGGCTACCCAACAGCTATATAGTATTAATTGGTAAGAAATCTGATTGTTTATCGGTGTCTTTGAAAGGTGCCGAGAACTCGCCAAAGGTTGCCAATTACATCATGAGCATAGTACAAACTGAGCGGCAATCTGACAGGCCTTATGCCTGCTCAAGAAACTACACCAACCAACTCTACCAACACCCAGTCTACACAACCCTCAAAAGGAGCACTTGAAAAATGAATGCATGACATAGTGCAAAACTGTATAATGAATCTAGAACCTCAAGAGGTACACAATGACCAAACAGAGCCATTAGTGCCCATTACTCAAGCAATTTCGATACAACCAGCCTTATAGGCTCTAAAGAACTCGCCAAATGTTGCTCCATCTTCTAGAGGATATTTGAGCACATGGACGAATGGGGTACTCAAAAGTGTAGATTGGGAATACAACATTGAGACCCAACTACTCAAGGACTTATCCACGCACCAAATCTATAAAGTCCTTTGGCAAGAAATTGTGCAAGCTATATGTGGTACCATGAAACAAGTTGAGCATCTTCAAGAGGTTCCCAATTGCATTGCTAAGGTAGTTCAGAATGAGCGACGCTTGCACCCGCCCTACCTACAAATGTGCCAAGGCCACAAGCTCAAGAAAATAAGGTAGAGGCTAAAGTGTCGAAACTGGTGGGAACATCACCTCAAAGCCCATCATGTGCTACTTCTATCATGCCACCACCAGGCTTTCCAGAAAAACAAGATCCAAATATGCCACCACCTAAGGGGGATAACAACAAGATGCTCACTACCAATGTGGTTATGGGTGGCAGCCAAGGAGAACGAGTTTCCTAGCTCAAAATCACAAGCTATGAAAATGAATGATATGCCTAGCTCAAATGAGAACTCCACCATGGACCCACAAGGAGGACCGATTGCTAGTGCTACTATGTACTCAAATGCTAGCTGTATTAGCTCTTTGGACTCTTTAGTGGACATAACGACTTTCCCTAAAGATAGCCCAAAATATCCTCAATCACCTACTTCAAGCTCTAGGGTTATTCAAAAAGAGACCATTGGTACCATAGAAATGAACCCTAAGAAGACTTGTCAGAGACCCTTGAGCACATGGACGGAAGGAATTCTAAAGGGACAAGATTGGGAGTATAACATAGCAACAAACATTCTTATAGATCTTGTCACCAAGAAATGCTATCCTTTGGATTGGCAACTTATGTAAGTAGCCATCGAGGACATTGGAATTGCACCTAGTCTTCATTTGATGATGATGGGACTGGATCACTCTATGGAAGAAATGAGACAAGAGCAGAACATTGTTACTCATGCCAAGAAATCTCAAGAGCTGTTAAAGGCAAATGCACATATAGTTGCTCAAGCCTCTAAGCAAGGGGACAAACCATTAGCCAATTCTCGAATTGCATCTAACATGACATCCCTAGGAATTTTGACAAAGCCATCAATTGCTCCACAAAAGTAAGAAAAGGTCTAAGAAGCATCCAACACAAGCATGAATAGAGCTCTAGAAAAAATCCTAGCTGGTGAAACCATGGCCATGACCATATCTTTGGAAAACTAATGCAATGTTGCCACATCTTGGCACTCTAATCACACGGGTGAGATTATTCCAAAACTACTACTTCATGTGTTGAAGAACTTGTGATTTCAGCTCTACAACAGTTATAGAACCAAAAATAAAATGTATTAAAGTGGCTAGTCCCTATGGGAAAGGGCTATTTACTGCTTTGATTGATGGGGAAGCCATGCACAACTTAATCTCTTTTGCTGCTTGGTGCCAAATAGGAAAACCCGAGCTTCAACCAAGCGAAGCTAGAGTGAGGGGTAGCAAGAAGAAAAATACAAAAGTTCTTGGTTTGTTAAAAATTGATACCTATTATGATAATCAGCACTTGATTGGTGACTTCCTAGTCTTGGCTAAAGGTAACTTCAAAGGGCCAATCACCCTTGGTTACAATTGGTTGACAAGTACAAAAGGTGAAAGTGACTCTACAAAAAAGATTGAACATATGGTAGAACATCCTAACTGCAAAACTTTGGTATTTATGCAACCTTCAGTGAAGTTGCTAGCTCTCAAGGATGATCACAAGGAGGGAGCTTTGCCATCAAATGGATTTGAAGCTAGTTTCTCAACCCCAATGCCATTCTTTCGCAAGAAATTAGAGAACTCATTGGAGAAGTATTCTCCCCCTCCATCTAACCTTAGGCACTTCACATGCTTTCCTATTTGCTTTTTAGCCATCACTCTAAAATTCTGAAAATGAGTGAAAACTTCACTCTTCTCCTTTATGAAATACACCCACACTTTTCTCATGTGGAATGTTACATAGTACTTGGTTGCAGCCACGCATAGACATAGTCTTCGCGGGACCCCATATATCTGAATGCACAACATCTAGTATATTTCTGCTCACATTTTTATCATGTGGAAATACATGCTTTGTTTGCTTTCCAAATTGACATGCTTCACATACTTTCTGTATACCTTCAACCTTAAACTTAGGCAGCCTTGTCTCAATTTCTTTAGTCTGCATAGACTTCATTGTTTGCACATTTACATGCCCAATTCTCTTATGCCAAATGTCTATATCTGCAACAACTCCTGAACCATTTGTAAACATTGCAACACTCACTTTAGGCATATTTACATTCAGTGTAAACATTGTTCCCACTCTTTTCCCTTTTGCACTGCACTTATCTTTAAAGTCTTCTACATAAAAACCATAAGGGTTAAACTGCACCTGCAAACCTTGCTCAATCATCTGGCCAACAGAAACCGGATTCTTTGTAATGTTCATGAAGTGCATCTTCAAGGTACTTCACCTTACCATCCTGCATAGACAATGGCACATCTCCAACATGGGTGGATTGAGTAGTGTCAGCCCTTGTTTCAACAAAACCTGGTCTTTTAAGATTCTTCATTTCCTTGAACCACTCACCATGACTTGTCATGTGGTTCGAAGCAACTGAATCAATATACCATACATCATCCTTACATATGCTGCTACATCATTTCCAGACACAACATTAACTACATGTTGCATAACAAATAACCTCTCATTATCCTCATTATTTTAGCTAGAGGACACATAGTTATTTTGCTGCACTTTTCCATTTTGCATGTCATTCTTCTTATTATAGAAATTTCATGTCCAGACTTACCATAAAAAAAACAGCCAGGCCCTCGTGTATCATTATGTTGCCTTTGCCAATTACCACGACCTCTTTGACTCCCCTTGCCTCTAAACTGGCCTCTTCCACCTATGTGTTGTTGTTGTGATTCATGGGACTGTTGTTGCTGCTGCTGACCATAATTCTGATTACTTGTTCGGCCACCACCTTGGCCACGTTCACAACCTCTACCTCTTCCTTTACCTGAACTTGTGTAGAAGGTTTGCTGCTTTGAACTATTTTTGTTTTGTGAAGACTGTTGATCTTCATCCAAATTCTTCTCTTCAATGATCAGCATTGACGGGCCAAATCTGTAAAGTTGGGAGAATGTTTTCTCGAGTCTGAATAGACGTCTTGAATGCCTTATTTTGGCCCGAGACCACGTAGACATACTTCCCCCTTATCATCATCATCAACAGGAAACACCAATAGATGCAAGGGATTCCATAATGCCCTTGATCTTCAAGGCATAATCATTCACAGACATGTTTTTCTTCTCCACAGTATGAAGCTCATTCTTCAACTGAATCTTTTGTACCTTGGTGTTAGTTTCATAGAGCTTTACCAAGGTGTCACATGCCTCCTTAGGTGACTTGGCATCCTGTACATGCCCAATAATGGTGTCCTATATACTAATAGAAAGCCAATACATGACTTTCCCTACTCCTTGATTCCAATCCTTGTATTCTTTTACATCGCAGAGCAGTTGGATTAATCTCCGGTATCTCTGGTGCCTCCTCATGTTCACTTTCAATGTAGTTCCAATAGCCTTTTCCCATCAGAAAATTTGTCAATCTAAACCTCCAAGCATGGAAGTTATTTTTGTTAAGCTTCTCTGCAAAAATCTAGTTAATTCTATCATTTGACATCTTGTCTACAACACAAACTCACCAAAAACAGCACTCTTGTTTGACCTTGCACAAACTGTTATATTCTTTGCACAATGGTACTATGCTACACCTAAATTGTCACAACTAGTGACCTCAACTTGCATACATACACCCAACAGCACCTGTAAGACCTCTTTGTAGTACACACAGTGTTTGCACAACCAATTTTCCTTCCTGCAATACCAAAAATAGAATTCTATAGAGAATCGAAACTTACGCGCCGCCGCCGCAGTGCCTGTGAACGCATGATGCGAATTGAAAAACGGACGTCGAGATGCGCTTGAAACACGTTTTTTGCCTAAAAAATTATGTCCAAATGTGCGCAAAGGACAATATAGTTGCCCTTAAGCTTCGCTCCCGCAAAGAAAGCTCCTTAATCGGAGTTCGTTTGTTGCCAATGCCTCTCGAAGAGCTCTCGATAAAGGTGCATTAGCCAACACAAAGGGGGAAGAGTAGATGAAGCTCTTACCCTTGTACTGCTTCTTGTGCTTCTCTTGCTTGGCCCTTAGCTCTTAGCATGAACCAGGCTCTAATACCATGGAAAGATGTAGAGAAGAAGGGAGCTTTAGCTCTTGCAAGCACACACACGGTCTCACTACCCTAGAAGAGAACACACAAGGTGAGAGGCTGAAAATTGTTCTTCTTCTTCTTCAACAAAAGAGGTCACATAAAGAGATAAAGTGACTAACACACATAATAGAGTATATAGAAGCGGTCCATAATGTGAACATGCTAAAGTGGAGTAGGTAGGTGTGGACTAGTCAGTTTAGTCTAGGTGTAGAATCTCTGGAGAAGATATGTCGGTGCCAGCTACCAAACCCACCACCAGTGATGTGAATGTCGAACGGTCATGCATGCGCCTCGTGAGTGTCAGCTCATGTTAAGCTTGACATCTTGTTAATCCCATTTTGGATTAGCAAACATGATCCTCCAATTGAGGACATTAATAAGTGTCATGAAACAGAACTATAAAAGTTGTACATTATGAGATATTGGCCACCCAAGGCCTAGTAAGTAAGTTTTGGGCACCCAATTGTGAATAAGGACCAAATGTATATAAGGCATCTTCTCATAATGAAAAGACAGAATCCCCTTTGTGCTATAGAGAGCTCTCCCTTGTGTCTTGAGAGAGATTGAAGGAGAGAGAGATAGCATTCTAGCATTGTTCCTCTTTTATGCTTGTGTGATTCATGCTAGTGTGAGAGAGTGTGATTGCCTTATGCGACGGTGCGAGAGAGAGAGAGTGATTGCCTTATGCGACGGTGCGAGCGACTCTACGGTGACAGCGTGGAGGTGGAACTTGGAGGTTAGAGCTTAACAAACGAGCTTGGAGGCCTCAAGGGACTCAAGTTTGAATCATTGTAAGTGCCCTACGACAGTTGTGATCTATTGCTCATCCTTTAGGTGAATGTGTTGAGTTTCCTCTTGGAGGTGTGGTAGCCCATAACATTTTTGGCACCGCTGCTGGGGTAAACACCTTTGTTTCTTCCATGCTCTTGGAGTTTCAGCTCCCATTGCATAAGATTCATGATTGCCCTTGCATTGTGGTAGTGTGTTGTGTGGAAAATGAATGGATTGTGTGGAAAATGAATGGATAAGATGTGTGTGGTAGGAAGAAATCGTGAGAAATTGGTTGTGATGTTGTGTATGTTTGTGGTGGAGTGGTCTTAGGATAGAGCTTCACTATTTTTTCTTGTTAATTTTGATATTTGCATCATTGAAAGCACCAACGTGAATGAGCAGGTTGGTATTCTTTTTTTCTTCTTTTTTAAAAATTCACAAAAATAAAAAACATAAGGAACCATTGACAGTGCCAAGAACTTGCATTCCCTTCCTTAGGCATGGCACAATCAATTTGGGATCAATTGGATAAGTATTATGCACCCAAAATCATAACTTTCAGGGAAGTTCCATGTGAAACTACAAAAAAACGTTCACACCGTGACATTTTCTGCAACTTCACGCCGTGAATCACTCATGAAATCAGTGCCAATTAACATCGAAAATCACGGGATTGCCTTGCCAAAAATAGGCAACCTTATCCTAACACCTCTGACACACAAAGTCTGCCAAAATTTTTGATCACGTGAAAGTTCAGCAAAACGTTCACGACGTGAACCTTTCTTGAAAATCTTCATGATGTGAACCCTTTTGAAATTGTTCATGACGTGAACCCTTTTGAAATGTTCACGGCGTGAACCCTTTTGAAATTGTTTACAGCGCAGATTCATGAGTTAGCTAAATCCAACTGATAGTCAGACTAAGGCCACAAAGGTCGGTAAGGGAGGGCAGCCTATATCAAAGAGAGGGGATCTGACCCAAAAGGCAAAAATCTTTGAGCACATGAAAGTGCAGAATAATGTTTACGTCGTGAACCTTTTTCCATGAACCATTCTTTGCAGTTTCACGGCTTCAAATACAGCACGATAGAATCGGAAGAAAAATCAAATTGGGTCGACAAGTAGCTTAGCAAATCGTACATACATGCACTTAAGATCTAGAAAACTCATCGGAGACGATCTTACACCTGACGATAGTGCATCGAATCACCCAGGATATTCCTATCAAAGAAGTGTGGGATTAGGACATTCCACAAGCACACACCTGAGTGTTTTAAGAAACCTGACCACCACCGCTAAAACTAGTAGCGAAGAGTCCATGGAAGAAGGGCTGAGATACGCTGGGTTTGGGAAAGAGGAAAAACCACCCTCCCCAACCAGGTCTAGTGGTATCATTGATATCACCCGGGAATTTTTTGGTCTCCAAACTAGTCATACAATGAAGAAGCGCAATCTGCGAGCATGGGTTCGTCAAATGAGTGCTGGACTCGGTCCACGACAAGAAGTGCCCATCCAAACGTTGAATTCTAGGTTGTCAAATACCGATAGCCCCCGAATAAGACGGGACATAGAACATGTGGCCAAGATGGGTCAAATATTCTTCCCCACTATCGAGGAAGTAGAGTTAGACCTCAAACAGAGCGAGGTGGAACGACAGCTCTATGAGAATTGAACTTAAGAAAACAAGAGCCCGATACTCAAAGGGCGAGAGCTAAGCAAAAGGAAACATGAAGTTTTAACCCACTCTAATCATGAGGGAAGGAACCAGAATTGGTTATGGGAAGAAATAAGGGAAAATAAACGAGGAACCCAGAGCGGAGGAAGGGTTTACAACCATAGAAGAGGAGGGTAACCTAGCAAGAGTGGCGGGTGAAGTAGAGGACCGTCTGTACACCAAAAAGGATATTGAGCAGATGATCAATCACCTTATGTTCCTACAAGACATGGAACTTCTGATTCTGCAAAGACGTACGGGAGGCGACTAATGATGAGTCACTCCAAGGTACAGCGGATGGACCATCCCATGGACCAGAAATACCTAGAAGGGCCAATACAGGAAAAAGGGGACGAGGTCTAGGAAGGGGGGGGAGAAATTCCAAAGGCCTAGGATAGATCCAACCATGGACCTTAATGTAGCCACAAGGACAAACCTGCTAAATATGGCGAGCAGAGCTGGGCCGGAGGATGGTTAGAGAACTAGGAATTGCTCTGGAAGACTGACCCTCCCAGATGAAAGCACATATCATTTCCAAACTTGTCCAAAAATTCTCTGGGGACGGGGATCCTATCCAACATATAGAGATTTTTGAATCCACGTGAAACCTGCGGGGGCCAGTTAGTGATGTGACAATGGTTCATGCCTTCGCACTGACCTTGGAAGGAAAAGCTCATCAATGGTTCCAAACCCTCAAACCTGAGGATAAGGTTACCTTCACAAGACTCAAGAACGTTTTTGTGCCCAGTTTTGCCCGAAGTGGTGACATATGGAGCCTTGTGGCATAGTTACATAATGTCAAACAAAAGAAAGTTGAGCCGATGAGAGACTATGTGTCTCGTCTTAAGTACTTAAATTCAAGGTGCAAACTTTGAGAGAGGTTAACTGATCACCAGTTATTGCCTTGCTTCCGGAGAGGGGTTAGAGAGACCACAAAATGCATGATTATCTAGTACTAGCCCGACCTGATACTCTTGATGCATGTTGCAAACTGGGAAGCAAATATGAAGATAATATGTTGGAATTGCCACAACCGAAAGATGTCAAAACATCTTCAAAGCAACTATGACTTCGCGTGTCTCGAGCTACCAAGAAATTAGAACTTGAAGCAAGAAAGTCAGAAACATGACGGTGGATGAGCTCAATAATGCCATATTAGAGAAATTGAAAGTAAAAGAGGGAAGAGAAACATCTGAGCATGGGCATAATCATCTTTACCCCCGCAGGGAATTGATGTGGTGCTCTATGTGCAAATTAAATCACACTACCACTAAGTGTCCACAATTAAGAGAGTAAGGCCGTTACTCTATTGTGCCCACTATGTAAAATTAGGAAATCATGACACTTCAATGTGTAGATATCCAAGATTTCAAAATGTTGCACAGCTACGAGCACTTAGAGCCCCATTGGCTTTACCTGTGCCACTTGTATAGATCACCGCTACTGCTGGACAACCCAACTCTTCCTACTTACCTAGGGGGATGTTCCGGGTAGTACAAGACGCTTCACCTTTTCCACCACCAGTTCTACCACCACAACCACCACACAGGCTAAAATCAATCAAGTATTGATTGAAGAGCTAGATGTTGACATGGTGCGGGAAGTAGAACTTAGTAGAGAGTACTATGAAGAAATGACGGAAGTCACGCTGGAATATTACGTCCTACAGAATAACACGCGAGTACCTGTGTTTCAAACCACGGTACAATGGAAGGGCAAGGACATGAATTTGAACCTGAGAAGAGGACTGCTATAATTCTTTGGCTATTGCTGTGGAGGGCCACATCGAGTCACCGAGTGCCCAATTAAGAATATGGTTCATACACACCAACCCCAACAAGTGGCGGGTCCACCCAATGACATGTCAGTACCCTCACCTATAGTACTAAATGTGGGAAGCTTGTGAAGAGTTCCTTATAGACTTTATGAATGATAGCGTCATATGTGTTGCCCATGCAAAAAGAGTCACTTTGATGGACAGAGACATGACACTTGTAAGTAGGGTGAGGTACAGGTTCGACAAATTTTATAATCCCTTGCCAATGAGAGGGATAGGAAAGCCTTTGAGATCCTCGCAATTCCCCCAGCATTGAAAAGGAAATTAAAGGCAGATAATAAAAAAGTAGAAGAAGTCACTTCCCCTCCCAAGAATAAAAGAAAGTTGGTTAGGAAATCAAAGCCAAACGACAAGAGTTTTGGAAAGGAGGAGGAGAAGGAGAAGAAGAAGGAGAATATCTCACATGTGCATGATAGCTTAGAGACCCTAGTGCAGTTGGAGAGAAAGCCAATTCTGGAGAGGCTTGTACAAGCAACTGATCTGCAATGTTGGCACAATGAAGGAAGACTACCTCTATATTGCACCTGGGGACATTTACATACTTGTAGAGAAGGATAGGGAGATCAATGACAGTGTTGTTCTCATGTGTTTAAGGTATGAATACATTTTTCACATGTGTTTAATGTATGAATATTTTCTATTTTGTTTATAAACTCTTTTAGGGCACTTATGAAGGAATTGCTATCAAGTCAACGAAGTATTCATTTGTGATCCCTTAGTGTCGCCAGCATTGATTGATATGAAGAAGAAGACCTTCGAGCTTGCATCCTATTTCAAGCCAATGAAAAATAAAATGGAGACGGATGATCATGATGCTGAAGTCAGACAAGATTTTGGAGAGAATGAAAATAGAAAAGAACAAAATCTAAAATTAGGCACTACCTATGTAAATATGATTACAGTGTGTATAGAGAACGAGGAGCCAGCTTGCAACAGTGTGGAGGTGGTGGGAAAATCGAGGTTGCTGCCCTAAAAAAGGATACATGGATGGGAAGGGAGACATGCCAAATCACCGTGCCCCTCCTCAACCCGGCAATTAATGACCTTGTAATTTGGGCAGTGGGCACTCATGGACATATTTTGAAAAGAATTTTAGAGAATCATGGAGATATTAGGCAGTTATGGCCACACTAAGGGGAGGCATGTGCCACGACAACGGTTGGAAATCGTATCACTTTCTCTATCGAAGGCCTAATTTGCATGTCATTGTGCAAAAATCCTCTACTACACTACGCTTCCACTATTCTCTGTGTGCTGAAATCTCTTGCACACCTGCCTTCTATCCCTCGACCCTAACCCTCTCGCATCTTATAGCATGGTGGAATTCGAGTATCTCTCATCCTCTCTGTAGAAGGAGATAGATAAGCATGCCAACTATTTGGATAAGATGGGACTGAAGCAATTCATGGAGTTGCCCTGGGAGGAGCTCCAACACAACTTTAGCACTGCGAAGCAATTGGTGAGGTGAGAAGAAGGTTTTTGACCCTTAATATACCACTGAAGTGTTTAATTTGCCAGCTGAGGGCGAAGTCGATCAATCCGGTGGAAGACGAAGACTTGATCAGGGAATTTGGCCCATTGGAGGGTAGAGCCAAGGAATTTAAGATTACCAGCACGTCAGATTAGTGACAATCAAAAGCAGATGCATTTTATGGTGGAGATGATCAATCTCACCCACAAAAACCATACTACATGTCTAGAAAAACTTTTGGGATAGTGAAGGCAGCTAAATCTGGAACACGAGTGGCATGGGCAGAGGTCCTATACTACAATTTGAAGGAACATATTGGGAAGAAAACCTAGCCCAACACAAAAACGAAGATTGGCCCAATTATCTCAAGCTACCTCAAGCTATCAAGGCTCAATCGTAAGTTTGAGCATAATCCTTAACTTTAGGGCTCAAGATCAAGTTTGAGCCTAAGCCTCAATGTTAAGGATGACATGCTACCTTGCACACAAGAAGGAAATAGAAGAGAAGAGAGACACATGCAAGGGTTGAGTTCGGAGAGTTGCACTTAGTCAACCCTAAGAGGGTTAACTCCTTATGTGAAGCCAGTAGGGGCTCACTCCACCTCTTCTTGTGTCACCCAAGAAGAGATTCAATGGCTAGATAGAGAGCGAGAAGGATGGAGCTATGGAGAGCTCAACCTTCACCTCATGGCAACAAGCATGCAGAAGGTACTTTGGTAGATAGCAAAGAGAGAAGAAGAGAGATGAGAGCATTACCATCCCTACTTACATACATTGACAATCAAATATGCAAGAAAGCAAAAACACAAGCTAACATACATCCACAACTCTAATGAGAGAGAGAGAGAGAGAGAGAGAGAGAGAGAGAGAGAGAGAGAGAGAAGAGGCAAGCTCAAATGAGACTAATGGGATTGTCCCTTTTCATATTCCATAAAATGACTTATATACAAGAGCTTATGGTTACAATGGCCGGCCGCCCATTTACGATTCGTGTAAGATTCCTCCCTCCATCTTTTGAGGTGTGCAGGTGTAAGAACCTCCCCTTCTGATCTTATAATTATTTCTCTCTCTGAAATAAAAGAAAGATCCTGTTTTACCCTGTTTTGACCTAGAGAGAGAAAATGTCTCATGGGAGGTAATTCAAAATTGAGATATTTTTGGATATAAAAATCCTCCTAGTATCTAAAATGGTTTCTCCTGAAACAGAAATTCAAAAAGAACTCTCCAATGTGCAATTGGAATAAATTGAAAATAGGTAAAAAGGACCTTAGCCTAAGGGTCCAGATTCTTAGAAATTTTTGAATTATACTCCAATTAAGGTTCCTATGGACCAATAAGATTAATCCAAATGTAGGGAGGAGATAAATTAAAGAATAAAAGAAAATCCCCCAAAAATGAGTAAATACTCACATAAGATGAAGAATTGACTAAGGACAAGGTTTATTAGTTAAAAAAAAGAGATATTTAGAGAAAATGATGCATTTTTGACACCTCAGTGTGGGGAATTCCCCTCATGAAGGAGGCGCCTATTTCACATGTGTGGAGGAGTTTTAAACTCATAAATAATGAGATATTTCATTTCTCCTCTCTCTTGTTTCAATTAGATCCAAAAAGTAAGCTAAATTGATCCAAAAATGATCAAAATTGACCAAACTGATCTGGAAAATTCTAGAATCAGTTTGCTTGGTTAGAGGCTCATTTTTTTCTATAAACAGAAGCCTCCCCCTTTGTAAAAGCTTAATGGTGTTTATGCACTGTTACTCTGCTTCTGTCCTGAGCCATTTAACATTGAATTTCTTGATAATTCAATTGTTTTTGGCCTAATCCTCTCCAAGTGAATTTGGTGGCCACTCTTGATCCAAACAAGAGTAGAACCCTCAATCCCTCAAGCCAAAGGAAAGCTTACAAGCTCCATGTAAGCTTAATTCTTACTTATTGTGTGAATTTTAAATCTATGGTTTTCTTAAATTTTATGCTTTGTAAATGTTTGAATTAAAATATGATGCTATGCCTTGATGGAAAGGCCACCCCCTTCTCTTCTTTACAATTTAGCCCTTCTTAATCCTAGAAAGTTTAATTAAAATATTGATTAAACTCTTTTCATTGTTCACTCTCTTGATTTTTAGGAAAGGGAGTAGATTAGAGATATTATAATTTAAATTAGATTAATTCAAGTCATAAATTGAATGTTAAAATTGAGAAACAGTCAGCCATACAAAGGAGGTTATGGCAAAAATTTTCTTAAATTTTGTGGAACTAAAGTTTATCATTAGTTTATTCTAAAAGAGTAATTCCCTCCGTTTGTGCATTCTAAAAGATTTATTTTTATATCAAAAGTTTTATCCTCATTAAAATTGAATTTATGCATAGAAGGATGCATAAAAGATCTATTTTTATTTCAAAAGTGTTATTCTCATAAAAAAATTGATTTTATGCATAGAAAGATGCATAAAGAAATTTATTTTTATTTCAAAAGTGTTATTCTCATTAAAATTGAATTTATGCATAGAAGGATGCATAAAAGATCTATTTTTATGTCAAAAAAGTTATTCTCATCAAAATTTGATTTTATGCATAAAGAAATTTATTTTTATTTCAAAAGTGTTATTCTCATCAAATTTGATTTTATGTATATAGAAAGATTCATAAAGATTTTTTTTTAATTTCAAAAGTGTTATTCTCATCAAATTTGATTTCATGCATAGAAAGATGCATAAAGAAATTTATTTTTATTTCAAAAGTGTTATTCTCATCAAAAATTATTTTTATGCATAGAAAGATGCATAAAGAAATTTATTTTTATTTCAAAAGTGTTATTCTCATTAAAATTAATTTTTTTGCATAGAGGGATGCATAAAAGATTTAATTTTATTTCAAAAGTGTTATTCTCATCAAATTTGATTCTATGCATAGAAAAATGCATAAAGAAATTAATTTTTATTTCAAAAGTGTTATTCTCATCAAAATTTGATTTTATGCATACAAAGATGCATTAAGATTTTTTTTAAATTCAAAAGAGTTATTCTAATTAAAATTGATTTTATGTATTGAAAGATGCATAAAGGATTTATTTTTATTTTCAAAAGTGTTATTTTTATGAAAAAATTGATTTTATGCATAGAAAGATGCATAAAGGATTTATTTTTATTCCAAAAGTGTTATTTTCATTAAAATTTGATTTTATGCATAGAAAGAAGCATAAAAGATTTATTTTTATTTCAAAAGAGTTATTTTTCTTAAAATTAAATTTTTGCATAAATAGATGCATAAAAGGATTTTGTTAAAAGTGTTATTTCCACTGAAGTTGATTTTTATGCATAAATAGATGCATAAAGAATATTTATATCAAAAATTAGAATTCTCTTGAATTCTATGTGCAAACGAATGTGATGTGATGAGATGTGATGAGAATCTGATAGATAAGAATGAATGGATGGATGGATATGATATGAATAGAAGTGATGAGAATGTGAGATGGATAGACGTGATGAGATGTGACGTGAATTAGATAGATGTGAATGATGGATGGATGGACATTGGATGTGAATGAATACAAGTGATGAGAATGTGAGGTGGATAGATGTGATGTGAATTAGATGGATGTGAATGAATGGATGGATTGGATGTGATATGAATAGAGGCGAAGAGAATGAGAGGTGAATAGACGTGATGTGAATCAAATCGATGGGAATGAATGGATGAATGGATGTGATGTGAATAGAGGTGATGAAAATGTGAGGTGATTAGATGTGATAAGATGTGATGTGAATCAGATAAATGTGAATGAGTGGATGAGATGTGATGTCATGTGAATCAGGATGTAAATGAATGATATGGAATGTGAATGAGTATGTGAAAGAATGGATGTGGATGTACGTAAAAGAACGCATATAGATGTGTATGTGAAAGAATGTGATGTGATGTGACATGAATATATGTAGATGTGAAGTGATAGATATGAATGTATGGATAGATATGAGTAGTCGTACATGTGAACGATTGGATGGATGTGGATGAATGAGATAAGATGTGTATGAATGAGATATGATGTGGATAGAAGTGATGTGATATAATGGTGATGAGAATGAATGTGATGTGATGGGATGTGAATCGGGATAGATGTGAATGAATGAGATGTGAGGTAAAATGAATGGATGAGTTGTGAGTGAATGTGATGTGGTCTGAATGGATGAGATGTGAATGAATGTGATTTGATATAATGGTGATGAGAATGAATGTGATGTGATGGGATGTGAATCGGAATAGATGTGATAGGATGTGATGTGATGGGATGTGAATCGGAATAGATGTGAATGAATGAGATGTGATGGGATGTGAACCGGAATAGATGTGAATGAATGAGATGTGAGGTAAAATGAATGGATGAGTTGTGAGTGAATGTGATGTGGCCTGAATGGATGAGATAAAAATGATGTGATTGGATGAGTAGGAATACTTATGAAATGGTTGTGGAATCAAATAATGTGGTTTGATGTGGAACAATGTGGAAAGACGAGAGTTTGTTATGGAAACCGTATTTATGACTTGTTTTTAAATGAGTGTTTTATGTCAAAAATGCTGGGGAAGCATTTTGACCATCTAGTGAATGAGTTCGTGGAGACCTAATCTGATAAAGTTGCAATAGCTGATAGAGAGTAATTGGAGGACGTGTACCAAGGTGACGGAGAGTAATTGGAGGATGTCTTGTGTAGCAAGGTCGGCCACCAATGTCTTGACCAAATGGCGAGCTTCCGGTGCGGTGGATGAGGGACCAAGGAAGCGGCCTATGAGTGAAGTGCTAGGTCACCTGCGAAGGATCCTAGAGGGTGCTGACCATATGGTGCTCAGGCTCTGGGTCACCGACGATACCCACGCGTGCGTCGGGAAAGATATTGGAACAAGGAGTAAGAGTTGTTTTCTTAATTCGGGCATGGATCTAGTTGATTGACCTTGCTGGTCCTCAACAACGGATGAGTCCATGGCTCTTTTATATGGATCCGTTAATTGATCTTGCTGATCTTCAACGGAGATTCCATTTTTGATATGTGAATATATTGCCGATTACTACTATGAGTTGCTAGGAACTATCGAAAAGGCCCTTGAGTGGACAGGTGGTGAGCGTTCTAGTTGCCAATGATGCCATAGGTACACCGATGAAGGAATGATTGGAAATAAGGATTCAACTGGAGATTTTGAGGATTATGATCAATGACACAATGGTTTCATTAAATGATTATTTTTAAAGATAGCTGATTATGTGAAAAAGGCAATTTCATATTGGGTGTGTAAGTGGTGTGACTAGTTTTAAGTTTGCATGAATATCCGGCTAGGGGGCCTGGGAATTCTTTTCCCTGGTACCTGGGACAAAAACCTAACCAAATTCTTAATTGGATCCCATCACTACAGTGGTTGGGAGGTTGGCTAACCCATGGGACTGGATGGGGTTAGGCTGGACTGATGGATCCCTAAATTGAGACTCAATTCTGTTATGGTACGATAGATGAAGTAAATCCCGGACAAAAATTATTCTATGGAAAAGAATCAACGGCTGTGCCTCTCAATGAGGAAAAAAGCATTGGTCTCTATGATCCAAGTGCAATCTTTTTCCTGATCTAACTATGGGACTTACGGGCTCGATCAGATCAGTTCAGTTAGTTAAGACTTTTGACTACGTTAGAGAAAATTTATCCTAGAAGAATCGCCCGTGCTTTTCGAGGAAGGGAAGTTTTTCTGGGTTCGATTTTGGAAGAACCGATGGATTAGTCTCTTGTCCGGATATCCATGGGCGAGGCCCTGAGTGTGGGACCCTGCCCCACGCAAGAAGTGCTACTTCCGTTACTAGCACCCCTGAATTCGTTGCGCGGTGGGGACAGGGATCTTACAGCTAGTATCAGAGCAAATTGGCTAATGAGGACCAACCGAGAAGCCAAAAATGTCAAAAATTTATGAAGAAGCAGTAAAAGGTTGTAATTGCGTGATAAAATTCATACAAATTGTTATTCAGATTGAAATTCATAAATTAGTAATTGGGTCTTCAAATGGAAGTATCGCAATTGCATGGAATCCCTGACTTGCTCAAGACCTAGACATGATGGTATTTACCTTATAGTTCCAAGGACTGTGACTACCCATATATACCGAGGGTATAACTGCAGCTCTTTCCTGGCAGTATATACGAGTAAATCTAAGACTTGAAATTATAAGCATAAATGCTATCTAGATGATGAGTTCGAATGTGGGTGATATGATTTTTAAATTCTGGTTGAGAACTGATGAGTTGATTTGGATTCTGATTGAAAAATGATGATTCTTGAGTTTTGGTTGAAATGTATTAAGCTGAGTAAAACCACAATGAGGATGAATGGGACAAGTCCCTGTGATGATGTTCATAACTAGAATGACGTTAATGACTTCAGCAAATCACTATGAGATTAGTGGATTGTGCTGACAGATTGCTGATGTTTACACTTGACCCAATGGATCAAGTTAAGGGATGTCAAATCACTATGAGATTAGTGGATTGTGCTGACAGATTGTTGATGTTAACACGACCCAGTGGATCAAGTTAAGGGATGTCAAATAAAAAATATGCATAATTGAAAATTTCCATGGAGGACTGTTCAGATAGAAATTTTGGTCTAATGGACCATTATTTTGATAAGGAATTGAATGATATGATCTGAGTGAATTGTTATCTGATGATGAGTTCTATATAAGGGATCTTTATCCTAGGATTCTGTTGGGTTCATCAGACTATAAGGAACCCCATAATCAGTTAAAGAACCTCCCCTTCTGATCTTATAATTATTTCCCTCTCTGAAATAAAAGAAAGATCCCGTTTTACCCTCTTTTAGCCTAGAGAGAGAAAATGTCTAGAGAGAGATAATTCAAAATTGAGATATTTTTGGATATAAAAATCCTCCTAGTGTCTAAAATGGTTTCCCCGAAAACAGAAATTCAAAAAGAACTTTCCAATGTGCAATTGGAATAAATTGAAAATAGGTAATAAGGACCTTAGCCTAAGGGTCCAGATTTTTAGAATTTTTAAAATTATGCTCCAATTAAGGTTCCTATGGACCAATAAGATTAATCCAAATGTAGGAAGGAGATAAATTGAAGAATAAAAGAAAATCCCCCAAAAATGAGTAAATACTCACATAAGATGAAGAGTTGACTAAGGACAAGGTTTATTAGTTAAAAAAGAAGAGATATTTAGAGGAAATGATGGGGAATTCCCCTCATGAAGGAGGTTCCTGTTTCACATGTGTGGAGGAGTTTTAAACTCATAAATAATGAGATATTTCATCTCTCCTCTCTCCTGTTTCAACTAGATCCAAAAAGTAAGCTAAACTGACCCAAAAATGGTCAAAAATTTACCAAACTGATCTAGAAAATTCTAGGATCAGTTTGCTTGGTTAGAGGCTCGTTTTTTCCTATAAATAGAAGCCTCCCCCTTTGTAAAAGCTTAATGGTGTTTATGCACTGTTACTCTGCTTCTATCGTCCTGAGCCATTTAACATTGAATTTCTTGATAATTTAATTGTTTTGGCCTAATCCTCTCCAAGTGAATTTGGTGGCCACTCTTGATCCAAACAAGACTAGAAACCTCAATCCCTCAAGCCAAAGGAAAGCTTACAAGCTCCATGTAAGCTTAATTCTTACTTATTGTGTGAATTTTAAATCTATGGTTTTCTTAAATTTTATGCTTTGTAAATGTTTGAATTAAAATCTGTTGCTATGCCTTGATGGAAAGGCCACCCCCTTCTCTTCTTTACAATTTAGCCCTTCCTAATCCTAGAAAGTTCAATTAAAAGATTGATTAACCTCTTTTCATTGTTTACTCTCTTGATTTTTGAAAAATGGATATTAGAATTCAAATTGGATTCTAAAAGAGTAATTCTCTCCGTTTGTGCATTCTAAAAGATTTATTTTTATATCAAAAGGTTTATTCTCATTAAAACTGAATTTATGCATAGAAGGAAGCATAAAAGATCTATTTTTATTTCAAAAGTGTTATTCTCATCAAAAATTTAATTTTATGCATAGAAAGATGCATAAAGAAATTTATTTTTATTTCAAAAGTGTTATTCTCATTAAAATTAAATTTATGCAGAAGGATGCATAAAAGATCTATTTTTATTTCAAAAGTGTTATTCTCATCAAAATTTGATTTTATGCATAGAAAGATGCATAAAGAAATTGATTTTTATTTCAAAAGTGTTATTCTCATCAAAATTTGATTTTATGCATAGAAAGATGCATAAAGAAATTTATTTTTATTTCAAAAGTGTTATTCTCATCAAAAATTGATTTTATGCATAGAAAGATGCATAAAGAAATTTATTTTTATTTCAAAAGTGTTATTCTTATTAAAATTGAATTTATGCATAGAAGGATGCATTAAAGATTTATTTTTATTTAAAAAGTTTTACTCTCATCAAATTTGATTTTATGCATAGAAAGATGCTTAAAGAAATTTATTTTTATTTCAAAAGTGTTATTCTCATCAAAAATTGATTTTATGCATAGAAAGATGCATAAAGAAATTTATTTTTATTTCAAAAGTGTTATTTTGATTAAAATTGATTTTATGCATAGAAAGATGCATCAAGGATTTATTTTTATTTCCAAAAGTGGTATTTTCATGAAAAATTTGATTTTATGCATAGAAAGATGCATAAAGGATTTATTTTTATTCCAAAAGTGTTATTTTCATTAAAATTTGATTTTATGCATAGAAAGAAGCATAAAGGATTTAATTTTATTTCAAAAGAGTTTTTTTCCTTAAAATTGAATTTATGCATGAATAGATGCATAAAAGGATTTTGTTAAAAGTGTTATTCCCATTGAAGTTGATTTTTATGCATAAATAGATGCATAAAGAATCTTTATATCAAAAATTAGAATTCTCTTAAATTCTATGTTTAAACGAATGTGATGTGAATAGATGTGATGAGAATCTGATAGATGTGAATGAATGGATGGATGGATGTGATATGAATAGAAGTGATGAGAATGTGAGGTGGATAGATGTGATGTGAATTAGATAGATGTGAATGAATGGATGGATGGATGTGATATGAATAGAAGTGATGAGAATGTGAGGTGGATAGATGTGATGTGAATTAGATGGATGTGAATGAATGGATGGATGGATGTGATGTGAGTAGAGCTGAAGAGAATGAGAGGTGAATAGATGTGATGGATGTGATGTGAATAGAGCTGAAGAGAATGAGAGGTGAATAGATGTGATGAGATGTGATGTGAATCAGATAGATGGGAATGAATGGATGGATGGATGTGATGTGAATAGAGGTGATGAGAATGTGAGGTGAATAGATGTGATAAGATGTGATGTGAATCAGATAAATGTGAATGAGTGGATGAGATGTGATGTCATGTGAATCAGGATGTTAATGAATGATATGGGATGTGAATGAGTATGTGAAAGAATGGATGTGGATGTACGTAAAAGAACGGATATAGATGTGTATGTGAAAGAATGTGATGTGATGTGACATGAATATATATAGATGTGAACTGATAGATATGAGTGTGATGTGATGTGACATGAATATATGTAGATGTGAAGTGACAGATATGAATGTATGGATAGATATGAGTAGTCGTACATGTGAATGATTGGATGGATGTGGATGAATGAGATAAGATGTGTATGAATGAGATATGATGTGGATAGAAGTGATGTGATATAATGGTGATGAGAATGAATGTGATGTGATGGGATGCGAATCGGGATAGATGTGAATGAATGAGATGTGAGGTAAAATGAATGGATGAGTTGTGAGTGAATGTGATGTGGTCTGAATGGATGAGATGTGAATGAATGTGATGTGATATAATGGTGATGAGAATGAATGTGATGTGATGGGATGTGAATCGGGATAGATGTGAATGAATGAGATGTGAGGTAAAATGAATGGATGAGTTGTGAGTGAATGTGATGTGGTCTGAATGGATGAGATGAAAATGATGTGATTGGATGAGAGTAGGAATACTTATGAAATGGTTGTGGAATCAAATAATGTGGTTTGATGTGGAACAATGTGGAAAGACGAGAGTTCGTTATAGAAACCGTATTTATGACTTGTTTTTAAATGACTGTTTTATGTCAAAAATGCTGGGGAAGCATTTTGACCATCTAGTGAATGAGATCGTGGAGACCTAATCTGATAAAGTTGCAACAGTTGACGGAGAGTAACTGGAGGACGTCTCTTGTAGCAAGGTCGGCCACCAATGTCTTGACCAACCTTGGTTCGATTAAAATGGCGAGCTTCCGGTAGGGTGGATGAGGGACCAAGGAAGCGGCCTATGAGTGAAGCGCTAGGTCACCTGCGAAGGATCCTAGAGGGTGCTGACCATATGGTGCTCGGGCTCTGAGTCACCGACGATACCCACGCGTGTGTTGGGAAAGATATTGGAACAAGGAGTAAGAGTTGTTTTCTTAATTCGGGCATGGATCTAGTTGATTGACCTTGCTGGTCCTCAACGGATGAGTCCATGGCTCTTTTATATGGATCCGTTGGTTGATCTTGCTGATCTTCAAGGGAGATTCCATTTTTGATATGTGAATATATTGCCGGTTACTATGAGCTAGGTGTTTGGGGTAGACCTTAGGCAGATTATTTTTCAAGTTATATGTATGGATTTTTGGTATTTTTTTGGAAGTCGGTTAGCTTTGGGATCTTGGAAGGTAGAGTCGTGGGAAGTCTATATAGTTGGAGCCGTTTTGTTTAGTGGTACACGAATATGGTTCTTGGCGGATTTTATGTGTAGCTATGGCGGATTTTGTAATGGCAATATAGTTGATAGATTTTGTGCTTCACTTATTCTAGTCATTTTCATTTTGTATTCCGTGTATTGAGAGTAGTGCAAGTGCAGCTCTGTTGTGTGAGACGTGTGTAGAGTTGTAGTGAGTTTTCGGAGTAGGATGAAACTATGTTGGTTTGTCAGAGTGAGTGTCATTGTGAAGTGTCAAACCTAGAAATGGAGAAATACTGCTCTGCTCAGGCAACAATAAACACTGGCGATCACGGTGGTTATGATGGGTGTTCATGGTCGAGTTCACTTTCTTCTGTTAGAAGGACGGGTGCCAAGAAGATGCAGAACAGCAGTAGAAGTGATGGTTGTAGAGGTGGTTATGTTTTCTTAGAAGTCAAGTGCTAGGCGGTAGTTTGGGATAGAGAATTCGCAACAGTTCCTTCATTCATATTTTACTAGGTGGGTAGCGAGGCAACGAGGTTTGCAGCAACGAGAGAATGACCCAAATGCAGAAAGGCATGAAGGTGGTGAAGATAGTGGGATGCAACGTGATAGTTCAGAGTATGAGTTAGAGCCTAGTGCAGAGGATTTAGCAGAAATAGAGGAATATGGAGGCATTTTCAATGAGCCAAGAGAAGAAAGTCAATGGGATCCGGTTGTGATAGTAGGAGGAGTTTTGTTACAACATTTGTTTCTAGTAAGGAGGCGATTGGATTTTGATCCACTGCGGATTGAAGGGTTTATCGGCACCACCTCCATCACCAGTATCGTCCTTATCATCTTTTGCAGGGCATTTGACCCCTAATATGCTAAGGTATATGGCAGTAGTGGCTAGAGCAGATTTTCGCGTCAAATTCAGGACCTTTTCAGGGAAGTCTAAACAAGACCCCGATTGCCATGTAGCTCAATTCGAGACAAGATGGCAGGCCGCGAGAGGATTTGACGGAGTGTATGATGCGCAAGCCAAGATGCGACAATTCCAAGTGACACTGGATGGAAGAGCCATGCAGTGGTTGAGCAATTTCAATGCAGGTTATTTTGGAGACTATTTGGCATTAAAGAATGCATTTTTGAACAAGTTCAGAAAGGAGAAAACTCCGAATGATGTTCTTGCAAAGATTAAAGCAATTAAGCAGAGGAAAATGTTTGTGGAGGATTACACTCAGAAGTTCAATCAGTATCTGAGAAGGCTTGCAAATGCTGAGAGGCCGACGGATGAAATGTTGGCCGGATACTATATGAATGGTTTGAGGAAGGAACTGCGGAATGCAGTAGCAGGTGTGGATGTCGGAGGAGGTTTGGATGGTTTGATAGAAACTACCACAAGAGCAGAGAAGCGCTTTGGAGTAATCAATCCGAGTCCTTCAAAGCGGAGTTCTCGGGAATCTAAGAAGAAAAAGAAGGGAAGGAAGAAGAAGAGATCTTTAGATGACAGTAGTGATGATGATTCTGATTCAGACACAGATTCAGATTCTAAGTCAAAGACATGTAGTGGTTCCGATTCTGCTTCAGATTCCGATTTAGATTCGAGTTCAGACAAGGGGGATAAGAACCGAAAGCATAAGAAGAAGGATAAAGAAAAGTCCAAAGGAAGTTTGGTTGAAAAGATGGTGGAGAAAAAGTTGAAAGAAATGGGGGTTAAGCAGGAGTCAGAATCAAGTAGCGAGAAGCCTCATTGTGATATTTGTGAAATTGATGGTCATAAAACAACCAATTGTTGGTACAATCCTAATTTTAGGGGACCAATTCCGGAGCGCATTCAGCAAAGGATTCAGCAAAATTTGGCACAAGCAAGTGGAGTATTTCCGGAAACTGCAAGACAGTAGAGGACATTTAATAATTCGGGTTGGAGTGGACAACAACAGCAGTGGAGGCCACCTTTTAATCAAAATAGGTCATACAGAGGCAATTTTAATCAGGGTTACTGACCACGATATGACGGTTATCCAAATTTCAGGCCTTGGGGAGAAAATTGGCAGCAACAGTAGGGATGGCAGCAACCCCCAAAATGGCTTTCTTGCCTTCAGGAAATTGCACTAAATCCCAAGTCTCATTTCCATATAGTGCATCCATCTCCTCATCCATAGCTTTCTCCCAACACAAATTTCCAACAGCCTCATCAATGCATGTGGGCTCTACAACCTGCACAACCTTTGCCATATATGCATAGTGATGTGCCACATAACCATCATAGGTAAACCTCTGCACATGGTTTTTCACTCTCCCAGATCTTCGCAGCTTTTCATTCATGGCTTCCATAGCCTTCTTTACACCAGGTGTTCTCATAGCTGGGATCCCGAGCTCCTCATCAAGGCTCATCTCTGAGCAACTAGACTCTCCATCAACATGAGAATGCCCTGCAGAAATGTCAGGCATACCAAGGGGCTCAACCACTTTCTCTTTTCATTTACGTGATATACTAATCACATTTGTAGGACTGGTATTATGACGTAGCCTGCCACTCCATGGTCTATTGGACTCTCCTGGTCCACTCAAAGACTGTGATTGCTGACCTACATTCTGTGCAACCACACTTCCACTCACATCAGCCCCAACAGCTTCTTTTTCAGCAGCATACCAGCTGCTCATCTCATCAAAGACAACATCCCTGCTTACCCTCAACTCACGTGTAGTAGGGTTATAACACCTGTATCCCTTTTGCTCAAGGGAATATCCAATAAACACACATTTTTTAGCTTTTGGATCCAGCTTAGTTCTCAGCTCATCTGGCACATGCACATATGCAATACATCCAAAAACTTTCAGATGAGACAAATTAGGTTTTCTGCCCAGTAAACCTCTCCTCTAGAGTTACATCATGTATGGCTGCAGTTAGAGTCCTGTTCATGATGTATACTGCTGTAGAAACAACCTAAGCCCAATAGCTATGCAGCATATTCTTCTCTTCCATCAATGCTCGTGCAATCTCAGCAATGTGCCTGTTTTTCCGCTCAGCAACTCCATTTTGCTGTGGAGTGTATCTGCATGTAAACTGTCTTCGAATACCATTCTTCTTCAAAAATTCAGAGAACTCATTGGAGAAGTACTCTCCCCCTTCATATGACCTTAGGCACTTTACATATTTCCCTGTTTGCTTTTTAACCAAAGCTCTGAAATTCTGAAAGTGAGTGAACACCTCACTCTTCTCCTTCATGAAATATACCCACACTTTCCTTGTGTGGTCATCAATGAATGTCACATAATACTTGCAGCCTCCCATAGACATGGTCTTCGTAGGACCCCATACATCTGAATGCACAACATCTAGTGCATTTCTGCTCACATATCTGTTACGTGGAAATACATGCTTTGTTTGCTTTCCAAATTGGCATGCTTCACATATTCTCTGCATACCTTCCACTTTAAACTTTGGCAGCCCTGTCACAATTCCTTTAGTCTGCATAGACTTCATTCTCTGCACATTCACATGTCCAATTCTTTTATGCCAAATGTCTGTGTCTGCAAACAATTCGTGAACCATTTGCAAACATCGCAGCACTCATTTCAGGCATGTCTACATTCAACGTAAACATTCTGCCCACTTTGTTGCCTTTTGCAACCAACCTGCACTTGTCTTTAAAGTCTTCAACATAACAACCATCAGGGTTAAACCGAACCTGCAAACCCTGCTCAATCATCTGATCAACTGAAACCAGATTCTTTGTTATATTCAGAACGTGAAGTACATCTGCAAGGTACTTCACTTTGCCATCCTGCATAGACAATGGCACATCTCCAACATGGGCAATTGGATGAGCAGTGTCATCCCCTGTTTCCACAAAACTTGGTCTTTCAAGGTTTTTCATCTCCTTGAACCACTCCCCATGACTTGTCATGTGGTTCCAACAACCTGAATCCACATACCATACATCATCTTTTTGTGCTGCTTCAACATTTTCAGACATGGCATTCACGTCATGCTGCATAACAAACAACCTTTCATTATCCTCATTGTTTCTGCTTGAGGATGCATAGTTGTTTTGTTGCACTTTCCCATTTTGCATGTCAGCCTGCTTCTTATAACCTTCTGCCTGCACATGTCCAGGCTTACCACAATAAAAGCATTCACGTGCATCATTATATTGCCTTTGCCAATTTCCATGTCCTCTTTGACTCCCCCTGCCTCTGAATTTGCCTCTTCCACCTATGTGTTGTTGATGTTGCTGTTGTGTATTTTGGGACTGTTGTTGCTGCTGCGCTGCTGGGGCCATAATTCTGATTACCTGTTCGGCCACCTCCTTGACCGCGTCCACGACCTCCTCTACCTCGTCCTCTACCTGAACTTGTGTAGAAGGCCTGTTGCTCTGAACTGTTTTTGTTTTGTGAAGACTGTTGGTCTTCACCCAAGCTCTTCTCTTCTATAATCAGCATAGACACCAAATCTGTAAAGTTGGGAATGTTTTCCCGAGTCTGAATAGACATCTTGAATGCCTTGTATTGTGGCCCGAGACCACGTAGACAGACTTCTATCTTATCATCATCATCTACTGACACACCAATAGATGCAAGGGATTCCACAATACCCTTTATCTTCAATGCATAGTCATTCACAGACATGCTCTTTTTCTCCACAGTATGAAGTTCATTCTTCAACTGTATCTTACGTGCCTTGGTATTTGTTTCATAGAGTTTTACCAAGGTGTCCCACGCCTCCTTGGGAGACTTGGCATCCTGAATGTGCCCAATCATGGTGTCATGTATACTAATGGAGAGCCAATACATAGCTTTCCTGGCTCCTTGGTTCCAGTCTTTAAACTCTTTCACATCTGCAGCAGTCGAATTTAAGTCCGGCCGGTATCTCTAGTGCCTCTTCATGCTCACCTTCTATGTAGTCCCAATAGCCCTTTCCCATTAGAAAATTCGTCAACCTAAACCTCCAAGCATGGAAATTGTTCTTATCAAGCTTCTCAGCCACAATCTGGATTATGCCATCATTTGACATCTTGCCAGACACACAATTTTACCAGAAACAGCACTCTAGTTTGTCCTGCACAAACTGCTATATTTCTGTAGTGGTACTGTAGTACTCTCAAATGTCACAACCTGTGACCTCAATGTGCATACATACACCCAATGGCAACTGTTGACCTCTTTGTAGCACCCACAGTGTCTGCATAGCCAATCTGTCTTCCTGCAGTTCTTAAAACAGAGTTCTGCAGAGAACCGATGACTTACCCGCAGTGCTTGAAATCGCCTGCTTTCTGAAAAACGGAGGTCAGACGCGCCCGAAACGCTTTTTTGGCCCAAAAACTAGTGTCCAATAGGACAATATGTTTTCCTTATAGCTTTACTCCCGCGAAGAAAGCTCCTCAATCATAAATCGTTTGCCAGTGCCTCCCGTAGAGCTCCCGACAAGGTGTAGTCACTAACACAAATAGGTCTTACCCTCGTACCGCTTCTTGTGGTTCTCTTGCCTGCAGCTCAGCCCTTAGCACGAACGAGGCTCTGATACCATGAAAAGATGCAGGGGGGAAGAGAGCTTGAGCTCTTGCAAGCACACAAACACTCACAAAACCCTAATAGAGAACACACAAGGTGAGAGGCTGAAAATCTTCTTCTTCTTCAACACTCAACACACCATATACAAAGATAAGAGTACACAATATGAAAGGTACTCAAGCAAATACATACAAGGGTTCTCTATAGTGTGAACCCAACTAAATGAGCTGGCGCTATAACTATGCCAGTCTCTAGAATGGCTGTCACAGAGCCTGTCATCCCATTGGTCGCATATCACCCAAGATCTCACCAACCATGCCAGTGGTATAAGTGTGGGGCCTATCCCCCACCAGGCGGGTCAGTGTCCACCGCCTCATCAGATGAGCTCGATATCTCAACAAATTCAAGTTGACCTGGCAGAGATCTTCAGACACCTGTCTCTCATGTGCCTTGACTTGGTAGAGATCTTTAGACACCTATCTCTCCTGTGCCTTGGCCAACAGCATCTCCCTATGTGAAACGGCAACCACTTCCTATTGATGGTAGATATAATCCATCATTTGCGTGATTAGCTCTCTGGCCATGTGTGAAAATCCCAAAGTAAAATTTGGCATGTCACCATGGACTACATGGATGCTTTTGGTGTAGGCTTGGCTGGATCAAAAGCTACCTGATTGTGCCTAGCAGAGAGTGTGTAAGGTATTATGTTGTGATGCATTCAGGGAGGAGGGTCCAACCTCTGTGAAAGGTGGAAACTCTATAAAGTGATCCAGGGGCGGTGTCTCATAAAGGTTATGCTAGAAGAAGTCTTGCTTCTACTTCTCCTCCTCCTCTGTGGTCTTTTTGCTTGCTTCTGCAGAGGTGCCAACTCCTCCTGTGTAGAGCTTAGATTGGGTGGTGGGGGTAATTGCTGTGTCGTGAGCTCTTGGTGCCTCTTTGTTGGTGGGGAGTGGGGAGAGTTTTGTGGGGCGAGGGTAGAGATGTGATGACCATGTCATCAGGGTCACTTAGCTAAATGGTATGGGGTAACTCCTCCCACTCGGCCACATGATAAAGCACCCTGGTAAGTAGTGTGGCCACTACCAACTTCCCTTGTGGGTTCGAAACAAACTGCATGAAGCTCTTTGAAGAGATACTCTGCCTAATTCACCATCTGGCCTTAGTGCACACAGGCCAATGTGGTCATGTTGCACTTGTTTAACCCGTCCGTCTAGTGATGACGAGTGGAAAGTAAAAACTGCAGGGCATGGGCTGGCATGATTAAATCCTCTCGGGTGATGTTTTCCCACTCCACCACATCTTTGTTTGGGTTGCCTCTATATATGCCCCTGGTCTCAACTTGGGGGCATTGGTGAGCCTGACATAGGGTTGGTCTAGGTTGGGGAGCTTCAAGGCATCTTTGATGAGCTCAATGCTGAGCTGGACCCTGTGTCTCTAGCCCTCATTGTACAAAACCTTGCTTGTATGTAGGTTGGAATCATAGGTCTCTAAAAAATACCTTGCTTGTATGTAGGTTGGCATCATAGGTCTCTAAAAAATACAAGTTGTTGGAGATTTGCCCCCATGGCTCCAAAGTAGGGAATCTCCCTAGGCTCAGCTGCTCCAGCTTCAATACAAAAGTGGGGTTGGCTGCTATGGCCCTATAGCATGGTCTAGTGAAATAGAGGAGCTTGTGCTCCACCTTGTGGTAATTCTCCATTAAGGAGTGCACTACGTGGCCATTCACCTGCTTTATCATCAGGGCCTTCCCTAGATGGGACAGTTATGTGGGGTTGTGGGCATACTCCTCAAATTTGCCCCCTGCCAGTCACTTTCTCCTGATGAAGGTATGGTGGAGGACCTCCTTGGAGGAGTTTGAAGGTATGGTGGAGGACCTCCTTGGAGGAGTTTGAAGTGTCAGTCATGGTGCAGAAAGTGTGTGAGGATGTAAAGGCTCAAGAGAAAATTTTGCAAGAGTCAGATTACAAGGAGAGCTGAAAGTGAGAAAATGAGGGGGTGGGTCCCATATTTATAGTTTTTTTAGAAGGGTATGGTTGTGGCATCACCAGTGAACGGGCATGGCAACTAGAATGAATGGGTGCGAGATCTAGAGAGCGAACGGCTGTGGCATGTGGAAAACTAAAGCGAACGACACGACAACTCCAACGAATGGCCATGGTATCATGATTGAACAGTCGTGGCCTCCTAATTTGGTGTTGGTATGGGCGTGGCATCCATTGGAAAGGGCGTACCGAACGGGTTGAGAAGGGAACAAGCAAGGCCTTTTGATTAATAGTTGGTGCGACCGTGGAAAATTTTAAACACTCGTGGCAAATGGTTGAGGAAGGAACAGGTGGGGCACTTCAATTTGTGTATTGGAATGGCCGTGGCATATCTGAACTTCTAAAGAGTGTAGCCGTGGAAAAAGCAGGTTGGTACGATCATGGCAGTTATGGTACGGCTGTGGCATTTGTGGTGCAGCTGTGGCACTTCCTTTTTTTTTTTTTGGCTCTACACCTTGAATTAGGTTTTGTACCCATAGGCTATGCTACAAACACCCCATTGCGGGTTTTGTATTGATTGCATGCGTAATTCGCCACATGGTGAGAAGTCAATTCCAATTTGGTGATGGTGAGGTAGGGGGAGGTACTTCCTTGAGGAATTCAAAAGATGTTGACAAGGGAGTACCAGTTGGTAAATAATGACGTGGTAGTATTCCATTTTGCAGCCTCATAATGATAGGTGGAGGAGTTGCTAACGTTGAGGGTATATCATTAGTCAGCTCTGTCGGGTAGCAGAATGGGGGTTATAGTGTCACTGTGAAGCTTTTGCTTCCATTTTTCCTAGGTAGTCTTTGTGGTAGAGGTCACCTTTGGTTACCATTGAAAGATAGGGGATTGTTGTGTGACATGAGTGGAAGTTAGGGTTGGGGAGATTTGGGGATCCAAATACGATGATTGCCCTTGTAGAAGTGTTCGGCTCATAGGAGAGGTTTGAGAATCCACCGAGGGGTTGGTGGTTTTAGGCATGGTTGAGAGTTTAATTGAGGATTGGGATGCCATGGAGAGCATTTAGGCCTATGTTTGTCTTGTACCCTGTAGGCTTGTGGTTGGTGAATTTGTTGTTGTCATGGGGGGGATAAGGGGATTTGGTTTTTCCTGTGGATGAGGGGAAGGATCGCTAGGGGATTCACAATGTAGATTTGCCTTCATCATAGCCTTGTCCTATGATTGAGAAGCTTTTTAGGTACCCAATGGGGAGATGGTATACCTGTGGAGTTTTGTTGGTTTTGTTAGAAATGTTAGTTTGGTTAATTTGGGTTGGTGGGTCAGCAGCTTGTGAGATGGTGATGTGAGAGTGGGTTTCTACCGAGCGTGGGGGTAGGGAGGTTGTGAGAGGCATTGATGTGGTTGGAATGATGAGTGGCTTTTTTTTAGGGGGATGGATTTGTGGGGGTGTAGTGACGGAATGATGGTGGGTGGTGAAGGGGGAAGTTCTTGGCACACACCTATTATAACCCATTCAACCCCTTCCAAGGAGTATTTCTTCATGCATGGTTCTTGTAGGCATCACATAGAACTTCCCTTCCAAGGGATTATTTCCAATGTAGAATAAAAGTGTGACTGTGCCTAAAAAATGAACATGCTGTGACGCCATTATGGCAACGATGCCAGGGGTTTTGTTTAGTGCTCGAGGGGGGGGGGGGCGGGGTCACTCATAAATATGTAAGCATAGCACGTGGGTTCAACAGAAGGGATTTTAAAAATCCTTTTTTTACACATTTTTTACATACAGAAGTTTACCACTTAAAGGGGCTATTCACAAATTGAATAGAAAAAGGGTGTGTTTTATTCATGAAAAATTCACAGATAAGGGGTTTTTAAAGTAGGCCTTGAACACACGTGATACTACAGAGGGTTTATATTTAGTGAATCCTCCCGAGGTTATAATGTATAATTTATGAAAGATTTTAGTTAAATTTATCTTTTTGTATAGATAAACTTTTATGATGAAAGAGGAATTGCCACCATATTGAAATTCAAATAATTAAATAAGGAAAGTATAATTCCTAGTGCAAAGGAATTAATGAAGATTTTTATTTAATTTTAAGAGAAAATATGGTTAAATTTATCTTTTTGTATAGATAAATTTTTATGTGATGAAAGAGGAATTCCCACCATATTGGAATCCAATTAATTAAATGAAGAAAGTGTAATTTCTAGTGCAAAGGAATTAATGGAGATTTTTATTTAAATATTAAGAGAAAAATTTAAATAAATTTATCTTTTTGCATAGACAAGTTTAATCGATAAAAGAGGAATTCCTACTATATTGGAATTCAAATGTTTAGATGAGAAAAAGTGAAATTTTTAGCTTAAAGGAATTAATGGTTATTTTTATGTAATTTTTAAGAAGAATTTTAATAGATTTAATTTAGGGAAAAGAGGAATTCCCATGATAATTGGATTGCACTCATTGAAATGAGAAAAAGAAGGATTTTAAGTGTATTTAAAAAAAATAGGTATTGATATTTTAGTTAAAAGATGAATTTCCATGATAATTGAGAAAAGATGTATTTGAATTAAATTCTAATATCAAAAGATGAATTTCCATCATAATTCTACCTAATGAATTAAGGTTGAGAATTTATGTGGAAAAAAGGAAATCTTGGATAATTGAATCGGTAAAATCACTAAATGGATATTTACCCAAAAACTAGATGTTTAGTTGAAAGTATTAGTCAAGGCTTCCAAATTATTAAAAGGGCTCAGAAAAAGGCAAGCTGTGTACGTCGTTAAAATGAATCCGATAGACATAAAATGCAAGGCTAAAGAACCAGAGTGGTTAAGTGAGTATGTAGATGTATTTCCTAAAGAGCTGATTGAGATGCCTTCGTCTCTAGTGAAGTAGATCATGAGATCAAATTAACCCCCGGAGCTCAGCCGGTAGCCCAGCGTGCATACAAAATGCCAATCCCTAAAGCCATAGAACTTAAGGAGCAGTTAAGACAACTGTTAGAGCAGGGATTCGTCAGACCTAGTGTCTCACCTTGGGGGGCATCCGTTCTCTTACAAAAGAAGAAAGATGGAACGTTAAGACTTTGTATTGACTATAGAGGACTGAATCAATTAACAATTAAGAATAAGTATCCTATTCCTAGGATTAATGAACTTCTAGATCGGTTAAGTGGTACCCAAATGTTTACAAAGATAGATCTCAAATCTAGGTACTACCAAATCAGAATCAAGGAGCAAGACATCCCAAAGACAGCATTCAATACTCGCTATGGGCATTATGAGTTCACAGTCATGCTGTTTGGATTAACTAATGCCCCGACGACATTCAATCATCTTATGCAAGATATTCTCAGAGAATACTTGGATGATTTTGTTCTTGTCTTCTTTGATGATATCTTAGTATACTCGAAGAATGCTGCAGACCATGAAGATCATGTGTGCAAAGTCCTGGAAATCCTAAGAAAACACCAACTCTTTGCAAAGAAGAGCAAGTGTTCCTTCTCTGTTGACCAGGTGTAACACTTGGGATTCATAGTGTCAAAGGATGGGATTTCTCCTGACCCCGCAAAGATCCAAGCAGTAGTTGAATGGCTAGAACCTAATTCAGTAAAGGAAGTCAGAGGATTCCTAGGGTTAACCGGATGGTATAGGATCTTTATACCTAGGTATGCTCAGATAGCATCCCCTTTAACTAACCTTCTCAAGAAAAGTACACTTTTTCAGTGGACTGCAATGTGTCAGAGTGCCTTCAACAAGTTGAAGACAGCCTTAGTAACTAACCCTATCCTTAAATAGCCAGATTTTACCAAACCCTTTGAGGTAGTTATTACTGATGCCAGTGGATTTGCCTTAGGTGGTGCTCTAATGCAGGAAGGTCATATAGTAGCCTATGAATCCAGAAAACTCAGAACACATGAGAGGAATTATGTCGTCCATGACTTGGAGTTGCTCTGAGTAGTGTATGCTCTAAAGTTGTGGAGACATTATCTTTTAGGACAAAGATTCACCTTGATGACAGATCATCAAAGTCTGAAGAGTGGATCTTCACCCAAAGGGATCTCAACATGCATCAAAGGAGATAGATACAGACCCTGCAAGGATTTGATTTTGAAATAAAGTATCGGCCAGGGAAAGAAAATGTGGTTGTAGATGCTCTCAGCAGAAAAACCTCCTTGCTTGCAATTACAGTAGTGTCAAATCCATTGATCAATGAAGCAAAGGAGAAAATCATGCAGGACAAATTCTTTGCCCCTATTGCTACCCTTCTGATGCAAGAAAGCAAAGCAAGACTCCTCAGGAAATGAGTCGAGTTCTTGGATACAAACTAGATGAAGGATGCATGTATTATAATAATCGGTTATGTATCCCCAATGATGCGGGAATAAAGGAAAGAATTTTGAGAGAAGCCCATGATAGCCTAATAGCTGGACATCCAGGGTTTATAAAAACCTATATGTCTGTGAAGAAAAGCTTCTTCTGGCCAAGACTCAAAAAGGATGTACTTGATCATGTAAGGAAATGCTTAATGTGCCAAAGAATCAAGGTAGAGAGAGTCAAGATGCCAGGGAAATTGCAGCCTCTAGACATTCCACAGATGAAGTGGGAATGCATCAGTATGGACTTTGTCACTGGATTACCTTCAGTGCAATCAGGTTACAACTCCATTTTTGTGGTAGTTGAAAAGATAACCAAAGTTGCCCATCTGATTCCAGTGAAAGAAACATACTCTACAGTGGATGTTGCCAGAGTTTTCCTTAAGGAGATCTTCAGATTGCATGGTTTACCCAGGAGGATAGTAAGCGACCGAGATCCCAAATTCACATCAAAATTCTGGACTGCATTCTTCGAAGCAGTAGGAACTTTCTTGGATCTCAGCACAGCCTATCACCTCGAATCAGATGGCCAGTCGAAAAGGGTGAATCAAGTAATTGAAGATATCATTTGTTGCAACAGGGAACCCAAGAAGTGGTTAAGTCATTTGCATCTGGTTGAATTTGCTTACAATGCTTCTTATCATCGGAGCATTGGGATGAGTCCTTTCAAAGCTTTGTATGAACAAGATTGCCTTACACCATTGACTTGGTTTGACCCATTGATCAGAGTCGAAATGTCCAGACAAATGCTTGATGACATGGACCAGCAGATGTAATCAATCCGTAAAGATATAAAGGCCGCCCAAGACAGGAAAAAGCAGTATGCAGATAAAAAGAGATCTGAGAGAGAGTTTGAAGAATCAGATATGGTCTTCATTTGAGTATGACCAAAAATAAGTTCCTTATCCTTAGGGAAGTACAAGAAGCTCTCTCCCAAATACTGTGGGCCGTATGCTGTCATAAAGAAAGTGGGCAATCTAGCCTACAAACTTCTTCTGCCTCCCCATCTCAAGGTACATGATGTATTCCATGTCAATTTGCTTAAGAAGTATGTATCTAGCCCGAATCACGTGCTTGATGATGAGCAATTGATCTCTCCGACTCAAGGCCAGATGGTACTCCAACTTGAGGAAATCCTTGACGTTCGAGAGAAGATTCTCAGGAGCAGAGTCCTCAGAGAATTCTTAGTAAAGTGGAAGTTCTTCCCTCTAGAAGACGCCACCTGGGAGAAAGAAGAAGAGTTGGCGAAGGATTACCCTCACTTTGAGGACATCTTGCATTTTTCAAGTGGGAGAGGATGTAAGATTCCTCCTCAGCCTGAATATCAAATAAGCCTCTACTTCTATCCCTTGTAATCATTCTATGATTCTGAATACAAGAAAATATCATTTTTTCTTGTTTTGTCTAGTGAGATAAAAAAATTCTAGAGAGTGGTAAATCAAAATTGGGATATTTTTAGATAAATAAATTCATCAAATATCAAAAAAATGTTTTCCTAAAACAAAAAATCAAAATAGATTTTCCAAGGTGCAATTGAAATTAATTAAATTTGATTCAGAAGACCTTAGCCTAAGGGTCCAGATTTTTAAATTTTTTTTGATTATGGTCCAATTAAGGTTCCTATGGACCAATAAGATTAATCCAAGTGTTGGGACAAGATAAATCCAAAGAACAAAAGAAAATATCCAAAAATGAGTAAATGCCCACATAAGATGAAGAGTTGACCAAGTACTAGGTTTATTAGTTAAAAATTATGATGTATTAATAAAAAAATGAGATATTTTGGAGTAATCATTCATTTTTGACACATGTGTAAGGAAAAGGGAGACTTTTAAGGAGGCACCTATTTCACATGCTTGGATGAGTTTAAAACTAAAAAATAATAGGATATTTTAATCTCTCCTCTCTCCTAAATCAAATAAAAAAGGAGCCAAACTGGTCCAAAACTCGTCCAAATTCAGCCAAACTGAAGCTGGAAAATTCTAGAACTCAGTTGGACTTAGTTAGTGGCCTCCCTCTCCTATAAATAAACCCTCATTTCTTTGTATTATTATCTGTGAACTAAACTATACCGGTATTACTCTAAACTAAGCTTAATTTCTATTATCCTCTAGAAACCTCTACAAAATTGAAGAGATTGGAGCTTCTCTCTCTCTTCAATCTTCCTTGGTGACTCCTACGACATACCAAACCAATTGATTGGCTACAATGACTAAAGAATCAAGCATTTTAGGAGGTAAAGAGTGAATTATGGTTTTTTTTCTATAATTTCTAAATGATTCTTTCTTCTCAACCCCTCTCAAGCTTGAGAAGCTTTAATTTGAATGGCTTTTGAATATTATTGAAATGTTTTAATGTATTGTAATAAAAAACACATAAATTTTTATTTATGCTTAATTTTAACGGTTTTTAAGCATTTCTTTCTTTGCCCCCAAAGAAAGGTCATTCCTATGACCTATTATCAATCCAAATGAAGCTTCTCATGAAGCATTTCTCTAATCCAAAAGTAATTTTTATGCTTGTCTAATTGAAGGTCAAAATAATGGCCTTTTAATGCTTTTATGATATTTATTTCATAGAGAAATTATGAATCAATCCATAAATGGATAATGATCCAATTAGTGGTCATTCTAATCATACTAATAATATTAAACTTCATTCTCTCAATTAAATTGAGAATTATCAGTAATAGTAGCAGAGCTATGGTAAAATTTTTGTAAATTAAACACATAAAACATTTTCATTCATAATATGAAAAGAGGACTTCCTACCATATTCTAGGAATTATCATCCTAGATTAATTGAATGATTCTCATTGTAATCATGAAGAAATTTATTTTTATAATTATGCATAATTAGTAAATTAGGAAAAAGAGAAATCCCCAAGACATTGAAAATCCATGTATTCCAATGATTTAGATAATAAAATTGGAATGCTAAAATAATGTATAATTTATGAACGATTTTAGTTAAATTTATCTTTTTGTATAGATGAACTTTTATGTGATGAAAGAGGAATTTCCACCATATTGAAATTCAAATAATTAAATAAGGAAAGTATAATTCCTAGTGCAAAGGAATTAATGAAGATTTTTATTTAATTTTTAAGAGAAAATATGGTTAAATTTATCTTTTTGTATAGATAAATTTTTATGATGAAAGAGGAATTCCCACCATATTGGAATCCAATTAATTAAATGAAGAAAGTGTAATTCCTAGTGCAAAGGAATTAATGGAGATTTTTATTTAAATATTAAGAGAAAAATTTAAATAAATTTATCTTTTTGCATAGACAAGTTTAATCGATAAAAGAGGAATTCCTACTATATTGGAATTCAAATGTTTAGATGAGAAAAGTGGAATTTTTAGCTTAAAGGAATTAATGGTTATTTTTATGTAATTTTTAAGAAGAATTTTAATAGATTTAATTTAGGGAAAAGAGGAATTCCCATGATAATTGGATTGCACTCATTGAAATGAGAAAAAGAAGGATTTCAAGTTTATTAAAAAAAATAGGTATTGATATTTTAGTTAAAAGATGAATTTCCATGATAATTGAGAAAAGATGGATTTGAATTAAATTCTAATGTCAAAAGATGAATTTCCATCATAATTCTACCTAATGAATTAAGGTTGAGAATTTATGTGGGAAAAAGAAAATCTTGGATAATTGAATCGGTAAAATCACTAAATGGATATTTACCCAAAAACTAGATGTTTAGTTGAAAGTAATCCTGGCAGAACTAAATTGAATGAATTTAGTTAGACTACGTGAGGTCGGACAGTAAACCTAATTGTCCTTCTCTCGATCTGAATCAGACAAAAACTTCGTGACCAATTGCAGTTACTAAATCCAAAGAATAGACTATCGAAACTAATCTAGTTTCTCCCTGACAAATCTCACCAAGAATCTAGTTGAATAAATGGATAAAATGACCAATCTCACCAAGAATCTAGTTGGATAAATGGATAAAATGATGGGTAGATTACCCTCATGAGAGATCAAGGATCCTCATTATTGAAACTGGGAATTATTGGAAAAAGGGTCTTTGGAGTCAATCTCAAACTGGAATCTCACTTGCATTGGAAACTCTGTTTTTCATTCAAAGGACTGTTTTATGCCAGAATGCTAGAGGAAGCATTTGGGTTCGTTGGAATAGCTGGCGGCGGGGAGTCGTCAAGGAACGTCGTCCGTGGCAAAGCCTGCCGAGGTCTTGACCAGCCTTGGTACGGTTAAAATGGTGTGCTTCCGGTACAATGGGCGAGGGCCGACGAAGCGGTCCCTGAGTGAAGTGCTAGGACACCTAAGGAGGATCCTAGAGGGTTCTAACTAGGCGATGCACGGGCTCGCGGTTGCTCTAGGACACCCAGGCGTACGTCGAGGAAGATATCTGATGGGGACAAAAAGGAAAAGTTTTTGGGAACAAAAATTTGATACTGGATCTCGTTGGTTGGCCAGATGGTCTTCAACAGAGAGTTCAAATGATGCATTTTTGTAATGCAATGGACTTGGAATTTTGGAAAATGATGATCGAAAATATTATGATTTTATTCAAGGATTGTCTTAAAGCCAGTTGAATCTCTTATAAATGGCAATTTCATATTGGGTGTGTATGTGGTGTGCCTATTTGATTTTTGTATGAATCGGTGGCTAGGGGGCCTGAGAACTCTTTTCCTCGGTACCCACCAATTCAGTGGTCGGGTGGTTGGCAAAAACCCAATCAAATCTTTATAAAGGAATCCCACCGATTGGGCTGGTGGATCGGAGGATTCATGAGAAACAACTAGATACGATTAGTTACATTAATCAGTTTAAATCCTAAAAAGACCTTGTTCTGTGTGAAGGGATCATCGGCTGTGCCTCAAAAATGAGGAAAAAAGTGGTGATTCCATGGACCAAGTGCAAGTCTCTTCTTGATCTGACCATGTGACTTCAGGCTTGGTCAGATCAGTTTAATTTAGTCAAGACTTGACTCGTTAGAGCAATCTCCTAGTTAAAATATTTTTCACCTTCCTGGCGGAATCGCCCGTGCCTTCTGGGCGAGGGGAGTCTTCCGGGTCCGGTCTTGGAGGGACCGCCTCCCAGGCTAGCCTCTCGTCTCGGACATCCGTGGGCAAGGCCCCGAGTGTGCAGGACCCCCACCCCGTGCGGGATGAACAAATTCTTATCAGAAATTGATAATAAAAACTCAGAAAAAGCATTTTTCATAATGTATTTTCATTCCGTAAGCTTCTTTAATGAAGAATTTTTAATCAAAGAAATTGTTTTTATAGATGGAAGTTCCCTATTTATCTGGTATTCCCGACCTCACCCAGTCTCAAGATATGACTACGTTCGCCTTCGAGCATCTCATCTCTTCTGTTTCAACTCGAACAAGCCGAGCAAGACTTGCACGCCATTTCGAGGATTTATATTTTCCTGACCTAGCGGAGAGACGACAGCATAAGTGGTTTGCAGGGCAGTATGTCCACGCCTCTTGCAACCGGCATGCAATGCTGAGATAGAACCTCTCATTGGCAATGATTCAGCTGAAAATGGTGCGTGGTGTCATTCTATATCATTCAACGCCTCGAAATTTCAAACTTTCATGCCAAGTCTAGACTCCTTAGTTGCTTTATTCCTAAGGAGAAGATAATAGCTCCCTTGTCAGTAAGTGAACGTTTGTATCAGGGCATGGCTATGGCTCAGTACCGTCGTCTTATGCGTCTCCGGAGGAGATTTTGAATTCTGGAGCCGAGCTGCTCTATGTACATATTGTAACTTTTATATAAATAAAGAAATGTTTTCTGGAGAAAAATTCCCTATTGTAGAAGTGATTGTTTATGGACGAACTGTTAAAGAAAAATCTGTTATCAGACATATGTCATCCAATAAGATCATTGTCTTGTTTAAGAAATTATTTTCCAAACCTCTTGAGTCTTAGGATCTCATGGACGATATCAAAATAAAAGTTTAATAATATATAATTTTTGGCAAAATCATGAGACGAGGAAACCGTGGCCGTCAGCCAGACCCTCTCTCTGCAGATGATGGGCTTGACCCTGATGTTCGCAAGGCTCTTCATAGGACTCAGCCAGGACCCTTCAAAGGACTCAGCCAGGACCCTTCAAAGGAGAAGGGGAGAACCTGGGCGAGGCTGTGGAGGAGAAATGGGTGGAAGCTATGGAAGAATATTTTGACGTCAAAGGCTACAATGAGCGGAGCAAAATGGCACTTGCCAGGCTGAAAATAGTGGAAATAGCCAGGGTGGCATGGAGGAACCACTGTGACACCAACCGTCTGGATAGAAATACTTAGTCCTGGAAAAACGACCTTAAAACCTATTTGAGAAAGAGATTTTTGGAAACCAAAATGAACGAATTCATAGAGCTAAAGCATGGGAGCAAAACCATCGAGGAATATCACCAGGCCTTTGCTCTTCTACTCAAATATTCACCACCTCTAGATGAAGAGCAACTCATGGCCAGGTTCATTCGGGGAATGAATGAACCCTTGGATACACTGGTCAAAAATGCCAAGCCAGTGTCCATGGCAGAAGTTGTCAGAATGGCGAAGGACTTTGCCAAAGTCTTCATCGTAAAAGTCCCGCCAAAGCCAGCTCCCTCATCCTTCAAGAGATTTCAGACACCGGGAAGTTCTTCCAACTTTCCGCCTCCAAAGAGACACCAAGGTCCTAACCAGAATCTGCAGACGGGAAGCTTCAAAAATGAAGGAAGACCTTTCCCCCGCCGAAGTACATTCTCGGGAACTCCGACTCTCTCCAGGATGCAAAGGGAAGACCTTCGAAGCGAGAACAAATGCTTCGGATGTCAGGGACTTGGGCACCAGCTCAAGGATTGCCCATCTCCTTTTGTGGGCCAAGGAAGCCAAGGTCCTAAAGTTCCAAGACAAACTCCTTCATATCAGTCCAATTAGGGTCCCCAAAGCCAAAATCAGGGTAACCCCCGAAGAGTGCCAGCTCAGCCTGTAGCCTCCATGCAAAGCAGTCTCCGAACTCCCTCCCAAAATTGGAATAACCAAAGAGAGAGAGTTCCACCTCAGACTGTAGCACCTAGAGTAGTCACCATAGCCGAGGAAGTGGAGGAAGAGGAAGGACAGATCTATGCAGCAGTTGAGCATGAGGGGAATAACCGTCAATTGAGCGCATCAAGGGAATAACCGTCAATTGAGCATCAAGGGAATAACCATCAATTCTCAGTCCTCCAGACTCCAGCAGAGTACCACGGTAAGAAACTCAAGCTTTTGATTGATTCAGGCAGTACTCATTCTTTTATTTCCCCACCAAGATGTCTGCATAAATTAGTCCTAAATCAAAAATCAAGGAAACCTATGCAAGTGGAATTAGCCAGTGGGAAGATTCTTTTCACTCACCTTGAGAGTGACCTTGTTCAAGTTTAGCTTAGATGGGAATGTAACAGAGTGCCAGTTTAGAGTCCTACCCCTGGGAATATATGACGGAATCCTTGGAATGGATTAGCTCCAAAAGAATCAGGCTGACATTCATTGTCACAAAGGAACCATTTCTTTCCTAGACCTTCACGGGAATAAAGTTCAAGGAATTGGAATTTTCGGATTCCCAGTGCTGCAATTAGTCAAGGATTCCAAATTATTAAAAGGGCTCAGAAAAGGCAAGCTGTGTATGTCGTTAAAATGAATCTGGTAGACATAAAATGCAAGGCTAAAGAACCAGAGTAATTAAGTGAGTATGCAGATGTATGAAGAGCTGACCCCGAGATGCCTCCGTCTCTCGATCATGAGATTGAATTAACCCCCGGAGGGAGCTCAGCCGGTAGCCCAGCGTGCATACAAAATGCTAGTCCCTAAAGCCATAGAACTTAAGGAGCAGTTAAGACAACTGTTAGAGCAGGGATTCATCAGACCTAGTGTCTCACCTTGGGGTGCGCCTGCTCTCTTTTAAAAGAAGAAAGATGGAACGTTAAGACTCTGTATTGACTGTAGAGGACTGAATCAATTAACAATTAAGAATAAGCATCCTATTCCTAAGATTGATGAACTTTTGGATCAGTTAAGTGGTACCCAAATGTTTACAAAGATAGATTTCAAATTCGGGTACTACCAGATTAGAATCAAGGAGCAAGACATCCCAAAGACAGCATTCAATACTCGCTATGGGCATTATGAGTTCACAGTCATGCCGTTTGGATTAACTAATACCCCGACGACATTCAATCATCTTATGCAAGATATTCTCAGAGAATACTTGGATTAACTAATGCCCCGGCGACATTCAATCATCTTATGCAAGATATTCTCAGAGAATACTTGGATTAACTAATGCCCCTATTTCATACTGCCTTTGCTAAATCACTTGTCGAGCCTTTTCTACTGATAGTTTTCGCCCAAAAATATATCTGTAAAACCAATTGAACATTTCTTTGAGGTAATTTGCACGAGTCTTTCCTCCTCTATGTTGGGTGTTTTTGAAATATACTCCTCTAGCTCGATAGTGAGATTTTTCCATTCCTTGGGTGCTCCATATGTCAAGAGAATCATATTCATTCATGAAGTATGCATCATGAGCATACAAAATGTGCTACAGAAGAAAACAAGACCAGTTCAAAGCTATTATTCATAATCATTTCAAATTGATGTAGAAAGAAACTCTACATGTTTACCAGGTAATGTGTAATGTTGGTATCACCCCATGTATCGACCATGCCTTTGTAAAATTTTGAAGCCTTTCTTGAAATTTTTGGCACTCCTCTACAGTCGTCCTACTTTTGGTCATTAATTTAACCATCTTATTGAAGTCTGACCAAACCTTTTCACGTAGAACTACAAGGCTTGGATTGGTGCAGTCAAACGTCATACATTTACACAAATCCTTCCACAAGTCCCATGATGTTAAGTTCTTTACTTTTTCTGGCCTCTCTAGAAAATGTCTTGCCTTATATCCACTCATAGACACCTGTTGGGCCACTTCATGATTCATGCCAAAGGTCTTCTTTTTGTTAACATTAATTTGCACATTACCGTCATGGCACCCAATTGTGTTGAGTAGCTCCTCTACTTTTTTAAGAGCTTCGTGTTCCTTGCCTTGCATAGTAAATGCAAAATCAATGTGACACTTGAGAAGAGGATCAAACACATGCATGAATGCATGCAAAGTATAAAAGTGGACATTCTTGAGTTCGAAGGGAATAATAGGATTCCATTCGGGGTCTCTCAAATGCCTGTTTGGCTCACTTATTTTTTCCCTTGAATCTATGCTTTGATGACATTGGTAATCGGTGGTATCCTATCAAACATCCAAGCTAGCACTTTATGTGTCTCTTCGGTACTTCAAACGCCCCAAGCCACCATATCTCCCTCTGAGATTGGACACTAAAAAAGGGAAAACTTGACTTGCAAACCCTCTCCCTATTGCTCGTCTGATTGTCTAGGTCTTCATTAGAACCTTCTAAAGGAAACTCAGTCTCCTCAGTCATGTTGAACTCACTCTTTGCACATGCCATTGCCTCATTCATAAGTGTGATACTCATTCGTTCTAACCTCTTACCTTTCACAATCTAACACTCATCCACTTTCAACACAAAACTTACCTTGTCACCTTGCATGACAAACAAAAGTAGATAAGTTTTAGTAAAAAGATTTTTCTATTAGCTCGCAAATAAAAAAAATACTTACATTATTTAGGCAGTCCATAGAATAAGATCATAGCTCTCTGAAGATGTTGTAGATCAACAAATATATTGTTGAACTCATTGTAGGGATACATGATCTTACCATTTGTGCCTTGCTTTTTCCCCCAAGGTCCAATGGTTAATGTATCATTAATGCAATACTATTCTCTAATTTTGTGTTGCACATCATCATTGTACATCCTCTTTGCTAATCTTATCTTTCTGGGGACAAGAAAAATATTCCTTGTGATGCCTTGTTTGCGGAGTGTATCTTTTAGCAATTGATGGAGAGCTTGATATCCTTTTGTGCTAATGCCCACCTCATCGCATACATTCTGAGCCTCCTCAACACTTAGAATATTGGTAATGTCATCCATTATCTCATTTGCGAGTACCTAACATATCTTCTTGTGGTGCAGGACTCGAATGATGGAAAGAATGTCACGTCTCCTCACACAACTACGTTATATTTCACCAAAATCTTGAGGACCATTATCACCACATGCTTCTTTCAAAAATTTCCTATCACAAACCAATAAAGATTACCAAAAACACCTTAATCTATTGCTTATAACAACCACAATAACCAAAAATACCTCAATCAAAATTACTTTGCAAAACAACAATAATAGACAAAGAATTGCATGGATTCTTCGCTTTTGCGAGTACCACCACCAACTACGAGTTTTTGAATGTTATTGGTTGTCCTCTTTTGCTCTCTTGCTCCCACGAGGGTGCTCTTCAGAGATTGTGTCTTGTCACTTCATAACGCGAGCCTCTTTCTCTTTGTCTCTTTTCTCTAACTCTACAATATTATTTTGTGCATTTTGTAGTGTATGTTGCACACTACACAAAGTAATTTGTAAGATTTGTGTTTGTGAGTGGAGGAATTGGACTCTCCATGCATCACTCATGCTTAACCTTCTGCAGTACCCAAGCAACCCATTCTCACCCTCTCCAACAAACTGAATAAATGAAGGGAGATCAGTGAAGGGTGGAGGACAATGTGAAGAAGGATCATTAGGATATAAATATCCATCAACCCAAAGATCCACATTAGTCCAACCCTGTTGTCTTCTTGCATGCTTTTCCTATGCATTCAGACGTTCTTTCTTGATTGGTGCATATTCATTCAATATACAAACATGCAAGTCCCCCTTCCGCACTCTTGTTGAATCTGAAATTTTTGCCATTCAAAAAATGGAAGAGACTATTTTGAAGTGACTCAGGGCTATCCTATTGTATCACAATGGGAGCTTGGGGAAGAGGGAGAGAGACAAAGAAAGATAGAGAGAGGGAGATAGACCTATTGTATTCGTAACAATAAGAGAAGAGAGCTTGGGAAAAAGGGAGAGAGAGAGAGAGAGAGAGAGAGAGAGAGAGAGAGAGAGGAGAGAGAGAGAGAGAATCTTATTGGGGCAGAGGTTGGTAGAAAACGTGATGAATAATAGTAATGATTGAAAGAAATGGAATGTGAGGGGAATTTCAAATATGACTATTAAAGTGGAGTAAATAAGATTGAAAGCGTAGATATCAACGATCATGCTAGTAGGGGTTTTAATAGCTAGAAAGAGAATCCTAAAGAGAATCCTAGTTTGAAAATTAGAGAGATCCCCTACTTTTAGGCCCAAAAGTAGGCTTCATTATGAGCTTTGTCTCCTTAATCCTCAATAAAATTATTCTTAATTCCTTAAAATTAGGGATCCTTTATAGGGCCCTTTTTATGCTCAAATGTCCCCTAATGGTTGTTTCAAACAGACTTGCATAATCGCCCTCAACCAAGTTTTCTTAGGTAAGAGTTTTACATAATCGCTTTCAACCATTTTCTTACGTAAGAGTTTTATAAAATTGTCAAGCTCTATCCAGACTCTCATACGAATCTTTATCATCCTCGGATCACTAGCTTGGTTAGTTGCGTGCTCGCATCATCGAGCTTTCCAACATTCCCATATTGATGTAACCTGTTTGTTCTCATAGTTTAAGAACCTCCGAGCTTTGGCTCCTCCCACTTGACACATCTCCCAAAACATCACCATTAGTACTTGATTGCTTGCCATCCTTTTTAAGTTGCACATGTCCACCATAAAAGTCCATGTTAGAGCATAAAATCTCACATTGCTCTAAACATGCAGCCGATATGTAAGATTCCTCCCTCTAACTTTTGAGGTAACTTTTGAGGTGTATAGGTGCAAGAACCTTCCCTTCTGATCTTATAATTATTCTCCTCTCTGAATAAAAGAAAGATTCTGTTTTACCATGTTTTGGCCTGGAGAGAGAAAATGTCCACCATAAAAGCCCATGTTAGAGCATAAAATCTCACATTGCTCTAAACATGCAGCCGATATGTAAGATTCCTCCCTCTAACTTTTGAGGTGTATAGGTGCAAGAACCTTTCCTTTTGATCTTATAATTATTCTCCTCTCTAAATAAAAGAAAGATTCTATTTTACCATGTTTTGGCCTGGAGAGAGAAAATGTCTAGAGGGAGATCCAAAATTGAGATATTTTTGATATAAAAATCCTCCTAGTGTATAAAATGGTTTCCCCTAAAATAGAAATTCAAAAAGAACTTTCCAATATGCAATTAGAATTAATTGAAAATAGGTATAAAGGACCTTAGTCTTAGGGTCTAGATTTTCAGAAATTTTTGGATTATGGTCCAATTAAGGTTCCTATGGGGGGCCAATAGGATCAATCCAAGTGTGGGGAGGAGATGCTTGGAACTTATGTGTGCCAAAATAACCATTTGAGAGTATCACGACTCTCCTCTAGCACTGCAACTACCCCTAGGTACCATAGTTTCATCTCTGACTCTGCACTCTGTAATGGCTAGTCTCCCTCACCTTAGGCATAATTTAAAGCTTTGTTCATCAATCCTATATTAATTCTTTCCATTTTTTGATGTTTAACTTATTTGTGCCTCATCGAGCTTGATAGCAAAAATAAGATTACCCCTCACAATCCTCTATAGAACTTCACCATGGCTAATTGGACCCTTCTAATGTCTGTAAATATGTTATTATACATGTCATACTTGAATGTTGATTTTTTTTTTGGTATCTTTACATTCATTAAACCGTCAATGTGTTTGTATTTACCTATGTACCCTAGAATAGTCAAATTTTGTTGGTGTCATGCCATTGCTATGGTATGTGGTCAGGGTAAGCCGAACACACGAAGACGATGAGGCTTCATACTTTGGATGAGTAGCTTTGATATGGCTATGCTGTATCCCTTCCTACTTATTGAAACCTTGTCACAATCCTCCACCACCTCATCAGGCTTGACCAAGTCACAAAATTCATTGCAAACTTTCTTGACTACCCTCCTTTGAAGCCCTGCACACTCTGAGAGCTTGAGCATTTCAATCAAGTCATTGTTTTTTATAACAAAGTTGATTATAGCAATTCTATGCAGAGGGTTATCCAAGCAGAAACCTCCCACACTATTCATGTAGCTTTGAGCAAGCCTCATCCATTTCTTCTTAGCACCCCCATGTGTTGCTAGGCATGTAACACTCTTGAACTAACTAGATCTCGCTCTTAACCTAACAGGAGTGTTTTTTAGTTGGGTTTTTTGGAGTGCATGTTCCTCCAAATTCTTTTAGTTTGTCTAAGATCTTTACCTCTTCTTGAGATGATTCAAGTAGTCTTTCTAACTCATTTACATGCTGAGTTTGTGAGATTATAATATCTTCTATCCCTTTAATAGATTGCTTATACACACCAAGCATAGTTTCAGCCATGTGTGCGTGCTGATAATGGAAAATAGTAGCTTGATGATTCAATCTTGTGCAGTATCCAAATAAGCCTTCTTTACCATCTCCAATGAATCAAACAAGACCATGAAAAGTGCTAAATGATATAGGCTTATCAATTGATGGCTCAAGAGGGTATAGACTTTCTTAAACCCACAAATCTACATGCTTCTTCCCTTCTGCACATAGTCTTTGAGCTTTAGCCTCATCATGTAGAGCTTTATGATGAATACTTCTCTATGTGAAATAGTCTTTTTCAAGCACCAAGTTGATATGGTGTCTTTTCTTTGAGTGTGGATCAACCCTTAGAGTTGCCATAATGGTAAGAATGATTCAAAGAAAAAGCAAGAGATGGTGTGGAGAGAAAAAAAGATAGTAAAAAGAAAAGAGATAAAAAAACTCGAGTCATGCCCTATGGAAGAGAGAAGTATTTTATGGATTCAAATATTTAAAATAATCTTATTTTAGAAAATGTGTACTAAAGTAGGTAAGACAACCACCAAGGATAGGTGAATTAAAGACACTATAGACACATGATGGATGGCATAGTAAAGACACTCTCCTCTAAATATAGGTAAAAGAGATGCATTTAATATAGCTATTTGTCGCTACTATTTTCATTAAATCATTTTGATTAAGAAAGTTGATCCAATCCTTACATGACCCTTCTCTTCATTTTTGGCCTTAATGTAGCAAAAATATGCTTGGGAGATTCTTATAGCATTTGGGATGACCGACTACAAACCTATTTGGGATGATCGACTACAAACCTATGTCAATGCCTATGGAGGTGAACATGAAACTTTATGCAGGAGATTCTCATAGCATTTGGGATAATTGACTATAAACCTATGTCAATGCCTATGGAGATGAACATGAGGCTTTCTGCAGAAGATTCTTTATCATTAGGTAGAGATCAGAAAGTACAAGAAGCTGGTAGGTAGTTTAATTTTTCTCTCACTAACACTAGATTTAATATCAGGGCTGCATAGTTGGTGTTTTGAGTAAGTTTTCCAATAAGCCATAGGAGTCATTGTTTAGAAGCAAGGGATGTGAGTGCTTGGGTACATTATAGGTACTCTTAAGTATGTAATAACTTGTAGTGCAAGTGAAACTCTTATGAGTTACTGTGATTCAGATTGGGCAAGAGATTGAGATTATGAGTTACTGTGATTTAAATTGGGCAAGAGATTGTGATTCCAAGAAATCAGTTTCTAGATATTATTTTTCTCTTAATTTTGGTGCTTTCTCTTGGACCAAAAACAATAAAGATGCAACCTACAATGGCACTTTAATCTACAAAAGCTAAGTACAAGGTAGCTTATTTTGCTGATTATGAAATAATATGGCTAAGAAGGATTTTAGTGACACATTAGTAACTCAGATTAATTAGGTTACCTCCTTATAAGTGAAAACTAGAGATGCATGGCTATTGCCAAGAACCCTGTGTTTCATGGTCGAACAAAGCACATTGAGATTCCATATCATTATGTGTGGGAGTGGATTGAGCATGAGATGGTGGAGCTCAAGTACTATTCTACGGAGAAAAACTATGCCAATATCTTCACTAAGGCACTTGGGAAGGACCAGCTCACTTGGCATCTTAATCAACTTGGTGTTAGGGCAAGAATATAATCTATCTTCGGGCAAACATTGAGAGGGGCATTAGTATACACTCACTGTCTCTCTTAGCATGTATCTCACATTGATGTTTGGTGCACATTTTCAAAGGTCGACATTATGAGAGGAGAAGCCATTGGTGCACATGTCTTTGGTGGAAACCTCGACTTAAACGTCAATGGGGTCATTATTGTGACATTGATGGCTAGAAGATGTGGTCAGGGGCTAAGGGGTAGAGGCTCAACTAAGAGCTCCCGTGGTGGGCGGTAGCCCCCGACCCAATGGTATGGGTTCATTATTAGTGGTAGTGATTGGTTGGCTTGGATGGTGGTAGGTTGGTTGTGTTTTTAGGGCAGTGATTGTGTCTATGCCACGTACCCATCCACGTTATATATATGCACCTGAAACACCACCTAAAGCACTATATATGAACATAGTTATCACAAGCTAAGCTTATGAGTATACACACCCTCTACTTAGTACATCCTCCATCTAGAAGGGACACATCTTGACAAACTGAAAATGAGTTAGACAAGACCATATAGAATAATTCAGAGGACGTTAGGGATTGGAACCTTTAAGCTACAAACATTGGATGGGGAAATCTTAAACAAACCAATTAATGGATATAAGATCAAGCCATATCATGCTCTTACTACTAGAGAGGAGCAATGAAAATCCCAACCCCCAGACATCACTCAAATTGGGAAATTTTCAAAAAAAGAAAGAGCCCAAAATGAGATGGGTGCGCTAATGATTGATGCGTGCTAGGAAATTAAAGATCCAGATGTCAGAATTGCAATGCCAATAATAGGGGAAGAGAGGGCCACATATACATAATTTCTTGGATGGCAGGCAAGGAAATAACAATATTAAATGCCCATCCCTATCCACTCATTATTTCCATAACTTTGCATGCTATCTATCTAGCCACCTTGAGGGAAGCAAAGATCGTGGGCTATCATTAAAATCCTAATGTTGAGTGACAGTGCATGGTCCAAGGACCAATGATAATAGGCATCAAGGAACCACTCTTAATCTAGGTGAACGAACCCATTCCCCTCATTTTCAATTTGTGCTTGCTAACTACCTCCGCTCTTTACAACCTCACTTCCTGCATATCCTACTTGCTTTCTTTGTTTAGCACTCCACATGCAAAATGGTGGATTTTGAGCACCCCAACTCAACCCTACCAATAGGAAATAGAAGGCACAAAGACTGGCTATAAAAATTAAGCATAAAGGAGTTTGCACAGGTACCATGGTGTGCTACAAATCAACCTCCATGCACATGAATAGCTAGAGAGGCTACAAGAAAGGAAAAACATCAAGCTTGTGTCTAGAAAAATAGTTTTGTTCATAGCTAGCTATGTGGTAGAAGTATTCAAACTACCTACTGTTGTAGAGGGCATGATAGGCATACCCCTGATAGATAAAAGGGGCTTGGTGAGGTAGTTCAAGCCTTGACAAACTACAAAATAATACAAGATTACGTGAAACCCAAATGAAGATAGGCAGAAGTGCATGGATTTGCAATAGAGATGATCAATCTAGTACACGAGCTTTATTACATTTCTCATAGGAATTACATAATCATCCAAGTAGTGGAATTAGGGACCAAAGTCACATGAACAAAGGTTCTCTGCAATAATATGAAGGAGGAAATAGCCAACTTGAAGAAAAGCAACATCAAAACAAAGACAGGAGCCCACCTAAATTGGTCTCAAAGGGTAAAACAAACAATTGTACAAAAGGAAGAAGTGCTAGAATGAAAAGAAAAGTTTTAGAACCTGAAAGGAGAAGGCAAGAAAGCACAACCATACAACAAGAAAAAAGATCTCCAGAAGGGACATGTACACAAGAGACAAATACACAAATAGATAATATATTCGAGAAGAAGATTCTGCATGAACATGTCATGGCTAATAGTACTGTTAAGGAAACCCCACCCTAACGTGTCATGGGAAGTTGCCTATTTGCCAAGCTCGATGTAGGCTCAAGAGCTCCACCGTAGCCGCTTGTCACCACCATCCTCCCGCACTCATTGTCACACCAAGGCGTTTCTCTAATCCAACGAGTGATGCAAGCTCTCTCATGAAGATCGTGTGGGATCTCCCCATGGAAGAGGATTGAGTTGGTAGCCTAATCACTCAAGTGAGAGAGAGAGAGAGAGAGAGAGAGAGAGAGAGAGAGAGAGAGAGAGAGAGAGAGAGAGAAGGGGGGGGAAAGCAAGAGGGAACAAGTGATTAGCACTCCCAAACCCAAACCCTAAGCTCACCACACATGCTATATTGGAGTTGCAAGAGAGAGGGAGAGAGAGAACACTCCTTCTATTGCACAAATGGGAGAATCAGTACAAACAAAAGAAATTTGCTTTTATAGTTCGAAGCCTTTTCCTACTAGGCTATGCCCAGGAGTAAGTGACCTGGGGTGCCCAAACATAGTTACAAGGCTTTTCTCTATGGTTTGGTCAGCTGAGAAATTCCTCTTGTCTGTCCTTTTGAAGATCAATACTTGGGAGTGTCTTTAGGGCGTTTCCCTCATCAAATGATGGGATTTACAATATATAGTGCCAGCTCCCATTACATAAGTGTGCAGACATAGTTGTCGTAGTTAGGAATGTGTTAACCAACATATGGTTAACATAATCCCCTTCCTAAAGTCGATCGCATCCTCATGAGATCAGTGAGGGGTTGTTGAGGCACACGAGAAGTGTCACACTTGTTTGGTTCTCCCGTATCTCCAAAAATGAGAGGGGGTGGGGAGTTAGTAAGATGGAAAGAAGTTAGTGGAGTATTGGTGCGATTAAGTATCCATCTAGTCTGATGGGCTTCAATGATTAAGTATCCATCTAGTCTGATGGGCTTCAATGATTAAGTATCCATCTAGTCTGATGGGCTTCAATGAGTTTGCTTTTTTGTATGTTCCCAGTAGTACTTTTTATTTTGTTTTTGGTGTTTTTTTTTTGTCGCCTTTGCGCGGCAGGACATCCTCATTAGAGCACTCAGAGTACTTGAATGAGTAGACTAGCACAAAATACTTAATGACCAGTATCCAAGTGGGAGGTGGTATTATTAAGGAGGGGTTAGTAAAACAATGGTGTTAGTAAGCAAGTGGCAAGGGGGGAATTCCAGAGGGACAAGGAGAAAACACACATGGAGACTGCTTGCGCTCCGAGATGCTTTATGTCAATGGCAATGTACATGAAGCTCTAGCATCTTTGTCAAGACACCGTGATGGGTATCTTGGCTCCCGTGGAGGTATCGGTTTGCAGTGTTCTCTCTGTTTCTTTTGTGCTTTGTCTTCTTTTGTCATTGGAGCTTTGGGATCCTGTGTTGATAGGAGTGGTAGCCAATGGTGAGGATCCATACATGTGGATATGTGAAGAAGAAGTTAAGGGTAGGATTAATTAGGCATGAAGCACAATTATTTGGGTGAAGCGGGGGTGATTAAGGCAATCCAAGCAATGGGTCATACCATTGACTAGCCACCACCATGGTCCCCCAATTCAAAAATGTACATGGATGGCTGTCGATGATGATGTTTTGTGCGGTGTTAAGGGTAGGATTGATTAGGCATGAAGCACAATTATTTGGGTGAAGCGGGGGTGATTAAGGCAATCCAAGCAATGGGTCATACCATTGACTAGCCACCACCATGGTCCCCCAATTCAAAAATGTACATGGATGGCTGTCGATGATGACGTTTTGTGCAGTGTGTACGCATAGGACAGAGCCTAGTGAGATTTGCAGGTGGGGTGCATGGGCGAGGGCAAAATGTGTGCACGTGGTCCTAATCACCTAGAGGCTCTCTTTTTTTTGTTTATTGGTTTAGTACACCTAAATAGGTTTTTGTACTGAGTGACCCTTGTGGCGACATTGTGAGCTTACCTTTAAGTTTATCTTTGAGTGGTTGGATAAGCTCAGCCATTTATAGCACTGCCCCTTGGTTTGGTGACAAAGTTGAGGGGTGGGGTGGAGCTTCGTGGAGCTTCATGGACAAGGCTCCGTCGGGGAAAAGGGGTGGGCAATTTGAGCTTTTGCGTGCCCATGTGTTGGGTGTGGGCATAGGATTTTGTCAAGGAGGAGGGGACTTGCCTTCCTATTTGTCACCAAACCATCTTTGTACTGGCATGGTGAGTGTGGTTTGGGCAAACTGCTGAGGGGTATGCCTTGGGAGAGCCAAATGATAGAATTGCCATCATGGAAGCCTTGGGCTTATAAGAGACATTTGGAGACCCAATGTTGCCCGAGTGATGAAGGCTCGTGGTTGTTGAGGCTTCCGGCTTTTTTGTCAATGAGGCTTGGAGCTATGATTAGGTTGTCAATGTGAAGGAGAGGCTTTTGATTGTGGCTTTGGGAGCCACCACAGGTGTGTGTTTCCTTTATGGAAGCCTTGACCATTGAGCATGTTGGTAGGCACCTAGCATTGTTGGTTTTGTTATGCTTGGGGTTGACTTACCCGTGGATGTGGGACCTTTTGTCGTGGCTTCCTGGGGAGTTGTCATGGGGGATGAGTACAGGAGGCATGCTTGGGTAGCCAGAAGCAAGTGTTGCCTTCATAGTACCATTGTGAGCATAATAGGCGGTCGAGGACAAGCCACAACGTTGAAGCTTTGGTTTAGTATTGATTTTTGTTGGCTTAGTTAGCTTCTTGCACACTTGCCTTTCAGAGATGGCCATTTGGGGATCGATAGTTCTATGTAGCCATCATAGAATCCCGAAGCGGCAAGAAGATTCTTCGGCACCCACCATTGATTGTCATGATAAAGATATGAGGTCGGGGTGCTTGCACACTGTGGGTGGTTAAGGTTGTAGAGTTGAGGGGCAATGTCGATGGACGAGGCTTGATTGTCATTGGTGGTGGATGGTGTTGACAGTGGCCGATTGACCGGCTTTGGTGAGGCATGGGGTATGGCCACAGGGGAGACTGTTGGGGATGAGGATGGGGCATGAGAGGGAAGGGTGCGTGGTCAGGGGCAAGGGTGTGTGTATGATATTCTCTTGGGGACACAAGAGGACTATGGTCTTTTGCCGTTGATTTCCATGGTAGCCGTTTCTTCACGCTAATTGATTTGGCAGTGAGTGGCATCAATCCACTCTTTTCCAATTATTATTCACTCCTGCATCTATAACATGAAATCTGCACTCCAACTGGTTATTTCCAATAAAAATTTCAAGAATGAAATACCCAACACTCATTAAACACATTTCATGTAATATTTGAATGTAAGTGTCTTCTTTTGAATGTAATATTTGAAATACCCCAACACTCATTAAACACATTTCGTGTAATATTTGAATGTAAGTGTCTTCTTTTGTTAGTGTGGGTTTTCCAAGAGCTTTCCATGCCTCCAAGAATATGAGATTGGTGTGGACCATAGGATATATGTGGTCTTGCTACCATTATTGACCATTCTCTGTTTGGAGTCCAATCCATATTCTTGATGGTTCTAGTGGTAGTTCAATGGTAGTGAAAGACTTACCAGTTATTGTGGGGGGTGTGAGAATACCCTTTGTTGAAGCAGGTGGTGGGGGCAGAGGATCAGAGTCGATGCACTCCTCATCCCAAAGGATCAATGTTACCTTGCCCTAGGGAAGCTTAAGGGTGGTTGTGTTGTCAGTGGAGTTGATTATACTTGTAGTGTTCTAGACCCAGCTTCCTCTAAGGATGACTGCCTCCTTTATCTCACCTGTGGGAACCACATAGAACTTAAAAGCCAATGGGTTAGATACAATATGTACAACTTTTGTAAAGGACCCAAGGCTTTGTATACAGTGTCCACTAGGCAACTAAACTTTGGCATGGGCGATTTTAAGAGATGATTTTCCCAGAGAGACCTATGTTTCCCATGGCAAAGTATGGGAGACAACAAGGCCCGTTTTCTTTGCATATTTTTGCCAAAGGAGAAATCTATCCAAACCTTAAGGATGGTTGATTCAGGTTATGGAGCTACACTTACACACAGGGTGTTAAACAAGGCAATGGCTTTGTAGGGTTCATGAATGGTCTGGCCATTTGGGAGCACAAATTGGGTGCCAAGTTGGTGATCTGGAAGGGTGTCAAGTGTAGCAAGGATTTTAAGCCAATCGTGGTCAACTTCATCACTAGTGACATAAGCGACCGTGCATGGCACATGTGAGTCATCAAGGGCTTAATGACAAGCATTGCAAACCAAGAGATCATTTCTCCTCATAATGATCATAGAGTCTTCATCAAAGGGAGCTTTGGCCATGGGATGTGAGTGCCAGGTATATAAATTGATCTAAAGTGTTTGAGACGCTTTGCGGAGGTAGACATGATGCTTGTCCCAGTCATGGATCACTTGTGTTTGTCGCATGAAGGGTCTACCCAAGATGCTATCATAGGCACCATTACGAAAGTATGTGAGGTGGAATGTCATGTCACAGACTTTTACCTTGAGGTCATGCACTATGCCCAAGGGTTTTGCAGGTTTCCCGTCCGCAAGATTGATCACCAATGTGGTGGGAGCAAGGTATGGTTGGCCCCAGTTTTCCTAGCATGTTTGTGTGAGGATGCTTACACCAGCACAACCATCTAGGATGCCTTTGACCACATGTCCATTATAAGAAATGGGCAAGGTTGCGTTTATGTCATCACCTTCAAAGTAGTGGTCCAACACATTTACTCGAATTGTTGGTGCGCCTTTGGGTTGTGGGTTGTGGGTGATAGAGTAAGCCTAGATGATGGGGCTCAAATTCATCCAATGAATCTGAGTGAGCTACTTCCTCCACAAAAACTTGTAGTTTTCTTTCCATCCAATCCCAAAAGTCATTCCATAAATTTGGACTACATTTTAACAAGGTGCCAATGGGCATTTGGATTTGGGAGGAAAGGAAGGCTAAGAGGCTGGCCATGTCGCGTTGATGAGTAGGAGCTTCCCGAGGTGCGGGGCCTTGATCATAAGGTGGACCAACAATAGTATATGAAAGTTCAATTTGGTCCTTATTTGATGGGTGTGGAGGTCGAGATTTGGTTGTCGTATGAGGATAAAATACCTCAGCAAATTTGGTGTGCGGACCTCATGAGTCGTGGTCAGACTTTGTGCCACTGTTTGCATCGAGTTGTTCGATGTGAATGTGGGATTTGGGTTTGGTCGTTTTGTGGCATGCGCACTGAAGAATGAAGAGGCACATGAGGGATGAAATCTTCGTTTGTCAACATCATGTTGGCGAATAGATCTTCCTCAGCCTTGAGCATTTGCAAGGGCTCCTGCCTTACGTGGTGTGTGCAAAAGTTCATGTTCAATGGGGCAGGTCTTTGTTGAGCCAGTGCTGCAGATGTTAACCCGATCTTCTCTATGGTGGGTTGGCCAATGTGCTTAGAGCGTTGTTTCTTTTGGAATGTGGCCTTCTTTAGATTGGCCTACAAATCGTGTGATGACATTCAATGGGACAATCAAAATCTTCCCATGTTGAACGCTCAACATGTAAGATTCCTCCCCCCAGCCCTCATGATGTCCAGTATCTTCCCCTGTAATTCATTCCCCTCTTCAGAAATATAAAAGATCTTGTTTCTACCTGTTTTGGCCTGGAGAGAGAAAATATTCTAGAGAGATAATATTCAGATTTTAAATATTTTTGGATAGAAAAATACCTCATCTTATTAAAATAAGTTCCCCTGAAATAGAAGTTCAAAAAGATTTTCAGAAGGTGCATTAGAAATTAAGTATAATCTGTTCAAGAGGCATTATCCTAGGGGTGAAGATTTTTTTGAAATTTTAAATTAAGGTTCTTATGGACCGATAAGATTCATCCAAATGTAGGGAGGAGATAAATAGAAGAATAAAAGGAAAATCCCCCAAAAATGAGTAAATACTCACATAAGATGAAGAGTTGACTAAGGACAAGGTTAATAGTTAAAAAAGAGAGATATTTAGGTGAAATGATGCATTTTTGACACCTCTGCATGGGGGAATTCCCCTCATGAAGAGGGCGCCTATTTCACATGCTTGAATGAGTTTCAAACTCCCAAATAATGAGATATTTTCATCTCTCCTCTCTCATGTTTCAACTAGATCCAAAAAGTGACCAAAACTGACCCAAAAATGGTAAAAAATT